>NC_086096.1:4307284-4922611 GCF_948474715.1 Cydia amplana | reverse complement strand
GGTTGAAAAGCAGCCTAAACGTAATTTTGTCTTAATCAGTTTCGAGGCTGTACATTTTTAGTATACTCTACTTTGCATAACAATACCAAATATAATCTATCTTCTTATCATAGATTACCTGGATGAGATTTTTGGCTAAATCTTGGCAGAAGATAAATCAATCTCTTTATCAACAAGCCAATGGCAAAATATTGCAGTTCAGACAGTGAGAAAATTAGGCTTCTTTCCATATATAAGAATGTTTCTGTACCCTTCATTTAGTTCAGCGGTCTGCAACATGCAGCCTGCGGGCAGCATGCGGCCTGCGATCCTCTCACTTGCGGCCCATGAGCCTCCCTGGCTATTTTGTAAGTGATATTCACGACAATGTCTGATAAAGTCATAAATATTAATGAAGTGTGGCCCCGCGTCAACTTCGTAGGTTGCTGACTGCTGATTTAGTTCATAAACTTTAGCATCCATTGATAATCAAGAAAAATGCTATTTTGTCATTGTTGTAAAAAGAATGTATAGCTATTGAAATCTGTAATAGGTTGTAAAAAAATATGATAGGTACATAGATAAAGAATGATAAAAACGTAAGTAGCCACCCACTAGCCAGACAATAGAGCAAGAAAATGGAACATAAAGAATGTTCTACAATACAAAGAACTTTGCTTTTGGCACAAATCATGCAATCAAAACATCTGTTTTGTAAAATTCTATTTTGAAACTGTGCAAATTTTAATGACAGTATGACAGTTGCTATTATGTAGGTATAATGTGCATTTGTATTCTAACTTTGTTAGTTGCTACTCCAAATTATATGAATAAATTAAAGTGAGTCATAACTCGAGCGAGCCACACGTGTCGGCGTTTCGTGGGGAATAGCGATGCGAGGTGAAACCACCGTTATTTATTCCATATAGCATACAATAAAAAATGAAATTCTAACCTCTGCGTAACTTCGGTTAATGTGTGGAGCCAGCTCCTTGAGCGCGACCGACAGGTCATGAATGTCGATCTTCCCATTTCCGTCGATATCTAACTTAGCGAACACTTTTTCTAGTCTTTCTTCGTCTTCTTTTGGTAATTCCTCTAATTCCAACGGTGGATGACACTGCACCATAGTGTCTATCGTCTGCGTAAGTACTTGTTACACAACAAGATAGTGATATATCTTCGGAGGTATTGGTATAGTCATACATAACTCTAAGTTAAGTAAAAATTAATAAATTATAAATCATTTTTGGAAGATTCGCACTCGCTTTCCGAGAACAGCGAACCGTTGACAGCTAGACGGAAGGACTGCACTGCGCACCCACACACACTACTAACATTTTCCTTGTCCGCACACACACATCCCTGACGGTACATTGGCACATGAGCGTTTTTAGGTCATTTATGTCATTTACTGAAAAAATACGCCATCTGTCGTGTCCTGCACAGGGCTCGGAACCGGTATTGAAATACCTGTTAATATCGTTCCAAAACCGTTATATTATTTCGTTCAATAAATAAAACCGGTTAATTGATGGAACGCGAACTAAAAAATTACGTTCTCTCTCCTAATGCTGGCTACATACGTAACGATTAGGGTTTGCTCCCGGGAAATACCGGTACCGAAAGTACCGGGAATTCCCGGGATTTTCGGGACTAAAATTTCCGGTACAATATTTGACTGCTTTCTGTTACTTAGCATGAAATATCATGTTTCATAAAGAAAAAAATATATTTTATCAATCTAAGGCTAATGGTAATACTTTTACGGCTGACCACTACATTAAAATAAATAAAAAAAAAAGTCAATGGGTTTGATAATGCCGACAATATAAAATTGCGTAATTTGATACTTTATGGGCATAAATGTTTGTACGATAAATAATTTTATACGAACAATTAGTTATTTCATATTTGTATACTAACTAGAAGCAAAAATAGAGACAATTTTGTAATTAATAAAATACTACTTTTAATTCAAATTCAAACGGCATGATTTGTCGTATTGATAGTTCTGTTACTATATGTTCGAAGGTCCACAGCCCATTTTGAACGTATGCGAAAATTATCATTTGTTTTATCCTTTTTCACAAAACGTCTTATATATTAAAAAATAATTATGATATTACTGAACCACAATTCAGTTTTTGCCAATCAACAAAGATAGTAAAAATATCATGTAGTCTAGGAAAAAAAACAAATTATATTAATGATTGTGTGACTTAAAGACACATATTATGGTACAAAAGAAGTGTGTACCTTCACTGTGCTACTTTTTTATTGTTTTAAAAAAGATTCGTGGTCGTTTTACGCTTTTTTTTTTACTGAAAATTGATGTGAAAACTGATTTTTGAAGGCAGTCCCGAAAGTACCGAAAATACCGGGAAATCCCGGTTCCATTTTTGCTCGGTACCGAAAATCCCGGTTCTTTTAAACAGTACCGGTTCTGCAATCCCTAGTAACGATAAATCGTAGCGATTAAACTGTGCAGTCCGATTTGCGCAGTTTTATCTGCCGTGTGTATGACAAATAGTTGTCGATTATCGTTGATCGGTGGCAGTTGCAAATTATATTAGAAAAATCGTTGTCGATGCGTTTGCACAGTTTTATCATTGCGTGTGGATGGCGATCGGTCATTTCGGCAGTACTTCACGTAGCTTGCTTGTGTGCGCACGTTCGTTCCTCGAGTAAATAATGAAAAATGTAATGAAAAATATAAAAATGAATCCATATTTCTCTTGGTCACGGCATCACGCGTGAACGGCTGGACCAATTTCGCTAATTCTTTTTGTCTTAAAATTTGTCAAGCAGATCTTGTCAGTAGAAAAAGGCGGCAAATTTTATAAATGTAGGCGCGAAGGGACTTCGTCTCATAGAAAATTATAATTTCGCGCCTTTTTCTACTGACAAGATTTGCTTGACTGTCTATATGTTAGTTATTGTCAGGAGAAGTTTCTTATGACAGAAAAAAAATAAGAAAGTTGCTCGGAACATTAGAAAATTTAAGAAAACTTAACTACCACATTAACTTTGATGACATGGATAACATGTTTCTTGCGTGAGCTTCTGCAGAGAACTGACGATCGACGCCGATATCGGAGGCGTGTGGAGGCACTAGGAACGTTCGATTTATCTGCACAGTCGGACTGCACAGTTTAATCGCTACGATTTATAGTTACGTGTGTAGCCGGCATAACCGGTAAGAAGAGGGAACGGAATTTTATGGTTCGCAGGGAACGATATAATACCGGTTATAGTACGGCTCTTCTGAGGTGAACTTTTCGCTTCGAACCTTAATCTTTCAAACAAAGGCCATTGTCTCTATTATCGCAAAACCACTTGCTCCCGACTTAGCACGTGCCAGTACAACATTCATATTGAAAAACAACCGGTATCGTCATAGTATTAAGGTTCAAATTTAATGTCACTGATATTCTAGATATTACGTTTTGGTAGTGTAGGACGATAAACCGCCCCGAAGCGATACGGCGCTCATATTATTTTGATACTTAGTATGGTGTTAAAAATGAAACGCGGTTATTTATTATATTGTTTTATTTAAATTATTAGCTTGCGGTGGTAAATGTAATAATTTACAAAGGTGCAGCTGCAAGCATTGTTATTTTTTCTTATCTTTAAAATAACGATACTGTGAAATTAGCACCTCTGATGTGATGCCGACGCATAGTAACAATAAAAACACTGATAAGGCAAACGTGGAGCTTTGAAGCGTACAGCTTTTCTAACAAAACGTCACGTGTCAACGGTCAGAAGAAAGGTCGGTTATAATATAAGAAAGAAATTGATTATATCTGATTTTTTATGACACGATTTTATCTAGTAGTAAGTATAACTGTTTATATACCTACACGGAAAAATTTTGATTATACCTATGTTAAACTTATTAATCTTAAATTTACATTGTTACCTTAGATTTTGTTATATAACAAATATACAACGCTTTATCATAAATAACCGTGTTTCATTTTTAACACCACACTAAGTATCAAAATAATATGAGTGCCCTATCGCTTCGGGGCGGTCTATCGTCCTACACTACCAAAACGTAATATATAGAATATCAGTGACATTAAATTTGAACCTTAATACTATGACGATACCGGTTGTTTTTCAATATGAATGTTGTACTGGCACGTGCCAAGTCGGGAGCAAGCGGTTTTGCGATAATAGAGACAATGGCCTTTGTTTGAAAGATTACGGTTTGAAGCGAAAAGTTCACCTCAGAAGAGCCGTACTATACTGCCGGCTTTCGGAGACTCTCGGTTAAATTCGTTGTCTTACGTGAAAGAGATAGTAATACTTATTCGTTTTATCTCGCTTCGATATTTACAATTTAACCGGTTAATTTCGTTCCACAAAAACGGAAGGCGAACGGATATGGCATAAATCAGTGTCACAATAGAACAGTTCTTTAACCGGTAACCGCAAACGAAAACGAAATTATTTTCGTTCCCGGGTGAATGAATGAAACCGGTATGAAAAATAAAACGGTTTCCGAGCCCTGGTCCTGCATTAAAACAAACAATGTTGCCTATTGATTTTACTATATTTATGTCATTATTATTTATAAGTCGTTTTGTTATTTCTAAAAAAAAAGAAATGTGTATACGATGTGTGTGAATAAGATTGATGTGTATAAGATCGTAAACGATAAGTTATTTCAGATTATTAGAGCCATCTATGAGCTTGCTTTAGTAAACAGCTAAGGACAGGATAGTGGTGCCATCTTGTGAAAGTTCACCAATATTATTAGTTGCCTCCTACCATGCTCATTGAAAAAGTAAGTGTAACTAATAAGAAATAGATGGCGCTTGCTACCTCAAAAAATAGAATACTTTGTTCCGTGTCAACAAAGAGAAATAGATAAGGCCAAAGGTGTGTGCGCCATCTACCCGAGAATGACTTTTTCTTGATTTCCGAGGCACCTTTTTTTTCTTAGACTTTATTCATCTTATACGGAGTTATATAATATGTCTTTGGTTTGGTCAAATCGCTCTTTCAACCTCTTGACAAGCATGGAGGCACGTGTATCTAAACACATTGGACCTGAAAGACTTACTTTACTCTTTGACCTGAAACCAAATAAGAGGGCTTGTACATACTAGAATGTTTTAAGCATAAAATTGCATTTGTCTTGGTTATTGGTTTGTCATTGGTAGGTACTAAGTAGTACTAATTAACCGGCGCGGGCCAGGAACAGATTTCCATGATCCTCGTAAACTGGTTAAGGGTGATGGATGTGTAATGATGACCTCTCGTGGACGTCAGCTGCCGTTGCCGCTCCGTTGGTGGGTTGAGGAAGTGATAGCATATTAGTTATACTATTAGGTATTTAGTTATTATAGGTACTTTGTTTTTTTTTAAATACCTAATAGATATTACTCGTATTTAACTGTATAATATTCGTACGCTGTAGACTTATTGCTACGGCGTAGACCGTAGCGCGGAAAGTTATAAAAGTTTGTTTACTAAATTATTTGTTTACTTTCCCTTTTTTTTACACAACTTTTTCTTGACGTGTTTTGTTGAATCTCTACGGGATAAAACAATTTTACCATCTAATCAGGTATTCGTAGACATAATATATTTTTTACACATGTAAATGGTCATCTGATGCTTTAGATTGCGTTTTACTAACAATCAATGATGATTTCTTTTGCATTTCTTGTTTTATTTTTATTAAAATCCACATTTTTCTTCTAAAAAGAGGCAAGTTTATCGATATTGCCGAAAATAGAAACCCCTGGATTCTTGTACATTATAAGCGCAATTTCATCGTAGGTATGCCCTAAAAACTTCCTCTGATTTACGACTACGTATGGATGTTTTTACCTACATAATATTTTTTTTTTCCGAGAAAAGTTGTGACTGCCCACCTATTTTATTCCGGCCAGAATGAGGATCACTTCAAGCCAGCCAAATTTTATCCAAATCGAACGAAATAAATCAACAACAAAATTAAAATCAGCCCATTATCAGCAGTCGGTAAAACGAGTGAATTCATGAAAGCGTCATCACGCGGTAGACAGCATTACGTCCCTTTGTTTGCGATGAGCCCTCCGTTGACGACAGACCGACAGACATGTGCGTTTGCTCTATATTGTGTCCAAATCCCCATTAATCTCAAACTTTTATGAGCTTTTGTTCACCCCCTTTATATTTTTTTCCCAACGTTACCCGTAAAAAACAATCAAAAATAAACCCTATTTCGACCCTTGAAAGTTAATTTTCCGTTGCAGCTAGTGTGATCCCAATGCCAAGCTATTTTGATGGGTACTGTATTAAGAATAGAGTTGGCTTTCTAGTGGATTAGGAGACAGGGTTAACTTTTGAGTTTATAGACTTTCGGTCGCGTCAATTTGTGAATTGTCATTTTGACATAATAGCGTGCCATCCCTAGCTTATTGGTCGAAACCCGAGGACAGTCTTACAAATACGCTTCGCTCTCGTTCCCTCGTCAGGGGTCGGATAGAGATGGAGATAGAATAATAGAAATAAAAAGCTACTTAGCGAAATATGGCTTTATTATTGAGTGAATTTGATGAAGTATAATAGGGATGGGCTTTTATTCAGACGTCAGATCGGACGTGATGTTTTGAACTGACTTTATTGTCACGGATAAGCGACCCTAAATATCTGTGACCGATTTTGTAGTCATTTTTTGTCGGTATGTAATTATTTCCGTTAACTTTTTTTTGAAAGGCATAGGGTTTGTAAGAAGTCATCGGGGCAAGAATTGTATGGAATTAACCAGTGCGTAAGTTACCTACATGCCAAATAGGTACTTAGGTGGATAAAGAATAGACTTAGGTAGTCTTCTAAAACAATTCTGTACCTGTAGGTAGGTACCAAGTTTCTTTTTGATATTATTACATAATTAGCTCTTATTTTAGGGAAGATATTACGATAATTTAACAGATTTACGTAACTATAATGACAAATTGACAATGCAATGTAACACGGATGTTAGAGACCGAAGATGGCCACAGTTATGTTTAATTGTTTTATAACTTATAAAACAATCCCACACTTAGGCACCTACCCATTAGGTACCTAATGGATAATGAATGTATTGATGAAATGTGTATTTTAATAACTTAGTATAACAAAACTTTAGGACAGAAAGTGACTTTAATAAACCCGGACAAAGTTATTATATTATGGGGTGAAAGTAGTATTAAAACAAATGATAAATTATAGTTATTAATTTTATTTATATCAGTATTTACCTACTCGTACCTATATTCTACTAGATGGTCCGTTTATAGTACTGAACTAACTTATATTTTACTTAGATAAGTTTATTTTGTACACGATAAATGTATGTATTGCCCTACTACCTACCTACCCACTATAAATATCAAATATTTATTAAAATTTTAAAATTTATTAAATATATACCTACTATCGTTGTGTATTTTCATACAGGGAGACACAACGAAAGTAAAATTAATTAATATGTACATACTTACACATACATATTGTACAACAACTGGGGGCCCAGCTAAGATGACAGACGTTGATATAAAGTGCCAATCGAAACTAAAATAATGTATCGAAATAGTCACGTGACATCATCTGTCATCCCGATACATTTTTACCCGACTACGGCAAAGCAAAAGGAGGGTTATGATTTTCATTTGGCGTTGGCACGCGTTGGTCGATAAACGATTGACATGTTGGCTAAGCGCCTAGAAAAGTAGGTACCTACTTATGTAAAATGAGCGTTTAGCTAGTATAACTGGGATACACTGATAGAGAGTGGATCCATGACCCACAATTAAATATTATCATTTTAGATATCGCAACCATACCTACACCTCATAAAAAATACCTATTATCACTTGAAAATTTTACTCGTGCCAATCGTAGGTATATCTATTTATCTAACAATTTTACAAAATATATGTAGGTACCTACTCTTAATTTTCTTTGAGGCAATTAATATATAAATTCGAAATTCTATAAGTAGGTATTCTAAGTAATCATTTACTTATGCCTACTAATAAAGTATTATACATTCGAAACAGTTGAACTTATGAAGATGAAATATTTTATATTGTTTAATTTTACTTTTTATCGTTATCTTATTAGATTAACCTAATTTTAGGCTAGTTCCACTTCCATGTTACGAAAATATTTAAATAATCCATAAGTAATTTACCTACGATATACCTGTTATGATTACTCCATTTTTTATCAAGAATCTTCTTCATAACAAAGAAAGTCACCCTTAAATCACAGTAAAGTCCTATTTTGATTCATACATCAATATTGAATTAGTAGGTAATCTTTTTTTAAACAGCAAATAACTACTATTAACGGTTTTCTAGGTTACTGAAAAATGTATCTAATACAATATTTTTTAAGAGGTCATTACACGAAGTATCGAAAAGTGCCAAAAAGATACTGTATGCACAAATGCGTTTTTGGGGAATAGACTAAAGACTTGTCATGACAACTATAAGGTAGGGTTTTAAAGATATGTGCACGACCCTTTATATGACCAATAAGAGTACGGATGTAGAAAAAATAAATAGCTTGATACCAACACACAAAATGGTATTACATGTATTTGTGAATGAAAACACGTATGACTTTAAATTTTACGGGCACTTTAATGTATAAGATTCATAATTAATAAAAGCGTTATGTAAATATAATGAGTTATGTTTGTAAACAGCTGACCCAAGCAACGAGACTCGGTAAATACTAGGACTACAGAACTCTATAGCATATATGACTGTCTGTTTGCGATTAAAATTTTAATTTGCTATTAGATTGTAATCGTATTGTTTCATGCGTACCTGCGCGAAACATAATGTTTTGGTAAGCGACGTACTGATAGATTGAATTGGAAAGATATTTGGACTAATTATTATTGTCTGAATGTAGCCTAGGAAACTGTTCCAACCTTCTAGACTAGTTCGTATTGTCTGTCAAATCTGATAGATGGCGTATTTGTGGGCAGAAAAGTATGGGATAGATTATTCTGTTTATTGTTTTGCTATGGTCGATCATAAATCATAATATTGACTCCAAATTTAATTTAAATAAAAAAATTAGGCCTAAAGCTTCCAACGGAATTGGCTAAAGTAAATAGTTATTGATTTTTCAGCGGCCATTCTGAATTAACCTCAAAGCAAAAACGATATTCGAATGTTCAGTATGAAAGCAATTTAAATAACTGATTATATAGCTGCTGCCGTCATCTAATTTGACTACCTTCAAGTTATTTCTACATTTTGGGTTGTTGTTCTCGTGTGTTTTAGTATTTGGAATCGCTCCTAGTTTGGTATGAATTCCTAGTACTTTTTTCACTGGATGACGTGTAAACCCCTTTTAACCCATCAAAGGTTTGACAACTAACTGCGCATGTGCAATTTTAAATTAAGAACAACGTTTTAAAAAGTTGTAGTGGCGTAGAAGTACTTAGTAGTTAATTAGCACCAACCACTCCCTTATTTTTAATTTCTAACGATCTATCTGACTTAACATCCGATCATATAATAGTACATTACGATACATGTGCGAAATGTAGGAAATTCGCAAGGGAGTGTTTTAAATCGACACGAGTTGCTTACCGTTTCGCACGTGTATTTTACAACGTTTTACAGTACATTATGGGCCTTTAAATTTTCGATATACTCACAGTATAGTGCTATTACCGCACTAGGGCGGTAAATTTGCACCATATGTACTCGTACTGTATATAGATAGAATTGACTCATAAAAACATTCATAGGGCTAGGCTGTTTACTATCTGTACGTGTACACCAACCGAATTTAGGTACATATTAGCATTCACCTGTTATATGTAGGTAGTATTAGCATAGAGAAATATAGTAAGACAAGAGTGCTCACTCCATACATCAGTTCAGACTATTAATTTCAGTGTCTACATCTAGCATCGAGTAGCGGAACTATCAGTACTGCTACTTGACAATAGATGTAGCACCGACCGGAAAGTCTTATCTCAACAGCATAAGACTTTCCGGTAATAGTAATGCTAATAGTCTTTTTGGTACTAAAACTGATGTATGGAGTGAGCACTCTATGTATTTTTTTCTCTATGGTATTAGCGACGTTTATTTAATACATATTATTTGACATATTATATCGTACCTATCCTTATCACTTATCAGGTATTGCTAAATGAAATCTACACGGTATCCTTCCCCGTCCTATACATGTCGCTAATTATCCTCTCTATAGGAATGTCGCCAATGGTGGCCCTGAAGAACAGCTCCACGATAGCGTCGCTCGGCACCCGCCTCATGGCCGGCAGCACTTGCAGGAGCTGGCTGGCTCGGGATGTGCCTAATGGGTATGTCCTCAATGTATACTGCAAAAGAACTAATTGCTTAGAAACAATCACATAGTATAAAACAAAGTCGCTTCTCGCTGTATGTCTGTCCCTATGTATCTTAATCTTTAAAACTACGCAACGGATTTTGATGCGTTTTTTTAAATTGATAGAGTGATTCAAGAGGAAGGTTTATGTATCATTTGGTAACCCGTGCGAAGCCGGGGCGGGTCGCTAGTAAGACATAATCATAGTACTACGTCTTAATGACTTTCGTGTGAACTGCCATAGGTAAGTATTGCAAAAATTTGAGGTCACTATTGTGTTGTGGAAGTAAAGAACTACTTCACTTTTACTCTAGATATGTATATTCAGGATCTTTTAACCTTTTATATGTGTGTGGTGGTCAAAAATAGTGGGTTCAAACCTCAGCAGTGCTCGTAAATCTTGCAAGTATTAGAGCATAAAAAATAGTTCTCAATAAAATGCAAAAAGTTGGTTAGTAATCAACCAAAATCCTTATCATACACATACATGAAGTTAAATTTACTTTTATACAAATGAGATCAAACTAAATTACCCACTAAAGTGAATTATCTGTAATTTATTTCTCACTGTAAAATTGTGTTAAAGACCGGTTAAGAGATTAATCAAATATACTCGTGAACTCACCTCATTGAGAACAACTTGTGAATGATCCTGCAACGCAGCAACGGCAGGCAAGTCCTGTAGTCTTCTAAAACCCTGGGCATCCTTCTCGCCCACCGTCCTAAATAAAGCCACGGCCCTCAGACACGCAAACTCATTGCTATCCGGTCGCAGCTTCGCCACTTCACTTAGCACTTTCTCGAATTCCTCTACTTCTTTTTCAACTGCAGTATTCTTGAAATTCATTAACACTTTTAAATCTAAAGGATATAGAAACTGAGCCGCCCCTATGATGAACAAATCTCGCCATGATTCCTCTAATAGAAGCAGTCTGTCGGGTAAGGATAGAGACGTGAACGCTGGGACGTTCTTTGCCCATTTCACGTTCATGAATAATAGTCGCGCGGCAGCTTCGCATATCGTTTCAGGGTCCGATGGGGTTAGGAGCGATGGAGTGATAGGCGGTGGGGACGGAGCTTTAGCAGAGCAGTGGCTTAGAGGCATCATAAGTCTGTTGTACGCGTAAGGATGGAAGAGAGTCATGGGTGCAGGCGGTATCATGGCGTGCTTCGGTAGTGCTAAGTCTAGGGCCGGTGGCGTTAGGGCGATGTCTGATGAGGGCATGGCAGGGTCTTTGAGGAAGAGCGCCATCTGTCGGCGGATGGTGGAGTTGCGGGGACCACGCTCATGCTGGACTGCTGTTGGGGATGGAGTTAAAATACTGTTAGAGCTCATGATATTATCATCATCATCAGTCTTAATATGACAATGTGGTTAACGTGCAAGGTTCAACTCAGATCGCGCTACAGAAAAACAGGTGAAATTTCGTGCGTTCAATGCCAGATTTATGAAGATTAAAACTTTTAGCTCACGGCTGGGAGAGATCTATACCTAAATAGCAACTTGTCAGCAAAAATATCTCACCATCTTTATTCATCCCCGCATCGAGACACTTGGAGAGCCTGCACGCCCGACACTGGTTCCTATGCGCCTTGTCGACCAGACATGCGCCCGGGCTACGGGCTTTGCACGCGTAGCGACGATCTCGGCGCACGGAACGCTTGAAGAATCCCGCGCAGCCATCGCATGCGAATACGCCGTAATGCTTGCCCGAGGAGTGGTCGCGGCAGACGGCGCAGGGCACGTCGTAGAGGATCCGACCTGGGGAGACATATTCGTTACTGCATTTATAGATTTGACAGGGGAAATTACCCAAAAAAAATAGTTCGTTTAGATCTGGCGAATGACTGGTAGCGCCCTACTGGCGCATCGCATTGCGCTGTTCATCGTACTACCTATCTAATGTTTGCTGACGTACCATCATCAACAAATGCAAACGTATAGGAGCGGCCTTAGTGCACGCTGGTCAAATCACTTGTGAGCCCGACGCCACGCTGCACGCCCCGCCGAACGCTCCGCTTCGAGCATCCACTCAGGCCTTATATACACTTAGGGTCTTATAAAATTACCATCTACAATTTGCAATTCGGTCGTAAATCGTTGTATTTTCCATGTTTTTAAGGTTAACCTTTAATTTATAAGAATTTAAAAACAGTCATTCGGTACATACTATTGAAATTGTTTTGTCTGAATAGGTAGTTGTCCAATCGTCCCTAGTCCTTTCATATCGATGACACTTCTAACTAAACGTTCCTATTACAAAACAAAACCGAAAGCCCTCAAGCCGAATCACATAACGGTCATAAAAGCAATAAATCAGTACTCGGTAAAAGTGTCACAATTATGTGATCACGGGGCACACGCTCCGCCCAAACGCGCCCCTTCTACAAAATGTTCTTATTTTAAACAGACGTATGTCACTACGACACCATTCACTCTGGCATACAATATCGGGGGACGCGTTTGCGCAGTGGGATGTTTTCGCTTTGAATGCAAGTTTGAAAGGCGCGACTGGCAATTAGAATGCGCTTTTAGTTTTCACAATCTTGGGTATTTTGATTGATTGCCGGACGATTTTGAGCGTCATTGGTGAATTGAAATAGTTTGTGATGAAAAAAATGGAAATATTAAGTATGTCTTATTTCTTGAGCGTGCCTATGATTTATAGAATGACCGTTTATCGTTTAATTTAAAAGTGATATTTTTGTTCCCCGTTCTTTTAATATGAATTCATAGTTTATTTTGTATGCAGTAAATACCTAAGTATATTAGGTTTTTAGGCCGTTTTAAACTTGGAGGATATAATCAAACGGAGACGCCATGTCTGTAATTTTCTGTACAAAACAGTCTGCCGATTTTTGCGGGGGAGGGGAACGTCAAATGTATGCGTAATGTAAAAATAGCCATGTCAGATAAACGTCAGTCCATACATTGTGTATGACCGTTGGCCGCCTATTTTCGACAGAGGGGAAAGCCTGTTAATGGCTACTCCGTTTAGTTGTATCCTCCAAGGTTTTAAATGATTCTCGTTTGAAACAACCGAGTTCTCAAAACGTGTTTTAAAATGGTTTTAAATCGGTTGGGAATTACATACCTCTAAAAGTCATTAATTCAATAGGTACCATAATTTCAACTCGCCAAAATCTCATCTCCGACTTTATCCCAAAAAAGTCATCCGAGAGCTTTCATTCAACAAATTCCAATGCATTTTTTCAACCTCATTCGCTCGCAAACACGGTCCCACGAGCAAGATAATACGTCTTTATAACTACGAGTATTTAGGCAAGTCACAAAGGCATCTCCTTTCAATAGCATCCGAATAATACGCACTTGCACGGCAGGAAGCGCGGTGTCTGGTTCAAAAAGAAAAAACTACCATAGACAATCTTGAACCGACTCCAACAATTTAATACGTCTTAAGCAGGATAATGACAGATCGAGGATAACTTGAAAACCGCCATAACGCAATCGTAAAACGACCTTGACGCTTTATATTAAAGTTTAAAATGGATAATAAAGCTTATCGCGTTGTCTGAAGACTCCGTAAGCCCAGTAAATAAAAGTTTTTCGTATTCAATGGTTATAGACTTTATTTGAATTTGATTTTTGATGAAGTTATGACATCTGCCGATCCTGGGTCCAATCCAAATAAAGAGTCAATAAATAGAGATGTGCGAAAATATTTATTTAGAACGATAATTTAACAATAGTAATTGAGGCGGATCGTTTTATAGGGGAAGTTAAATGAAACTATGTTACTAATTATGAAAGCCAAATCTAAGTTCAGAATATAGGTATACTAGGTTATACATTTTATATATTAATATTACCTATCTATATGACGATGTTAATTTACACCAAATAAGGAAGTCCTTTGTAAAACGGTAATGATCTTGGTCAACCAGATCTTGACAGTAGAAAAAGGCGGCAAATTTGAAAAATGTAGGCCCGAAGGGATATCGTCCCATAGAAAATTTGAATTTCGCGCCTTTTTTTACTGACAAGATTTGGTTACCAGCTATTCTTTTATATATGTATTTCAATTATTCTCTTTGGTCTTTGTTGCCAAATATTAGTATTGTTCTCTAATCAGCCACCGATCCCTATTCATTGAAAACGGTTCGAAATTTAAAAACGTTCATTATTAGCCCATAAACAAACCCTAATCATCCTTGTCGATGGTATCATCCTGACCCCGTGTGACCGGTCACCTGTGTCACAACATTGCGTGTCGGTTAACAAACTTATTTGAGTCGACGGACAAAAGCAGAACTAACATCCCCTACGTACTAATTTCATACTAACTACGACACATTAGCGCCGCGATGGGTGTTGTTGATAAATTTGTAATTAGTAAACTAGGGATGGGTTTAAATATTTTTTAAATTTGGATGTGGGAACATCTATCGCGTGATATTTAGTGGCTGATTGCCATTATGACTGGTTGTGAGAGAATTGCCGATTATTAATGTTGCATGATACTGCGTGGAATGTTTGCACCCTTCACTTTGTAGGTTGGCACTTTACTTATTAGTCATAAAATAAATTACTATTATTATATACTGAATACCAGTTTTGCATTCGAAACATACAGATTTGTTGATATTTTATTAATGCTTAAATAAGGTTTAGTCAAAAATTCAATTTATATAATAGGTAATACATTTGCCACACGCTTTCATTGCCCACTGTTCTTTTCTTTTAACCCTCTATTAGTTTACTTAATTAATTTTTAATGACCACTTAGGTTAGAGGTACATAACGATTTAGTTCTCTTAACAAACATCTTTACTTATACTTATAGTTTGTTAAAGGACTGTCTCATTTCAAACATAAGACAGACAGAATCATACTATCTTTGTCTTACATTAGTACTAGCACCCAAAAGAAAAGGATGAGTAGAGTTTTTTTGTTCTTATTTACTGATAATTTGATTAGACCAACTATAATTAAACCCTAGTTTATGATGACGCCGTCAGCTTTTAAATATAATTTTAAAATTTATTTGTTTCGCTGTGACCTAAAAAAAATTCGAAATTCGTAATATTTTTTTCACCTCGGCAGCTCGAACAAGGGTACTTTGCTACTTAAAAACAGTGAGCAAAATCGCATTTTAGCAAAGTACCCTTGTTCGAGCTGCTGAGGTGAAAACTTAATTGTTGGTATATCTTAAGAAAACATGAGTGAATAGGTAAGTGATGAAGAAGGAATACATTTTTCGGGTTCTCTAATATGTTCTCACTGCTGAGGTGAAAAGTTTTGTGAACTACACGAGATCATAGTTATTTACATCTCGTGCGCTTTTGAGTCCCTTACTACGCTCAAGAATCTAAATTAGATTCACGAGCGTAGCGAGTGAATCTAGTATAGGATCTTTCGCTTGCACGGGACTCAAAATAAGCACTCGAAGAAATATCAAACTTTGATCTCTTGTTGTACAAATAACTATTTCACTATTACCAGAGACAAATTAATTGTTTCCTGCCAGTGAGAACAATGGAAAACAAACGAGAGTTGTCATCGGGCAGATGCGCTCGTGGGAATCGATGGCAAATTAGCCCTCGCGGAGTACGCATCTCGTTATCAAGGGGTATTATAGTGGCTACTGGCACTCATGAATTAGCACCTATAGGAAAATATACTAAACAGGCGTATTCTGATTTTAATTACAGGATTAAAATTAGATTTGAATTACTTATGGAACTGATCTGTCAGTGTCAAAAGTGACATTTATTCAACCAAAAACGACACTTTTGACACATATCTATCCATACGAATAATATTATATAAATATGTACATTGGATGCAAAAAAAGGTTATATAATACTTACTCGACGAAGTGGGCATCGACTGCATCTCCATACTGGCTGGTTAGCTAAAACAAAAAAGAAACAATTAAAAAAGTTCACATTAAGTTTGGTTCACACCGTGCGAACCAAATTCAAGAAACCGCGAGTGCACTTGAAAATAAGAAAATAATCGAAACGCAACAATTGTATTAAAAATAAGTCTTTTGTTGCGTTCGGCATCTAAGGGACAATGGTAAGTAGTTCTTGTAGGTAGATTGTTCTAGTGTTCGCGACCATGGCAGGAGGACACTTCAGACCCTAACTTAGCGCGCTCGTGTGACCGACTGATGTTTCGTTGTTTAACAATTAACGTCTTTTGGCACTGCTTTTGTTACTTTGTGGTTTTGTTCGATGAAGTTAGTAAATGTGAAAAGAATTCTGTTGGAACCATTTTCGTAACTATTCCAATCATTATTTTTTAATCGACATTTTCGTCTAAATTAAAAAATAACCTGAATAATTTGTCACATAGGTACATAATACCTATCATATGCAATTGCAATGCAGATAAAAAGCCTGACTTAGATATTAGAGATGCCCCGAATAGTGGTTTAGGCCGAATACCGAATACCGAATATTCGGCCCCTCTCTCGGCCGAATACCGAATATTCGGCACGACATGCGAGCATTTTGAGTCACAATTATTATGAAAACTGTTCGCTAACAAAGCTCAATGTTAGATGACGTTAGCTAATATATATTTTTGTTGAACAGCATTAATGAATAGAGTCAAACAAAACAAACTCATGATAAAAATTAAATGTTTTTTAATCAACAAATGCTCAAAAAAGGGTCTTCGACAGTCTTCATATTTAACAACTTTCCAGGAACACATTCTAAATATACCTACATAGTTTATGGTTATTTTTATGTGCAATTTTTCTTTTTAAGTAGGTGCAACAGATATTCGGTACTCGGCCGAATAGTAGGCAACATTCGGCCGAATATTCGGCAAAGTGGCCGAATAGGCCGAATACCGAATAGTTGCCGAATATTCGTGGCATCTCTATTAGATATCTTTAGAGACTAGTATAGAGACAAACAATGGAAGGTTCACTAAAAAACAAACTTACACAAAACTTTCTCATATTAAGAAGATTTTGTAACTATTAGAAAGACCGCTGAGCAAATTCCAAAGAAATTCTTTATTCAAATACAGAAGCAAACTACAGACTAAAGTAATGTTTCTCCGAACACTAAGCTTGCGTCAACCGGTAGCGAAATCAGTCGGCCGCTCAGATGTTTGCAAAAACATCTCTCTTTTACCATTAAAGTTTAAAATTTGAGTTTTAACAGGTAATTAGGCCTGGATAATCCTCGGCGAGGACAAAAGCTGAACCAGAGGCCCGGTGGGACGCAACAAAGGAGGGATAATAACATCGCAAAGTCGGTAGCTTTTGCCAAAAAAATGGCGTAAAAACAGTTGTTGGTTGTTGGCATTGTGATTTCACGCAGCTGGCTTTCAGAATGTTATCTGTTTATTGGCAACGCTGACCTCTTGGTGTTTAGTAATGAACTGAAACTACACTCAAGGGAAATATACTTAATATGAGTAAACAAGACCATAGAATAGACGGTACAATTTAAATAGAACTTTTATTCAAACTTTTCTCCTTTTCTTTTCTCAGTTATTCTCACAAGTAAGTTTCCCATAACATATAAGTATCAATGTCGGACGTACTGTGTACAGTCAGCAGCAGAAGTTGCTAATCGGGCGAGGTGTTCAAAATTACCTTGATGCGCGCTTATTCTCTTAACAATAAAGTCGCATCAAGATCATTTTGAACACCTCGCCCGCATAGCAACTTCTGCTGCTGACTGTACATATTGGTATTTATACATTATAAATATATTCAAGATGGTTTTTTTTTCGTGCAAATATTTTTACATGGAACAAGAAATCCCAAGTATTGTATATTTGTGTTTGAAATAACTTTTTTTAAACCTTCGAACTTACTTTTTAATTTCTACAGACGTTTTTCAGTCGGAAACTCTCGTGGACGAATTAACTTTCAGGCCGCGGAACCGCTACGCATTAACGACGCCTTTTAACGACTTCACAAGTAAGTGAAAATTAATTTTAACATTAACCGATGCTGTTTATGGTTTTCAATATGGATTTAATTTAACGCTAGGCGCGGGAGATTGCGGTTGCGTCATGATATGAGGTTGATTAGATATTTTGCTGGGTTGTTAACAAGCTATTAATCGTTCGATGTTAAAATATATATGAAATACTAGCTTCTAGATTGCTCGCGTTTTCGTCTGCGTTGGATGATGATGACGATTGATAATAATATCGTCTTATGTCCTTCCTCGGGTTTCAAACTATATAACATATTTTTCATCTATATAAATCGGTTTAGCAGTTTATCTAAGCGTGCTTCCCCGCGTCTTAAACTACCTATCTTCAGTCCAAATTTGACCTCCAAATCCAAGTAACTTTCGCATTTGTAATATTACAGCCCAGACATGAAAATGTGATGAGACTCTGACCACGCTAACTTTGCACTAACTTGGCAGTAACATACATACATATCCATATTCTAATACTACTTGACGTAGCACTAGGCATGAAAACTTGGCGTGGTCCGACTCTACGAAGTCTTTGTTTAGCTAAACTACAGCCCCAAAAAAGGTCGATGATCTTTTGACTAAAATTTCATGTCATTTTATCAGTCTCAAGTTTCATTTTCACTAAACAATATGCCTTTTGATAGTCCTCGAGACCCGCATACTCCAGAAGAAGCAGTTGACAGTTGAGTAGACCCACCGCGCCGCCGCCTAGGAGGTCTGTCTGAGATCCAATATCTTTAGGAATGCCTCTGAGTATAGTATGTTGGATATCAATAACTTAACTCTTACCCCGATTGTTCAAAGTTGTTCGGAACTGTGGCTCCTCTACACGATGGGCCAGCGCCAGCCACTCCAAGGGACGCAGCCATGCGGTAGAATGAGATAATAGCAATATCACTTGCTCCCTCTAACGCATAAATGCGTCCCTTGGAGTGGCCGGCGCTGGCCCATCGTGTAGAGGAGCCATTACCTTTAACTGACAGGCCAATATCGTCCGGCGGACTGGTAATCATTTATGTACCTAATTAAGTTTTTACCGTCGTTTAAAGCAACATTTTTTGCCCCTTTTTTAAGTAATAATGGGAGGCCACGTAAAATAATAATATTACAATTTTAACTACGTAGCGGCTTATAAAAAATACAACTAAGTACCTATAGAACAAATATCATTAACGTACCTACAGTTTCCGTAAAATAACTACCATAAGAACTCTGCTTTAGTATATTGGCTGATGAACTTTAAGAATTATTTGGATTACATTTATTATTTTGAATCCTCACTAATAAATAAGTAAAAATCTTTTTCTGAAGTTAATTATCATTATTACATTTACATTACCTCATGTTACGCCATGGTTAAAGCCTCGAACTCCTCATAATAACATCCAATATATCACATTTCTCTTGGTTTCTTCCAAAGCCTAGGAGTACTAAACTTAAATACCTTTAGTACGAAATAGCCCGCTGTATTTTTCACAAAGCACATTTCATTGTAATCTTTAACGTAGGAAATAACAGATATAACAAACTTAACAAAACTCAATGTCAAGTTCACTCAGCACAGGCATTTAAGCAAAATCCAAATAAAGTTCGTTTTTTTAGCATTACAAATAAGGTAAACAATCTTGATGTGTCTTTTAATTGAAAAACACATTTTAAAAATAAGTTACGGCAAATATATAACAATTATGAATGTAATACGATCATTTATATTCTTCTGCTTTCATAAGTAATAGTTTTTGATTTTTAAAAAGCGTTTTTCAATTAAAAGACATGTCAAGATCGCTTAACTTCTTGCAAGTTCTTTCTAATGCTAAAAAAAACGAACTATAAGTGTTTTTAGGCGTAACAAATGTTGTAGGTCGTCTCATTACACTACTTAAATAAATTAATTTAAGAATTGTGATTATGTGGGTAGATGGTTTTTCCGTTTCTTGTGTTATAGGTATGTTTTAACCCTCTTTTTTGCCATATCATATGTTTTGGTAAATGTATGTAAATATTGATGTTTGCGTACATATGTCTGTCTGTTTTTTAAAGATCAAGTACCTACTGTAGAGTTATAAGTTAAAAAACCAAAATTAAATTATAATAAAAGCCAATATTTTACTTTAATATTCGGAGCCTCTATAAGGAGCTGTTAAAGCGCCTTATAGAGGCTTCGCTGGTGACCAGAGGGCTGGCATTGGCAAAATATTGATTTTGCCCAGCGGATCAGCATTGCCATCCAGGGGCAATGCGGCCAGCCTTCTGGGTACCCTACCGAGTGACCACGACCTAGACCAATTTTTTTATTTATAAGGTTTTATTTTAAGTTTTAAATACCACCTTTAATATTCTAAAAAATAAAAATAATTTATAAAAACTTAATTGGAAACTTGACTACCTATAATGTTTCTTTTCTTTCCTCAATATCATAGAATTCATCTTCAACAACATTGCCCGACGTTTTTTTTATACAATTTATACATATGCACCTATAACGCACAACATAGGCAAATTAAACACTCGTAGAGTACACGTTCGTTAGTAACTTTACGAACTGAATTTTTTATCCCGTTTTTTTTTTCATTATGAGCGTTTTCACATTGTCCGATCCTATACCAGATGTCGGATACGACCACAAAAGAAGCAAAAAGTAAAAAGTGCCTTTTTTATATTTATTTTTTAATTATTGTATTGAAGTTAACCGTTAAACAATCTTATCGAAGGTAAAACCAGTCAAATAGACAACAAACTTTTTTAGACTATTTTAACTGTACACTAACACAACTTAAGAATGCATTTAAATATTGAATTTAACAATCATTTAATAACTTCCTTAACGCACTTACAATGTATTTTCGACAGCGGTATCAAATCATTGATTTACAAATTTTTATAGTAATTGTAAAATACAAATTAAGTATTTCTCTTATGTGATTAAGTAATAGCCACGGACCTATTTATATGTTTTTTTTCTGTAATGAAACTATAGGTCTATTCTTATTGTCTTTAAAATATGTACCTACATAAACCATGTATGACTGTTTGTTTCTGAATAAAAAAAAAACAAAAATGGTCAGTTTTTAATATTTTGTTACACATATACAATTAATTAATTAATATACTTAAAATCTAAATATTTTCTGTACCAAACACAAAACCAAGTCGTCTCTTTTCATAATTGTTACAGTTTTTGACGTAATTTCATCATTCTTTACAAATTTTTTTAGTTTACTAAAACATTCCAATACCGGAATTCCGATATTGATCCTCTTCAATTCCGGTATAGAAATATCGTGAAAATTGGTCCGATATTCCGGTATTCCCGTACTCATGCCACGTGCAGCAAGACAGACCCGCATTATGTGTTGTTCCGTAGCACTACGTGGTGCTACGTGCTACGTCGCAGCCTGACTTTAGCTAAATACCGGTCTACTACATATTACTACATACTATTATTATTTATTTCTAAACCTCTCGCGTTGAATGAATGGTCGATGACGATTCATTTATAAACGTAGCTGTAAAATGTTTATACTCGTATAATGATTTTGTAAGTTTAGCGTATTCATTTATTTAGAAATGTAACATTTAAGTACCTAATCCTACGGTAAAACATATACTTAATTTTTTTTATGATGCCTAACCAAATGAGACTTGAAGGAACTGAATAGGGACCACTATTAATAGTATAGTATAGTTTAATAAGAGCATAGCAATATAAGCCTCAACTAATTAATTTATGTTATGTTATGTTATATTACTGACAAAATTAATACGTAAATGAAAATGGCAAATTAAGACAAACTATTATTAGCTAATTGCGGGTTGTAACGCGTTTAAAATTAACGCCAATAGTATTGTAATAAATACTACATATAAGAATACGTTTTATAAAAAGAAAATCTTTATCTAAACATGTACCTACCTATATATTCGCTGAGTAAAGCACTCGCTAGCAAAAACTCGCACTGCCTTAAACTAATTTAATAGTAGTTTATGCAACAGTGACATAATAAGGGTTCTTAAAATTCAAGGGTCGAAGTTACAAAACGAGACGTAGTCGAGTTTTGTAAAAAAAGACCCGAGAATTTTAAGAACCAATTATGAGCTGTTGCATACATTACTTTTTCTATGACAGCTGCAGCAAAAAAAAGGAGTTATTATTAAAAAAAAAGAGTTATTATTTAAAAAAAATTGAGTTATTATTTAAAAAAAAAAGAGTTATTATTGTAAATGAAAACATACCTCTTTCAATCAAGATGATCGGAACTTGTATCTTTAAAAAAAATAAAGCAGTTGTATTATACTCATAAGATGACTGCTAGCAGTCATCTTATGAGCCTATAGACAAATCATTCAAATGACATTGCTTTAGATATCACTGTCAGTCATTTAATTGACACATTTAAGTGCTGGAGTAGAAAAAATGGTTAATATACCTACATATAAAGATAAATTCGCAATTTATTTAAAAGTAAAAAATACTTACATAATCAAACTTGGAACATCACTGAACACACACCAAAATTTTAACTACAATTTTTTTTATCGCACTACTTAACTTTTTGTCTTACTAAACAGTATTAATGTAAAAGAAAAAAAAAATGTCACGCGAATAAAGTTCTAATTTGAATTACAATCGTTGTGTTTACGTCAGAGTCGGTTGACTAGTGACGCTTGCGCAGCGCCCAGGGATGACGCGGGGTGGTAGGGATGATAAGCTCATTCGGCAAATGGGCTTATTCGGCGTCGACTGCGAATTTTAATTTTCATGTAGGTATTAAGGGTTCTGCTATACCTACTTCGTTTTATTGAAACAATCTTGACGTGTCTTTTTATTGAAAAACACCAAATATGAAACAATTATATAGCATATATAATTATGATATATGATAATTTACATTATTTTGGTTTCATGCGTAATAGTTGTTTTTGTAAATGTTTTTCAATAATGGTTTAAAAAGTAGTACCTAAACTTTTTTAAACCATTATTGAAAAACAATAAAAATACATGCTTAAGTAGTATATATAGAATTTAGTTTAAGCATTTTGTAAGTTAGTAGAGTTAGAATTTAAATGTTTTTTTATCTGTATACTTAAGGCGACAGTAGAGGTGGGTAAATTTTCAGATTCTGTCAATTTACCCCATTTCACACACAAGCGCACTTCACGCACACTACCTCACTTTACTGGGACAGGTCATTGACCCATCAAGTTTTTTTAAGATAGCGTTTTGAGTTTAGTGATAACCACTGACCTCTTTTGAGGAACAGAAACTGTAAAAACGTTCCATTGAAAGAAGAAAGAGAAACAATACATTAAATCTTGCTCTCCTTGTCTGTTCATGTCACACGTGACGTATTTAAATTCTAATTTAATTCATTTGATTGTTAACTATTTTCTGCATATTACGGCTTTGTCGAGATACGCGTTTTGTAAAGTTATAAATAAATAAATAAAATAAAAATAAAAAGCCTTTTAATTCCTTATTTGAAGTACATAATTTTGCATGCATTCATTATTAGTTATTTTATCAACAGTTAAATTATCACTTAGGTATATCATTTGTTAATATAATGAAAATTAAATTAAAAAATTATTTACTATTATCTATTAATCTAAATTATGTAAGGACCCCTCTTAGGGTGAAGGCCTCCTCCAGTTGTCTCCATTTGTCTCTATCTTGCGCCTCATGTCTCCATCTTTGTAAAGTTAAGTTAAACCGAATAAACCCAGATGTCATTAAGTCAGATGTAAAATTTTATTTACTACTCTATACGGTTATTCATAAGGCGAAAAATCAATTCAATTAGAAATTTAAATAAATAAAGTTTCGGCAGGGTGGAAATTTATTTAAGGCGGACAAAATAAAATTTAAAAATATATGTCGGCTGATGTACCCCTAAGATCTTTACAGATTTACTTGTACGAGTATCGTATATTCGCTATTTATTTTGCTATTAAATTTATAAAATTAAAATAAATAATTAAATATTATACTGGCATTCCACCGCTATTATTTCAGTGCTGAACTGATTATCTTCGATCGTAGCCTTGATGATGTAGTTGTACTTACACTTACGGCGGTAGGAGCGGCAATGAACCCCGCGCAGCGTAGAACGAGAGGTGCGTTGGGGTAAGTGCATATACATATAATTCTTCGTGCGTCTGTCTGTCTGTCCGTCCGTCTGTCACAGTCTATTTTCTCCGAAACTACTGGACCAATTCAGTTGAAATTTGGCACACATATGTAAATTTGGCACACTAATGTAAATTTGTGACCCAAAGATGGACGTGTAACGTAAATAAAATTTATTTTAGAGAATTTGAAATACGGTAGCCATTTTTGGGGGGGGGGGGGGGTAAATGAAAAAATTAAAAAATAATGTTTTTTAAACTATATAGTGTTACATATCAAATAAAAGAGCTCATTGTAAGAATCTCAAATAATTTTTTTTTTTATAATTTTAGGATTAATAGTTCAGCAGTTATTCATGAAAATAGGCAAAAAATGATCATTCTCCGCCCACCTTCTCCGAAACTACTGGATCTAAAATTTTGAAAAAAATACACAAATTAGTTCTTTACCTATATATGTCAGGAAAATCTATAAGAAATGTGCAGTCAAGCGTGAGACGGACTTAATATACGGAACCCTTGGAATGCGAGTCCGACTCGCACTTGTTTTTGTTTAGCTCTTATTAGGTTTAAGGAGTTTTATGAGTGAAAAAAGAAGTTTTTTGTTTTATGTGCCCGCGTTATTGCCGATCGATTGAGTTTTAAACGATAATTAGACAAAAAAACTTGTTTTTCACCCAACGAATGTAGATCCCCATGACACTTCTTCCAAGTCGCCTTTGGATAGGCTTAATTTTAAAAATAATTGAAATAATGTTCTATATCATACTTGCAAAAAAAATCTAAAAATAATTTACGTGACCAATGCTTATTATTAGTAAATATCTTATAATTTAATATCTGATATATCACACGATACAAAAAATGGCCGCAAAGTTAAAAGTTCATTTATTTACGTTACTAGTCCATCTTTGGATCACCGACTCTTTGTCATATGTGACAAATGTGTACCAAATTTCAATTGAATTAGTCTATTAGGGGCAGACACACGAGTGATCTTAAAAGGGATTTTTTTCTTGAATGATTTGTATGCACTTACCCCAACGCACCTCACGTTCCACGCGGCGCAGCATAATCAGTAAGTACCTAATAATTAATGTCCGACCGAAACACAAATTTCTGTATATATAAATATTGTTGTCCTACTTGCTCCCCAACTTTTGGTCTTTGTCACATAGTTTAGTTTCATAATACGAAGTACTATTTCGTATGTTTCGGCCAGGCCGAAAGATTCGGCCGTTTTTTGGCCGAAACCGAAATTACGGCCGAAACATGATTTTATGGCCGAAACTGGCCGAAACCGAAACCGAATCTTCGATCGGACACTACTAATAATCACAATGGTCTTAAGTACCACAGACCCTACTGTCGCTTAAGTCCTTTATGACAATCTCTGCCTATTAGAACTTATAAAAAAAAAAGAAACCGAGTAATTATATCCAACTACCGAACCTGCTTACAAATTTTCTCGAGATATTTGAGAAATGTGATATGCAAAGGAGAACATTCGAACAAACGAAAGTATTTTTGCCCAAGCTGAAACGGAGACCTTCGCCTACGCTCGGTCAGTGATGGTTTAGGTACAGTCAGCTGCAGGTCACCCCTGCATAGAAGATTGTATGCAGGGGTGGTACCTTTTCTCTGCAGCTGACTGTACACCTATAAAAAATAGTTGTACCTGCTGCAATTTTATACCGGTACCGTACTTTATATTTCAACAGGTACAGGTACAGGCACATAGTACCTTCAAAACGAAGCGGTATTGATAAATAATAACGGTACCGTACAGCCTATAAATAATAATAATAATTCAGCCTATATACAGGGTGGTCCAAACCTTGACGTCCAAAAATTTTTTTTTAGATTCCTCACGTCGTGGGCTATCAGAATATACCCCATGTATGTTAGTCGATTTTTCGTAGTTATCGAGTTATGATTTTTTTTACTTTTAACTTTTCTTATGAAATTCCGGGGTTCCCATACAGAGTGGCTAAAAAATAACTGCATTTCCGTTGCCAGGGAGGTTTTGGGATTATACTGAGCAACTTTTACAATGGGGCCAACCTCGAAACCGCGAAAAAAAATTACCCTTCCATAGAAAATGGACTAGCCAAAATGCATAAAAAAACAAATTTTTTTTCGCGATTTCGGGGTTGGTCCAATAATAAAAGTTGCTCAGTATAATCCCAACACCTCCCTGGCAACGGAATGCAGTTATTTTTCAGCCACTCTGTATGGGAACCCCGGAATTTCATAGGAAAAGTTAAAAGCTTAAAAAATCATAACATGAAAACTACGAAAAAACATACATATGGGGTACATTCTGATAGCCCACGATTTTTGGACGTCAAGGTTTGGACCACCCTGTATAGACAATAATCTCAACGCTAGCCCAATGCGGATTGGGGACTTCACACACAGCTTTGAATTTCTTCGCAAATGTATCCACTACGAGTATGCAGGTTTCCTCACGATGTTTCCTCCTTCACCGAAAAGCTAGTGGTAAATATCAAATGATATTTCGTACATAAGTTCCGAAAAACTCATTGGTACGAGCCAGGATACCAATGAGTTTTTCCTTACCGCTTATACCGTAAAGAAATAATGCAGTCTCTGCTTTGCACGATTATTGTGTGGACATAATTCTTATAATCACCGAAACATACATACCTCTACGCACAGAATGTCATTGAAATAAAACATTGTTTTTTATAGTAAATTTATATAACATTCGATTTATACACATAACAATAAGCAGGCCGGGCCGCAGCGATATTGGCCTGTAAGCTTTATCTCGGTCTCCAAATCCGCAAAACTCGCTGGTACTAAATGCTGATCTTGCCGTTATTAATTATCTTGATTCTTGAAGATTATCAGAACAGCACGTTACGTAATCGCATACATAGACGGAACGAACGTCAACAAAGTAGGTGTAGACACTGCAAGTCTTTAGGTATTAAACGAATTACGCTTCGTATTAATAGATACTTCGATACTTCGATTTAAATGAACATATAATATTCTCTAACATAAATACAAGATTACAATTAATTGACATCAAAAGTCATTGACGTACAGAAGTCATATACATTTTTATAATGACGCAAAATTGATACCAGCATAATGAAAATCAATCCCAATCAGTAAAACGAGTCTTTAAACTTTTTTTCATTTTAAGCGGGTTTTGAAGGAACAAGTTACTTAAATTCGATTGTAATCGTATTGTTTTAGGATAATTTACTGCTGTTTTCGACCGTTACGACCCGTGAATAACAACAACTCACATTTAAAATTTGACTCGAGCTCGACGTGATTATATTTATTTACCCTATTGTATGAAATACAATTTATCTACTGGTATACATTTTCGTATGCGTATATGATGAAATGTCTATAAAAATGTCAAAAACGAGCTACAACGACGTACACGTCTGCTTCGATGCAAGGCCAACGGCCATCTGACTCGAAGAAGAGTTTTGAGTGATGTCGTCAATGTATGGAAATTATACGAAAGTTTACATTTGGGATTGAATTTCTGTGTTGTATTTGTGAGTAAAAATATAAGTAGATAATAATTTGGTAGTTTAGTTATCTAGCCTTCAAAATCCCACAACAACTCAATTACTGTCAAAGACAAAACTGTAATACGTCTTGCTCAAACGGAACTCCATATTTTGATTTTTGGACAGTTTTAGTGTTGATTTGTAGAGAATTACAGCAAATAAAAAATATTATGGCGTGAAGATCCGGTACACGGCTTCTTCGTGAACAGATTTACGTATAATTTAATGCAGGTATTAATCATTCATTGAACAAATTGATTGCACAAAGTGAGGTCTAAATCGAAAACGTCATATACCGTCCCCTTAATACCTAAACGTAGATTAGAACACCTTTCAAACGCAGATATAGTCTTTTCGGAAAGAGAACAGTCGTGGATAACATGCAAATCATTTCGAACGTGTAAGTACATTATAATACAAAAGGCGCAAAAAAATACATATAATAATTACCTACCTATAATATTACCTATCAGCATTATTTTATTACCATTGTTCAAGTTTCCGCTTCCCACCATTTTCCCTGCGTTTAATAATTAAATAAATATATCTTTTAGATGAGATTTGTTATAGAGTTAGTTTGAGCTCGAGGAAAACATTGGCTATTAGTTTTTATAAATAATCATCATCATACCAAGCAGACGAAGTAACGGGCAGAGCTAATAAATAAATAGACATACCTACGGGGTAAAAAAACATCCGTTTCCGATTTCGACTGACTGCTATTAATTTAGACTTGACCGCTGACTATAATAGCAAACATGGCATTGTTGAAATCGCAAACGAAGGGCTCATATAGATAATAATATCCTATTGGCATTTAAAAGGGCAAGTTCCTTACTCAAACAATAACACACTTACGACCTTTTACAATCCAGGCTTCAATGATACGGTGCCATCTTTGAATCTGTTCCACAACTGAATAGCATGACGTCACGTGCGTGCGGCGCTGTGATTGGCTGACAGTTGACACGCAAGGGGAGGCGCTTTTATTTTTAATTTATGGCCACTTGGCGAGGCACAGATTACCCTTTGTCATTCTGACTCTAGGGCCGCTTTTGTGACCGGCCAGTCAGTGATTTGGGAGTACAGATATGATATGATATAATGCCATAAACCGTCGGGTCAAATTATACACGGTAAATTATTTTCGGTGTAGTTCTCGTTCAGCTGTATTTATTAATTATAAGATTTTCTGTTATAATAATTACCCGACGCCTTCTTTTTTTATATCGCAAATTCATTGTCTCTATTGGAACTACTAGTACCTACTAGTATCTAGTATAGGGTAGGAAATTAAAAAAGTAAAGAAACTAAGTAGATCTAAGAAACATTGTTTTATTCATAAGATATAAATATAATAAGTTTACAAATATAATGTAAGTACACTAAAATGCATGTAAACCCTCGTACCAAGGTAAGGTTTCAAGAAACCCTCGCATTTCAAGATTCCACTTTTCGCACCACTCGCTACGCTTGGCGGGTATTCATGTTACCACGAGGGGTTATCAACAACTTTTCTCCATTGTAAAACAAATATAATAACTATCTCACACTACATCAAAATAAAATAATATTATGCAGTACCTATGTTACCTATAACTGTTATAAGAGTGGAACAATAAGTAGGTACATACAGTTGTGCTATAATGTTGTTCCTAAATAAAAATAAATTATGACGAGAAAAATGTATTTCGTACAATATACAGTATGTATCAAATATGTATAATACAGTATGTGTCAGAACGAAAGGCCAAGAAAGAGACCCATTAATGTTTCAGTCATACTGAGCAACTTTTACTATGGGACCAACCCCGTAATCGCGAAAAAAAAAGTGACTCTCCCATAGGAAATTTCAACATCAGACCAGCAAAATATACGAAACATCCAATTTTTTTCCGCGTTTTCGGGGTTGGTCCCATAGTAAAAGTTACTCAGTATCACTTAAACATTAATTGGTCTCTTTCTTGGCCTTTCGTTCTGACACATACTGTATTATACATATTTGTTTTCCAGTGCGTTATTACACGCTAAATACATTAGGCCTATTCTTGCAGTAATACAACGCAGTTATACAGAATACCTACGTTTGTGATGTATAACATACACAGACAAATTATTATCTAATATTTAACTTTTTTTTTTGTATTTTCAAATATTACCATACTCATTCTGACGAGGATAATAAAATAATATTTATACAACTCAAGTGTGTCAAGTAAATAAAATGACATTATCTAACTAACTGCTATTAAAATAAGTATATAAATTATACGTATCTACTTATCGTAATAGCAGTTTATGCGACTGCTACATAATGCTTAATTATGTATACAGTTACATAAATATACTGCAATATCTTATTATAATTATACACATATTATTATAATGCGGTTCCTGAACACATCATAAAGAGTTTATAGCTAATAAGTTCTCTATGATGTGTGTATGTATACCTATACATATTTTATACTATTTTTATAATCGTAAGTCTATAAATTAATTATGTACGACCTATCCTCGCAAAGGCACATCAACATCATTCACACTATAGAAATTTCGTAATGTATAACTACTTAACACATCAAAACTGTTTTATGATAAACAGTTAAACCTGGTTAAGTGGGACCTGGATAAGTGAGAAACTTCTATAGCTGGGACTCATGGTGCGGTCCCAACACTTTAGCACTGAATTACCTCTGTTAGTGAGATAAAACGAACCTCTATAACTGCGATTAGTTGTTGTGATTTTATAGTCACATTTACCTCTATAATTGAGACAGAGAGTGTATTTTACCTCTTTTACTGAAACTATATTTATAAGATTACATTTTCCTAATTCAATTTTTAGAATTTTATAGGTAGGTGGGTTTTTATAGGAATTTTATAGGGGTTGTATAGGTAGGTACCTCTGTATCTGAGATAACGTCAGTCTATGACCTCTCTAACTTGGACTTTATTGATCAATTTCCGTATTCTTACTAACTCTTAGTCTATCCACAAATTCCGAATTTGCTTAATTGTGTCTAAACGTTTTATTCAGTTACTTTATGTAGTTAAAACTATCGAGACGAAACCTGAAATCTTGATAAGTAACACGATTAAACAAATTGTAAAATAATTTTAAAAATCTAATTTAAAAAAATCTGCTCGTCCCTTGAAGTCTCACTTATACAGGTTTCACTTTATGTACTTAAGTAAATTATTAGACACAAATTACATAGAAGAAACTATTCTTTGTTACTACCTTAACTAAACCAAGGCCCAAATTACACACGTATAAATAAAATGTCAATGAATGACAAAATTAACACTATGAGCTTAATTTGTGGTTTGTCTTTACGTTTTTTTTGTTACTAGTACTTATACAGGGTTATTTTTGGACCGTTAGCCATATTGTGCGAGGTGATTAGGTAGGCCATACTGAAAACTTTTTCTATGGGACCAACTCCGAAATCAGTTGGTTGGTAACTTGGTACGTAGTTCAAATCACTTTACATATGCTTATTAGGTTATAGTCTGTTTGAAGTGAAAACTTCTTTAGCGGCGCTGTGCACTTTTTGAGGTGGGGAAAAAATTTAAAAAACTCGCGAGAGATGACGTGACCGTAAGACGATAACGTGACTGTAAGACGGTCACGTGACCGTAAGACGGACACTGACCTGATCGAAAAACTGTTACATGTAATGTCATTGAGTTTTTCTTTATTGATTTAAATGCCATCTAGTGAGTTTCGCTCTAACTGGTATTAATATAACTCGAGTACCTACTAACAGTGATGTGCTTAGGGGTTTCAAGTAATGCGACGAAATAACGCTAGATGGCGTTAACCTTAATTATACATAGTGCATTTTGCACTAGTCATTGAGTTTTCACTTCTGCCGGCACTCCCTGTGTAGCCCATAGTAAACAGTATGGAACGCTCATTTGTTGTTTGCATAGAAAATGTACGGAGTAGTAGGTATACTTTATAGTTAATAACACTATATCTACTCTGCAAACTGTTCTTTCTGACTTTTCAGAGACTGATCTTCATAGGTATAAAATATAAACTCAACTTAATAACTAATAAATAGTATGTAAGTACCTAAACCTTTTTCTTCATAAAAACTATGTCAACATCATTTATAAAATCTCATTTTTAACAGCACAGTATAAATGTACAAATATTGAGTAGAACATTGATACCTACCTAAGTACTTATTTGAGCGCGGCGCGCTCATTCTTTCTTCCGTGTTAATTATATAGGGTGGTCCAAACCTTGACGTCCAAACATTTTTTTTAGATTCCTCACGTCGTGGGCTATCAGAATATACCCCATGTATGTTAGCCGATTTTTCGTAGTTTTCGAGTTATGATTTTTCAAACTTTTAACTTTTGTTATGAAATTCCGGGGTTCCCATACAGGGTGGCTAAAAAATAACTGCATTCCCGTTGTCAGGGAGGTTTTGGGATTATACTGAGCAAAGTTGACTATGGGACCAACCCCGAAATCGCGAAACGATTTTATTATTTTTTTTACGATAAGCAATTTAAATTTTGGTTTACATGGATTTGTTTTACAATTTCCATTTTGATATTTACTTCCCATTCCATAAATAACGATACTTTTGCCTTTCTAAATTGTTAATTGAAAAAATACTATAAATTTTATACTTAGTCATGTTTTTAAAAAAACACATGCATTTTATTTTCCTCGTATTCGAAATGAAAAGTAGAGTGTTTAACTCGGGTGAAAGGCATCATTCAGCCTCGGACTATTAGCGTTATCAGTCCGCCGGACCGTCAGTTGTTCGGAACTGTCAACTTTTTGTTCTATCTGACAGGCTGATGGCGTCAGGCGGACTGATAATCAGTCCCCTTTAGTTAAAAACAGGGCCTCAATGTAACTATTCAATTTGGGGATGAAACACGATCAAAAAAGAGAGGTTGAGGTTGTTGGTTTTCAGTATTTTATAGTGAATGTAGCGGAATTGTGGAGTAGTTTCGTGAAAGTCGTCTAAAATCGATTTCATTCATACTCATACCTTTAGCCGTCGTTGGCAACGCGCGATCACTGCCAGCCCTGGGCTCGGCTACCGGGTTTAACTAACTTAACCTCGTTATCTCGTAGGTACATCAATATACGGTACGCAAACTAAGTTTGATCAGTTTGAAGCCCTGAGGCGTTGTACCACGTTTTTTACAGATAGTGACAATGCGAATAATGAGATGTGACAACATTGCCCACTATTTCCACTGTGACTGTGACGTTATGATTCAATGAATACCGATATACATACGTTTCAAGTTTCTCAAAGATAACCATATGGTTTAAATTACAATGTTTCTTTGATAATACGGCGAATCGGCGATTCCACAACATTGTCTTATCACGCTGTCAAATACTGCGTAGTAGACGAATGGACGAAATGCGATTTGGAGGAACTGCGTATTGGACGTCCAGCTAACAAATCCTCAATAATAGGCGCCTATGTAGATCCCTGGCAGGCCTTCTTTACAGTGTCCACCCAGCGGGTCGGTATTTTACAGTACATATGGTGCTACTTTCCCGCACTAGTGCGTAAATAAGCACTTTTCGTTGCTATGTCAAATATTTAAAAGGGCATATGTAATGTACTGTAAAGCGTTGTATGATACACGTGCGAATAGGGAATTCGCAACTCGTGTCGATTTAAAACACTCCCTTCGGTCGTTTTAATATGTATATCGCCACTCGTCGAATTTCCTCTTTTCCGCATTTATATCGTAAATACAGTTGGTCAAACCAATTTGTCAGTAAATAACTAAGAACAAAAAAAAAACTATACTCATCCTTTTTTTTGGGTGCTAGTACTAGTGTAAGACAAAGATAGTATGATTCTCTCTGTCTATGTTTGAAATGAGACAGTCCTTTGACAATCTATAACTATTTTTAGCACCTTGACCACTTCTATGTGTTTGATGGTGACTGTAAGTATCAAGACTGTTCGTGTATAAATATCATTATCCCTGCATTTAAATCACACCTTCAGAACCTCACTTTCGTGCACTTTGTACAAATATATATGAGCTCTATCTTGGATACAATAAGAGTCATTTTCGATTACCTACCACATACACATAATCCGACATTATAATAGTCTATAAATAGTTGGTTAACATGTAATTTCGATATTATCGTACCCTATAAACTTATCTTTATATATTTTTTCAAAGAATGTTATGCCCAAGTGGTAATTCTAAATACCATACGGTATATACCTTAAATATGTACAGTCAGCAGCAGAAGTTGCTAAGCGGGCCAGGTGTTCAAAATGATATTGACGCGACCTTATTGTTAAGAGAATAAGAGCGTGTCAAGGTGATTTTGAACACCTCGCCCGCTTAGCAACTTCTGCTGCTGACTGTAGTACTACTTCTTACACATTGGCTATATTTATATTGGTGCTTCTACACATTCACATTATAGTTTATAATTTCGAAAATGCAATATGTACAGTGAGATGCGAAATTGCATGGAGAAATTATGAATGAATTCATTGATAAAGTCGCCATGCACTTTTACGGCTGACTGTACACGTACAGTACACGTACAGTACACGTACTGTACACGTACAGTCAGCATTAAATGTAGCGGATCAGACTACGCGAACAAACTGTGTAAATACAAATACCTACTTGGAGGTGTGCTTGCATGGAAATACAAATTAATTAAAAATGTAATGCGTTTGAGATTTAACGATAGTGCGTCTCTGTTATCCATATTTTCTCCATATAACCACGAACAAAAGAAATCATTTCGCTATTTAAAATATCCTACTAGGTTGGACGAGAAGCTCAAGCCTTCCAAAGACTCTCTCTAGAAAGTTGCTTGAAATCCAAAGTAAAAGTCGATTTACAGATTAATCCTTCGGCAGCGCGCTGTCACTCTTCCCTCTAGAATACACCCGGTAAGCCGTCTTCGTGCCCAGCATGCGGTCCAGCAAGCTGTGCTTGGCCCGGCGTCTGAGCTGGAGAACTTCCCGACACAGGTCTTGGAAGACCTCGCTCACTTGCACCACCTGTTCGGCAGCCGCGACCTCGCGAAAGCTGCACTCGAAGTCTTTGGCCAGGATCTCACCTTCGTCGGGGCTCACCTGGAAGCGAGGGTTACAAGTTGATTGAATAGTCCCCAAATAGAAGTTATGTAATTTGCAGAAACGTTCGCGGTAATGATGCAGGAGATTATGTCAAATTATTTCATAGCGATCGAAAAGTCGATAGTCAGTGAGTTCGTTGAGGGACATAAGTCAGAATATTTTTGTTTTGTTCTGTCTTAGGCATAAATATACTGGGTGGACTGAGCGTTTCTTTTATTTTTTGCCATTTTTATATATTGTGAATTTTTTTGCCACTTTTGTGTTATTTCTAGTGAGGATCGCGAGCCCTTTTCATCCTTATAGGAGAAAAAAAGTGTCCTAAAATTTCCATACATTTTTCAAACTTTCCTTTTTGTTACCACCATACAAAGTATATGGGGAAATGGTAACACAATAGGAAATAAACTCTGGGACATTTATTTACCCTATTAGGATCGAAAGAGCTCGTGATTCTGAGTAGAAATAACACAAAAGTGGCAAAAAAGGTCACAATAAATAAAAATGGCAAAAAATAAAAGAAACGCTCGACTCTGTAACATGGGCAAAACCTATTATTATTAAGCCAATAAATTACTATATTAGGGTAGTTAAAACGCAAAAATAGAAAGAGGAAGCTGTATGAGCTGTATCAGACACGCAGTCACAATGAAGTTGTACCTACCTTAAACGTTTTCTATGAACTAGAGCGCTAGCTCAGCCTTGGCCCTCCGAGAAAGGTTAAAGTAGGTCAGAGTCTGCTCGAGTACAGACTCTAGACTCTAGATTGTAACGTACCTGTCTCAGATGCACCATGTCAGCCTTATTGCCCACTAGCGTGAGTGGCACGTCTGGCTGTAGGCTCTGCTTGGCGCGCCGCACGAAGTTGAACGACTGCCGGTCCGTTATAGAGTACACCAGGCATAGGCCGTCCGCCCATTGTGCGATGTCATGCGTTGGAAGATCCTCTGTGCTCTATAAAGTACACGAAATAATAAATTACATTTTAGATATTAGGATCTATGGTGAGTCAATGTATGAAATTCTTCAGCGTCCGTACTTTATATATTATTAAATAGGTAATAGATGCATGATGCATGCTTCTACGACAAGAAATAAAGTCAAATGAAGGGGCTTATGGTTATTATACTTATACATTAAATAGTGTAAAAATATTTTCCACAATGTACCTAAATATCGTGAAGGAAAATGAGAACTACGTTTGTATGGAGCAGAGGTCATCTGTAAGTAAGAAAACTGACCTTTGGGCACGTGTCCAGGATCTCAAACAAGATCGGGTCGCCGTCCAGTAACACTTCGTGCTTGTACTTGCTGTCTGAAATAAAACAAATTCAAGCTTGAGAACGTTGGTAGTAGGTGTACAGTACACTTACCGGGCCGGGGCCGGGCTTGTATCAAGTCAATGGCGGCGAAAAGGTTAAACTACCGAGCTATACAGTGTGTGGCCTATAACGCGGGCGAAAAATTAAAACGTAGATTCTACTCCTCAAACAATAAAACTTTTGTTCAACAACTTTTTGAAATTATGTAGTCTTAAAATTGTCCCTTTTTCAAACAAACTAAATAATATTTTCAATGTACTTTAAATTCCGTCTAATTGACATTGCCCGTCAATCTTGTCACCGTGCAGGCATAATCAATTTCGTAATACATTGCGTGTTCGATTAAATTTTAAAGTGTTTTAAAATACAAACCACAAGTCGCTGAACAAACATTGTCTAGTTTGAGGAGTAGAATCTACGTTTTAATTTTTCGCCCGCGTTATAGGCCACACACTGTATAAGTGTATGCTAATTATACCTTGTTGATGATCATATTCGCCGATGTATCTTTTTGTTAGAAATCGAACCGTCAGAGCTGAAACGAAAGGAAACATTTCATTAGAAGATCAATTTTATTCATTTTGCATTCATTGACATTGTTTAACATTAGTTACGAACATTTGATCTAATTTTTAAACATTTGATTCGTTGCGTGTGCCACCCTGTATACAAAAGTCATAACATCTCATAATTTTCAGCCTCGCTAATGAATCTCAAGTACTCTCCGGTCGACGTCGTGTTTACGAAACAAACGCACTTACACAGAACAGATCAACCGCCAGTATCTCAGCTTCAGGCAAGTTACACTTTTAAATACTTACACTATGAATACAAAATCATAAGCGGGGGGGGGGGGGGGTTTTGTATGGAAATAGTCACGTTACTTTTCGTAGATCTGTCATTTTTTCTTTATCGTTTAGCGTTTGTCGATGTACGACTGCCATATTGGCTCCCAGGTAATAACTATAAGTAGTCTTAATTTAATTGATTCCGTTGTGCTTCAGGAATTAGTCTATTTTATTGTACCGCACAAACTTTGTTCGCGGTACACTTATGGGATCACATCGGTCTTGTTACTTAAAGGTACAAGTGTGTCGGTCAGTCAGTGTTATTACGTCAGCATAACATCTCACGATTAGGTACTTCTTGTTCACACCGGTAGAAATCGTTTTGTTAGGAACACCAGCCTTCTATAGATAGCGACTTGAAAAAGGACACCTAGATGTAACAAATGGCCTTCCACTAATCAACTCTTTGTGACATAATGCTTTTAGAATACCAATACTCTAATAGGGTCAAACAGATTACTGTGTTATCGTCTTTCCTGTAGACATACACAAGAGTTAAGGGCTATAAAGGTTAATTTTCTTATTTAACCCTTATCCACGTGAAAAGGTCCTCCTTTTATTTAGAGAACTATGATAAAATCATTACTTACATGTCCACAAGCTATTAACTATTGCCCACAGGAGAGAAAACTAGTGTGTTAGCGCTAACTGTACATTTTTCTCTCCTGTGGGCAATAGTTAACAGCTTGTGGGCATGTAAGTAATGATTTTATCATAGTTCTCTAAATAAAAGGAGGACCTTTTCACGTGGATAAGGGTTAAATAAGAAAATTAACCTTTATAGCCCTTAACTCTTGTGTATGTCTACAGGAAAGACGATAACACAGTAATCTGTTTGACCCAATACGCACCACGTTACGAGCTACCACAATAACACGTCAAATTTCCCTCTCGATTTAAGACTTCATACTCAAATGAAGTCAACATACTGAATGCATGCACCGCACCCACAATAGATACAACGCATAGCGTAAACAACAGAAATAGTACTATTTATTCGTTTTACATTCAATTTGGATACATTTGCGTCACGATTCTAAAATTAATGTGAGATCGGCTTTTTACATGGATGATATTTGTTTTAAAGTCATATGTCTATAAGCTTTGTACTTTTGATATTTACGAACAGATATTTAGCATCGGGCGTCAGGTAGCATGTGTGCGTTAAATTCTGAGTACGGACCGAGACAAATAAATAATAGGGACTGGTCTTTTGTTCTAGCTTAGAACTTTCCTGGTTAGGTTGCAAAAGAACCATTGGCAATTTAATCCTTAGAGTTAGCGCAGGCCTGATGACAGTAACAAAGAATCATGGAAATAATGGTTTCAAAGAAACATATGTTAATATGGTTCTAAAAAATGGCACAATCTCAGTATAAACATTAGGATGATTAATATATTCAATAAAATAAAAGTGCAAAATTCTCCAATTAGCCATTTTGACTGAAACGCCAATCAGAAGCGAGCTAAGGAGTGACGTATTTCTTAGAGCAGCATAGACAACCTCATTGACCGTAATCTATACATCCTCACCAAAGAGTTTGGAGGTTCAAAAAAAATATTATTTTGCCACTAAACATTTATTACGTTCAAATAATATTAGTACACGATGTAAAGTAAATTTTTATTTGTATTTAAATAAATAAAATGCTAGAAATAATACGATATTTCACCAAAAAACGTTTTCAATTATTTGGCTGAATGGAACTATCATTGCCATGTTGGCTGTCGTAACCAGAAAAAATGAAAAATAAAAAGTAAAACCGGCGCTCTGTGATTTTCCCTCAGAATTTGCATGTATCTAAATAATTCATCTTAAAATGCAACCGTGTGAGAGTTTTTGTATAAAATGAGTTATTGCGATTAATGTTTGTAATGTATTTATCACCCCTAATCATAATAATGTAATATATGGTGCTGAATTAACAATATCATTCGGAATCAAGGGAAAATTCGTAACTGTAAGTATGTAAACACTGTCTATCACCCTTCCACCAACTAATTAATGACGTCACAAATGGCTTGCGAGGCGTTTTCGCGCGAGGTTTAAACTAGCTATAAAAAAATGCAATTATTTATTGAAATATTGTGTTTTTCAGAACCAGTACAAGTGTACCGTCAATAATAAAAGGGATTTCAAAATTTGTCATCAGGCCAATTGATAGAAGCGTTTTTTGCCAAAAGGTACGTTTGATATATCCGTGAAACCGCCCATTTTGCCCTAGAGGGTAAACTGGAGGGACGATACAACATACATTTAATAACTGACTGCAAGTGTTAGATGGGTTATATTCACTCATCAGAGCATAGTTGGACGATACATTATGTTGAAACTATCAATTTAGTTAATTCGACAGTTCATAATTTTATATGACAAAATATCTACATTAAAGTGGCACATGTCAAAACATTTCCAATCGTAATATTCGTAATTATAATGTTAATTTATCTGGAGGTTGGGCGGTGATTTGGCCCGATTTCCGGCCCGAAATAACTTTTATTTATACGTCGAGTGCGATTGCAAACCGATACACAATGTTACGCACTTCTGTGTCTATCGTTTGGTACAACGTAGGTACAACAAACACTGGTAGACGTAGACTTTACAGTATTTTACACAGACCATTACATTGAACTAGACCACTAGGTTGGTACTTTAAGGTGACGTTCGGATGTCAACTGCAGCTGCATTACTGTTGCCGCCGAATTAAGTAACTCAATATCGGAAATGCAAACGTCACTAATTTTGTGAAGGAAATTGGCAGATACAGCGCCGGCAACATCGACGCCGGAACAGCAATGCAGGTGCTGTTGATATTTAAACGTCACCTTATTATCTAAACAATGGTTTGAAATTAGTCGTTGATATGATCGGTACCGGCATTTTATTTGGCTATACATGACGCACGCCACATGAAAGCTGCTTGTAGCGACACTAGCTGAGGGCCAAATAGAATTTTGGCAGGCTTTATAGGCAGGCTTTATTGGCAGGCCAAATAGAATCTTGGCAGTGCATGACACTAAGGAAACATTTTTATTAGTGTCATGCACCGAGTAACCGTTCAGTCGCGGTCGCTTTCCATGCATTCAGATAATGCATCATTGCACCATTACATAACTGACTGTACAAACTCAACCAAAACTCAAGAAAAGTACCTAGTTTTCCAACACTAAATTGCTCTCCTGACGTCATAGTAGTTATACAAGTTCGACACGTTTAGTTTTCATACCTACCATCGAACGCTTGCCACGTCTAGTTCAATCTATATGGTCTGTGGTTTAGTAATCTACAGGAACGGTGAAGGCGAGCGTGACGATTGATAGTAAATACTCAACCTAGATACCTAATAGTAGTCGTAGTAGATTTATGGTGTATCAAATCTCATGTTGTTATTCTGTCTCGTCAGGAGACTAACAATACCATAGTTGATTAAAAAAATCTACCCTACTAGCGTGCGTGCTAGCTAGCATTTTTTACTATAGTACGATACAAGTGCGAATAGTAGAAAATTCGCAACGAATGGCGATAAATTAAAAAATACGAATGTGGCCTCCTTAAACGTAAAGTAACGTGCTAATTACCGTGCTAGTGCGGTAAAGTACCACCATATGTAGGTACTACTCCCATAGGTAATAAGCGATTAACTCTGCTAAACCAATTACACAAAACAAAGCCGAATCCACCAGAGCGCCAACGTCTAAGCGTTATAGTAATTACGCAACATCGATGTAAAAGCAAAACCATTCTTAATTTCCATTATCCATTCCGCAGAAAGTAACTATTAGGTCATTAAATCTAGCATTGTTTACGAGAATACAAAGAAAAGCTTGAATTGCAAGTGTTAATCGACGCCGATATTGGAATGGGCATTCTTGTAATTCCTGTAATGCAATAATAAACCAAATGCAATAACTTCCTCGGCCCACGGGAAACGTAGGGAAGGGCTATTGGTAAACCAAGGACGTATTTCCGCAAATATTTGTGTTGCAAAGAACTATTTCCTTCATTGCCGCAAAAGAAAATGACGCAGCTATTTGCGTAAATACTAGGGCTCCCGGTATCCGTGTTACACGCCGAAACGAATACCCGTGTTCTTAAGCCCGGCGGTGCTAAGAACACGGTTTACACGGAACCGCCGGGATCCGGATACGTATCCAATAAACGTTCCCAAGACACGTTTATGGCTATAAACTTGTGGTGGTACTTAGTGAGTTTTGCTTGTCACCTGACGATACGCCAAATGGTTTGTCGCAACAACTGCGTTGGATAACCCGACACGGCATGTCGCAGCTGTGCCCTGTTTTACCGAACCACCAGCAATGTGACCTAGAAACATAATCACGTTACTTCTGTCTAAAATAAACACTTTTTAGACTTTTTTTTTTAAATATTTGTTTAACCAAGAACGTCGGTATAGCCGATGCAAAAAACTTAATTGATACATAAAGCCATACAAGCGAAGCCTGCAAGAACAGCTAGTGCTCAAATAATTATGGAAAATTTCCTATAAAATTTAACCGTCAACATAATATATATTTGTGAAATGTGACCAGATGTTCGGAAGTAGAAAGCATATATTTTTGCCCAATCTGAAACGGAGACGCATCGCTTCGCGCTCTCTCCGTACATAAAGAAGTCCCTCTTGGGTATTCAAGTGGTACAGAGGCGGATAAGAAATTTCGGTGTACATTTTTTGCGGTAGGGCCACTATAGCTGGTAGGTGTCACGCGCTTTCGCGGCCAAGGCGTAAAGCACCAAAAGCGTGCATTTATTACCGGAGCACAATTAGGCAATAAACGTGCGCGCGTGAATGCTATTGCTATTTGTGACTGTGAATGGGTTTGATTGTGTTTACCTACGTTCAAAACATCTGGAGCAAATCCTGTGCAGGCATAACAACCGTAAGTGTCAGAAAACTCATTCAATTGGTTACCGTATTCTCGCGTGATAAATGCCAAGTGTAAGTTTTTAAATATCAGGGTTATGCCTACTTGGTGGGATAACATGGTGTTACCAATTAACAATTCGTCTTTAGCTTACTCGATTCCCTAGTTCTGTTGAAAACAACGAACTAGAATATGGGTAACTTTACTATAGAAGTCTGAGTAGACCATTCACATTGGGTATTGCGTTCAACACATAAAAATACCTATGACATTATTTAAATGCATATGATGCCTTACATAATGCCACTGCCTCTTTCTTCAAGTTGATTTGAAAGTAGGTATATAGCTTACGTCTTACGGGGCGTTTTAAGCGAAACGCTCTGCATTAATCAAGTGGCAAAAAAAGGGTTTCAACAATGATATTATAACTTATAGTACCTATCATTGGGTTTTTGAGAATACCTATCATCTAAATTATTTTCCTTTTTTGGTACACGATCTCCTTTATTTATAAAATTCTTCCTAAAGTCTATTTTTTTATTCGGTAGACTAAAATGACTAAATTTTATGTTCATACTATGAACTGTAATTTCAGTCTACCGAATAAAAAAATAAACTTTAGAATCTATTTTTATAGTAGTCCACTGCAACGTTATAACTGCATTGGGCAAAATAGAATTATCGGCAAATTGAAATTGACGGACCGTTGTCCCAACCAACCGTGTCTGTTTATGTCTGCGGTTGACCTTATACTTCGAACGATATTTCCCACCGCGATCAATTAAAAGTATAATCAGAATCTTATATTGCGTAACATTACGATATACGTATTATTTTAGCCAATCAAAACCTTTCATCACCAATCATACATTTTTTTAAATTGCGGGATTGGTGTAATGAGTAATAGTCAAAGCTCGCAGCTACGTACGTATTATGGGGAAAGGATAACTGTCAGTGATGTTTCAGATAAGGACCCTTCTCTAAGGAAAGCCACATGTGGTCCGTTTTTCGAAGCTAAGTACATAGTGTACTAAGAGCTGACTATTATTTATTCTGCGACTGGGACAGTGTTTGCCCTTTGCCTACGGAAGTATACTTACTTCAGGAAGCTTAAAGTATATTACTAGCATCTAGTCTGCAATGTCTACTCGAGTGTATACTTAGTCCGGGAACTGCAATTTACAGTTTTCCTTTGAAATGTTAGTCCTTTCACCGGCGTAGTAAAAATTTCATAATGAAATTCTCAGTACAGACTGGCAAACTGCAAGAGGAACTTTAAAGAATAACCTTAATACATGGAATGAGCTTCAGCTTCATTTATTGAAAAGTTGTGACATGACGGCCATATTGTGAAAAGTGGCTATAGAGTTAGACCAAGATACCTAAGTCTGCAACGGTTTTGATAGCACACGCAGTGCAAGTGTTATCTATTTATAAGTCATAATTTTATAGAAGTTTGACGTTTAACCCTATCAAAATCGCCGGGCTTTAGAATTTCGACAGAGTCCGTCTAAAGCTAACTTTGCATAGTTGAGCAGAACAAATTGAGGGAATGTCATTATAAATCTCATATTTTCATAGAAATTTTATATGAATGACTAAGTATAATATATCGCCACTAGGGATTACAGAACCGGTACTTTTAAAAGAACCGGGATTTTCGGTACTACGCAAAATTGGAACCGGGATTTCCCGGTATTTTCGGTACTTTCGGGACTGCCATGAAAAAACAGTGTTTATCTTAATTTTCAGTAAAAAAAGCGTAAAACGACCACGAATCTTTCTCTAAACATTGGCACAATAAAAAAAGTACCAAAGTGAAGGTACAAACACTTCTTTTTTACGATAATATGTGTCTTTATATAAGCTTTACACAATCATTGCCTACATTAACTGTGATATGGACTACCTCTGCGTACTGTACTACAAAAGAGTGTCCCAAAAAGGACGCAAGATTTAAAATTGATGGAAAACACATTTTTTTTTCGTTATAATATATTTGTATATAAAATCTTGAAATACATAAAATAGGGTTATTTGTGGAATAATACGTCAGGCAAATGTCCTCCTAGGCTTTGCTGGCACATACGCACTCTTTTGTCAAAATTTTCTATGACCTTATTTTTTGTGGGCTTATTGGCATAGACTTCAAACTTTAAATAACCCCATAAAAAGACGTCGAAAGGCGTTAAATCGCAAGATCTAGGGGGGCAATTCTGATCACCGAATCGAGTGATCACACGACTAGGAAATGCTTCATGCAATAATTGCATCGTTTCTCTGGCTGTATGGCAAGTGGCCCCGTCTTGTTGAAACCACATTGCTTCCACATCGATATCCTCTAATTCGGCTAGAAAAAAATCTTGTTATCATGTCGCGATATCGACAGTAACTGCTTGACGGGCCTCATTTTGAAAAAAATATGGTCCAATAATGCCTCCAGCCCAAAATCCGCACCAAACAGTGACCCGTTCCACAAATAACCCTATTTTATGTATTTCAAGATTTTATATACAAATATATTATAACGAAAAAAAAGTGTTTTTCATCAATTTCAAATCTTGCGTCCTTTTTGGGACATCCTTTAAATAATATAATTTTGGTTTAAGTAATCCCAAAAGTACCGGGATTTTAATTTTGAAATCCCGGTTCTTTGCTTGGCTCTATATCCCGGGAAATCCCGGTACTTTCGGGGACGGTATTTCCCGGGAGAAAACCCTAATCGCCACACTTTATCTTTGCAAATGCCTACAGAGTAAGGTAAGTCCGACTCTAACGGAGCATGCCATTACCTGACACTGTTTTTAGGGTTCCGTACCCAAAGGGTAAAAACGGGACCCTATTACTAAGACTCCGCTGTCCGTCCGTCTGTCTGTCACCAGGCTGTATCTTACGAACCGTGTCCTGAACCTAGACAGTTGAAATGTTCACAGATGATGTATTTCTGTTGCCGCTATAAACAAATACTAAAAACAGAATAAAATAAAGATTTAAGTGGGGCTCCCATACAACAAACGTGATTTTTGACCGAAGTTAAGCAACGTCGGGCGGGGTCAGTACTTGGATAGGTGACCGTTTTTTTGCTTGTTTTGCTCTATTTTTTGTTGATGGTGCGGAACCCTCCGTGCGCGAGTTCGACTCGCACTTGGCCGGTTTTTTTAAACACGCTTTCTTAATAAAATGTTGTCCCTTAATAAAATGAATATATATATCAACCAGAGGTTTCTAAAACGAGATTCTTAATAATCTTATTACACTTTACTTGTAAATCTTATATCTTATACCTTTAAACGAGCAATTCTTGTATATTTATTTATTTATATTATATATATTTCGGGGGTCGTGGAACTCTATCGATTTCGATGATCTTAGTTGGGAAGCGAAAAAACGATCTAGCTAGGTTTTATCTCTGGGAAAACGCGCATTTTTGAGTTTGTATGTTTTCCGAGCAAACGTATATAACGTAGTATCCTTATACCTCTTTGTCGTTTTTACCTACATAATTTTACAAAATTGTACCTACAACACCATTGTAGGTACAATTTTCACATTTATTTATATTTATAATTACAATTAGTAGGTTATTTATAACTTAATAAATAAATGCCTGGTGGGTAGGTGTTGTTTTTACCTCTGTTAAAAGCATTGTTGTGAGTTTATTGGATGCCCTGAAGCATTTCTCAAATAAGAAAATACTATAATTAATATTGTTTTTACAAGCTCACATCTCAGTTAATTGCTGCGTAAGAATATAGACCATATTTCAAGCTAACAGGGTTCAGTTTTCTATGAAATGAAAGATACAGTACGAATTCATAAAAGTCCCTGGCATTCCTGTTTTAAAACAAAGGGGTAGGTAATTAGCAGAAACAGAGAACCTACAAATATTAAGGAATACTCATTTTAATTACGAAAGTTAGAAAAAGTTTGTAATAAAACCTAGATTATGCTGAGACATGCTCAGTGTTGGGTTCCACGGAACTCTATATGTAGAGTTTCGTGTATCCCGATAAGGGCCACCCCACATTTGGCGTCTTTCGGGCGTCGGCGTCTGGTCAGCGCTATGGAAAATGACGTCGCAGCGCAGTTGCGTCGGCATTGCGTCGAGCAGCGGCCATAGCGCTGACCAGACGCCGACGCCCGAAAGACGCCTGTGGGGCGGCCCTTAGATGTGATTTTTTTTAATTGAATAAAAGTTTACAATGCTGCTAAATTTGCCATGTAAGCGAAGTTCAATAATTAGGGGGCATTCCAGAAAAGTATCGGGTACATTGTAACCTCCCACTACCTACTTACTTACTTACTTAACTAACCATAATATAAACACCCCCTTTAGATTTACCCCTGAAATTTGGCCATGTGATTTAGTCGTGATCGTCTAGTCTAGCGTTAGGACCCCTCGAAGTGAACCGCGGTACCCTAAGTTCTTTAATGAGTATAAGCTAAATTTTGGACTCTGATTTTACTTACAATTACCTGGACTTTAGGAAAAATATATTACAATATTGAAAGCGCGTTTTGTTATGATGTTAACGAATAACTTACTAGAATAATTTATTAAAATACAGAAATAGTACCAAAAGTTACCAGAATTTATTATTGTAATGTAAATGGAGTTATATTTTACTTGAAGTGATATTATTTAGGTAAATGCAGCATATATGATAATATGAATATAAAAGAAATATATTTGTTAAAATGAGTTTAAAAATGGGGTTGGTAAAAGCCTGCTACAATCTATTAAGCCTCCGGGATAACATATGAGTAGCACTCCTGGGGTAAGCCCATTTACACCCTAGCATTTAATATTATTATCTACCAGTTTCTATTCGAAATATGCTACCCATACGCTCGATGCAGGATTGGGGGCTCCTAGTCCAATCAGCAAGGTCAATTGGAACTCCTACCCTACCTCTTTAGCCAGACGGGCTATGACCAACACTTCGGAACCTATGCGTACCTAGATGGCTATGGAAAGAAGTGTCAAAGTATCCATCAGTCATCAAAATTACTATTCTTTTTTATTTCAAAAACTAGGGATGCGAATCCCATTTCCATTCCCCAGAACTAAAATATAAACTGTATTTCTAGTTTTTTAGAAGTATAAACGAAGTACTAAGTTTATTTGTTAAACTATATACTAAATTTTATGAGACTGAAATATCAAGATGAGCATTATTTCACTCAAATCTTCCTTTGGATTACTCTTGCCTGCCAAAGGTTCCCTAAAACAGCTAGTCATCGATTTTCTATCTCCGAATAGACTGTGTTCCCTACTAATCCCAACTTGATATTTATGATTTTATTGTGTAAATACCTTAGAAACATGATTGTAATACTCAGTACCTCGTCTTTACATCAGAAAACCAGAACTTCATAAATAAAAATAGAGATAAAATTTTACATTAATTATTTTCCCCAAATAGATTAAAATATTGGAAGATTTAAACAATTGAAACCCTTTACCTATTAACGCACAATTTTAGTATAGTAAGACCGTAGTTGAAGTCCCTCAAAAAGAGAAATACATCAGTTTTATAGACCAAGACTAGAACGAACCCTAAATTCCGAATAATTAGTGTGTGATTTTACCCTAAACCTACCCTTGTCCCTACTCTAGTATAACCAAAGCACAGTTCGTACTTACCATCGACCTGGTACTTTGGAATATACGCAAGTGTATCCCTACTAAGAAGCTGTAAAAGTTCGGCGAGCGATTCCGAGAATGCAACCTAACAGCTCGTGGACTTGTCTCCCCCCATGGCGGGTTGCACAAAGGCAGGGTGGCAACATGGGTAAGACAGGGCCCTATTATGTATATAAGTGGTATAAATAAATATATTTAATATACGAAGCCTCCAAATACTGTAGATTTCAAATGGGCCCAGATTACTCCGGATGATGCGCACGTGACATCCCCATTATTCATCTAACAGCTGGACATTGGAGAGCTAAGGAGGGAGACGTTTTTCACCTTCTATGTTGGTAAAGAGAAGGTGCCAAGATAACCCTCATCTTGGAGCAAAAAGACTCCTAGACAGCTCACATTTAACACCGCAAGGGGTGAGCTGCCCAGCCGGACAAACAGTCAGTCCAAACAATGATCTGGTTTTGAAAAATATAGCAAAAGACCCCATAGTAAAACACTAAAATAACTAGGTTCTATTTTACGAACCAAACTCCACACAAAATTAAACTAACTAAACACAGAAGTGAAATCCCCTTAGACACCGTTATCTAAGTTCAGTTTTATGACGATATTGTCCCCATAAAACCAAACACAGACACGCCTTCCAAGCTCCTGTTATGCAACGATATTGTCCCTGCATAACGTGACGGCACTTAGAAAACACAGTGTAGAAAACTTCACTATAACACCACACAGTAGCAAAGAATCCCCGCAATAGCCTAAGTTCAGTTTTACGACGATATTGTCCCCGCAAAACCAAACACAGACACAATTTCCAAGTTCCTGTTATGCAACGATATTGTCCCTGCATAACGTGGCGGCACTTAGAAAAACACTGCATAGGAAACTTCACTATATTTAAATCCCGTACTCGGTAACAAAGAATCTCCACAAAAGTCTAAGATCAGCTTTACGACGATATTGTCCCCGTAAAACCAAACACAGACACCATTTCCACGTTTAAATTCACCAGGATAATTCCCGGCAAAAACAAACATAGTAACAGTAGTAGAGGAACTTTGCTCACCGAATATTTAAACGCCCGAGAACCAGAGTCACTGCTAGCCGATGGTTGAAGAATGAATGAATACCGGCGGTCCGCTCCTGCCTTTTATACTCTTTTACTGGCGACATACTGGCGACATAATGGCGACATAACGGCGACATACTGGCGACATAACGGCGACATACTGGCGACATACTGGCGACATACTGGCGACACAATGGCGACATAATGGCGACATACTGGCGACATAATGGCGACATAATGGCGACTGGCGACATACTGGCGACATAATGGCGACTGGCGACATAACGGCGACATACTGGCGACATAATGGCGACATAATGGCGACACAACGGCGACATAACGGCGACATAATGGCGACACAATGGTGACACAATGGCGACATACTGGCGACACAACGGCGACATAATGGCGACATACTGGCGACATAATGGCGACACACTGGCGACATAACGGCGACATACTGGCGACATAATGGCGACATACTGGCGACATAATGGCGACTGGCGACATACTGCCGACTGGCGACATAATGGCGACACAATGGCGACTGGCGACATAACGGCGACATACTGGCGACTGGCGACATAATGGCGACATAATGGCGACACAATGGCGACACAATGGCGACATAACGGCGACATAACGGCGACATACTGGCGACATAACGGCGACATAATGGCGACATAACGGCGACACAACGGCGACATAATGGCGACATAACGGCGACACAATGGCGACTGGCGACATAATGGCGACATAATGGCGACACAACGGCGACATAACGGCGACATACTGACGACATAATGGCGACATACTGGCGACACAATGGCGACATAACGGCGACACAATGGCGACATAACGGCGACATAACGGCGACATAATGGCGACATACTGACGACATAATGGCGACATACTGGCGACACAATGGCGACATAACGGCGACACAATGGCGACATACTGGCGACATAATGGCGACATACTGGCGACATAATGGCGACATACTGGCGACTGGCGACATACTGGCGACATACTGGCGACTGGCGACATAACGGCGACATAACGGCGACATAACGGCGACATAACGGCGACATACTGACGACATAATGGCGACATAATGGCGACATAACGGCGACATACTGACGACATAATGGCGACATACTGGCGACACAATGGCGACATAACGGCGACACAATGGCGACACAATGGCGACATACTGGCGACATAATGGCGACATACTGGCGACATAATGGCGACTGGCGACATACTGGCGACATACTGGCGACTGGCGACATAACGGCGACATAACGGCGACATACTGACGACATAATGGCGACATAATGGCGACATAACGGCGACATAATGGCGACATACTGGCGACATAACGGCGACATACTGGCGACATAACGGCGACATAACGGCGACATAACGGCGACATAACGGCGACATACTGGCGACACACTGGCGACATAACGGCGACATAACGGCGACATAACGGCGACATACTGGCGACACAACGAGACAAACATTAATCAGAAAGTATCAGGATACCATGACTGAGGAAGAGGTCATTTGCCCCGTACCTATTAGCGATATGCAACCGACGACCAGTGATTTATCAAGACAAATGTTTACCAAAAGTACCAGGCTACTATAACCGAGGAAGAGGTCAAAAGTCGTAAAGTTCGATGCTACCAAGATCTATCCCTTTCACGCTTGCGTCTTAGAGAAAGACGGAGATATTCTCAATGACGTCTACGCACACATTCACAGGCAATAGTTGGGTAGCCAGTTTGAGTAGACTAAATTATAATAAAAGGGAACGCTTTATGTCCCCTCTACACGCACGAACCTGCAAGTATTATTTTAATTTGAGATACTTTTAGTTTCTTTCCGAAAAACACTCCTGTGTGGAAGTATTTTACGTTTATTAGTAGCAAACATACTCAAAACATAGCGGGAAGTTTAAAATCTTAGGCGTTTTGGACTGTTTGTATTAACTCTGTACTAGGAGTTCAGACTTCAATACGACCGAACGTCACGCTGTCAATGTCACTGTCATTCTAATGTCAAAAGTTCACATATTTGGGTTAATTTCAACTTGTGATGGTTATTTTACGCAAGTTATTAATCTAAATAGCAAAAAATTTATAGTGGGTTATATATTTAATGAAACCACAAGTGGTAAAATATGAAAACGTGTGCTTCAAATTGTAATTGTTACACTATTCATTGGAATCATGTATGAAATACGCGACTGAAAGGGATTTTAGTATTCAAGGTATTTCTTTCTAGTTTGTGTGTTTTGTAATGAACAAATTAGGTTAATACTAGGTATTTAATAGGCATACGACCAGTCACAACATGACGCTATTTTTACAACTTTTTATAACTTAGCTCTAAATTCAATGGTATAGGTACTCATTTGTATAAGTATGTAATACAAATTTCTGCAGGTTATTAAGATAACAGCGATACGCGTCATTTCCCCGACAAAGTAGACCTTTTTGTGGAACGCCCGCCCCATTAACATTCTTTATCGTTTGCTGGTCTCCCGTAGAATTTGTGAAATACTGGCAAAACATCAAATAGATTCTTTAACATTCGCTGCGCGCAGTAATAAGGAATCGCGTCGCGTTGTCTATAATAAATATAAAATTAACAATGAAACACGTTGATCACTTCGTTAGCTGTTAGAATTTCTGGCTTAATTTCGTATGTAGCGTGCGCGATGGTTAGATTTGTATATATATATTTATATTTGGTTAGTTATATCCTCTAAGGTTAGGTAGGTATATTATTTTAACTACTTATAGGACTGAGGACGCCTCGGTAATATGCCGAAAGATCCCTTGTCGTGCTATGTCGGTACTTCGGTAGTGGGCGCCGGGCTCTGACTAAAATCTTGTGGGGTAAATTAGAACCACTTTCTGATATTCGACCAATAACCGGTGGCAATATTAGATGACAAGAAGATACAATTTGATGTTGAACACCGAAAATGCCCGTTAGAACTGTTTGAAGTGGGTGATAAAGTAAAGCTACCTCCATTAGGACTTGTTAGAATACAGCAGTGTTGCCAGGGTTCTTCAGTCGTAAGTTACGTTTCGTTTGATGAAAAGTCACCTTCTTTTCGCAAAAGGCACTGTTTCGTTCTTTCGTTATAAAATAAAAGAAAATTGGCATTGGAAAACATGACCACATAGAAACACTGGAGTATAAACATAGCGAAGAGTACAAGAGCCGGCGACAAAATCTTGTAGGTATCAAAAATGAACTTATTGACTAAAAATGGATTGGAATTAATGCAACCTATCCACTAAATTAAAAAAAAATACTCTTATAAAGGTTTGGAGCTCCGCTAATAGGTTTTTAATCCAACCCCGTAGGGGTAATGGGGTGAAAATAGAATGGAAAGTCATAACGACTTCTATACGGACAAAGTCGTGGGCAGAGTCTAGTACTTAAAGAATATAAAATTAAAGTATTTGCATAATAAAGCAAAATAAAGCATTTAATTTTTTTTATATTTACTTCCACGCCACGCCCACGCAAACGCTGAGCCTTAGTATAATTTAACGCACAAATCTAAAACAGGTGGGTACTTTTATCAATGTAGATGACGTCAATAATTAATAAAAACCGGCCAAGTGTGAGTCGGACTCGCGCACGGAGGGTTCCGCACCATCAACAAAAAATAGAGCAAAACAAGCAAAAAAACGGTCACCCATCCAAGTACTGACCCAGCCCGACGTTGCTTAACTTCGGTCAAAAATCACGTTTGTTGTATGGGAGCCCCACTTAAATCTTTATGTTATTCTGTTTTTAGTATTTGTTGTTATAGCGGCAACAGAAATACATCATCTGTGAAAATTTCAACTGTCTAGCTATCACGGTTCGTGAGATACAGCCTGGTGACAGACGGACGGACGGACTGACGGACGGACGGACGGACAGCGGAGTCTTAGTAATAGGGTCCCGTTTTTACCCTTTGGGTACGGAACCCTAAAAACTACACATTTTTAGCTTTCTGAAAATACTAATATCTGTAGGTACCTACCTACTTTAAATTAAAATTAAAAAACGATAGTCAATAAAGATATTAGCGTATGAACTTCAAAGTATAAAATAAATATGTTGACTTTAAATTCTATTCTTTTAATATTATTTTGACATTCAAAATGTATCTGATTTGGCTTCCAATACCTATCCATTAAAATAAACCTACGCAACTAATATTATTGAATCCGGCAGGACGTCTGGTTTTCGTATAATTAAAGCCACGACAGTGTTCAACGCGAACTGTGATAATAAACTAACCACTAAACTTTATTTTATTGCGTCTAATAAAAATTCACCTCCGCTCGTTGGATATTACAAAAGTGACAATCGTTTATCGAAAACGATTCGGGACATAAGTAATGTATGGAAATGATGACGTGATTTTTCGTCGCATCTGCATCCCAATGCGCAATTTGGCCACCAACACGACTATAAAATCAGCGCGAGAAAATATTGATTAAAACAATCTCAATTGGTTTTCCTAAGTTTTTTAGGTAGTGGAAAATTTAATGAAGGGGTTTATATTATTGAGATATGACGTCATACTCATGTAGGGGACTGCATAATGACGTACCGTTTGGACATTTCGATTAGTCGGCTAGTCGGCCAAAACCATAGTCGGTGCATCACTAATACATACATGTACTTATATCCCTAGAAGCTCCATACTTGACGTTGCTCTTGGTATGAAAACTTGGCGTGTTCCGATTCTAAAGTTACTAGCCGTTTAAAAACCAATTTCGAGAGCTGTCAAAAACATCTAAAACTCTCCGGCAACATGTACTGAAACGAGTTCTAGAAATGGGCTTTACACGGCAGGTCAGCTACTAGGTAGATGTATTTTCTAGCACACTGCCCGCCCTCAAAGTTCACTTGTCGCCCTAGAACTAGAACTTGCAGGTAGGGTCACGGCTGCGCCCTAGCCTGACCTACAGGCGAGTGCAAGTGCAATAAACTGGATTGAACTCTTGGCACAAGCATTTGACAACACAATTTAGGTCAAACTGTGGCGTGATTTTATACGATTTTGCTGACACATAAAGGTTACAGCCTAATTTTAAAACAGTATCAAACATGACAGTCCGGTGACCATTATGATAACCATGCAGCCTGTTACTTTCTCGAGGCGGATTGAGCCCCAAGGGGCAAATACGTTTAATGATGTAGTGTCATATTAAGCATTTTAATAATCTGCCAAATGTAGGTATATTATATAAAATGAGTGATTATATATTTTGAAATTCTATTAATTGTTGTTATATCGACATAGAATATATTATTTATTTTTATATCGATCATTAACACACCCCGCTATAACAATTGAACTTGAGGTTCAAATAAACCATATGAAGCTTTGCAGGTGTTTACTAAAGCATATAAAAGCATTAATATTCAAAGAGATTAGAGAATATTTAAGAAGAATATATAAACTTTTTATTGTATGTTGTAAATATTACATGATATTTTTTAGTATTTTATAGATACATATCAAGAAAGGGTTTGTATTGGTGGGTGTACTGTTTTAGTTAAGACCATTGTAAACCCACAAAATAATAAATAAATGAATTATGAATTAATTATTGTTTCTTATTCCTTGTGTAAGTATGATTGGTCAGCTAGAGAAATGTCATTAGCCACCGATGTGCAAGAGCTCGCAACAAGTATCTAGATTTCTGACCTTTTACTAACTATCCAGGGATTCCGGGGCTAGATCCTAGCTGTGCCCAATCTGTAAAGATGCCAGTTTGTTTCCGGACCTGACATTAATCGGATTGTTTGCTACATTTGTTTATTTATTATGGGAATCACTAATAAAATAAACACATAAAAATTGTTTCAGCAGCTTTTAAGATGTGTTACGTGGCATAGACCTTGTTTGTCATATTCAGATTGATACAAGTGACTCACTTCAATCTTCGTGTACCAAAACCGCGAATGTGCCGACAGTTCTTAAGGGAGCACATTCGGCGATTCAGGAGCGGAATGAATCTCGTTTGCGTGGGAAAGTGATAAGATTAAAATATTACAACTGTTGATATTTTTAGAGAATGCGTGTTGCTATTATGCGTGTATCGCGCGCCGTTCAATCGGCTTTCAATATGTTGCGATATTGGTGGTTGTTAATGTTGATTCAATGATTTATCTCGGCCTCTAGGCTATTTGAATAGCAGAGGCACAATTGTGCATTATTTGGACAACCTGTGAATCCTGTGATATATAGAGCGTCGGACCAAGTTAACTCTGCACGGCATTCGCAATGACAAAGTGTGGCGATGTCATCATGAATGTCAAATTTCTATAAAAATTTGACGTTTATAATGGCACTCTCCCACTTTGCGCCACGTGTCACGGACAACAAAATTAGACACCTTTAACATAGGGCTTTTTCATAATTTGTGTGGAACTTTATTAATTTCTTAATTACTTAATAACAATTTATATTGCGTCTGAACAGATATTTAGGTAATGTAATTTATTAGCAACACAATTTTTCTTTTTATATGTAATCCAGTGACATGTAAGTACATTATTATGCCATACGATAAATAAATAAACACAGATAGTTTATTAAACTGGATGGATAATTTAGGGCCACTCGCACCATCCCACTAACCCGGGGTTAACCTAACCGGTTAAACCGTTAACCCAGTATCAAATTGTACTAGTAACCATGGTAACTCCAGATTTAACGGTTAACCCTGGCACGAAAATCAGCGCTTAAGGAGATTTAATGAAAAGAGTGTACTTTGTACAAATAATTGAGGCTAGTTAGTCATTAATATAATAACTTGCACTTTCTTAAATCAAACTTTCCCGGCTACTTTAAAGGGGCCCAATGATTAACAGTCCGCCGGGCGGTACCGGCCTGTCAGTTGTTCGGAACTGTCATATTTTTGTTCTAACTGACAGGCCGATGCCGTCCGGCTGACTGTTAGTCAGTGGGCCCCTTAAGAAAATGCCTAGACGTAGGTATGAACTGCATTCTACTTCGAAGATTCTAAAGCAGCACTACCTATATTGAGTGGCTTCCATAAGTTCCACAGCTCTACATTAAGTATGATATATTATAGCTAAAGCTTTTATTGATTATGTAAATGTGCATCGGGTAAAATGTGGTTATGTCGAGGTAACGTTCCATCGTGCAATATTTCGAATTTCAAAATCTACGACATACGACAACTACTCAAAAAAATCTTAACATTTCATTAACACATTCACAGCTGAGCTACAGTCGTAGCGCTACGTCGTAGCCGATAACATGAGTTTCCCGGTATGTAGCGAAAATGTTTCGTAGAGGCAAAACGACAACGTGTCGTGATTAGTGCTGAATGAGTTAATAAGTACCTAACACCTACAGACTTTACATATTTTGTGAAATATTATAAAACAATTATCAACTTTAAGCAATCGTGTTTTTACAGGATATTCCTACTTTGATAAATAGAATTTATATACCAGCTATTTCAATTATTTTTTACCACATCAGCCCGTAATAGATAGTATTAGTGGTGGTGGTGTGGTGAAAGAAAAAATATTCTGTTTCAGGCGGTATCAAAGTTTGTAAAACCCACGTGTCTTGGAGCCCTCGCCTGGATCATGATTCCACTTTTCGAACCGCTCGTTACGCTCGTGGTTAAATTTTGAAATATTTTGCTATAAAAATAGCAAAAGGAGTAAAGCAAAAACGAATACTAGCTCGGTATTATTTTAGTAAGATTAATATTAATGTATGACACAAGCCTACGGTTTAATTACGTTTTCTTAAACTTTTACTTTAGTTAGTTATTAATTTCTTAATATTATTTATTTGCAAACTCGTATGGTAGTAAGTACCATCGCCCACACTGTTAACAGACAGTTCGTAAACCTTATTACAAAAGGCATAAGATCCACCGATGGACAGTTAAGAGTTTTGCCGTTTGTACATTAAGTCTTACTTAAGTAAATAAATATTATAAATTAAACATTTATTTAACAAGCAGTTTACAGTTCTGCGATCAATTTTAATTCCTGATAAATAACGCTTACGCGCAAAAAAAATCAAAGCACCATCTAAAACTTAAATAAAACGTAAAACTTTTGCTACACCAACTCGCCAATAGCTTTTCGCACATTATCAGTTATCAGTTGTCACATACCACTTTTTCCGACCGAGGGTGCGCCGACGACCGCGACTTTCACCTCCGATAGAGAGGACTTTTTCCGTCTGATGCCGCGGGACGCCATGGTCCACGTTCGCGCGCCGCGCGTGCACCGGCTCTACTCGACGACTGCCGTTCTAAAAATATTTGAAGCGACAGAACATCGCGCGTGTTTAATGGGTCAAGATCTGTGGCCAAGATCACCGGCAGGGCTGGACCGGGGGAGTTACCAGGGTACGGCGGGCGAGCGAAAATATGGACGCAAATTATCTTTTTTTAAATATAAACTAGCGACCCGCCCCGGCTTCGCACGGGTTAACAAATTATACATATACTCTTGAATCACTCTATCTATTAAGACCGCATCAATATCTATTGTTGATACATAGGGACAGGCAGACAGCGGGCAGCGACTTTTTTACTACGTAGTGATAGCAAGTACTGAAACAATTAACATATACAAAAAAACATTAAAGCTATCTATAAACTAAACAAATTAAAACTTAACTAACATATAAAATAAAACTATGTACTTAAAAATGAAACAAATATAGAAAAAATAATACCCACCTATTATGAAAGGTTTTATTTTCACTTTTTTTTCTTTTTACCCTGTGACTAATTTAATGACCACAAACCACTCGAAACAACTGCGATATGAAGTTAAACGAATAGGTACTACTATCTGAATATTAAACGTTTTAATATTGGTGTGTCTTTTAATTTTTCTTTTTTATATTGTGTGCTTTTTATAACTTCGTGCTGTAATAGACCATGGCCCTGACGGAAGACCAGCGCTAGCCTAGCCAGGCTAGCACCACGCTGAGTCGGGACCATTTCGTGACTTTTTATGTTGTTGTGTTTTGTCACGAATAAACGCTCTCTATTCTCTATTCTATTCTATTCTATAAAGTACCAAAGTCAGCTTACCTACTAAAACGAAATTTTCAATTTTAGTTGATTTTTTTTTAGTAACGCTAAGATGTTTTTAAAAATTATACTACTTACTTACTTACTAAGTATTTAATACCTATTTACGTATAACAAAAAATAAGTCTAAATATTTTGCATGTTTCTGCGATAATTTTGCCTCAGTGACTTTGTGGACACAAAATTTATCTCATATTGTCAGTGTCGCTGCTTCACGACGTAAAGAGAGAGCTATAAGTGTCCTGAACCTTTGTTTACTCAGTTTTTAATTAATAAAATTCACACATAATATAATATAATTAACTATTGGACCCGGCATGGCTCAGAACGGGTTTTAGTTCTTAAGTTTTATATGTATTACCTTTATATTATTGAAATAAAATAAATGATCAATTAACTATTCTTCATTATCATCATCCATTATCATAATTCGTTTGTTATTCAGGTATTAACATAAAAAATGTTGATCATTAATAAAATTAGACAAACAAATGTAGAGTTCACTCGCCCACCGAGGGTTCCGTACATCATTTTAGGCGCATTATAAAAAGTTTAAAAAAATCTACAAAAACGTTTGGTCACCCATACACGGAGCGAACGATCGGCACCCTGAAATCACGGCACCTTAATTACATTTTCGGCTTCGTGAAGAGGAAATTAAAAATCAAGTAACGAAACTGTTTTTTAAATATTATAAAGACTAGCCGCGGTATTCGGAAAACAAGATCCGTTCTAGAGAAGAGAACGATACGATATGTACTAGATACCTGGTAGTTTAGATTTCAACTAGATATCTTTTGCAGCTCAATTCGGACAACCAATTGAACCAATGTCACTTTTACGTTAAATTATCGTATTAAGATCGCGTCGAAATTGTTTTGAGATCTAAGAATAAATAACGAGACGTTTTAGACATTGTGGAAATCATTCAAGAGTATCTCCAGAATCGCGGAAATGTCAAATTTGACAGGCTAGATGTTAAAAATATCGTTGTCATATCTTGGTGATGTCTAATAGATGTCGTTCAAAATCCGAATCGGGCCCTAGGTAGGTATAGGTTAGGCACTTACTTCTTAAAATATCTATATCTTAAAATGTCCTACACGATTTAATAATAATCGTAACCGTAAAATATAATTGTAGTTTCGGTCTCATGTTCATTCGCCCAATGATTTAACGATGATTTAAATGACGACTGTTTAATAGTCTTTGGCTCATATGCCATACCACATTACTAAGCGATACAAATTACATTTTACTGCATGAGATACTAAAATAAATGTAAGTACAATTACAATACTATTATACTATATAAGTACCTACCTAAGTGTATTTATGTAACATAACCTTATTGGGAGATCCTTACTGGGACGATCCTTATTGGGAGACATAATTAATCTTAATCTTATTATTTTTATTTTTAAATTTATAATGTAATTTTTGACGATCATGATGAGAAGATAAACATAATCTTGACGAATGTAGCAAATTTATAGTGTAATTTTCATCTTGAAATAAATAAATCTAAAAAAAAAATCTGAATCTAACTATTACAAATAAACATATTTTTCTACTCCAGCACTTAAATGTGTCAATTAAATGACTGACAGTGATATCTAAAGCAATGTCATTTGAATGCTTTGTCTATAGGCTCATAAGATGACTGCTAGCAGTCATCTTATGAGTATAATACAACTGCTTTATTTTTTTTAAAGATACAAGTTCCGATCATCTTGATTGAAAGAGGTATGTTTTCATTTACAATAATAACTCTTTTTTTTTTTAAATAATAACTCAATTTTTTTTAAATAATAACTCTATTTTTTTAATAATAACTCTTTTTTTTTAATAATAACTCTTTTTTTTTAATAATCTCTTTTTTTTAATAATAACTTTTTTTTTCTTTTTTTTTTTTCTTTTTTTTTTTTTTTGCTGCAGCTGTCATAGAAAAAGTAATGTATGCAACAGCTCATAATTGGTTCTTAAAATTCTCGGGTCTTTTTTTACAAAACTCGACTACGTCTCGTTTTGTAACTTCGACCCTTGAATTTTAAGAACCCTTATTATATCACTGTTGCATAAACTACTATAAAAATAAAACGCCTTCGATTTAGGTTAGCCTAGGTTTTTTAATAACTATTTCAAATTGATAGCGTAAGTATTAACGAATAGGCAGACAGACGGGCAGATATGCACCATAAGGGTTCCTTTTTACCTTTTTAGTACGGAACCCTAATAACAAGTTTGATTATATGGGGCATTATCTATGAAAAGGGACCTTATTGTCGATGGCGCTTACGCCGCATAGCGTCGCGCGGCATTGTATTTATATCGGAGCATCGTTAATAATGGCGTAAGCGCCATCGGCAATAAGGTCCCTTTTCACAGATAACGTCACATATACTTACAATCGGTCTCAAGGCAGCATATTGCTACAAATTGCTACGCCGTAGCCCGTAGCTATATTCCGGATGTAGCACAAGATTGATTGTAGCAGTGGTGGCCGAGTGGATATGACGTCCGACTTTCAATCCGGAGGTCGCGGGTTCAAATCCTGGCTCGTACCAATGAGTTTTTCGGAACTTATGTACAAAATATCATTTGATATTTACCACTAGCTTTTCGGTGAAGGAAAACATCGTGAGGAAACCTGCATACATCTGCGAAGAAAAAAAAAAAAGAAAATTCAAAGGTATATGTGAAGTCCCCAATCCGCATTGGGCTAGCGTGGGGACTATAGCCCAATCCCTCTCGCGCATGAGAGGAGGCCTAGGCTCAAATTATTATTATTTATTTTAGCACAAGATTGTAGCAGGCCAATTCGACCGCGCACCTGACATCAAACCGATATTGGAATAATATTGGAATCATATCAGTTAGCTGTCATTGGCGCGGGCTCGCTCGCACTAATACTGTGCGGACAGAACTGCAACATTCAAATAATAGTAATCTGTTACACCTGAACGAATACATTCGAGAGTTTTGAAGCATAGATGGGAGGTTTTGGACTACTGATTGGATATTTTAAAAAAATACATCATCTGTGAAAATTTCAACTGTGGTTTACGATTTATGACGTATTAAAAAAACTACTTACTAGATCTCGTTCAAACCAATTTTCGGTGGAAGTTTGCATGGTAATGTACATCATATATTTTTTTTAGTTTTATCATTCTCTTATTTTAGAAGTTACAGGGGGGGGACACATTTTACCACTTTGGAAGTGTCTCTCGCGCAAACTATTCAGTTTAGAACAAAAAAAATTTAGAATTCTCAATATCATTTTTGAAGACCTATCCATAGATACCCCACACGTATGGGTTTCATGAAAAAAAAAATTTTTTTGAGCTTTAGTTTTAAGTATGGGGAACCCCCAAAATTTATTGGTTTTTTTTTTTTCAATTTTTATGTGAGAATCTTAATGCGGGTCACAGAATACATCTACTTACCAAGTTTCAACAGTATAGTATAGTTCTTATAGTTTCGGAAAAAAGTGGCTGTGACATACGGACGGACAGACAGACAGACATGACGAATCCATAGAAAAACAACGGGTACGAGACCCTGATTTATTACTATTTGTATTTCCAACATAAATTGTTAAAGGTACTGGGTGCAGTCCCCAGTAAGAGAATAGGTACCTACGAAGTTGCAGCATATTATCATAGAGAAATATAGTAAGACAAGAGTGCTCACTCCATACATCAGTTCAGACTATTAATTTCAGTGTCTACATCTAGCATCGAGTAGCGGAACTATCAGTATACTGCTACTTGACAATAGATGTAGCACCGACCGGAAAGTCTTATCTCAACAGCATAAGACTTTCCGGTCGGTGCTACATCTATTGTCAAGTAGCAGTACTGATAGTTCCGCTACTCGATGCTAGATGCTAATAGTCTTTTTGGTACTAAAACTGATGTATGGAGTGAGCACTCTATGTATTTTTTTCTCTATGATATTATCGAAGAAACTTCGTAAGTAGGTGTACACGCGCGTACATAAGACTTCGTTACATGCACTCGGTGGACAGAATTCCATTCCAGCGGAAAATATCGGAAATGTCCGATTTTCAATATACCTACGTCCTACTTCTACTAGGTACTTACTTGAACGGAATCTTACGCAAAGTACGTATTTAACCCTTAAATGCATAGTGATGCATTTATACACACAACATAAACATCAAATGTTATGCATTATTAAACAAATTCTATTTGTTCTTGTATATTATTTCAATAGTAAAACTAATAAATTTTCCGAATCATTACATAAATTTACGCAGTATTTTAATTTATAAAAATTACATTTGTTTATAGACGGAATGTCGGAAAACTTGGAAAAACCTGGAAGTTGATGATTTTTAGTATGTCATTTTGGGCAGATTTTTCGGGGTTTGTAATTATTTTATATTTAAAAACTTTATCATAGGTATATCACAAATAGTGTACCTTTCTAATGGTAGTAAAAAATTTCATATATCTATTACTGAAAATTACATATTTACATAAATATGATTTAGCCAATTCAACTTCTAACACTGATTTCGCAGTGAAAATCGAAGTTATATTTTTTTTAACTATTTTTCCTAGAATCGGCAAACAATTATGTGATACATATATTAATTTCGGGTAAAAAGAAAAGTCATGCATTTAAGGGTTAAAACTGATTTATGGAGTGAGCACTCTATCAATTGATCACGTTACAGAAAACTGTATTGCGTAAAAGCAAAATTATTGATGGTAGCAGAAATGTATAATCTAAGTAAAAATTCTGCCCTTGAGTTTGACTGCTGGACTATGCTTGTACAGTCACCATCTGAGCGGTGAAGGTGCTCACAAATATCTTAACACGCCTCTATTGTCACTCAAGGCACTAGAGTGCATGTTTAGATTTTTTGAGCACCTCTGCCGCTCCGATATATCTAGGGTTGCCAGATGGTCGGGATTCGCCGGGATTCTCCCGATTTTTAGCATGTGTTCCCGATTCCCGACAAAGTGAAAATTGTCCCGAAAAACAGCATCACGTTATAAAACAATAATTTCAAGTTCTGGACTATCGTCGAGCGAACCAGCGACCCGCGTCGAGCCCGACAGAGCGCGCGCGGGGCGTGCGTGGCGAGATTGGGCAGAGCAGCTGACGTAGTGACAATAATGTAATATATCGTTGTTGTTAATACAATTAATTTAATTTGAATCATTCATTTTCCCGACTTCAGGCCCAAAATCCCGATTTTTTTTTATTTTTTCCCGATAATAGCGCTTTTCGATCTGGCAACCCTAGATATATCTGATGGCGACTGTACCAGTGGTAAAAATTGTTCAGTAGGTATTTATAATCTCTATGTATAGTCATCTTACGGCGGCGGTTACGGCGGTATCTTGAAATGAAAGTATTTGTAATGATGACATAATCGCTACACTCCGTTTTTTAGGGTTCCGTAGCCAAATGGCAAAAAACGGAACCCTTATGGATTCGTCATGTCTATCTGTCTGTCTGTCTGTCCGTCCGTATGTCACAGCCACGTTTCTCCGAAACTATAAGAACTATAGGTACTGTTGAAACTTGGTAAGTAGATGTATTCTGTGAACCGCATTAAGATTTTCACACAAAAAACTGAAACTCAAAATTTTTTTTTCATCATACGTGTGGGGTATCTATATGGATAGGTCTTCAAAAATGATATTGAGGTTTCTAATATCATTTTTTTCTAAACTGAATAGTTTGCGCGAGAGACACTTCCAAAGTGGTAAAATGTGTCCCCCCCTGTAACTTCTAAAATAAGAGAATGATAAAACTAAAAAAAATATATGATGTACATTACCATGCAAACTTCCACCGAAAATTGGTTTGAACGAGATTTAGTAAGTAGTTTTTTTTAATACGTCATAAATCCCCTAAATACGGAACCCTTCATGGGCGAGTCCGACTCGCACTTGGCCGCTTTTATAGAGACTACAATAGGTTGTCAATAGCATCTCTAGGACATCTGCACTTGACTTGACAGACTTGTAGAGAAAAAAGTTATTGCTTGTAGAAAAAGTGTAAACAAGCAAATATCGTGCCCTCGAGTTGGCTTAATATGATTCTTATGAAATAACAGTTTTGTCTTAACATCCTCTTATGAAACTCTTTGGTTTAATGGTTATTAAGTACGAATAGGTATGTTTTAAATTATAATTGCCATGAATGCCATGCATGTTGATTTATCTTAGATACATAATTTACATATGAGTAGCATGTCTTAATAAAGTTTTATAGCATTCTAACGTGGCTTGACAGTTATGATAAATATTTTCAGCATTTACCCCGCCAGCCCACCACGTACAGCCATAACTACCATTGGTAAGTATTATCAATTGTGAACTCTAATCCCGTGATATAAATTCCAAATTCAAGCTGATTTCTCAATGGCTCTTACGCCTGTTAGGAATAGTGGGGCAGATTTTAAGACCTGATAATTACAACCATAATTCTTTCGCTTCAGCAACTTTGAAAACTGGAATATTTATGAGATAATAAATATATTTCATTTCTTTGCATTGTACTGGACATTATTTTAAGGGTAGCTTCTGTCACCGACTTCATCTGCGTGAAAATGTTGATGGTGATTGGTGATTGATAAAAACTATCCTATGGCCTGCCCTGTGCCTCACTCAAACTATAGTTTTTAAAAGGACTGTCTCATTTCAAACATAGACAGAGAGAATCATACTATCTTTGTCTTACACTAGTACTAGCACCCAGAAAAAAGGATGAGTTGGTATAGTTTTTTATTGTTCTTATTTACTGACAAATTGGTTTGACCAACTATATCTCCATACCAAATTAGACAGTTACAGACGGACAGAGCTACTTTTTCATTTATAATAATAATATGTAGTAGGGACGTGTGTGGTAGTGATTGTGTTTGGCCACTTGCACCATTCACTAACCCGGGGTTAACCGGTTAAACCTGGCGTTAGTTACCATGGTTACGAGTACAATTTGGGACGGTTTAACCGGTTAACCCCGGGTTAGTGGCTTGGTGCAAGCGGCGCCTGAAGCACGGTTCACTACTGACTACATGTTAGTACAGCCCTACCCATCGCCACGTCACTCTTCCTCATACGCGTGGCCACAAGCCAAACTTTTTTACCGCCACCGAAATCAAAACCGAGTATGTATCTACGAAACTAGTATACATTTAGCACGTTCCGGTTCTAGAGTGCCGCCAGGCCGTTAATACCGCGGCCAAGAACTCTTCAATAGGTGTTAGAGACAGCTGATTAGCGGCGACACGTAAAACTATGAGTAATAAATACAAGCCAACTACAGTTTAATGCTGATCAATTACGAATCAAAATAGGATGTGACTGTGTGAGTAAGATAAGTATCTATCTAACTGACTAGGTAGCTTATGGCAAGTCTTGTAAAATGATGCTAACGTAATCCAGTTTCAACAAATGCTAATTAATTATGACTTTTATTATTTTATACTACATACCTAAAGCTCAACCTGCCTGTAGGATTGTACAAATAAATACGCATAAGGTGCACTGGTGTGATTAGATAGCGGGATAATTTTGAAAATTTTTAAGCGAGCAATTCTTTTCTATATATATTTCGGGGATCTCGGAAACGGCTCTAACGATTTCGATTAAATTTGCTATATAGTACTTTAACTAAATGTTAATTGTAATTTAAAAAATCAAGTATATTTAAACAAATATCGTAATGTATTTAAAATGAATTGTATCGTGGTTTTAAAACCAATTTTGATTCCAGTGGCAATTTGTCATTACAGTGGCAAATTACGCGCTTCAACCCGTTTAGTTAGCCTAAATATAGTATACTGCGACAGCATTATGTTGTGAAACGCAACCCGAAGAGTGACAGCACACGTTAAACGAAATCGGCCTCAATTAAGTTATAAAATGCGGGGACACGCCAAAAAACGCTAAATACACCTTTATTTACGCGCTTCTGCGGCGATTTGGGAACGAGTCGCCTGTACCACAAAAAGCAACTATCTTCACGAGTGCGCATAAAAGCTTAAGTTGTCTTTGGAAGAGTCACCTTGTTTATACTTGTTAGGGTTTATTTTTGAGTGGCATATACGGACCAAAAGGAGTTTTTGAAAGTTGCAATATGAATGGCATGTTGGACGCGTGCCAGAGGAATCACACACCGGTTCTTTTAATTGTGCGTAAAGTGTTAAACGAGATATTGACACGCTCTGGGCGTTTCGGGCGGCACTGTACGCTAATTGACGGCCTTGAAAATAAACTCGGGCATTACAATACAAACACAGGTTTTCTTATAACTATGTATTTTGTATGTTAATTTTTGAAACTAGGACGCTCACCGACCTCGTATTATCTATTTTGTTGAAAAATAAATTCTTCCGAAACTAGCCGATCCGACGAAAACCATATTAAATTTATTCATTGTGTCAATTCAAGTGCAATTGGTTGTTAATAATACAAGTTCTTACGCATCCATTCCGCGGCCCTCATTACTTTTCTATCATGACTTAAAGTCCTGTCTCCTAGCTGGAGCAATCGGCGCTCTGTCCACAGTTCGCCGACAACTCGTTCTGTCTTGGGCTGCGTGCTTCGCCTCGGGTCAAGCCGATTGCCATCAACTCGGACGCCCCTGAGCGCAGCCAGGATTGTTTTGGACAGTATTCTAGTTGGTTATATTCGAAACACGCTGTATTATTCGATAAAACGAATGTTGAATCGATTCACTATTTACGTGAACGGAATTTCCTTGGCAAGGGCCGAGTAAATTCCTAATTCATCATGTACACACGCACATCCAAGTCAATGTACCACAACTATTTTCACACTGCACCGAAAATTGGCACCGATATGACATAATCAGTGATCGTTAATTTTCCAGCAATTTTGGTGCAGCATAGTAAAAATAAAGGATTTTCTTCATGTTTTTTCTAGGGAGAGGATTGGTTAAGGTTAATATTACTGTTATTAACCCTAATTATCTATTCCACCTAGAGTAGGGCTTTTTAACTTTTAACTAACAATGCTGCACCAATATTGCTGGAAAATGAACGATCACTGCACTTAAATAAAGATCATTACCGCTGTCCACTGTACCTACTGATGTGCATAAGGAAACTTTCCAAAATTGCGAAATGTTTCGGAAATTTAACGTAGGAAAAATTCGGAAAATTTCTTACATTTTTGTATGAGAATTGAAACTTTCCAATTTGTAGTGAAAGTTTCATGAAATTTCCGAGAATTTATAGAATTTTATGGAAACTTACCTAACTGTACCTAGACAGACAATTTGTATTTACCTACCTGTCTTCCAATATCCATAATTATAACATAAGAGATATATGCCCTTTTTATTTATATGAAGCGACTAGTAAGAAAACTTAACCAGGAATTGGAAGAAAAAGCTCCATGTTTGTAATAATTTTGATTTATTTTGTAAAATTTCATGAAAACAACGCTTATTAATTAGGAATAAAAAATGGTGATATCGAATTATTGCTGTCTGAATTGAAAATGTCGGCAAATTTCAAATTTAGTCATAACCAATATTGATATTGTCTTAATTTGTATCATATACTCTAGTGAAAAAGGTTTAAATTCCGATGCAAAATAAGTCTATGACTAAAATTGAAAAATACAGGCTAATTGTATGAATAAGAATTTTATTAATTAAAAAACTATGATTAACTAACTAATGCAAACTTGCTATGTACATGTGATGACATATGTGACTGCATGTAATCCTAGTTATAATGACGTTTAGGTTGACAACAATCCGTAATTGGTGTTCAACTCCTATTCTAAATATACCTATAATATATTTTTAGTTCGTGTACCTGAACCACAGAGTGACCATAGTCATGCATTTCTAGAATATAAATTTATAACACAAAAGGCGCATATGGCTCTTTCTGGTTTAAAAAAACTAGGCGTCTTTGACCAACTCCAAGGATGCGTGCTTGCACCTCCTATACGAAACTTATGGGACTACGATATAGCGAGAGAAATCGTGCTACCAGATATACAACTTTGCGCACATATCAAATTAGATTTATCCGACATTTTGCTTTGTGTTTTTAAGTACTCGCACTACTACTACATATAAATTATAAACTGAAATAGTTGTCTAAAGAAAAAGTGAGTGAGCCCGCCAGTGGCGGAGGCCTCTGGCAAATATTGAAAATAACTTGTTTATTTCATCCTAGTCATATTGTTTTTTTGAAATGAAAACTTCTTTAGCGGCGCTGTGCACTTATTGAGGTGGGGAAAAATGTTAAACTCCCGACAGGTCAAGTGACCGACAGATTCGACAGATTGAAAATTCGTAAGACGGACACGTGACCTGATCGAAAAACTGTTACAATGTCATCGAGTTTTCACTTCTGCCGGCACTCCCGGAGTGCAACCCGTTGTTTTTTTTTTAAGTGAAAACTTCTTTGGCGGCGCTGTGCACTTTTTGTGACGGGGAAAAAATGTTAAACTCGCGAACTCGCGAGAGCGTAAGTGTAAGGCCTGAGTGGACGCTCGAAGCGGAGCGTTCGGCGGGGCGTGCGGCGTGGCGTCGGGCTCACAAGTGATTTGAGCAGCGTGCACTAAGGCCGCTCCTATACGCTTGCATTTGTTTAACATGAACACCGCACGCCCCGCCCCGCTGCACGCCCAACATGAGCGTCCACTCAGGCCTTACGCTGCTCAAATCCCTTGTGAGCCCGACGCCACGCTGCACGCCCCGCCGAACGCTCCGCTTCGAGCGTCCACTCAGGCCTTACACTAAGACGTAATTTTTTTATAAATGAGTTCTGCTCACAACTACATCAGACGAGGGGCTCTTACAAGCGTAGTAGTTAGTAAATATCGAAAATAATTATTGGACTGCGTCACTATGGATTTCAGGTACACGTATTTGCTAATAAAAATATTTACACAAATTATACCACGAACGGAACAATTTCATAATTTATAAGGCGAATTATGGAAATGTCAATACAACTACTTAATTAATTGAAAACTCATTGAAAATTAATCTGGAATAAATTTAGGAAACAACCATAAAGTTACTAAATTCAAAAGTATAGAGGTAGGTCCTTATATAATATAATATGCTTATAATGTTGTATGGAGTAGGGTCAATATTGAGGTAACACCCAGTAGTTGTTAGTAGATAATATATGAAACCCAAAACAAGTATTTACAGTTTTCTGTACAAATATCTAAGAGTATGCAACGCATAAACTGATTAGTGATGACTTGTTACATTCCATCAAATCAACCGTTTTCTATGTATTTTAACAATACATAATAAGTATGTATATTTAAAGTATTTTTATATTTACAGAATAAACCATGAATTGGTTTTGTATCATTGATATTGAAGCAATTTGCTTTCTACACACTAGAAAGACTTATTAGAACAGTTATACGGAAAACATACATTTGTTGCACTAGTTACGCTCTCATTTTTAAACGTGCTCATATTGCATGAAACTTGTCATGGATATATATATTATTTGAATGATCTTGTCAAATTGTATGTTATTTCAGAATGTAGTTTTAAAATGAGAGCGTAACTTGGATTGTATGGCGGCGGCTAAGTTCGTGAGACTCGTAACAGCAGTCAATTTTGGTCAATGTCAGATTTGGAAGAGTTTATGGAATTAAAAGCATTTTAAGACTGATTTTATTGTGATGACAAGATTAGTAACGTCAGCAGTATATATATTTATACTAAAAACGGTACCTAACTGCTTTTACACATCAACTTTACAGACTAACCGCCTTTTTATGATTATAACTATCAAACTACGATTTCATACTCCTTCATTGAATATGTTAATAGTGACCCTACATAACGCAGTCTGTTCTTAGCCGTTTTCAGTTCGTTTCGTAATAACGTCTATACCTTACAGTTTAACCAAGTCGATTTATTACATGATAAAAATACACTTTTCAAATATACCATTCGACAAAATTGTTTTATTCTAGTCAAATATTGTAGCTTACTAGATTGATTGGCAACACTATGCTGGGTGGTTTTGGGGTCGTAATAGGTATGATGACACATGTTGAATTTTATAACAAAATCTAGTAAAATAGATAGCAAACGAGCAATTTATCACAATAATGTGGATATTAAAATAAAATATTGAAAAATTACAAAAATACAGAACCTGAAAGTTTCAAAAAAATTTTTTTTTAACTTCCAAAAACCAATAAAGTAAGGGTACCACTCGATTCCTTACATTTCATCCAAAAAAATATTGTATAGCAACTATATACATAAACGCAATATTTCACCGACAAAAACGCAATTTTCTTGTTTTGTCCATACTACAAGATGGGCGATAACGTCACGGCCCCTGGCCGTTTTGTATAGGGCGTTTCGCGAGTGAAGTGCGACTGTCGCGGCCTTTGACTACAATTTCTGGCTTTTGTGTTACTTTAATGCAATGGGTCCCATATAGACATTTGATCCTAAAAACAAACCCGATCGATTGATACCATAAATGAAAATTAGTCATGTAGCCTATTCTAAATGACTAAAATGTTTTAAGATATTAAACAAATTTATTTCACCGCCCCAAATCGCAAAATCGCAAACAATCTCGAATGGACGCCTTCAGGGCCCGAATTAGACGAAATATATTTACAGGGGTATATTTTTTCACGATTTTCATATCGGTCCCATGGGAAACCCTGTTCAATGTGACCATCTTAGTACATTTAAGACATTACGACCCCAAATTTACCCAGTTTAGCTGTACTTGGTAAAATCATTACTTACTGTAAATCAGTTAATAAAGACAGTTAAAACATGTAATGTTTAGACAATATTCCTCTTTACTCCATCCATTCTATATGACTATCGAATTTAGCACACTCAATTAAAAGAAGTTATCACTAAAAATGCAATAAAACACAAAATATTCGATAAGAGAAACCACTAAAATTAATTAATGATAAATTGAGTGTACTATTTCGACGCCGCTTCACTATTTGGTCCACTTTACACTATGAATGCAACTACATATAATATTTTCTTAAAAGGTCTGGGGCCCGTTTCTCAAAATCTTGTAACTTGTAATACAAGTGGATGTCAATTTTTGACAGCTGTTGTTGGAAATGGACTTTTACTTGTATTACAAGTTACAAGCTTTTGAGAAACGGGACCCTGGAGGCAAAAATTGTACCATTATGTACATGTTGACTGTTCACTCTTTGAACGTCATACGTCACATTCCAAATACCACTCACACGCCAACATCATGGGCGTAACTGTCAACACCATTCCAATTCATTAAAATTTGCATGAATATAAGGTTCAATGATTATGAGCATAGAGAAATATAGTAAGACAAGAGTGCTCACTCCATACTTCAGTTAGACTATTAATTTCAGTGTCTGCATCTAGCATCGAGTAGCGGAACTATCAGTACTGCTACTTGACAATAGATGTAGCACCGACCGGAAAGTCTAAAGATCGGTTTTCCTAGGATAGCGGTGCGTCATATAGCGGCCGTCTCCATACTAAATAATACGGCTAAATATGGATGTCGTAGTATTTGTATGGAGACGGCCGCTATATGACGGCACCGCTTTCGGAGGAAACCAAAGCTTTATCTCAACAGCATAATACTTTCCGGTCGGTGCTACATCTATTGTCAAGTAGCAGTACTGATAGTTCCGCTACTCGATGCTATATGCTAATAGTCTTTTTGGTACTAAAACTGATGTATGGAGTGAGCAATTTATGTATTTTTTTTCTATATGCTATGAGCGTTCTTAGCGTTAAATAGAAAGGGTTAGGGCTCATTCAGACGGCGCGCGAACTCGTATACGATTTTAATTACATTGCGGACCATTGAGGTTACATCAATTTAGTCGACCGATCAAATGACGCAATGTAATGAAACTCGCATGCGAGTTCTCGCACCGTCTAAATGGGCCCTTACTGTACAATTTTTGGTCACACCCATAACTATATCTAACTAGGACGGTGTCTGTACAGCGATCATGGTATTCCATGATCATACTACTATACATATTCATATAACTTTCTACTATTGAAACCTAGATATTCAAGTGTTAGAAATAGTCATCTATTAATAACTCGCGGTCAGGTAAAAATGAGAAACTGCTATAGTTCGTTTTATTTAGCATTAGAAAGAAGGTAAGCGATCTTGACATGTCTTTTAATTGAAAAACGCTTTTTAAAAATCAGTAACTTATACTTATGAAAGCAGAAGAATATAAATGATCGTATTAGATTCATCGTTACATATTTGCCGTGACTTATTTTTAAAAGATGTTTTTCAATTAAAAGACACATCAAGATTGTTTACCTTTTTTCTAATGCTAAAAAAACGAACTCTAATTGATGTTTGTAGCGCGTTTATGAATAAGTGGGATAGTATATGTATAAACATATTGTTACCGCTATTTTAGAGTTCTAAGCTAATATTGCACCGACTTTGACAGAACAAACTCTGGCAGTGCCACTATAAACGTTGTTATTGTCATAGAAATTGGCGTTTATTGTGGAACCCCCCCACTTTGTTCTATCACAATGGGTACAAAGTTAGCTTGGTCCGACACGGCACGATTTTTTTCATAGTCTTTAGCACTCCCAAGCTCTATAACAGTCGCTATCAAATATGTCGGAGCGGCCGAGGAGCTAAAACATCTGAACACGCACTCTAACGCCTTGGCAATAGAGGCGTGTTCAGATATTTGTGAGTATCTTGGGTGCTCCGATATATCTGATGGCGGCTGTACAAGGTATAAAACTAACTAGGAAAGCATACGCTAGTCGGAATTGTAGCCGTCCTGCATGAGAGGCACCGTGTCTTCTCGCTTCCTCTCGCCGCGGTGCGGTATCTTGGTCACTCCCTCTAGCACGCCGATTTCTGATAGGCTGAAAATGATGAAATGGGTTTTAAATACTGCCACTTGCTCAGTTTTTTCACTGGTTGTATGCCTGTAGTGTAGTCAATCTGTGGTTTATTTTATTTTTTATTTAGTTTGGCGTCCGTCACTACGAAATCTAACCAGACCCTCCAAAGCGCCACCTAGCGCAAATTTTCGTCGAAATCTTTCGTGGCCAGCTTACTAATCCGAACGCTACGGGACGTACGCTCCGAGCGTTTAACGAAATGACACTTCCTACAAACCGAAATTTGACAGCGATTCCGGGACGAATCAGCTGTCCCTTTCTAATGTATCGCACTATCCCTTTCGGCTATTTAGGGTTGTCAAAATTCAAGTCATTGTCTTATCTGTGGTCGTGCAAGGTACGGGTACGGGACGTCAAGTTGTGTCAACCCTAATAATTGCTTGGAGCAATTCTGAGCCGAACGGAGCCGAGAATGCCCGAAAGGAGGAGTGTCGCCCCACTGAGGAAGGTTGATATTGGGATGTAGCCGCGCAAGTCAGTTAACACATTCATTGCCACCCAGCCAAACAAGACATCCGCGCCAGGCCAGAAAAATGTCGTCATATAAATCTGTAGTACCACTATCCGGACTATAGGACCCGTGCATGAACTATAGGCGGCAGCACAGGAGCTGTTAGATCTTTGGCATGAGGCGTAAATGTGTCGTTTATGCTTCCGATGTAGCTCACAAGATGGCAGAACCGTACAATATGCACAAGGAAACGTACCGACGAGAACGGTAGATAGTAGCACTTGCTTTGGCAATGTACTTGTGCACATATGTTTCTGATTCAGGCCACAAGGTGGCAGACCCTCCAACGCGCACGGTCCCTATCGGGTCGTCCGGCCTCGGAACGAAATCATAAAATACCCGATAGTCGTGTTTTCGGCACTGAATGTGTTAATAAGCCTCCAGTACGGATATGATGGTCGTTCTTGTCTACGTGACAGCGTGATAAAACGGTGTCCGTCACTTTCTTTCCCACGGTGTTAAACAGTGACAGTTATTTTATCACGTGGATAAAGATGGATAAAGCTATCCATAATAGGCTGGCTGGGTGACTCACACTAGCGCGTCATCGGAGGCGTTGGGCGTGAAGTACGGGTTGGCAGCGGCCGGCCGGAACTTGTAGCCGGTCATCACGAAGAACACGAACGTGGCCAGCTCGCGCGACATCTCGTCTATCCACGAGTACTGGAACGGCACCGTTATCTGTGGGGCAGGGCGGGACAGATAATAAGCCTCCAGGGTGACTCACACTAGCGCGTCATCGGAGGTGTTGGGCGTGAAGTACGGGTTGGCAGCGGCCGGCCGGAACTTGTAGCCGGTCATCACGAAGAACACGAACGTGGCCAGCTCGCGCGACATCTCGTCTATCCACGAGTACTGGAACGGCACCGTTATCTGTGGGGCAGGGCGGGACAAACATTAACGGCTTTATTCTTATGAATAACGACGACGTTTATACGTCTGCTAAGTTAATCAGCTGATGATCGTCGCTTGTCATCTCTCTTTGGCATAACGACAGATAGGGACAAACGACGATAATCAAGTGATTAACTTAGCAGCCGTTTATGAATAACGGCATAAATATTTATTAATTTATAAGAAAATATATGTGACGTGGGTTTGTCATATATGCAATTTCGACTCTCAGAATATTTATTTTGGATAGGTGGAGCTAAAGTCAATTTTTTTTTCGGTAGACTAAAATGACATTTCATAGTATGAATATAAAATGTCATTTAATACTATGAAATGTCTAATACTATGAAATAGACTTTAGGGGTCAGTATTAGTGATATAGATTTCTAAGAAACAGTTTATGGTACAGTCACCAGCAAAAGTTGCTAAGCGGGCGGGGTGTTCAAAATGGTCTTTACCCGTCTTTATTTTAAGAGAATAAGAGCGTGTCTAGGTAATTTTGAACACCTCGCCCGCTTAGCAACATCTGCTGCTGACTGTGCCGCTTTAGTAGAAGTCACAACCTTTAGCATATTATTATTTTATTATATCATTACGACGTAGCCCAAACCCTCTCCGCATGAGAGGAGGCCTGTGCCCAGCAGTGGGCCGTATATAGGCTCAAATTATAATTATATATCATTACAACGTCGATCAAAATACTACTTCTTAATAACTATAGGTACATTGGCACTATCCACTCAAAACCTAAAAAATATTCCTTATAATATAACTATTTTAACAGTACTTATGGTGCTACTTTACCGCCCTAGTGCGGTGATTGACACAATACGTGCATATGTCGAAAAATGTAAGGGCCATATGTACTGTAAAACGTTGTACAATACTCGTGCAAAAAGGTAATTCGCAAGTCGTGTCAATTTAAAACACTCCCTCCTTATAAGTATAACGTAACGTTGTTTTATAACAAACCTAGGTTTTGTAAGATGCGAAAATCTTGTCACCTTAACATAACTAACATAAGGCATTAGTCTAGAAGGATTTTCAGGCAAATTGTATTAGCCCGTAGTGTATATTTACCTTGAGCAGATAGACGATGAACCTCGTGAAGTATATGTAACACACCACCATTATGTAGAAGTGTCTGAACAGCTTTAGTTTCCGCAGGTTGATCGCTGCTTTACCGTCTGTGCTCGACGCGTCTTGTAAGTGACGTATCGACCTGGGAGAAAGTTTTTATTTATTTAATTACTCAACTACGGGACAAGATTATTTTATGAAATATTTTGATTTGACGATTCCCGCCTTGGGCACCGGTGGATTTGGTCATTTAGCTTTAGTGTATGATATCTATTTCAGTTTATTATTTAATTACTCTCAACACATAAACATTCGGGAGATAGCAGCGCTCAGGGGCCCGATTCTCAAAAGCTTGTAAATTGTAATACAATGGAAGTCCCTTTCTAACAAAAGCTGTCAAAAAGTGACATCCGCTTGTATTACAAGTAACAAGCTTTTGAGAAACGGGCCCCAGGACCGAGACAAGTGGCCTATGCTCAGCAATGGAAAAGGCTGAAATGATGAACTCCCAAACTTCGTCGATTTTTCATATATATATTCTATGAAATCACGACCGTAAGAAGCATAGTTAACTTTTCTGCCGACATAAAATCGCGATGTCTTGTATTGTATATGTATAGATGTCACAATTTAGAGACAGGCGAATGAAACGAATGATGAATGAATGGAGTTTCATACACTAAGTAAATTGTGTATGAAAATAACAGTAAATGGGGCAAGTTTTATGTCTATTACTTTATTACACGACTGATTTCTAGATCTAGGGATATTGCAAGCGCCCTAAGCCCTAGTGTATCTTCATATGTTTGCCAGATTAAGAGCAAATTGCACCAACCACTGATTAAAGGCAACCAGCAGGGATTAAGAGACTTCCCATTGAAAAAATAAAATTTAGCAAACGTTCTAACGGTTACAGAAGGGTTGGAGTAACCGAAATGTAAATGAAGCGTCTGTTACCACACGACGGGGAAGAGAATGGCGCCGCAGCACAGCAGGTCCACCAAGATGAAGGTGTCGCTCCACGCGTTGTGCTCCGCCGCGCCTTCCTCGCTCTCAGCTATTATGATTTCTGCCACGTTCGCCACCACCTACGAATGCACACATATTGTTGGTCAAACCAATTTGTCAGTCAGTACCACAGACAATCCAACCTCTAGACATAGCATAGTCGCGCTACCCCCTCTGCCACACATACGGTAGCGTTACTCCATCTTCGAGTCAATCCCGTGCCGTGATTGGTCCGTGTCTTTGAACGGACCAATCACGGCACGGGATTCGCTCAACTCGTCCCCCGCACCCCCGTATTTTTGGCAGCATCGGTTTCATAAAAGAATTGGCCTAAGCTCAGTCTAGAGGTTGGATTGTCAGTGGTCAGTACGAACCCAGGGATGTTGCGAACATCCGCAACCGCGGAACTTCCGCATTATTTTCAACATCCGCATCTGCATCCGCATCCGCATAAAATCGATGCGGAGCTTATGCGGATGCGGATGCCGAACAAGTCGGTACAGGAACGTCTTAGCGGCGGCGTAAGTGCTAGGTAATTTCGTCATTAGCTATAACGAAATCGTCTAGATTCAGAAAAGTCGGTTTATTAAATATAACGCACATAGGTGCGAAGAATATAGATTCTTACTCAAATACTAAACGTTTTGTTTTTTTTTTGTTAATAAAAAAATACTAAAAATGTAATATTTGACGTTTTCTAAGTACCTAATCTTGACATCCGCATTCGCATCCGCGGATGTGAGCCTTTAAATATCCGCATCCGCATCCGCGGATGTCAAAAAATCTGCATCCGCAACATCACTGGTACGAACCAGGAAAACTATACTCATCGTTTTCTTTTGGGTGCTAGTACTAGTGTAAGACAAAGATATACGTAGTATAATTCTCTTGTCTATGTTTGAAATGAGACAGTCTTTAGACAAACTATACCTATTATGCAAAGATCATTTAGGGGCCATTTATGTAGGCTTAGAACGCACTGCGATTAATTTCATGCGGTTTCAGAACCGCAAAAATTGTAACGTACGGCATGCTTCATAAGCACACGCACTAACATGAAAACTGCAACCGCAAGAATTTAAAAGCAGTGCGTTCTAAGTCGTATACTATGTGAATTATAATCGCAAATATGCGATTAACAAGAATAATATTTCATTATGTAAAAACTATACTCTGTACATAACTAGTAGTAACTATAGATGCTATATGTATTGTTGCAATAGATTTGTTTTTGCAAAAAAGATTGGAGAAGTTCATCAGACATATTATTAGCTTAACTATACATAGACACTCATTATCAAAACAATTTAGGAGCTACGTTCTGTTTCGTAAAATTATTCGAAATATAAATGTTATGCAAAAGAAAAATTGTATTCAATTTCATAATACCTGAAGTGGTATGACGATCATGAACAGTTTCTTGTCTCGATCCGCCAGGATGTGTTTGATGAAGTTCCACCCCGTGCCGACCAGCACTATCGTCACAAATAACACCGCGCCTTTGAGCCTGCCAATAAAAACAATATGTTATTATCTCTTCACGTAAACAGTTATAAAGAGAACACGAATCTATATAAACAAATAGATTTGCGGGCTCAGCACGGTTCCATTTTTATCGACTATCACTATGCCTGTCACTTTCGCACTTACATACTTGTTAGAACGTGACAGGTATGGTGATAAACGATAAAAATGCGACCGTGCTACTAGGGCTGGATTTTATCTATAACTAGCGACCCGTCCTGGCTTCGCTGGCGCTGACGGGGTAACAAATTATACAGAAACCTTCCTCTTGAATAACTCTTATCTATTAAAAACCGCATCAAAATCCGTTGCGTAGTTTTAAAGATCTAAGCGTACAGACAGACAAACAGCGGGAAGCGACTTTGTTTTATACTATGTAGTGATTTAATGGAATACTTTTTTTATTGATAGTGTTATATGTGTAGAGTCTTATGGTGTTACATATTTATAAACTTGTGGATTCATTTTTTATTTTGTTGTCGTTTTTTTTTTTTAATTTTTCTCAGATTTTGATGAAATTTGGTGGATAGATAGTTTCTCTATTCTGTAACGTACGCGCAATTTTACTGTATGTCCTACCAAAAATGTATGAATATTCCCATTTTTCCGAAATCAGTGGGAATTTTCATACTTTATTATGTACTCAATTTGGATTTTGTGACTATTCCGACTAGAATAAGGAACTTTTCAAACTACTAATTTTTATTAAAATCTGACAAAAAAATAAAAATCGGGTCTGTGATGTCGCGCCCCCAGCGCGCACACAATACAAGGCAGCAAGGCGACATCGCGGCGCAGCCACAGCGCGCCGACTGACCGAGGCGACACCCGCGCGACCCCGCGCCCCGACCCGTATATAACCCCGCGAACTTAAGCTTTGGATTCCTCCGAAAACGGTGCCGTCATATGACGGCCGTCATATAGCGGCCGCATAAGACGGCCGTCTTTACGGTGGCGACATGTGGAAAGTACCACGGCGTCATAACACACCGTCATCCACCAAGGTCAAAGCGGCAAATTTTAAAAATGTAGGCGCGATGGGATAACGTCCCATAGAAAATTTGAATTTCGCGCCTTTTAGCCTTGTCAGTAGACAAGATTTGCTTGATCATCTATAATTTACTTGGAGGATGAAATATCATCAGAAGAGGAAAATAATCGTAGTACGGAATCATTTATTCAAATCTCGTGTCATTTATTCTAAATGTCTAATATCTAATAAAACGTTCACGAAACTATCGACACCGTCATGACGGCCGTCATCTTACGTTACGTTGACAATCAACGTAACGTAACGCCGTCTAGGAAACCGCGCCATCTTCTTTACATAGACAACGTTCTAGTGACGTCAGTCAACGCTATATAGCGGCCGTAATATGACGGCACCGTTTTCGGAGGAATCCAAAGCTTTAGAGCATCGCGGCAACAGCCGTCTTCAAATGACGAGCGAAGCGACCGCCCCACAAGGCGAGGCGCGATCCGAAGGAGCCTCCGCAGCCGGAAGGCGGAAGAGGCCACTCGCACCCCCTCAAAAGGGTGTCGAACGAAACCCACTACTGCATCGCGGCAGACGCCTACAATAGGCACGACGCACACGCCAGCCTAAAGCTTTGGATTCCTCCGAAAACGGTGCCGTCATATTACGGCCGCTATATAGCGTTGACTGACGTCACTAGAACGTTGTCTATGTAAACAAGATGGCGCGGTTTCCTAGACGGCGTTACGTTACGTTGATTGTCAACGTAACGTAAGATGACGGCCGTCATGACGGTGTCGATAGTTTCGTGAACGTTTTATTAGATAGCGGTGACGCCATTTTGAATAAATGACACGAGATTTGAATAAATGATTCCGTACTACGATTATTTTCCTCTTCTGATGATATTTCATCCTCCAAGTAAATTATAGATGATCAAGCAAATCTTGTCAGTAGGAAAAGGCGCGAAATTCAAATTTTCTATGGGACGTTATCCCATCGCGCCGACATTTTTCAAATTTGCCGCTTTGACCTTGGTGGATGACGGTGTGTTATGACGCCGTGGTACTTTCCACATGTCGCCACCGTAAAGACGGCCGTCTTTTCCGGCCGCTATATGACGGCCGTCATATGTATGACGGCACCGTTTTCGGAGGAATCCAAAGCTTAAGCTACCGGTCGCCTTCTCTGTGGCCCCGAAACCTGGCCCCGCTCAAACGGTATCAGCAGGCTAGGGGTCGCGGGGTTGGATAACGGCCGGTAGTGACAAAGCTGGCACACACCAGACACACAGCCGTCCTCCAAACGACCGCCCCACAAGGTGGGGTGCGACCCGACACAGCCTCCGCAGCTGGAAAGCGGACGAGGCCACTCACACCCCCTCAAAAGAGTGTCGAACGAAACCCACTACTGCATCGCGCGCACACACACACACACACACACACACACACAGCCTCCACAGCTGGAAAGCGGACGAGGCCACTCACACCCTCCCAAAAAGGGGTATCGAAAGAAACCCATATGTATGTATGCGTCGCGGCAGTGTTTCTCGCAGTCTTGTCCCGCTCGCAACTGTACCGGCACTTGCTGACTATACGTCATCTTATGAGTGAGAGAAAGTAGTAGTAGTAGTAGCGAGCAAGAAATACTACACTTACTGTATCTACTTCTCGCGGAATGACGCGTCCGAACTCGCCCGAACGACCGCTGTCGCTTGTTCGTGTTACTTCGGTGGACGCGCGACCGAGACATCGCTTATCGCTTTAATTGTTGCTGAGGGAGTGTGAGCTGTACGGATATACTGACACATTCGAATTCGTAAAGACAAGAGTGACTCATGAAAAGAGAAAGATATATATCTTTTTTAACTATCACTTCTGTGTTACCCATCCCTAATCGCGGCAGTGTTTCTCGCAGTCTCGGACAGGCCGCTAGGGGCACAGCCCTCTGGCCTCGCGATGGGGGGGGGGGGGGGGAGGGCACGCATCAGAATCCAGAGCTTCCTTCCCCCTCATCCCTAGGTACTGTTCGTGCGGCGTGTGGACACGCGTCTGCGCACTACCTTTGTGGAGGTTTCTCCACCCTTCCTTTACAAGATAGATGATGCCGTGCGTGATAGACGCATCACCACATATCCTGGTTCCGAAATCCCGTAACTTTCCCGAGAAGATAGAACAATGCGGCGTGTGGTCACGCGTCTGGCACCGTACCCTTCAGTAATATCCTAGACTAATACCGCCCGTCATCAGCCTGAACCCGATCGCCGCCGCGAGGGTCAGCACAACTCCGTCTAGTTGTCACGAATAGCTTAGGGACTCGCGCCCGATATCATAGGTTACCTATAGATAAAGTAGAATTAGATAAAGACCGCAGATTATCTAGTTATAAATCAGTGTTTCTTTATTGGCTCTACAAGATATCTGATAACTTTTTGTCAGTGCGAGCCTTATGGTTTCGTCTTGGCAACATATTACATGAAAATGTTTTTGGTGGGATCAGTGTTTCTTTATTCACCCCAGTGTCCCCTCACTCCTAAACTAAGTCAAAAGACAACCCGAAGTCCCGTCTGGACTAAGGGAGATCATACAGCGCCACCCTCGCCCCGATGCGTTAACTACGAATCGTTTGTCTTTATCTATTGTCATGTCATTTTGACTTATGAATTTATAAAAAAGCAATAAAACACAATTTATACCTAAATCAGCCCCGTAAATTTTTATGAATAAAAGGGTTAAAATATAATACCAATACGTGTTCAAAATTTAACAGCTAATTATTAGATTAGAAAGCCACATCTAAACGTCTCAGTAGCCATAAAAGCGCCAGCACATCTAAATGCATCCATCCCTGTCTGTTATACACGATTGTCGCGGGAACACCCAAATATTCCGAAATGTGTTTTTCCGACTTTCATAACCTCGATTTTCATAATCCCGATTTTTTATATGTCCGAAATATCGAAATTACGACTTTGAAAATCACGACTATGCTATTACCGAAAACTTAAAATCCGATTGTCATATGCACGAAAGCTTAAAGTTCCGATTTAAAAAAATTCCGAGAATATTTTTTCCGAATTTGTCTATTCCGAAAAAATCATTGACCGATCGGAAAAAAAGTATTTCGGTATTCAGAAATTCGATCTTTTGTAAACTCGAAATAATGAAATTCGTGATTTTCAAAATAAGATTTAAACGAATTTAGACTTAAAAGTCTATATGTATAACTAACGAAAATCCGAATCGGAGCACCCCACTATCCACGTGGTCTTGTCTGTCCTACCCCTAGAGTGTATGTAAAAAGCCGGAGGCGCGGAGGGGAAGCAGCCCTCGCCCGCCGTAGCAAAGCGCAGAGCACAACGCGAGCCGTAGCGGCTGAGGCTGGTCGCCTCGGACCAGCAGGCCGAAGCTGCGGAGGTGAGCATTTGTGCCTGCGCTTTGCTACGCAAGGGCGAGGGGGCTGCTTTGCCCGTAGCGCCGGAGCAGATGCGGAACACGACCCGATAAATTCGGAATTTTAAAAATGGGGATAGTTAAAATAGGAATCACGTCAAATCGGAATTCAAAATTTCGGAATAATGACAATTCGGAATTCGTGATTTCAAAAATCGAAAATGTTACATCAGGTGTTTATCACTATCGGAATTTTTATATTCGGAATTATGTGGTTCGGAATTTTTAAAAATCGGCTTTTTTGCTATTCGGAAATATATACCTTCGTGATTTTCATCCTTCGTAATTACGACAGTCGGAATTTTGATGAATCGAGCATTTAAAAATCGGAATAATAAAGTTCGATATTCTAAAATTCGGCATTAAATATTTCGGAATTATGTAGTGTACCCGCATGTCGCATAATGTGTGTATCTGTGTGGTCATCCGTCTCTAAACCCACCCATCTTTATCAGCAACAGTATACTCACAGGTGAGTGATATAGTACAGTATGGCCCACGCCGTGACGTGCTCGCCCCTCGTCCTGATGAAGTAGTAGTTGATCCCGTGGAAGGCCAGCGAGAGCGCCTTGAGGTACGCCAGCACGCACATGAGGACGTGTATCCGGTACACGGGGTGCTTGCTGCTCTTGAGGATGAAGGTCCAGAAGCCGGCCGAAAGGAGGAATATGAGCGACATGGTGCTGTACAAGGCGGGGAGCGGCATCTCGCCCGCTGACAGGAAATTGCCGTCGTTACTTTCGTATATTTCTATCTGGAATAGAACAAACGCCATTTTTTTATAAATAAGCACCTGTAAAAAAAGGTATAACCTCGTGCCGTCCGCCATGAAAATAAAAACCGGCCAAGTGCGAGTCGGACTCGCGCACGGAGGGTTCCGCACCTTCAACAGAAAATAGAGCAAAACAAGGAAAAAAACAAGCAAAAAAACGGTCACCCATCCAAGTACTGACCCCGCCCGACATTGCTTAACTTCGGTTAAAAATCACGTTTGTTGTATGGGAGCCCCACTTAAATCTTTATTTTATTCTGTTTTTAGTATTTGTTGTTATAGCGGCAACAGAAATACATAATCTGTGAAAATTTCAACTGTCTAGCTATCACGGTTCGTGAGATACAGCCTGGTGACAGACGGACGGACGGACGGACAGCGGAGTCTTAGTAATAGGGTCCCGTTTTTACCCTTTGGGTACGGAACCCTAAAAAGCAACAACGGTTGCACTCCGGGAGTGCAGATAGAATTGAAAACTCACCTCACTATGTTACCGACGCCCGGTAACACGATACATACTTTTAGCGGAGGTATTCTATTTATTTATTATATATTATTATCATTCTCAAATAAGATCACACTTTTTCATTGACATGTTTATTTACATACTGCCATGAAAACGTCAAATTATTTGAACATAGGTAAAGAGTCTTGAAAAGGAGTCCGCAACATAAATGTCAAATAACATTGAGTTTTTCTTTATTGATTTAAATGCCATTTAAATTATGAGTAACCTTACGGGGCTTACGGTCACGTGATCGCCTTACGCTGTCTCGAGTTTATCATTTTTTCCCCACCTCAAAAAGTGCCCAGCGCCGCTAAAGAAGTTTTCACTTCAATAACCGGCCAAGTTTGAGTCGGACTCGCGTTCCAAGGGTTCAAAACATTCAGTCCGACTCACGCTTGACTGTACATTTCTAATAGGTTTTCCTGTTGTCTATAGGTAAAGAACTATTTAGTGTATTATTTACAAATTATTTGACCCAGTAGTTTCGGAGATAAAGGGGGAAATGGTCGGACAGACAGACAGACAGACGCACGAGTGATCCTATAAGGGTTCCGTTTTTTTTTTCTTTGGAAGTACGGAACCCTAAAAATTGATAGGACGTTTGAATCTAGTTGTATTTTTAATTAGACTTGCGACCGGCTTCGCGCCGGTTAACAAATTATACGCCGAAACCCTCGTCAAGAATCAGAATCACTTTATTGATAAGTGAAAACCGCATGAAAATCCGTTCAGTAGTTTTGACTTTATCGCGAACATCATACAAAAAATACAAACAGACACGTGGTGGGGAACATTGTTTCATATAAGGTGTAGTGATCGAATTTCATGTGTTCGAATATTTTACGAGATAAAAAAATACTGCTTTGGGTCTATTTAACCCCCTTTTCATAAACGCGCTACAAACCTCAATTAGCTAATAATCGTTAGTCCTTATCTGTCATTTTGACTTATGTATTTGTAAGAAAGGGATAAAACATAATGTAACTAAATCAGGCCCGTAGTTTTATGTATAAGTGTGTAAGAATCTAAGGACGACAATTAAGGATATACAAAAGCAAGAATTTACAGCTTAACGATTTATATGTGACGCTCCACGGATAAAGGTACCCTATGGTGCTTGGCGGTTACGTCGCGTAGCACCGCATTAGTATTGGAGCGTCGTTAATAACAGCGTAAGCACCAACCGCCATAAGGTATCTTTTACCGTGGAACGTCACAAACAAGAACGTCAGAAACGTCAAGAAACAAATTTTGTCTCTTTTTCTGTTGAACGAAAAAAAAGTGGTTTACTTACAACAAAGTTCATAGCGGGAGTGACTCCCTTGTCAGTCTTCGGGCAGTTGTGGAAGTAGAGGTTGTAGAGTCCCTCCTCTCGCACGGATGCCACGTACATTGCGAACTAGGGATATACAAGGTCATGTGAACTCGAAGTGCAGAGGGATGTAAGACATAAAAGCATTATAGAGCAAAACAATTTGATAAAAAGAAATAACTCTTTTATATTCAAGTACAAAGAAAATAGGTAATTTTGTATAGAATTACCCATTTTTTTTGCACTTTGCATAAATACATAGAAAACACCCAAGACTCGGGAACAAATATCTGTGCTCATCAAACAAATAAATGCCTTTACCGGGATTCAAACCCAGGACTGCGGCTTCACAGGCAGGGTCAATACCCACTAGGCCAGACCAGTCGTCGAATTCAAGTAACGAATATTCTTGCAGTAGTATAAGATTAAATTGAAAATGATGTCATACTTGATCAAATTAAAATATTTATATTATACTGGATGAACCAAATCTTGTCAGTAGTAAAAGGCGGCAAATTTAAAAAATCGCGGGTTAGCAACACTGTGTTCGAATAATTCCAAAATCGCGTGTCATCTGTGTGTTATCTGTGGAATGTGGATCGTGAATGACAGCCATCATCTTATTGTTTACATTCTGAATAGTTTCTATTTCAAGAGAAATTTCTGCTGTCACCATTAAATACCAAGATTATGCATGACCTCAAGCAAAGCTAAGGTGCCTACAATGTACAATCATGCTCGTTGACGGTAAACATTACTAAAATTTGAGGTTATGATAATTCACTCGAACTGACGTATGAAGGGCGGAAAAATAAACACGTTTTGGTTCGATGTACATTGCTGCTTTTCTTAGCGCAATTCTGCTCTTTGAGTGTTACATGGTGTTACCCTACTTTAATTTGCAGTACATTGCTACTGACAAGATTTGCTTGACGCACTTTATAATATTCATATTACACAAATAACTCACACTGGTGTTATAATAGTCGAAGCCATTTTTCGTCTCTTTTGTTATGGGCAGATGGGCGCAGGAACAAGGAGGAACGCATTCCGGGCCCTCTGAAATATACAAAGAAATGAAATAACGTGATTGTTCATAAATATAACTTATACAATAAGTAACATTAAATACTATTTTCTACGCCCGTACTTTTATTTGTCATTTAAAGGGTCGTGCACACACCTTTAAAACCCTACATTATAGTTGTCAAGACAAGTCTTTAGTCTATTCCCCAAAAAAGAATTTGTGCATACACGCAGTATCTTTTTGGCGATTTCACGATACTTCGTGTAATGACCATTTAAAAAATATTGAATGAAATACAGTGTTGCCAACCTTATTTTAAATGTCATCTTTGACAAATAAGTGAATCATAGACATGTTTTTTTTTTAATTTCATTCATTCTTTTCCCGCCCGTACCCTCCATTTTTGCTACTTCTTGAATTAAAAATATTTGTTAAATTTACAATTTAATTTCAAAGTAAGTTTTTGGTCGTAGAAAAAGTATTGTATGCAACGTTGTTTAACTGAGTCAAAAAATACTCGTGGCGTCTTTATTGACCTCTCTTAAACAACGGTTGCATAAAATACTATTTATTGTTACTTAGGGTCGGTTGCACCAAACTGTTCGTATCGTTCGTTAAAGAGTTCGCTAAATTTGTATGTATGGAAAGTTTCATAGTAAAGCGCCGGGGCGCGCCGGCTGACGTTGATCAGTCTGTCAAATATGGTTGGTGCAAACTGGCCCTTATTGTATAAATTATAGTGATCATACAATATATGATGACATGAGCCAATGTCTCCGGCGCGCCGCCTGAGCCCGGACGGGCCAACGTACTGTCAGCAGACCGCTTGTTTTACCGCGTGCTGCCAAAATCTACTCCGCTTGGCGCAATGCAACTGTATATGCCGGTTCCGTAGTACTTGGCTCCAAGGTCGTCATACTATGCCCAGCAGTGGGCTAGACTACTATACTCACTGTCGGCCGACCGCTTGGTGATGTAAGGATGGCGCCAGAAGCTACTCCGCTTGGCGCAATCTAACTGTATATGCCGGTTCTGTAGTACTTGGCTCCAAGGTTGTCATACTATGCCCAGCAGTGGGCTAGACTACTATACTCACTGTCGGCAGACCGCTTGGTGATGTAAGGGTGTCGCCAGAAGCTACTCCGCTTGGCGCGGTCCAGCGGTATATGCCGGTTCTGTAGTACATGGCTCCAAGGTCGTCATACTATGCCCAGCAGTGGGCTAGACTACTATACTCACTGTCGGCAGACCGCTTGGTGATGTAAGGGTGTCGCCAGAAGCTACTCCGCTTGGCGCGGTCCAGCGGTATATGCCGGTTCTGTAGTACATGGCTCCAAGGTCGTCATACTATGCCCAGCAGTGGGCTAGACTACTATACTCACTGTCGGCAGACCGCTTGGTGATGTAAGGGTGGCGCCAGAAGCTACTCCGCTTGGCGCAATCTAACTGTATATGCCGGTTCTGTAGTACTTGGCTCCAAGGTTGTCATACTATGCCCAGCAGTGGGCTAGACTACTATACTCACTGTCGGCCGACCGCTTGGTGATGTAAGGGTGTCGCCAGAAGCTACTACGCTTGTCGGGATCCAGCGGTATATGCCGGTTCTGTAGTACATGGCTCCAAGGTCGTCATACTATGCCCAGCAGTGGGCTAGCCTACTATACTCACTGTCGGCCGACCGCTTGGTGATGTAAGGATGTCGCCAGAAGCGACTCCGCTTGGCGCGGTCCAGCGGTATATGCCGGTTCTGTAATACTTGGCGCCAAGGTCGTCACACTATGCCCAGCAGTGGGTTAGACTACTATACTCACTTTCGGCCGACCGCTTGGTGATGTAAGGGTGTCGCCAGAAGCTACTCCGCTTGGCGCAATCTAACTGTATATGCCGGTTCTGTAGTACATGGCGCCAAGGTCGTCATATTATGCCCAGCAGTGGGCTCATAGCCTACTATACTCACTGTCGGCAGACCGCTTGGTGATGTAAGGGTGCCGCCAGAAGCTACTCCGCTTGGCGCGGTCCAGCGGTATATGCCGGTTCTGTAGTATATGGCTCCAAGGTCGTCATACTATGCCCAGCAGTGGGCTAGCCTACTATACTCACTGTCGGCCGACCGCTTGGTGATGTAAGGGTGTCGCCAGAAGCTACTACGCTTGTCGGGATCCAGCGGTATATGCCGGTTCTGTAGTATATGGCTCCAAGGTCGTCATACTATGCCCAGCAGTGGGCTAGCCTACTATACTCACTGTCGGCCGACCGCTTGGTGATGTAAGGGTGCCGCCAGAAGCTACTCCGCTTGGCGCGGTCCAGCGGTATATGCCGGTTCTGTAGTATATGGCTCCAAGGTCGTCATACTATGCCCAGCAGTGGGCTAGCCTACTATACTCACTGTCGGCCGACCGCTTGGTGATGTAAGGGTGTCGCCAGAAGCTACTACGCTTGTCGGGATCCAGCGGTATATGCCGGTTCTGTAGTATATGGCTCCAAGGTCGTCATACTATGCCCAGCAGTGGGCTAGCCTACTATACTCACTGTCGGCCGACCGCTTGGTGATGTAAGGGTGTCGCCAGAAGCTACTACGCTTGTCGGGATCCAGCGGTATATGCCGGTTCTGTAGTATATGGCTCCAAGGTCGTCATACTATGCCCAGCAGTGGGCTAGCCTACTATACTCACTGTCGGCCGACCGCTTGGTGATGTAAGGGTGTCGCCAGAAGCTACTACGCTTGTCGGGATCCAGCGGTATATGCCGGTTCTGTAGTATATGGCTCCAAGGTCGTCATACTATGCCCAGCAGTGGGCTAGCCTACTATACTCACTGTCGGCCGACCGCTTGGTGATGTAAGGGTGTCGCCAGAAGCTACTACGCTTGTCGGGATCCAGCGGTATATGCCGGTTCTGTAGTATATGGCTCCAAGGTCGTCATACTATGCCCAGCAGTGGGCTAGCCTACTATACTCACTGTCGGCCGACCGCTTGGTGATGTAAGGGTGTCGCCAGAAGCTACTACGCTTGTCGGGATCCAGCGGTATATGCCGGTTCTGTAGTATATGGCTCCAAGGTCGTCATACTATGCCCAGCAGTGGGCTAGCCTACTATACTCACTGTCGGCCGACCGCTTGGTGATGTAAGGGTGCCGCCAGAAGCTACTCCGCTTGGCGCGGTCCAGCGGTATCTGTGATCGGTTCTGGTACAGGTGCATGGCTTTCAGGTCGTTCCCTTTGCAAGTTATGTTTAACCTGAAACATGGAAAATGAGAAAATATAACCAGCCGTCCTCATCTACCACGTTATGGGTTCCTCTCGCACTTACATTCTTGTTAGAAAGTGACAACAAATATGACATACGATACGATAGTCTCCCCTCCCCTTCCCTCGTAATCACTATTTTACAAGACTTATTAAGAACCCGATCACCGAACCGATCACAAAAGCATTAAAACAGTTTAGTTATTCATTGGATTAAAACAATTAGTTTCGCTATCCAAATAATACATTTTTATGGCTTTAGAATAAATTTTCCTTTTAACCACTACTTCTGTAAGGTTATCTATGCTGATATCCCCTGATACCATATATAGATAGGTCTATTGAACGAATAACTTAATAAAAGGGTAAGTAATGTATCAACCTTTTATCGCTATCTCTGCCAAAATATAAGCGCTTAGAAAAAGTATCAGAAATTTAATTAATTCAGTTCTAAGCAACACTAACTTTATAACCTAGTTTCATAAATGATCAATATTTTATTCCTAAACGGGTTGATGACACTCACTTCAAGTTATTGAAGTCCATTTTAAGGAACACCACGATGGCGGGGTGCTGCGGCACACGCAGTCCTTTAGGAAGAACATCGTCAGAACAACACTCACTTCAGGTTGTTGAAGTCCATCTTAAGGAACGCGATGGCGCGGTGCTGCGGCGCACGCTATCCTTTAGGAAGAACATCGTCATAACAACACTCACTTCAGGTTGTTGAAGTCCATCTTAAGGAACGAGATGGCGCGGTGCTGCGGCACACGCTGTCCTTTAGGAAGAACACCATCAGAACAACACTCACTTCAGATTGTTGAAGTCCATCTTAAGGAACACGATGGCGGGGTGCTGCGGGGAGGTGTAGCCGCTCTCGCTGTCCTTTAGGAAGCACGTGTCGGAGTGCGCCTCCAGGTACGGGCTGATGGCGTCGTTCACCGTGCGGTCGAGGGTGAAACCGTACTGCAAGAGTAATATAACTACAGTCAGTACATGAGTCAGTTCTCTCTCTGATATTTCTTACATGAGTGTTTATTCGCCTCTTTGCTTCTAAATATAATCACAGAATAAATAATAGTACTAGGTACAGAAGATTCACTCTCTAACAAAACGCGTCTGTTACGACAGATGTGACCGCAAGGTGGCGCAAGCGCGAGCAGGCGTCCGTTTCGTAGCGGTGCGCGGCAACTACTATGGCTAGACACCAAAATTGGTGTGGGCCCCATGTACTTGTAGGTACTTGAAGCGACGCGACGAAATCGCGGAGTGAGCCACGTCTGATATAATCTGAAATCTCTGGTAAAAAACAGTATCATACTTACGTTACGTTAGAGCCAAGTAATGTCGAATGTTTTCTATGGGACAGCTCTTTTTTTTTTCATTCTAAACTACTAGACTTTGTCCGCGTAGAAGTCGTTTAAAAAATTTGACCCCGTTTTTAGCCCCCATGGGGTTGAACTTCAAAAAATCTGTCACCTGCTTTCATGATATCTAAACATTAAATAAATGTAACTTTCTTGGCCGCTTTAATATGATCAAAAGTACAATGAACATATAATAAAGACATTCTAGGCATATCATTATTTAACAGCGCCATCCAGTTTTAAGGTTTTTAAACCTTTTCTAATGCTTTATTTATGCTTTAAATGTGCTTTAGTGACCCTAACCGCGGTCACTCCAGTTCAATTTTACATTTTGAATTTATAAATAGATAGACAGTTTTCATACGCAAATAACTAAAATGTGAGAATAATATTTAATGTAAACTACAACATTGACGATTCTCGTTTGGGTGTTGGCAGTCTTCTTTAATTACTAGACTCTAGTTGTAAGTTGTTTGAACAGCGAGCTGCAAAATTACATGGACACACTATGAATGAATTCATGCAATTTAACATGGTGTACATACCTCCCCAGGTTCCACGTTTGAGGGTAGTTTGAAGTTGACCATGCGAACATCGAGCACCCCTCCTTGGAAGAACCCGAAGGTGGTCAGGTCCACGTAGTGTCGGTAATCATCCTGTAACATTACAATATTCATTAAGAAGTGGCTTTGTCTTAGTAGATGTCGTTACGAGTAGGTAAGGACTCTTTCTACAGACCCCGTCGTCAAAAAGCCACTCTCACACAATCTAAATTGCGCTCTCATTATAAAACAGCATGCTTAAATTACATGGAACTTGGCTCGAACATACGTAACATATTATTTATGTCTGGTACTAGTTTTTGTTGCTAAAAGAATTAGCAAGTAGAAGGTCTGTATATAAAACTTCACCTCGCTCTAATTTCTAGCAACGAAAACTAGTACCAGTCAGATTTATGTTACTTGAATGTTCATGTCAAAGTTCATGTTATTTCAGAATGTATTTCTAAAATGAGAGCGTAACCTAGATTGTATGGCGGCCATTGACGTATATCTCAGGACTGGCCTTACGGGCAATAAAAATGGGGCAAGAATGGGGCCTGTACAGCGGTGTGACACCGCTACAACGCGATTGGTTGATGAGTTCGCATCTCGCGCGCGATTGGTCGCAACTAGTTGCGTTAGATTGCACGATTGGCTCGAATTCGTAAGTGACACCGCTGAACTAGTACCATTTTTAATGCACGTAAGGCCCGTCCTGAGATATACGTCAATGATGGCGGCGGCTCTTAATCTGTATGACTCTTAAGAATGTAGGTACTTGATTATTTTACAAAACAAGATTATGGGTTGAAATTTTAAGGAAGGTTTTTGCTTAAGGGTGGTATCCCACTCGTCCAAGATCTTTGTCCAATCCAATGTGTATTTGCGTCTCACGTTTTGCTTTAAAAATGTGACACGCAGTGAACATCTTAGACAAGTTCTAACAATACAATAGCTAATCGAATGATGTGGCTACTAATACACCCCTCAAGATTGGGGCCATAATTATGTTTTGTTATGGATTTCAGTTCTTTGGGCGTTAAAGACAGTCGACAGTAAAAGGGTATTAAAAATATTTTATTACCAGAGACACATTTTTCGCGAATTTCTGAAGAGCCATGAAAATCGTTGTTTTGTAGGTACCTACGACCGTCTTAATGACTTTTTGTTATTTGGCGTCGTGACCCAGTACTAAACATCCAGTAATCTAATTATTGTACATACTTACTCTACCAATACCGTTTTGAAGTGATAGACATACATGTGTGTGTACCATTAGTGTCTATTAATATAAAATAAATAAATTCGCACAGTCATGTTTTTGTTTCAATAAAGAAGTATCCTTAATTAGACACTTTTAAGAAATATAATGATGCAAACAAAATGACAAAAACACATATTAAACCGACGTTAAAAAATAATAAAAGTGTTTAAATGTACCTACATGGTTTTTTTTTATTAGTAAGTAGTATAACATATTTATTACGTAAGGATTTACAGTCAAAGTATTTGATAACTTTGCTACTTTATACCTTGTTACGGTGACAATTGATATAAAAGCCACTATTACGGATTTCTTATTAATTTCAAGGAATTCAAGGTCCAAATTAGCACAGAAATCCAATTCCTTAACCATATGTTTTATGCTGTTGACTGTACATATTGAACATCAGTATGCAAAATATTTACAATAATGTGTTATATAAGAATACTAGTGACCCGCCCAGGCTTCGCACGGCATGTTAGTTTAACTAATAAAACATTTGCAAATTATACACCTAAACCTTCCTCAAGAATCACTACTAATAGGTGAAAACCGCATGAAAATCAGTTTAGTAGTTTTTGAGTTTATCTTGAACATACAGACAGACAGGCGTGACAATGAACTTTGTTTTATAATATGTATTGATATTGATCGCATATTTCATATGCAACTCTATAACTTTACGCTCTGCAAGACTATGAAAAAAGTTAGTACATGCAACAAAAAGAAAATAGATTCGCTCAGGAGCATGAAAAGCCTACTACATATAGCTGTTAGATAGATCATAAGATCAGGGTACAGCATACCAATTCTTTAAGAGTTCATTAAGACAGTGTGAGAGTGTGTATGTAAATTTAGCTTTTCTTAAATATCAGTAGTTGAGTGATTAGTTGAATTGGTTGTACCTTAGTAGTCAATCTGAGCTATAAAGGTTCTTGGCATTTAATGACTTGAATACTAAGAGAGCTAATCAATGTTGCTATGAATCTACCATAACATTATTTAAAATAGGTCATTCAGAGGCATTTTAGTTGCCACCTCTAAAAACAAAACAAGGAAATACTGCAACCAATATTAGGAACAATCCAGTTGAGTAATTAATATACTTTGCAGTTATAGATTTAACTTATAAATTGTATTGAACAATATAAGAAACAATGAATAAAATTTTTAAAAAACCACTGACACATTTCCAACAAGCATAGCTAAGACTTGTCTCAACACACAACTGGGTTTTAAAATAATCACACTCAAATTGGTTAATCCGTTTAAACTTATTCAAGTTATAATACACCCCTCTTATGCTTTTTATACATCCAATGTAAGCAATTCGGCAGTACAGGCTGAACCCAGGGTTAGAGTCACAGTAAATATGAATGATTTTTTGTTAGAATATGTTTTTATTGCATTGCGGTTTAATAATATAAATCACTTATATAGATTGTTCTATATCTGTTGTAACTTTAGTTGACATTATTGAACACAAATCCCTAAGTATTTAATAATTTATGTAAATAGCTAAGCACAAAATTATGTAGTTTTCTTGACATGCACTAACTTTTAACATAAATATTTGCAGATTTATAGTAAGTATCAGTGATTCTGAAATAATCCACTCGGCTAATTGTTTCCTGGATGCTGAATAAAATTGCACGAATAATTTAGCACAGCTCTGACAACAATAACCAGCCAACCGCAAAGTTGATCGTCATTAATCCAATATACACATTCATGTTCTATAATGTTAAATTATAAAATAAACGACCATGTTTGACATGATTTACGTATAAGTTTACATCCCGACGCTTGTTATTAAACATATTACTACGTTTAAACTAGCAGGAGCAACAGAAAATAGTAAAATATGTTTATTATCCTTACCGTAAGAGGCAACTTGTGTATTCTGGCTTTTACTGCAACAATAGCAGTTAGTACGATTACGGAAATTATCTTCACTAAATAAACCATGTTTCATGACTAGTCTCGTAATGTTTTGGCGAAAAATGCGATAGTTTCAATATTAATTTTCTGTTTTATACGTTATAATAAATTCATTTTCAATGCAATTGACTTGACTGACTGCGACTGTCTATTTGGTTCTCCACAGATAACATTATATAATGACAGCGTTTTACACAAAAATAAAACGCTAATTAAATAACTTACCATATTCGGAACCTAAAGTAATATATTGAGAGTGGCAACACTGTAGTTAGTCGTATTGTCCTTTTCTAGCATATACGTCCATCTCTCTCCCACACCCCCACCACTTCAGGCAGTTGCGTTTGACAATTTTGACAGTTAGAAACAAACGCAAATTACCTCATTGTCTCAAAATTATACATATTTACACCAGGCAGGATTAAAACTTTAGGTTCCGAATATGGTAAGTTATTTAATTAGCGTTTTATTTTTGTGTAAAACGCTGTCATTAAACAACTGTACCGATATTCGGAACCTAAAGTAATATATTGAGACGTGTTTGTTATCGCCTGGTGGTGGGAAGACGCCAAGCCAATGTGATTATACATGTACTTACATATTATGTATATGTAATATTATTATATTAGGAGTGTTTAATTAATTAATTAATTATGTAGTACACCCTTTATTTTAATACATGTGAGGAGAGAGGTATTTAGTAAAGCATACAATTTTATATACCATTATATTATGATACTAACTTTCCATTTTATATACGTATTTAATGTAGGTACTTATAAATTTTCAACGAAAATAAGTGAGCTATAGTACTTAATTATATGTATGTGAGACTATGTAAAAGAAGATAAGTCAGTCTACTCTTCAGGGAGCATACAACATCTGTGATATGGAGTGATGTAATTAAAATATGAAAAGATAAAAATCATAAAGTACTCGAGTAGTTTTTATTTATAACTCCCAATTATTGACAAATTTGATAATAATTATCTAGTAAGGTAAGCAGTTGCAGGATATAACAAGGACAAGACCTTTCTTATTTCCAGAATCCCTCAGGATTAAGTAGACGAATATTTTAAATATTCGTTATATCACTATCACTACCCACAAAGTTAATATTGGGTAGGTACTTAATAAAATGTCATAGGGAATACTTTTAATGATTTTACTGAATTATTTTAATGACTGTGAGCCAGTGTGAGCTATTTATTTGGTTATAGCTATAAAATGCATTTAATCGTTTGTACGCTTTACTAACGCGAACGCGAGCTAATGGACCTAAACAAACCTTACTTAAAATTGTGAAGGTTACTTTGAGAGCTTAAGCCATATCATAATACTCATGTGGGCACTAGTTACGACGCTTTTTTGGTGCTCTTGGCGTTCAAATGGTAAATGTAGAATTGCCACAGAGCTTTATCAATGATATTTGTATAGGTGCAGCTCATTCTGCTTATATTCATGTTTAGCTATCATCAAGTGACCTTAATTGTACTCATTATTGTCTATATATGCAGTATGAGTAGTTTACCTTATCTGGTGCCTACTAGTAGACATAAACTTGATTGTTTCTGAACGCTAAAGTGGCTTAATTTATGTAAACCATTCATAGACATAGCTTAATTCTGAATATTCAGTCTTCTCTTTCCAGATTAAGAATAAGGTACTTAATTCGAAACCTTAGCTCATCGCATATGTGTTTTTAACCAAAATGAAAATTTGTGTTTATTTTGTGATTTTACATTATTTGCAATAACTGTGCGGAACCATGGGGTCCCCGACCTTTTGCCGGGCACCCGTGGGCCCAAAGCCAACAGCGCAGATGCCGTTTAAGAGGAACCTCTATTTTATCCAATGCTAGGGTCAACACTTTGTCGAATATATTTGATATTTATGTATATTTATCCTCCTTATGACCTAAGGGTAGGTAATTGTAACTTTTTGATATCAAATATACGCAGAATAGTCAATTATTTTGTATTCTGAAGTGCATATATTACTGGATTTGGGCCAGTGTGCTTTTGTATACTATATCTCTGGCCTCCTATATAGGCTAGTCTATTAACATCCCGCCTCCTGGAAGGCAGTATACAGACTTCTTAGATATATTCACGGTAGTGCTAAGAGTGTGGACCTGGTTTTCCGACACTTGACTGCATGAGATTATTTTTTTCAGGTCTCGAGCAAGAAGGGTGCCTAGATAGGTTGAGGTCCTCAACTTGTGGATTTGGTAGGAGCAAGACACAGACGGGGTGTAAATTAGTTAATCCACCATGTTTCAAGAGATTCATGTGCATTCATGCCTTCAGGTTACACTGTAGAGACAGACTAACACTTTGGCAGAGTTTTGCTAACATATAATAAATTATTGCATTTGTTTGGGTGTACAATTACATGTTCCACACCAAAAACATAATTATTTATATATTTCAATCTATTTTTGAAAGGTTTGCGTTTCAAAATAGCTTCGCCTTTTCGCAAGGCGTGCTCCTGTTCCCCTATTTTATTGTGCAAAGCGAACAGTATCACAATGCTATAATTTTGTATAAATTGAGAACTAGAGGGTCATGCCCTAGACGTGACCGCCCAGAAACTGTGCTAGAACCGTTCGTGCAAACCATTCAGTCACTATTTTTAAAAACCTTTTGTAGTGGGTACATTCCTCTTAAATTTATTAAACGTGTAGTATCAAACTATGACAAGTCATGATAAGTGAAATAAGTGATAACAGTGTCTGGTCCGTGCATAGAAGCACTTGCCCTTGAGGTTAGGGCATGGGTAGTTTATTATAAACTTAATCCGTGCATAGGAGCACTTACGATACAGGTGGTTTAAAACTTCCAGGGTCACAATACAGACACAAGGGTGTAAAATACATAATTCATAAACGCCCGTTAGGCCAGTTTTGTATATTTTATTTCAAACATGCTTGTGCAGCACCGCCAGCACATGATAATTTTCCTAATATACCATGGCAGTCAGGGATATAATAATTATGTAAAAAGGTAGGTAACCTTGGTCATGTCGTGTACATAGGTAGGTACTCGTAAACATGTTAACTGAAAGACAAGTGCTCTCCAGCCAAATATAATTTATGCAACTGTGAGCTGCTCTTACATTGGGATCATATGTATTTATTTCTAGTCTGTCATATTGTAGCAGGCCTAGACTTCAAAGGTTTGTAGATGTTTATAGGGCCGTTAAACGGACCCTTTGTACACCTTGAGCAGGCTGTTTGTTTCACACCATGGGTAATATATATTGTAAACATAGCTTATTTCAGAATGGAATCGTAAGCTCTGTCGTGTCGTGAGCTTACCGAGCCTGATTTAATTAGAGTCCACAGATTGTATGGACCTTGGAGGATTGACCACTCCTTATTCTAATTATCAATATTCTGCCTGGGCTTATAGTCGAAATTAGGTGACTAAATCTCTTAGTATTATCTATGCCACCCAAGTTATGAGGCTTAGCGTCTCCAGACCACAATTTTATATTAGGGTGCAAAGATTTTTTCATCTTTAAAATAAAAATGAGTCGAGATAGGCCTGGAATCTTAGGTTTTTATTTTACCTATTATAATTTTAGAAATGTTATGTAAATGGAAAGCAGTTTTCACTTTTACCACAGTTAATTAGCCCAATTTCGGGTTTAGCCAATAGGGTGTTCGGGACCTTTGAAATAGATTGGTAAACAAAAATGAAAACTCTAATAACGAAGCCTTGCCTATTTCGACTGATTTTTACCCAAAACATTATTTTAAACCATTTTTACTTTCTCTAAAAAGAGATATTTACAACTTAATCTTTGTAATATTTTTGTGATTGTGGTCTACTCGCACGCCTGTGTTATGACCATATCATTTATATTTCTGTGAATATGTCTGACGTGCCTTGCGCAGACTTACATAGGTTATAATATCATCATCAATAACTTGACGTCAGTTTGTGAACGAATCAAAGATTCTTTTGGCACACCATACGCAGGTGTAAACATGGCAGCCTTGCGCAGGTTTAGATAGGTACATAATATAATGGTTTCATCACAAATAACTTGACGTTAGTTTGTGAACGAATCAAAGATTCTTTTGGCACACCTTACGCAGGTGTAAACATGGCAGCCTTGCGCAGGTTTAGATAGGTACATAATATATTGGTTTCATCACAAATAACTTGACGTTAGTTTGTGAACGAATAAAAGATTCTCTTAGGCGCACCTTAGGAGGTGGAACCATAACAAACGTAAGTTTAAGAATAAGTATTATTCAAATCAAATACCCTGAGTTTATGGGTAATATTCCCTAAGTTGCGGGTTCCTTGCTCGACAAGGTGAAAGGCTTTACGCCGGCTTTAACAGGCACTTTTAGAAAGTGTCATTCACGGTGACGCGCAGATTTGCCAAAACTAAACTTTAACTCTACAGTTAACTAATATAATTTGACAATATGAACCAAACCATGCGTCTTCGTCAATGAATCAATCTAAAGATTCCCGTATCGTTAATGCCCTTCCATGTCACAGGCTTCCGATTTTATTTGAAACGTTTAATTTAAGTGTACTATTTATGTAGGTAGGTAAGTAGGCTTAAGAATTGACCCTCTTGTATGTAGTTACGTATAGAATTAATAATCAAGTTATTCAAAATCAAAATAACACAAGCACATATAGCACCTACATGCAAGAGTTCTTTCCCTTAACCTTTAAAGCTGTAAGTACCTGCTAAGTTATATATTTAAGTAGGTACCTACCTACATAAATCAAAGATCTAGTTGGAGGATATAAGTTGATAATACAGAGTGAAATACTTCACGAATTCGCATGTCATTCTTGCGCAGAGCCATGCTAATCTCTCTCTATGTCTAGTCAGATTTAGTTTATGTACTGCCGAAGTACTCACTTTCCACAAAAATAAATGCAATGTTTGCGATGTAGGTTTGTTCGTTACCTTGTGTCCCTTAGAGCGGAAATATCGTCGACTCCTATTCGGGTACACGTTATTTATCAGCAAGTTTATTACCAAAAAATTAATTTTGCAATATTATATTAACCCGGAACGGGATAAAAAGATAAATTGCTGATAGATACTTGGACAGATAAAAAACCTACACGTCTATAAGCTTCTACCTTAATACGTAGGTTCTACGTAACACGTATTAACTATCCGATCCATTCGTATTCGAAAACACAAATCCTTGAAAGGGTATACCTCCACACATCACCATTTAAGTATTATATAATTTCAACCGTTATTATACACACACAAAGATTTAAACTAACAAGACTCGGAAGAGACTTAATAAAATTAAATTATAATGGTGACACGTGCACGCTTTACCAGCTCGATGTGTTTTCTACCATGTGTTTTAGTATTTTCATTGGCATAGCCACGGTGCGCGCAGGCAGCCTTTGAAAACACTTGCACATCACTATTCCGGATCATTTTTATTTGCTAGATAGTTTAACGGACAACTAAATTTAAATATTTATTTCGAACGGCAAAAGCCGTTAGAAACTGTTTTTCAATATAGTCAGCTAAACTGGGGTACAAATTCAAAAACTCACCAGCAGTTTAGCTTCACGACCTTCCAGATGGAAAAACAGCAAGCCAATGAGGTAATTTGCGTTTGTTTCTAACTGTCAAAATTGTCAAACGCAACTGCCTGAAGTGGTGGGGGTGTGGGAGAGAGATGGACGTATATGCTAGAAAAGGACAATACGACTAACTACAGTGTTGCCACTCTCAATATATTACTTTAGGTTCCGAATATCGGTACAGTTGTTTAATTTTATAAATGTTACCACTGGTTACCACATTTTGAGGTTTTGTGTATGAAATGCGTATAGCCAACATTACACGAGAAGTTTCCTTCCACAGAATAGACATAAAATCAATTTTGAATTTTGACATCACATCCACATTGAGTAAAAAAATACTTCAGCCAGCCCAGCAGAGGAAAGAAAATGATTAGAGAAATATTCGTGAAATAGTGAATTACACCAAATTGGTTAATCAGTTTTCTTTTATTTACTGATTTTGATTTTGTATTATTCAAGCGGTTTTCTGTTCCAACAAATAATTAAAATATAACTGTGTTATTACATTACAGTTAGTAAAATTATAAACTGTTTTCTACGCCCGCATCTACGCTAGAAATTGTGTTTTATTTTGTACAAGGCGTGTTTCGTAAATCTCCTTAAAATGAAACTAATGTGGCAGTGCATGTTCTCGCCGAGACTGTACAAGATTTACAAGGAAGGTGCCAGAGATGTAAGTAATAGAGTTGTAATATTTTTGTCTATTATGGTATGTAATTTCACTACTTCATGTTAATTGGTGAATGCTGTCTACATTACTAAGCATAAATTTTAGATAGATAGTATCTAATAGTATCAATTATCGCCTCTCAGATTTTTTTAACAAGCTAACGGTTATGTAGTCAAGTTGTAAATAATATTTTTACCTCATACCTGTAAGCATGAAAATCCATTTAAAACAAAACTAAAAAAGACATATTTATGTTTGTTGATTGTTTTTTTTTACACAGGGACATATCAAGATATCAACTTTTTTGCATAGAGATAGTTTAAAGTCCAGGGAGCAGTGTAGGCTCTTATTTCCCAGAGAACATGCTTGGTGCCCAAAGCGCTTACAAAATGTGCTTGACTCTTGGCGAAATAATGCTGCTAGTATTTATTTTCTTTTATAGTTTTTTTAGCAGTGTTTTTTTTGTTTTTATGAGTATAATACATTAGCTAGCTGACAATGAGTAGTTTTTATTTATCATGTTATGTTACAGTAGGTTTTATAAATAGGCAAGTCCACATAGAACAAGTCACCTTGCGAGGAAATTGTGGTGCAAAGCAGCGCAGGTTTGTGTAGATGTCTCCAACGACCAAACTGCTTTGTTTCCTCCCAAGGTGGCTCTTTCTATGTGGACCCGCCTAATGATTAGTCAACTGTATTAAAGTCTACATTCTAAATTCTAGAGACACACATCATTTTACATTGCACAAATTTACAAAAATCCTTTTTTTGACACACTAATTACATTTTCTCTATATTTCTCTGTTTTATAGTTAGTTTTTTTTAGCATTAGAAATAAGGTAAACAATCTTGATGTGTCTTTTAATTGAAAAACACATTTTAAAAATAAGTTACGCCAAATATGTAACAATTATGAATCTGATACAATCATTTATATTCTTCTGCTTTCATAAGTAATAGTTTTTGATTTTTAAAAAGCGTTTTTCAATTAAAAGACATTTCAAGATCGCTTACCTTCTTGCAAGTTCTTTCTAATGCTAAAAAAACGAACAAGTCAAGTGAAATTTTTCAGTACTGTCACATTGTGCTGATTAGGCAATAGAGTGACTGCTAGTGGCCATTATTTAGTTATTATAGATTATATTTAATCAGAGATTAAATAACCAAATAAATAAATAAATCATAAATATATACAGGGTGCCCAGTAATTAATGGATAACCTTCTAACCACCGACTGGGCACCTTAGATTGGTCCAGAAAATGCACTTATAGGTCTAGTAAAAGTTTCGTGGTTTTCGAGATAATCGCACTTTTCTAAATTTGAAGTATGGTGCTAGCTATTAAAAAAGACAGAAAAGTTCGATTATCTCGAAAACCACGAAACTTTTACTAGACCTATAAGTGCATTTTCTGGACCAGCCTAAGGTGCCCTGTTGGTGGTTAGATGGTTATCCATTAATTACTGGGCACACTGTATAGTAATTGGCCACTCCTAAGAAATCAGAAATAAAACAAGCCAACAAGCCTTAGTGTAAGGCCTGAGTGGACGCTCGAGTTGGGCGTGCAGTGGGGCGGGGCGTGCGGCGTGCATGTTAAACAAATGCAAACGTATAGGAGTGACCTTAGTGCACGCTGCTCAAATCACTTGTGAGCCCGACGCCACACTGCACGCCCCGCCGAACGCTCCGCTTCGAGCGTCCACTCAGACCTTACACTTATTGTTAAGAGTGGCCAATTACTATGTAGTGACCAATAAGTGTAGCAGTCACCCTATTGTATTTTGAGTGTTTCAAACACTTTTAAACCATAGTGCGAGTCTGAGTCTATATTGTCCTTGGCATAAACCGTGTTATTTACAGCTGCCACTACTTTTGTCTTTCAGACCCTCTACCAACCAGAAGGAATGGAGAAATGGGGAGACAAAATCATCTCTACAGTAAGTTCAAAGTTAACTGATTTGTGGCTGTACTCATTTGGGGACAATTAACAGTAGTTTTTCACTGATTGGTTCTTAATATTGATACCCTAGTTCATGCACAGAACAAATAATAGTACTAGGTACAGAAGACTCACTCTAACAAAACGTGTCTGTTACGATCAGGACAGATATAGCCGCTAGGTGGCGACAGCACCACGCGCGGCTAGCCACCAAAATTGTTGTGGAACGGATGTACTTGTAGCTACCTGTTGCAAAGCGACGAAATCGCGGAGTGAGCCACGCCTGGTTCATGTTAATTAATACTAACAACATGTTACTGGTATTCAGTATACATAGACATACCAGGGTAGGGCATGAAAACCAGAAAAATGGTATTTCTCATACTTAATATTTACTAGATCTAGTCCTAGCATAGTCAGAATGACCAGTCTAAGTGATTATACAGCATTGCAGGACATCCATATAAACTATAGTTGGTCAAACCAATTTGTCAGTAAATAAGAACAAAAAAAACTATACTCATCCTTTTATTTTGGGTGCTAGTACTAGTGTAAGAAAAAGATAGTATGATTCTCTCTGTCTATGTTTGAAAGGAGACAGTCCTTTGACAAACTATAAATTCCATTGCCTTGCCTATTTTGAGACTGACCCTTGCACAAATATATTTTTTATATATTTTTACAAGCCAATGTTCCATAAATATATTTGCCAGACCATATTGTCAGTGTCTCACATGTGTATAAATATTTTCGGAATGTTGGTTTGTAAAGATGTTTGTGAACTGCTGTACAATCTTAGACAAAGGCATAGCAAGACCAAAGATAGCTGAGTTTAGATGCCAATGTATTGCATCACACTATTGTGGACTTGAAGACTTTTAAGAATGTATGTTTCAGGCTAGCACCATCCTCAGCATCAGTCTATACACGTCACCATTCATCTGCTTCTACATCTACAAGCGCGGTTTCTTTTCCGCCGACGAGACCCGCGTACTAGTCCGGTACATCGGAGGCCTAAGCTGTCTCATCGCCCTATCTTACATCATCCGGGGCTTGGGACGGGCTAGTAACCCTAAATATGTTGAGTTTTTGAAAGCGCTGAACACCCCCGTGACCGATCATAAGGCGTACCTGCAAGGCATTAGGAAGTACGACTTTGAATTCCAATACTGGCCAGCAACTTACTTGTTGTCGAAGCAGAAAAACAGGTTTGTACAGGTTTTATTTTTTACTATGACATTGTAATTTTTAAATAACCCATTTCGTATAAGAAGGTCCAGTAATATTGACTTATTTTCAGTTCGGCGTGGCTCGCCCGGCACCCGTTCGCCTCCTGCGCGAACCCCGATCTGCCGGCGTACCAACGAACCACCATACAGGTGCTGGCCTACGTGGCCACGCACACGTTCGCGCTGAGGTTGATATATCCCGGCTCGCTTGGTCTTATACAAAATCTGCTGCGTAAGTTTTACATTACATTTTTATTAATTTACCGAGTGAACGCGAAACTTCTCCGTCTCAGCTTGGGCAAGAATGCTTACTTAAATTGAACGAGCTAATTTATGTTTTATCCCTGTCTTACAAATACATAATTTACCATTTCTCAACCGACTTTGTGAGCAAGTTCACTGTTCGTTAGTTTAAAAAGGTCGGCAATGCGCATGTAACACCTCTGGAGTTGCAGGCGTCCATAGGCTACGGTGATTGCTTACCATCAGGCGGCCCGTATGCTTGTTTGCCACCGATGTGGTATAAAAAAAAGTTATATGGAAATTGTATGTTGATTCAGTTTTTAGGATTTTTTCAAAATGGCGGAGTCTAGCTTTTCTTCACCACAATATGTATGATTTCTTCCCCAATACGCAAAATATTACCTTTGGGCACTTTGGTAATTAGACTTTTTGATAATTTATCATAATCAAATTTACAACTGGTATAGTTTAAAGTTCCAGTCATTTAAAAGTTAAATTTAAAATTGCATGCTGCTTTGCGCGAATTTAAGTAACAATATGACAGACTCATTGTATAGCTTTTGTGCATTTGTTAAATTGAAATAATTTATTTTCAGGGAACAAACACCCATAGTAAAATACCTTACATATATATTTAAACTTACAAAAACATTACATATTCAACTCTTATTTGACTTCTAATATTAATAAAATATTATCGACTTTACAAACCAGCCATTTGCCTGTCTTATTTTGACGCTTGCTATGCGAAATACAAAAATATACCTACCTTCTTATAAAGATGTATTACCCAATGTGTATTTCCTATTTCTGGCCCAGCAAATTTAAACAATATGTATGCATAATGTTGTCTTCGGTTACCGTGATAGTTACTCATGAAATAAAACTATTAAAACCTCAGGAATTGTAACATCTTCTTCATTGGCTTGAAATAAATTCAATTGTATTCTAATTTAATGCATGTTAATTATAAGAATGTTTTGAAAAGATGTGTCCCGCCGACTGCCGAGTTTCTTGCCGGTCCCATATTGGGATACCCTCCTACAATTTAGGGTGGAATTAAATTTTCTCGGGTCAGAGGTGTAGGGTTAGAACCGGCGTAGCTTCATCGCGTATTTTTATCTTTACTTGAAAATAGTTTTAATGTAGAACTAGCCTTATGAACCAATTTTGTATGTATAACAGAACTGTTCTTAAAATTTATAGTTTATGATGGTTCATTATTTTGTAAGTGGGTAGATTTGCACAGTGTAATTTTTCCTCAGACACCCGTTGACCACGAACGCTGTAAAGGGTTCGAAACGTCGGGATGTAGAATAAATTCAATATACGCGATATAATCCGTTTTAATAGTTTTATTTAATATGTATGCAGTAAATTCGGTTCATTCCATGTGCCGTATGGCTAATCAAATAGAGCTTTTGCGACCTCTGGTTCTAATCCTCAAGATTGGCCTTATTGGAATGCACGAAGGTTGATATTGGGCTGTGGCTGCGCGCGTATAAGTTGATGTCTTTGGTGGTCAATTGGTTTAGAAGATTTTGACGTCGTCAAAAATCTATGAAAACCAAGTTGAGAAATGACGCGTTAATTATAAGTATGAAATAAAAAAGGGGGAATCATCGCCATTACAGTTTTAGGTCTCCTAAAGAAACAATTGGCGGTATTTAAACAAACCCAATGTCCACAGGCACTGCATTATTCCAAGGGCGCACTCAGCTGGTCGAAGCTTTCAACGGCCAACGCGCCAAGGTGCGCTCGGCCGACGGGAACGACCTGGACACCATGTTCGTGGACAACCGCGATGAGTCGCCCAAGGGCAAGATCCTGGTGGTTTGCTGCGAGGGCAACTCTGGCTTCTATGAGATAGGGATTATGACGACGCCGGTGAAGGCTGGGTTCTCGGCGCTGGGGTGGAACCATCCAGGATTCGGTGGGAGTACTGTAAGTAAATGTTATTAAATTATACAACGGGACTTAATCGCGTATCTAAGTTTTAAGATTTACCTCCGACGTTTCGAGGACGACGTTGTCCCCGTGGTCTCGGAGAAGACTGGCTTAAGTTGACATCAGCATCGTCTAACCGCGCGAGTTTTTCGAACTACCCGCACTTGGTCTTGTTTATCCGCTTGAACGTTGGAATCCAGTCATTAGTAAATGTAAGCGTAAACGAATATCGACAGTCGATAAATCGAATATCGTTAGTGTTGTGTGTCGACAGAGTGACATCCCTAGTGCGCAAAACGTTCAAGCGGATAAACAAGACCAAGTGCGGGTAGTTCGAAAAACTCGCGCGGTTAGACGATGCTGATGTCAACTTAAGCCAGTCTTCTCCGAGACCACGGGGACAACGCCGTCCTCGAAACGTCGGAGGTAAATCTTAAAACTTAGATACGCGATTAAGTCCCGTTGTATAATTTAATAATGTATAAAAATCGTGAAAGTTTAAATCAGTGTAAGTAAATGTACCTAAAAGTGTCTTAATTAATGGCATATGCATTTTCTCGTAATTATTTATTACCTTATTTAGAAAACGCCGAGATAAATCTATGTTATTGTTGTCTAAATCAATTAAGTCAAACTCCAAATATTGAAGCATGCCTAGCTAGCGACAGCCGTTTTCAAATTCAATGCAAAATTAGAAAATTACATTTATAAGTACTTAATGTTCTAGAACTTATAAAGGATAGGAATAGTATAAATTTAGAATTTTAACTTTAAATTGACAATCTGTTCGGCATTTGTGTTCGATTAACTGCATTCAGTTGTTACTTTAACTATTATCACAGATGGTGCTAATTTACCGCACTAGTGCTGTAATTGACACTTTACGTGCCCTTCCGGATAGGTAATTTCCTACTTTTCGCATTTGTATCGTAATGTACTAGGCAGGGATCGGATACCGGTATTTTTTGTATGGGAACGAAAACGGTATTTTTTCGCTCTGCTAATTATTTCATTTCTAATTGGGCAATCTAATAATACGAAGTCGTTACCTAAACACACAACTGAGTCCTAAATTTCGAGTATAAAATAATACGATAAATATGGTTATTCGAAGTTTTTTGCAAAAAAAAACCGGTTCCGATGCCTGTGGCCTATTTTATAAAGCTACAAGTTACAGTTTACGAGCGGAAGTCTCGTTCTAACACATAGGGTTAGAAAGAGACTTCCGCTTATAAATTATAACTTTATAAAATAGGCCACTGGTACTAGATATTCGTTGTATTGTGTTATTTTCCTTATAACCCTCAGGGCCTCCCGTACCCGCCTCAAGAGCAGAACGCCATGGACGCCGTGATGCGATACGCCATCAACCAGCTAGGCTTCGAGCCGAAGCAGATAGTCATGTACGGCTGGTCTATAGGCGGCTACGCGGCTACATGGGCCGCTGTTAACTACCCCGAGGTCAAAGCCCTGGTGAGACCAACACTTTATTATTATACAGGGTGTAATCTAAAACGTGATACAAGATAATCAAACCTGAATCTTTTCATGATTTTGAACAACTTTTACTATGGGGTCAATTTTGTAATATTAAAAAAAAATTGAGCTGTTCCATAGAAATGGTCAAGGAGAGGTAGGCAAAAATGTATGGCAAAGATTTTTTTTATTGTTAATTTACAAAGTTGACCCCATAGTAAAAGTTGTTCAAAATCATGAAAAGATTCAGGTTTGATTATCTTGTATCACGTTTTAGATTACACCCTGTATATACTTGGTCAACCAGATCTTGTCAGTAGAAAAAGGCGGCAAATTTGAAAAATGTAGGCGCGAAGAGATATCGTCCCATAGAACATTTGAATTTCGCGCCTTTTTCTACTGACATGATTTGGTTGACCATCTATAGCTTTATTTCTCGCACATCCGTTTTAAAAATTGACTGTTCTTTTGTTATGTTTTCACGATGTGTGATCCCTTAAGGGTAAAAGCCTCCTCCATCTATTTCCATTTCTCTTTGTCGGTAGCATTATTCTCCCAAGTTTTTCCTGCAATTGCTATGATGTCGTGAACCCATCGTTTGCCCAGTGGGCCTTTCCATTTGGTTGTTTGAATAGTCCACCTTTTGAGAGACCAACACTTGCCAAAGTTATACATTTTAGCTCTATAAGATACTAGCGACCCGCCCCGGCTTCGCGAGGGTTAACAAATTATACATAAACCTTCCTCTTGAATCACTATAGCTATTTAAAAAAACCGTATTAAAATCCGTTGCGTAGTTTTAAAGATCTAAGCATACATAGGGACAGACAGCGGGAAGCGACTTTGTTTTATACTATGTAGCCCCATAAATGAATGCCATAGCGAGTACCAAGTAATAAGTAGGCGTGATATTTTTCTTGGGCCGCTAGATATTATTGCAAACGTAACTAATTTGAAGCTTTCTAATTAGACTCTTGCTCTTCCGTTCGAGCTAGACTTTTTATTTCTATGAAAAAAAAAATCAGATTTGTCACTATCATCATTGGCCTTAAAGTCTATTACAGACTATTGAAACAGTGTCAGGTAGGGCGACAACGTTTTTCGTGGCTATGTAAGCCAATACGCTCACTGTCACTATACACTGTACAAATATACATGTACAGTAAGCTACAGAGTTATGTGACAACTTCTACAAATATATTTTTATGCAGGTATTAACTTAACTCTGCCTCTACTTACTATTAACTAAAAACCGATGTCCTGGAAAATACAATTTTAGTTATTACCATCATCGAAAGTACTACCGATTAAGTGTAAGAAATACTCCAAGAATAATCTTCTATTATTCCAAAATATGTAAATCGCATATACTTACATACCGCCGCTATACTTACTCAACCTCGTATCTGCAACACTCATTTGATGACTAAAACACCCGTATTCCGAATGAAAGAAAAGCGACATTTCCATCAAATGATTGTTGCAGATATGAGGTTGAGTAAGTATAGCGACAATACATCACTATCACTACATAGTATAAAACAAAGTCGCGTCCCGCTGTCTGTCTGTCCCTATGTATGCTTAGATCTTTAACACTACGCAACGGATTTTATTTCGTTTTTTTTTAATAGATAAAGCGATTCAATTCAAGAGGAAGGTTTATGTATAATTAGTTAACCCGTGCGAAGCCGGGGCGGGTCGCTAGTCTAAAATTAAAGAATATTATTCCAAAATATGTAAATTGCATATTCCATAAGGTCAAGTGAGGCAAATGCAACTATGGGGTTATTGCGTCTCTCCGTTCTTTCTCGAATACGATTGGTCGAAACGCCCTTTACTATGCAACGTTTTATTTCCATGTAGCTCAGGCTTTATTACTAGTATAGTAGAGGGCGTTTCGACTAATCGTATTCGAGAAAGAACGGAGAGACGCAATAAAGCTTTGGATTCCTCCGAAAACGGTGCCGTCATATGACGGCCGTCATATAGCGGCCGCAAAAGACGGCCGTCTTTACGGTGGCGACATGTGGAAAGTACCACGGCGTCATAACACACCGTCATCCACCAAGGTCAAAGCGGCAAATTTGAAAAATGTCGGCGCGATGGGATAACGTCCCATAGAAAATTTGAATTTCGCGCCTTTTCCTACTGACAAGATTTGCTTGATCATCTATAATTTACTTGGAGGATGAAATATCATCAGAAGAGGAAAATAATCGTAGTACGGAATCATTTATTCAAATCTCGTGTCATTTATTCAAAATGGCGTCACCGCTATCTAATAAAACGTTCACGAAACTATCGACACCGTCATGACGGCCGTCATCTTACGTTACGTTGACAATCAACGTAACGTAACGCCGTCTAGGAAACCGCGCCATCTTGTTTACATAGACAACGTTCGAGTGACGTCAGTCAACGCTATATAGCGGCCGTAATATGACGGCACCGTTTTCGGAGGAATCCAAAGCTTAACTCCATAGTCGCATTTGCCTCACTTGACCTTAGTCCAAACTTGCAGCTCCATAAACCCGTTTGTTTCAGGTGCTCGACGCAACGTTCGACGACCTGCTCCCGCTCGCGGAGAACCAGATGCCGTCGTCCTGGTCGCTCCTGGTGAAGGAGGTGGTCAGGTCGCACGTGGACCTGAACATCGGGGAGCTGCTGGCGCGGTACCAGGGCCCGGTGCAGCTGGTGCGCCGGACCGAGGACGAGATCATTTGCTTGCGGTGAGAGATTTAAAATAGTTATTACAGTACATATGAGGAAGCGCTGGTGGCCTAGCGGTAAGAGCGTGCGACTTTCAATCCGGAGGCCGCGGGTTCAAACCCCGGCTCGTACCAATGAGTTTTTCGGAACTTATGTACGAAATATTTGATATTTACCAGTTGCTTTTCGGTGAAGGAAAACATCGTGAGGAAACCGGACTTAATCCCAATAAGGCCTAGTTTGCCCTCTGGGTTGGAAGGTCAGATGGCAGTCGCTTCCGTAATAATTAGTGCCTACGTCAAATCATGGGATTAGTTGTCAAGCGGACCCCAGGCTCCCATGAGCCGTGGCAAAATGCCGGGATAACGCGAGGAAGAAGACAGTACATATGAGGCTACTTTTCCGCACTAGTGCGTAAAATAGCACTTTTCGTGCGTATGTCGAAACTTAAAAGTGCCATATGTACTGTAAAACGTTGTTCGATACACGTGCGAATACGTAATTCGCAACTCGTGTCGATTTAAAACTCCCTTCGGTCGTGTTTTAATTTATCGCCACTCGTTTCGAATTTCCTCTGTTATGTGATGAGTATTCTTTGTGTATAATACGTTGCCGTATGAGATAAGACAATTACCCGACAAATTATTTACTACCAGATTACACAAATGGTTAAGAGATAAATACTTTTATTCTATAAACGATTTTCTGGATTACTCTATTAACTAAATGTATATTATAGTGACTTCAAATTAATTAATAATATCCTTATAATGTATGTAATAATTAAACTCTACTAGACTTGCATGTTATGTTAATGATTTTGGATTGTTTACTAGGTAAAGTTTGACATTGTAATAAAGGGTTTTTTTTTAGCTTTAAGTTTGCATGCCATATTTTGGCTAAACATGTGATACTAAATTAATTTACTTTTGTCATCTGTATGCAATTACCATGTTTAAGCAAATAAATATTTCTATTTCTATTTCTCTTTTTCGCACTTGTATCGAAAATAACTATTACAGTACATATGGGGCTACTTTTCCGCACTAGTGTACATATGTAGTAGTGCATATGGCACTTTGAAGTTTCGACATACGCACGAAAACGCTATTATACGCACTAGTGCGGAAAAGTAGCCCCATTGTACTGTAATAGTTATTTTCGATACAAGTGCGAAAAAGAGGAAATTCGAAACGAGTGGCGATAAATTAAAACTCGACCGAAGGGAGTGTTTTAAATCGACACGAGTTGCGAATTACCTATTCGCACGTGTATCGAACAACGTTTTACAGTACATATGGCACTTTAAAGTTTCGACATACGCACGAAAAGTGCTATTTTACGCACTAGTGCGGAAAAGTAGCCCCATATGTACTGTAAAAATGTTTATAATCCTAACTATAGCTGGTCAAGCAAATCTTGTCATTAAAAAGAGGCGCGAAATTCAAATTTTCTATGGGGCGATATCTCTTTGCGCCTACATTTTTCAAATTTGCCGCCTTTTTCTACTGACAAGATCTGCTTGACCATCTATAGTTTGGTTGAGGACTGTCTCATTTTAAATAAAGACAAAGAGAATCATAATGTTTGTCTTACACTAGTACTAGCACCCAAAAGTAAGGGATTGAGTATAGTTTTCTTTGTTGTTACTTACTGACAAAACGGTGTTTGCTAGATTAAGATTAGAGAAATTACGCGACGCGCAGCTATTATGACCGCTGCTCATGCACTGTTAGTGCTTAAAAATTGAGACCTAGGCTCTCCGACACATCGCGCGAGTGACGAACAATTGACGTGAGTTAAATCGTAAATTTAGCTTAATGTAACTTTTACTCATGACAGTTTAAATTTGTCCGTTGTTGAACTTAAAACTTTGTTTTTTTCTCTTTCGGTGTGTAACTAGCGCGACTTAAAAGCAACTATACTAATTGTTAAATAAGCTCTTCAATTGTGGAACGCCTATAACCTATCTAGAGTCATAATATCATTGTCTCACCATAGTAACCTTTGTTCGAACAGGCCCGGCCAGCTCTCATCCAACCGCGGCAACCACCTCCTGCTGAAACTGATCGAGTCTCGCCACGAGCTGTCGGCCGAGGCGCTGGCGGCCGTGCGCAAGTACGCGGCGCTGCTCGAGAGCCAGCGAGCCGCGCTGCAGCGGCAGGATGTGGACGAGAGTGTCAATGGGCTTCTGAAGCTGGTGAGTAGTGAGGCAACCACCTCCTGCTGAAACTGATCGAGTCGCGCCACGAGCCGTCGGCCGAGGCGCTGGCGGCCGTGCGCAAGTACGCGGCGCTGCTCGAGAGCCAGCGAGCCGCGCTGCAGCGGCAGGATGTGGACGAGAGTGTCAATGGGCTTCTGAAGCTGGTGAGTAGTGAGGCAACCACCTCCTGCTGAAACTGATCGAGTCGCGCCACGAGCCGTCGGCCGAGGCGCTGGCGGCCGTGCGCAAGTACGCGGCGCTGCTCGAGAGCCAGCGAGCCGCGCTGCAGCGGCAGGATGTGGACGAGAGTGTTAATGGGCTTCTGAAGCTGGTGAGTAGTGAGGCAACCACCTCCTGCTGAAACTGATCGAGTCGCGCCACGAGCCGTCGGCCGAGGCGCTGGCGGCCGTGCGCAAGTACGCGGCGCTGCTCGAGAGCCAGCGAGCCGCGCTGCAGCGGCAGGATGTGGACGAGAGTGTCAACGGGCTTCTGAAGCTGGTGAGTAGTGAGGCAACCACCTCCTGCTGAAACTGATCGAGTCGCGCCACGAGCCGTCGGCCGAGGCGCTGGCGGCCGTGCGCAAGTACGCGGCGCTGCTCGAGAGCCAGCGAGCCGCGCTGCAGCGGCAGGATGTGGACGAGAGTGTCAACGGGCTTCTCAAGCTGGTGAGTAGTGAGGCAACCACCTCCTGCTGAAACTGATCGAGTCGCGCCACGAGCCGTCGGCCGAGGCGCTGGCGGCCGTGCGCAAGTACGCGGCGCTGCTCGAGAGCCAGCGAGCCGCGCTGCAGCGGCAGGATGTGGACGAGAGTGTCAATGGGCTTCTGAAGCTGGTGAGTAGTGAGGCAACCACCTCCTGCTGAAACTGATCGAGTCGCGCCACGAGCCGTCGGCCGAGGCGCTGGCGGCCGTGCGCAAGTACGCGGCGCTGCTCGAGAGCCAGCGAGCCGCGCTGCAGCGGCAGGATGTGGACGAGAGTGTCAATGGGCTTCTGAAGCTGGTGAGTAGTGAGGCAACCACCTCCTGCTGAAACTGATCGTCGCGCCACGAGCCGTCGGCCGAGGCGCTGGCGGCCGTGCGCAAGTACGCGGCGCTGCTCGAGAGCCAGCGAGCCGCGCTGCAGCGGCAGGATGTGGACGAGAGTGTCAACGGGCTTCTGAAGCTGGTGAGTAGTGAGGCAACCACCTCCTGCTGAAACTGATCGAGTCGCGCCACGAGCCGTCGGCCGAGGCGCTGGCGGCCGTGCGCAAGTACGCGGCGCTGCTCGAGAGCCAGCGAGCCGCGCTGCAGCGGCAGGATGTGGACGAGAGTGTCAACGGGCTTCTCAAGCTGGTGAGTAGTGAGGCAACCACCTCCTGCTGAGGCCGATAGAGTCTCGCCACGATCCCTCCCGAATCCCATCTTGATCCCTTAAAATATTTTTTCACCTCAGCAGCTCGAACAAGGGTACTTTGCTACTTAAAAACAGTGAGCAAAATCGCATTTTGCTCACTGAGTGAGACAAAATGAGCAAAATGCAATTTTGCTCACTGTTTTTAAGTAGCAAAGTACCCTTGTTCGAGCTGCTGAGGTGAAAATTTAATTGTTGGTATATCTTAAGAAAACATGAGTGAATAGAGGTAAGTGATGAAGAAGGAATACATTTTTCGGGTTCTCTAATATGTTCTCACTGCTGAGGTGAAAAATGTTGTGTACTACACGAGATCAAAGTTATTTACATCTCGTGCGCTTTTGAGTCCCTTACTACGCTCAAGATTCTAAATTAGATTCACTCGTTACGCTCGTGAATCTATTATAGAATCTTTCGCTTGCACGGGACTCAAAATAAGCACTCGAAGAAATATCAAACTTTGATCTCTTGTTGTACAAATAACTATTTTGTCATTTTTAATATATGTACAGTGGAATCCGTTTATTATGACTCCGCCTATACTGACCAACCGCTTACTATGACGTAATTACTGTGCGAAGTTTGGTTTTCATTAGTGTCCGACCGAAACATGTTTTTTTGCCGAAACCGAAACCGAAACCGAATGTTCGGCTTTGGCTCTAGTTTCGGCCGAAACCGAAACCGAAACCGAAACTTTTGTAGACTTGTTAAAATCGTTGAAAAAATGTCATAAAACCGCTTTTACACACATATTATGGGGCTGTCAACACCCAATGTCCTTGAAATTGTTGTTACTTAAGCAGTTTTTTATGAAAATTACTAGAGTTAGACCAAGATAATTATGCAACGATTTTGATAAGTTGATAACACACGCAGTGCAAGTGTTATTTTAAACGTCAAAACTTAAACTTCTATGAAATTATGACGTATAAATAACATTTGCACTAGTTGCACTGCGTATGCTATCAAAATCATTGCAGAATTTTCTTGGTCTAACTCTATTCATTCACCAGTCAAGCTAACATGTAGACACAGGGTCAACCAAAAACGCGAGCGCAGCGAGCGCGAAATTTTTTGTTAACAATATCGCAAGGCCGGGTACCGATCTTCACCTGGGCCAAAAAGTCCGAAGTGCCCCATTGAGGCGAACTTTCATGCGAAGTCAAAGCCGTGCTTAAGGCTTCAGGATAAGCAGTTGAGCACAGACTCCAACCAATGTACATTGTATTCAAAAGCGAGACCGCAGGCCGAGCATGGCGCAGCGAGGCCAAAGGCTAAGCTGAAGTAGAAGACATGTGGAAAACAAACCAATGGTAAATTGAGGTAAAAAGTGAGGGTAGTTTTCTTATTATTATCTTGCCCAGGGCTCAGTAACATGCGACAGTCTCATTCACTTATAGGTATTGACAGCCTCTTAAGACTGCGTCAACCGTCCAGTGGCGCCCTCATTAGTGGAATTGTGTTTTATAATAAACCAATTAATGTCTGTACCTAATATACATGAATCAGTATATGTAGGTATTAATATTGTTGTCCTACTTATTCCCCAATTTTTGGTCTTTGTCCGAAGTACCATTTCGTAAGTTTCGGCCCGGCCGAAAGGTTCGGCCGTTTTTTGGCCGAAACCGAAACTACAGCCGAAACATGATTTTTTGGCCGAAACTGGCCGAAACCGAAACCGAACCTTCGGTCGGACACTAGTTTTCATATAAAATTCTTAGTGACAAAGTCGCATAAAATGACTTCGCTTATTATGACCTAAAAATCCTATTTCCATGAAATTATGTCCGGTTATACTGACACTTCGCTGTTTTCGCGGCCGTCCCCACGTCTTTCCCTGCGAGGACGTTTAGTGCGGGCGTGGCGTTTAAGTTGTTTTAGTTTTGACTCTCGGTGACAAGTTGATAATTGGTTCCAGGTTATTAAAACTCATTTCTTACAAAGGAATTCGAGATTCATTTGGAAAAATTAACAATAATAAGAAATTAATCCACTATGCTTTATATGACATCCGCTTAGTATGACGTGTTTGTCACTTCCCTTCGATGTCATTATAAGCGGATTCTACTGTACATGAATAAAGGTAGATGTGGACGCTACTGAAAAGAGCACAAGCACTCTGACTGTGAGTTGTCTTTTATTTGAGGTGATAGATGCGTAGTAAAATTACAAAAAAAATTTTAGGTCTCAAAATACATGCGCGACTACCGCTCAAGCCACTGCACGCCGCTGCCCGAGGAGCACTTCGAGGCCATCATGGAGAGTCTCGCGGTCCGTCAGTAGCGTTGTCGTGGTCAGCCATAACAGCCTGCTAGTCCACAAGTGACGCTGTTAATATTTACCAGGCCCCTATTTCACCACGGTGACAAGTGCGAAAATTGTCGATATCACTGTTACTGACGTCACAGGCCGCCATAGACTACGGTAACCGCTTACCATAGGACGGGCGGTGTGCTTGTTTGCCACCAACATATAAATTTAAAAAAAAAACTATTATATCGCCAATAAATAAGTACTTATTTTGCGAAGCTAATGACAATTGTCACAAGAAACACGGCAATTGTCACGAAATTCCGACACTGAACTCATTTCGTGTCAAGAATTACCGAAAGTTCTATTAAATCGTGTGACAATTGTCATCATCATCATCATAAACTTCCAAAGAGAAATACTTGTTTTTTGCCGACATAATAAAGTTTTTTTAAACAATACAATGATGGTGGCAAACAGGAATACGGCCCGTCCGATGGTAAGTGGTAACCGTAGCCAATGGATGCCTGTGACGTCAGCAACAGTGACATTTGTCGAATTGTCGCACCTGTCGCCGTGGTGAAATAGGGGCCAGGTGACCTTACACAGATGACGTGCTCAAAATACATGTGTAAGTTGTGCAACTAACATCGAGGCCATCATGGAGTGTCGCAGCCCGTCAGTAGCGGGGCGTTGTTGTCATCCGTGGTGGCCTGCTAGTCCACAAGTGACGCTGTTAATATTTACCAGGTGACCTTACAGGCTTACACAGATATATACACATACATGTGCAACTAACTTCGAGGCCATAGAGGGCCTTGCGGCCCGCGAGCAGCACTACATGTGGTAAATACCAGGTTTCGTTAAAAAGCGCATGTACGCAAGCCTGCGCTTTGGAAGTGACCGGTTTTCATGATGACGGCGCCTCGGTTGTGACCAGTGTGCAGTTTGAACCCAAGAGACCACTCGGCCGTCCTGTTACCACGGTCACCTACTACTGAGGCGGGCTACTGAAAAAACTCGAGTATCCCTAATAATAAACACCTACAATTAGTTACCACCACCATTAGTTAATAAATCGTCAGGTGACAAGCAAAAGTCACTAATTACTATAAGATATTTAAACAAAAATCAACCTTCTTTTCGTACTAATATGGTTCACTATTGCTATGAACTTGTGGAGGTACTTAGTGACTTTTGCTTGTCACCTGACGAAATACAACAGCCGGCCTAGCCAAGACAATCACTATCACTTCGCCATCGAATCGCTTTGTGTCTCTATCACTCTTCCATACTAGTGTGACAGTGACAGTTGCGTTGTTCGCTACGGAGCGTTAGCGATTGGCATGTTGGCTACGGGGCCAGGTTACGATTTCCAGGGCTACTAGAGTTTTCTTACGCCTAACTGTAAACACAAATGGTCAAACACGCAGGGTAATTTGATGAAAATGAATAAAAATAACTAAATTTAATTGTTGGCCTGTCCAGAAATCCGTTTTTAGTATTTAAAATGGTAATGGTAGTAGTAGGGGGGAGCCCAAGAGGGGATTTTTGTATTACTCGATTAAGATTTGAGTGATATGTTGCTACCCGTGGAGTAGGGCTTATAAAAAGTATGTTAAAAATTACCCTGTATACATTTATATTGGAGTTGTGCTGTTGTAATTTTAGATGATTGTGTCAATAAGTTTTAATTAATTTATAATTTATTTATTTATAGATTTTAACATTATGGCACTATTGGTTATAGATACAGTGACGAAGCCATTTCTCCGATATTTTAAAAATACAAGAACAGTATGCATTTATTTCTGTGTATGATTTAAAAAAGATTATGTAATTCAAGATTTACAGCAATGAATTAAAGAATTATGTTAACATTTGCGAGACTTGAAATATTTGAAATGAAAGTGTGTGTCTAATAATACATAGCAAAAGAAGGGAAAATTTATGGGCACATCCTTACAAACAAAAACACAACAAACACAAACAACAAAGGTAAGGTTTCGGTTTGCTCTAAGGTAACAAAGGGGTGTTACGATATATTTGGGAACTTAGTCTGTCGCTATCTTTTTGATGCTGACTGTACCAGGTACAATAAAATTTTACATGTACTTAACCCCATTGCCTTTTCCTTTTCCCTTTTGCCATTTCTATGCGATTCATTATATTGATTTTGTTAAATTTGTAAAGTAATCCGATTAACCTTTTGGACGCCAATGACCGATATATACGCACCGCAGGTCCAACCCCAAAGACGTATCAATCGGTCATAGACCACAGAGCAACATAGACCTAGGTGCATATGCATAAAGTTCAATTTCAGTTTTGACACTTCGATAACGTGGCGTCTGAGAGACAGCTTTTGTGTTTGACACGGCGTCGAAAAGGTTTGTAAGATTTTAATGTTTTTAAGCATTTATATTGATTTTATTTATCATTCCGATCTATAATTCTATATTTTAGTGTATTACTGATCTCTTACTAATGCAGTTTAGAAGAGGTTGTTTGCTGTAAACATTATTTTGTTTTATACCCACTAAAAATATTATCTATCCATTTCAGATACTCTGATGAAGTGAATGTGCATTTTACATTTTTTATTCGATATTTTCAGTTTCTACCTCACAAAACACGATGTTACGTCAGATGTTTTATATGAATAGTTACAATATTAGGTAGTCAAATAATATATTTACGACACATTTTTTCTATGTAAATTAACTTTTTCACTGCTGACCTTACTCAAGAATATATTTGTGTCAATGTATAAAAACGGCCAAATCCCTCCACGGAGAATTCCGTACGCGAGCGCGTTTCTCAAACAACCGTACATTATTAATATTATTATCAACTATATCGATATAAGCTGCTTTTAACACATTCACTGCCAAGAACACGCTAGGTTCGTTCATTTTGGCACTTGAAGTGTTAATAGGGAATATTACGCAAAACTCTGTGTAGGGAGCGCTCAAACCGGTAACAAACCGCCTTGATGCATCAATAATCTGTGAAAACGTATTATAAAACTGTTTAAGGCATATTATATAAGTTACTCTATGGTTTACGGTACCTATGTATGTGCTAAAGCTCTGGCGGCAGAACATTGCAGTATTATATACACCCTATTTCAGAAGTCATTCTGTGCCGTGAATTTGCTACTTGGTTTAAGCTTTGGTTTCCTCCGATAGCGGTGCCGTCATATAGCGGCCGTCTCCATATAAATACTACGACATCCATATTTAGCCGTATTATTTAGTATGGAGACGGCCGCTATATGACGGCACCGCCATCCTAGGAAAACCGATATTTAGTGGCAATGTATGTAGTGTATGTACTGGCAATAAACACTAATCAATGTGTATACAGGCCCCAATGTGAAGGCCTCATTGTGTTGAACTTACGGAATTCTAAGGAAACGGATTTGGCCACGTTGACCGTACATCAATATTATAGGATGACTGCTATATTTATTGGCCACTACATAGTAATTGGCCACACCTAACGATAAGGCTTTAATTAGCTTGTTTCTTTCTGATTTGTTAGGAGTGGCCAATTACAATGTAGTGGCCAATAACCAATAACTTTAGTTGTCACCCTATTTCTGATGCGAGTGATAACTGTGCGGACCACCCAGTGGCGTAGCTAGAGGATATGGCGCCCGGGGCAGGCACCAAATTTGCGCCCCCCCCCCCCAAACGAAATGAACTAACGAAAGGGTTATTAGGGTTCCGTAGCCAAATGGCAAAAAACGGAACCCTTATAGATTCGTCATGTCTGTCTGTCTGTCTGTCCGTCTGTCTGTCCGTATAAGAACTATACTGTTGAAACTTGGTAAGTAGATGTATTCTGTGAACCGCATTAAGGTTTTCACACAAAAATAGAAAAAAAACAATAAATTTTTGGGGTTCCCCATACTTCGAACTGAAACTCAAAAATTTTTTTTTTTCATCAAACCCATACGTGTGGGGTATCTATGGATAGGTCTTCAAAAATGATATTGAGGTTTCTAATATCATTTTTTTCTAAACTGAATAGTTTGCGCGAGAGACACTTCCAAAGTGGTAAAATGTGTGTCCCCCCCCCCTGTAACTTCTAAAATAAGAGAATGATAAAACTAAAAAAAATATATGATGTACATTACCATGTAAACTTCCACCGAAAATTGGTTTGAACGAGATCTAGTTAGTAGTTTTTTTTTATACGTCATTAATCGCCTTAATACGGAACCCTTCATGGGCGAGTCCGACTCGCACTTGGCCGCTTTTTTACTTATTAAAGGATTTAGACAAATAGGTGTTTTTTTAGTCCACGAACGCTGGTGGCCTAGCGGTAAGAGCGTGCGACTTTCAATCCGGAGGTCGCGGGTTCAAACCCCGGCTCGTACCAATGAGTTTTTCGGAACTTATGTACGAAAGATCATTTGATATTTACCAGTTGCTTTTCGGTGAAGGAAAACATCGTGAGGAAACCGGACTAATCCCAATAAGGCCTAGTTTCCCCTCTGGGTTGGAAGGTAAGATGGCAGTCGCTTTCGTAAAAACTAGAGCCTACGTCAATTCTTGGGATTAGTTGTCAAGCGGACCCCAGGCTCCCATGAGCCGTGGCAAAATGCCGGGATAACGCGAGGAAGTGTTTTTTTAGTCCATCGGTGGCTAACAAGCTTACGACTCACCTGATGGTAAGCGGTCACCGCATCCTATGGACGTCTACACTCCAGGGGCGTTACATGCGCGTTGCCGACCATTTTAAAACTTATACACTTCTTTTTTGGAGATCTCCATAGACTTGAATATTCAATATCGCTTGTGTTTGGGATCGTAGACTATTCATAGCGCGCCTTTGGACTGATTTGAAGGGACTAAGGTGGCATCTAAGTGCTCCTGCCCAAAGGTGTAGTGCTGAGTCGCTCACTCGTGAGGCACCTCATTTGTACCACTCGTTTTGTTAATTTGTCGCAGTACTTCGTACCGCAAAAATGTCTTACTTCACTCCTCTATTCATTTTACTCATTTACTCGCGCGCATCACGGAACCTCCAGAATTGCACTCCAATTAAATATTACTATTTATTTATTTATAAAGGAAGTGATGAGCTGATGAGTGATGAATACATAAATATGTATATACATTAAAAAATGTTGTCGCTGTTGGAATTAATGGAATAGTCGACGCTGAAAATATGCTAGTACCTACACCTCATTTGAAGTAAGACATTGTAACACCTCATTTTAGAAAATGAGGTACTCATACAAACTCATTTTAAATTGATGTCCTACCCATCACTACAAAGGTGACAGCAGTACTCATTATATGGGATCTGTCCATGGTCGTACGCAGCATTTTTAAGGGGTGGGGCAGAAGTAGGGGAGGCTGGGGACGTTGTAACAGGGTACGGTTGAAACAGAGATAGAGCTTATGGTCAGGGACCAGGGTGGGACAACTGCCCCACCTTGCCCCACCGTGGGTACGCCTATGGATCTGTCTGCCCCAGAGTAAAGTATCACCTCCCTTTATTGAGCACACCGAGTTTTTTGGATACGAGCGCAGCCTACCCAGGAAGGTGGCTACGAAATTATTGGACGTCACTGATGGAGATGTCAACATCAACGCTCCCAATACTCCCTGACATGGGAAAAGGGTTGTGCCTTGAAAAATGAGGTTTTCTTAGCGGTAAACGCGCAAAATTGAGCCTTGGTGGGATTGAATTGCACTAAATTCTCCCGATCCCACACCGAAACTCTGGATAGAATGCTCTCAATACATGACACAGGTTTTTCACGGCATTCTAGTATCACAGAACGAGCGATGTTGGCACGGCATGTGTTATCAGGTTGGTCCAAACCTTGCCGTCCAAAATTTTTTTTCCTCACGCTGTGGGCTATCAGAATATGTATGTTAGCCGACTTTTCGTAGTTTTCGAATTATGATTTTTATTTTTATTACTTTTAACTTTTGTTGAGAAATTGCGGGGTGAAGCAATTATTTATTTAAAAATACTATTGAACTTTTTTGAATATTTCTTTTCGTAACATAATCCTTCATAAACGGCGTAGTTGCTAGCTTAGATGTTGCCCTTACCTAAATAAATAAAAAATACAAGCGATTTCAAGGACTTTTGCTTATTTTAGAAACTGCTAGACCCTACGTTTTTTTAAAAGGTCAAAAAAGTGATACTTAATAGTCATAATTTGTCAGAGTCGCCGGTCAAAGGAACTGAGGTGGAAAGCTTCCAAATTAGTAATTCATTACAAAAATCCTTTTTTGTTATTTCTACTATTATTTTATGGGGTCACTTCCCCATCGCAATTTCATTTCAAAACTACGAAAAATCGGCTAACATACATGGGGTATATTCCGATAACCAACGACGGGGATTCTAAAAAAAATTTTTGGACGTCAAGGCTTGGACCACCCTGTATACAGGGTGGCTAAAAAATAACTGCATTTCCGTTGCCAGGGAGGTTTTGGGATTATACTGAGCAATTTTTACTATGAGACCAACCCCTAAGTCGCGAAAAAAAAATTTGACTGTATCCTACATTTTGGCTGGTCCATTTTCTATGGGAGGTCTTTTGCCCATTTTGGCGCCCCCCCTTGGACGGCGCCCGGGGCACGTGCCCCCCCCAGCCCCCCCCTAGTTACGCCACTGGGACCACCCGGCAGAATACAATCCTTTTACGAACTTGTTACCAATAGTATCCTAATTCAATATGCACTCCTTGTTATTGATGTTTGATGTAGATGCAGAACAACATTGAAATTGTTAATAATAATTATGATCCAAACAGCCAAGGCATGTTTTAAGGTATTGGAAATTTATTTATTTGTGGTTTACTAAGATTAAAGATAATTTCATGAAAATCGTTGAAATGGTTTTTCTTTCTTTTTTCAGTTAGTAACACATGATGCTTGCACGTTAATACAAACGAGTTCATAAATATACACATTTCTTCACCTTATTTGAGTGGATGAACTTGAATTTTAACCTTTTTGAAATCGGTTTAGTTTCTTATTTTCCATTTTTTAGTGGACACGTGTATATTATTGTATATTCCGTGTGATAGAATCAACAGGTAACAGTGGCTTGAACTGACAGGATCTGCATTTGTTCAGATCTGAATTAGATGTATCAGGAAGATAGAGATACCATCAGTTTTATATACCATTATAATGTAAAATCGGGAATAGGGAAATAATAAAAGTATACACATCAGAATGCACGTTTATTTATTCATTTTCAGAAAAGAATCACAATTTTTCAAAAGCGGGTCACCAGTCACACTTCCGATTCTTTGGCTGTCACCGTTACATAGACAAAACAAAACCACATGAAAAATCTTCCAAAAAATGTAGGTAAACAATTTTGTGCGTTTTATAAAGGTTTCCAAAGTTTCAACTATAGACAGTACCTAATGTAATAGATTAACTTATTGGGAGACGTTATTTTGAGTGCATTATTAATTTGATTGTGATGTTTGTCTTACACTAGTTGATCCAGGCGGCCTATTATGGTCGCGTCTTTGTCACTTATCGCAGTGGATAAGCCGTCACCTTGCGCTTATATACCAATTTGTAGGAAAGTGTCCGATTTTTATCAAGCGCCATAAGTGACAAAACGCGACCAGAATATCCGTGCAGTGCGCGCGACGTGCATTTAGTCGACTGTCGACTACCTTGCTCTATAACTTAGTTACAATAATAATGATTACAAATAATGTGTTTGTTCATTAAACTGAGTTATAAACTACGTGTACACTTATACCGTATACTGACTACATTTTTATCAATAAAAATATTTTTATAAGTGACAACTTAAAGGAATTCTGATAATACAAAATCAGTTGGCGGATACATTTCCTTAAAATAATTGCCGTGTTGTCAAAACAACAAAGCATCAATACCAAAATCATTTAAACGTAAAATTAAATAACAAAATTATATTTACATTTTTTATCAATAAATAATTACAAAAAAGAATGATCTAAATATATGTATAGACGAAAATAAGCTCGTAACAAACCATATTATATAAATTACATAATGGATTGTTTGTATAGAAATGTCTGGAATGGATTACAACCGATTTTTTTTATTTTGATCGACTAGCATTTTATAAACATGCTTGCATCGTGTTGCGCGAAAAAACCATAAAAGAGAAATTGCGTAACGTCGAGTTGGCAAAATGCGAAGCCTTTCCAAGCCTTGGCCCTTACCCTGCAGGCTAAATAGAGGAAGCGTGTTAATGCATACAAATTATGTTACATTAACGAGTACGGATTTGCACCCAATTCAATACATCGGTCAAACACCGCAATGTAATGAAACTCGCATGCGAGTCCTTGCAACCACTAAATGAGCCTTTAGTGATATTTTTGAACTCTGCAATAATATTTCCTTCAATTGTTTTATAATCATTGTGCATTGCTATTGAGCTGAACCGCAGTCAAACACTTACGTTTTACGTTACATGAATAATCAATTGAAATCCAATAATAAACGTTATTATCTAAAATCTTACATCAACTGGAATAAAAGTCATATAACTTTCAACAAGGTTTCATTGCCATCGATATTATCAAGGGACAATATTATTTATAAACGGTATTATTTATAAACCGAGCCTATTACTTGCTAATCGAAGGATGATTTTATATTTAACGTACAAAGTAGAGATAAGCCATTTTTTAAGCTGCGCGCCGCTTAAAGCAACTGCGTCCACATATCGAAAACGCAACGCAAACAACGAAAAAAAATGTTTATGCCGTATTAGTGTATGTTGCGTCTATAAGATTCGATGTTAGGTATTATTATGGTGCTTTGGGCAAGTACTTTTAAAATGGTTTAACTCTATTCGTACTCATACATTTATTTTTTTAGAATATAAGGAAAAACAGTTTGAACATTGACAAATATTGTAGATTTCAAGAGTTTTACAGTTTTAAGTAGTTGCTGGCCTGGTGTTTGAAATGTTATAGATCAGTTTTTGAGTAGATATTTAACAATTTTAATATTATCAAAAAAATCAAAACTGCAGGTGGGTTGTGTGCCTATTTTAAAATTTAAGTCGTAATTTTGAGCTCGCCTCATCGCAACGAATTGTATAGTCTTAGTTTACATCTTGGATACAAACAAGTTAGTAATTTTCATAGACGAATAGACCTATCTATTTAAATTTGGTACCAAATTAGTGTCATATTCCAATTAACACGCGATAAACTGCAGTCCCCTTTGAACACCTACGTTATAAGCAATGATATTTACTTTTAATTACACGATTTGACACTTTAGATACGTTCCGAGAGCCAGGTTTGCGAAAATAATCAAGAAATGCAGAATAGATTGTCATCGGTCTCAGTAATGTAAAACACATGACTGATAAATACAGATATGGTCGCTAAGACAAGACTGTAACTTAATGGCAAGCCCATTTCGCACACAGATATTACTCACTTGTCGGGGTTGTAACATTCACTGCATTCAGCGTTCGCCCTCGAGTTGTGAATGTGTGCATGTCGCGCGTAAACACGAAGAAATCTGCATGTTAGGAAATCTTAGTTTTTTTTCAGCGACCATACATCTGCCTATATTTTAACTGTGTGGTAAAACCGTGAATATTTTCACAAAATACCAAATGACACTTGAGCAAAGCTACCTGACCCTAAAGACGCGTATAATCTATTTGCAACAAACAATACTAAACATATTAACAATTACGATGCTGGATAACGAAGATAATTTTGCTTGTTATACTCTACATATACACTTTAGCAAATTATAAAACTGTAAGTTGAGTTTTACCAGAATCTTCCATACCAATACCTGTGTAAAAAGTGCCCATTAATAGATTTTTTTTCTGTGTAATAATACTTATAATTGGTCACTAAAAACTTGAATAACATTTTGATATGGTAGTTTCTCCGGTACAGGTGTAACAAAAGCGCATATTTGAGCAAAACCGAAGTGAAGTGAAAGCGGCTCAAATTCTATTTATACTGAGCCAGTCCTGGACACAATGAACCATCGCAAGATTTTACCTGAGCTTGAAAAGGAAAACGTAAATTGCGTAGATATTTATTAGGTATTATATCAACACGGTCATTACAAATAACCTTTTTAATTAAGCTGGTTACCCAATGGCAAACCAACCAGTTAAAATGATCAACAAAGTTGTCTATGCCCCTAATAAGATAAACGGCATTAAATATATCGATCGATTAAATGTAGGCTGATTGCTATAGTTTTTGGCCACTATATAGTAGGTAATTGACCACTCCTAACAAATCAGAAAGAAACAAGCCAATTGAAGATTGTTAAGAGTAGAGATGCCACGAATATTCGGCAACTATTCGGTATTCGGCCACTTTGCCGAATATTCGGTATTAGGCCGAATGTTGCCTAATACCGAATATCTGTTGCACCTATGTACTTAAAAAGAAAAATTGCACAATAAAAATAACCAAAAACTATGTAGGTATATTTAGAATGTGTTCTTTAAATGTTGTTAAATACGAAGACCCATTTTTGAGCATTTGTTGATTAAAAAACATTTTATTTTTATCATGAGTCTGATTTGTTTGACTCTATTCTTTAATTCTGTTCACCAAAAATATATCTTAGCTAACGTCATCTAACGTTGAGCTTTGTTGGCGATCAGTTTTCATAATAATTGTGACTCAAAATGTTCGCATGTCATGCCGAATTTTCGGTATTCTGCCGAGAGGGGCCGAATATTCGGTATTCGGCCAAAACCACTATTCAGGGCATCTCTAGTTAAGAGTAGCCAATAACTATAGCAGTCAAACTACCTAATTTGAGGCATTCCTCGACATCCATATATTATACTGGTTGCATGTCTTCAAGTAGAAACTAAAATAAGTGAATCTTTGCAAACTCAGATCAAACCGTGCTACGGAACAAGAGCATGAAGTAAAGCTTACATTCTAGAGAAAAGCTGCGGTGCATCGCCCACACTGTCAACTGACAATACGTGAACCTTGTCACCAAGACATAAGGACCACAAATAGTCAGTTAAGAGTGTTTCTGTTAAAGTAAAGGCGCCAAGCTCGAAGAATTTCGTACGTTCCTATCTCTATCGCACGCGCACAATTATATTGCTGTTAATGCCACTGTGCGAGCGGAACAGCAATATAATTATGCGCGTGCGACAGAGATAGGCACAGGCGGGTCAATATACGAAAATCATCGTGCTTAGAGTCCTTGCTTAAGTCATAGAGAAATATAGTAAGACAAGAGTGCTCACTCCATACATTAGTTCAGACTATTAATTTCAGTGTCTACATCTAGCATCGAGTAGCGGAACTATCAGTACTGCTACTTGACAATAGATGTAGCACCGACCGGAAAGTCTTATGCTCAACATCTTATGCTAATAGTTTTTTGGTACTAAAACTGATGTATGGAGTCTATGTATTTTTTTTCTCTTATGCTTTAGGACAGTGGAAACCACTTTGATGCGTAAGCTGTAACCATTCCTTCTATTTATTACTAGGTACTTATTACGAGAACTAACACGTAATAAAGCTAACACTATGGTACGAGAATTTCATTTTGTCTGTCTCACCGGATTCCAGTATCGTCATCTCGTTATTGTCGACTTTAACCGAACCGCGAAACTAAAGTTAAACATATAATATTAAATGCGAAACATTATCGTCACTAACACTCATTACTGACTGTCATACATAAATTTACAACTACGATAAATTACTTGAATGATAATCAATTAATCACAACAATATAATTGTGTATAATAAAAACAGTACAAACTGTTTGTCGGATAATTATCAATTATTATATAATTTTATAAGTTCTAATCAATATGTTGTAGTCAACCCCCGAAATTGCGGCAGCCATATGTTTGGCTAGCCAAACGCGAGAGTGGTCTTCATCAAAACCCAACACTAAGTGTAAGGCCTGAGTGGACGCTCGGAGCGGAGCGTTCGGCGGGGCGTGAAGCGTGGCGTCGGGGCCAGGAGTAATTTGAGCAGCGTGCACTAAGGCCGCTCCTATACGCTTGCATTTGTTTAACATGCACGCTGCACGCCCCGCCCCGCTGCACGCCCAACTCGAGCGTCCACTCAGGCCTTACACTAAGACAGTGATTCGGCCTTTAACTAGTAAATTCTAACAGTGACCAATTAAAATATCAATCCCCGAAATGTTTAACGATTAAATTAGGGTTTTGTAAATGGAGAACTTTATGGACTTATATGATTCGTTAGTTTCCATGTGACGTGGCGTTAAGAGTGGAAAAAGCGTTGGGCTCCGTCAATTTGACATTGACTGACGGTTAAAAATCCGATTTGATCGGTTCGGGTTTTGGAACTTGACTGTAAGGTCACTCCTAGGATTGGCTAGATAAAGGCTGAAATACATCGTTGGTTTAGTACTTTTCCACGGGCCACTAGTAAACCCTACGGCAAACTTAGAATTGCCACAATTTTGAGGTTTGCATACAACAATTACACTAACAAATATAATTACTGCACATACCCGAACCATGCTTTAATTCACTGTTCTATGTCACTGTTACAAAATTTCCACATCCTAGTTACATTACTGGGAATAAGGGGCGGTAAATATACCTTAAAGTGAAAGTAAAAAACTTCTAGAATTCAGACTTGTATCAGTCTTGTCCCGATCTTGATTCCAACTAAAAGTACGGCAATATCAAAATGTTACACAATTTAGCACTTTGTCGCACTCAACTATTTCTGATTTTCGTTTAACGTCACTTGATAGCTCGTAATACGACAAGGTACTAAAGCGCCAGAGGAACTACGCGAACCACGTTCCACGTGTTACCTCCCTGTCACACTTACGTACGAATTTATAAGTGCGACAGAGAGGAAACACGTCGAACGTGGTTCGCGGTAGGCCCGCAGCTTTTGTTTACCATACGTACGATGTAATTAACTTGTCTTAGAATTCGTTTAAAGTCTTAGAAATCGTAAAATATGCGTGGGTCGGTGCCGGTGCCGGCGTTTGAGCTAAATACTAAGTATTTTATTAATTTCAAACAAAATAATCTAGAGTCAGATAACAATTTTGACACCGAACTGGTAACTTTTAAACAACCTTATGAAATAATTATAACCTTAAATATCGTTTAGGCGCCGGCACCGAAACTACTAACTATGCTAATTTGTTTTAGACAATTCCAATTAGGGGAAGGTGCGAAGGTAATAAAATGCTAACTTACATCGTGGGGGGCTAGTCGGTGTTCTAAGGTACTAATTGTGATAGGGATCGCTTGGAATGCGTATGGCGCGTATTGAGCTAATAGACAGATTCTTCGAACGGGCCGAGCACTTGACACATACTGAAAGTAACTCTTATTTATTGTATTGTTTCTCGTTTACGACACCTCCCTAGCCAAACTTAAATTAATATAAGTTTACAAGAAATAGTCGACAAGAAAGTTCAAGTCATCCCTATACGGCAATCAAAGGTAGAATCAATAAAAATACATTTGTCTTGCAGGCTAGGACACTAACCACGTACCAATCGTCTCAGAATCCGCCTATTGCCCGAACAAAAGCTTTCCAAACGATTGAATTCGTTTTTCGTCAACAAATCTGAAGCAACAGCTTCCGTCACAGTTTCTTGTTCTAGGGTACTACAATCATGTTACACACAGTCGTCAAATACTTCTAATGTACAGTCAAGACAAGATATATCTTTAAGATAAATAGACGTCACATAAAAAATTCAGAAAGTTACAACTTCGTAAAGTTTATGGCATTTGAAATAAGGTAAGGTCTCGGATTCTCCTCGCTGTATGTTGCTACATTCGTCTTTCGAAGCGCAATCATTAAGTGTCAGGATAAAACCTCTGACTGTATCGGTTGGTTGACAACAGTGGCAAAAAAGTTACCACGCATGGCTGACCAAATAGCATTTCACCTAACGTTTCATTTGACTTAGCGATTTATTTACCGAATAAAACCCATTTACGTAAAATGACTATGATAAATTCGAGCTTTTCTTTGACAAAAAGAAAAACTAAATTAAAGATGTAGGGATTTTTTGTTTAAGTCAAATGTTAACGACTTGGACGCATTTTATCCGGATTGGCGGGAAAATGCAAACGACAGGGTTGAGTGGAGGAAGGGAGGGGAGGCCTTTGCCCAGCAGTGGGACACTAAACCAAGCTAACAAAAAAAAAAGTCAAATGTAACATTAGCTAAATTGACTGACCATTTTACATGTTGTAAGCGATGTAGATGGCGTCGATTTGGTCGGAAAGGAAGCCGTCCCTGAGGTGCATGCGTTGTTTCTCGCCCCGCGAGTTGATCGGCACCACGCCCGGGTCCACCACCACGACCACGCCCACGATGAGGTGGTGCTCCTCGAGCACCGTGTTGGTGACCAGCGGCACCAGGTTCAGGGCCTCGCTGTCGCTCCCGTCCAGCTCCACCACCACCACGAGCAGGTTCGTCCAGGTGAACACGGCGCTGGAAACATTATGAATTTCAATACAAGATTTTTCTCAAAAATGGACGGCAAAGTCGACGTTGCCGGTTAAAAAATAGGTCGCGAAGTGCGTAGTTTATGGTCATTCAAAAAATTAAAAAGTTAAAAACATTGCAGTCTCGATTTCGGGACTGCAATGTCGCATACAAATTTCATTATTTAACGAGTTCCAAACTTTTTAAAACTTTAAATGGCCATATCAAATGAAGGCATAGGTCCCTTAAACAGCCAAACAGATGATCAGCACTTATTATTATAAAGCCTATAACAGACTATCGCACCGCACCGCGACCTTGGAGCGTCGCACCCATAAGTGAGAGCGGGAAACAGATATCTCTTTCTCCCTCTCACTTATGGGTGAAACAGATATCTCTTTCTCGCTCTCACTTATGGGTGCGACGCTCCAAGGTCGCGGTGCGGTGCGATAGTCTGTTACAGGCTTAATGTTGGTACCGCGACTATTTAGGTGTCTCAAATAGGTTGGCGTATTTTCAGCAGAAAAATACACTTCTTTTTTTTTTAAAGGCGGCAAGCAAATTTTTTTAATGATTGTATTTTTTTCTGTGAAAATTAGAACGTTGCTTCTGTAAGTTCTGTAAAATATTTCTATTTCTTGCACCATTTTTGAGAAAAGCACTATATATGACTCGGCTGGAAGGCTACTTGCTGGCTTCGGATTCAATTAAACGGACTCCCAAGGTCGTCCGTTTAAAACGAATCCTCAGCCTGCAAGTAGCTACTTCCGAACCTCGACAATAATGTACTATTGTCTTCCAATCATCGTGACGAATCCTAACAAGTTAGAAATTGTATTGCTTTTATTATTTACAGTTTCAATAACGATCCGTCATCAGAGCAGTCGATGTTACGAAGATATGCAATTCGATTCAATGATACCGAAAAACTCTGTCCACTTTTAACATTTTGATTTGATACTCGTAAATATTCGAAGCATATAAACGAGGTAACAGTAAACTTCGCTTTTGTAATAATTGTAAGTATAGGTGAACCAGGATCATTTGAGGGTGCGCCATGTTGCGGAATTTCACTGGAACTAATTCTTTCATACTACACTGAATTGTCACCCTATACATGAGAATAACAGCGCCCTCTTGACAATTATCATATAAAGCTGGTCAACCAAATCTTGTCAGTAAAAAAAGGCGCGAAATTCAAATTTTCTATGGGACGATATCCCTTCGCGCCTACATTTTTCAAATTCGCCGCCTTTTTCTACTGTCATGGTTGACCAAGTATATTACTGGTCAGGCTATATTAATAATTAAAATAACAACGCTCACCATTCGGCAATCTTCTTGTGGCACCGCATGACCGAGTTCTCGATGTCGATGGGATGGTAGCGCATGCCGCGCAGCATGATGGTCTCGTCCAGCGCGCCCACCACGAACACCGCGTCGTGCGCGTCGTGCGCGTCCTGCACGCTCGCGCCGCTCACGCTGCCGCACGCCGACGCCAGCGACTCCGTGTCGCTGTCCCTGATCATCAACGAACTGTCGTCCGTCGCGCTCGCTGTCGTACTGATCTCCGTCCTCCTCAAAAACCCTAGGTACCCCGTCCGCGCGTAAACTTCACCCGTATTCCCGGTCACCAGCTGAGCGCAAAAGTGGTCCGCGTAGTCACTCTCGTCGCCGTATATCGTGAAGTATCCGCTCGCGCTGTGCGGCGACTGAACCCAAATTTCACCCAAATGTGAGTCTCCGCATTGTCCTTTCGTTTCAGGATTAGCTGTGATCACTTTCACGCCGGGTAAGAGTTTCCCGGACTCCATTAGACATAGCGAGTGCGGGCTGCCGCGTTCTACTAACGATACTCTGTCGTTGCGCAGCGCACGCAGGTCTACGTACACCGTGGAGGGCTCGGGGCTCGAGGCGCCCTGCAGGCAGATCGCTATGTTCACTCGGCAGCCGAAAGACGTCGAGACGGCGCGAGGACTGAGCCCTAACGCCGAGAACAGCTTCGAGAACGAATTCGTCAAGTTTATCCTCGGTCTCTCCTCGGCGACCACGACGCATGTTCGCACACAAGCCAAATTGATCCCTTTCGACTTGAGCTGATTCACGGAGCTTCCTAGCCCTTTAGTGCATAACTCCATCACTCCATACGAGCAGAACGTGTCCCTCACTTTGTATTGAGACACGGCGCTCAGCCAGAGTCCGGGGTTGATCTCCACCTCGGAAGGCGGGATCAAAATCGAGTGATGTCCGGAATAGATGCTGCTGAGGCACCAGAGAGCGAATCCGAGGCCGCAGTAGGGGTCCAGGCATAGAGCTATATGCCTGGAGGGGTATAACTCGCAGGCGATTTTCATGGATCTACAGAGAGACGTGACTGCGGCGTGCGACATTTTGATGCCGGCGAGCATTCCTGTAGTGGATACGCTGAAGTCGAGGTACGCTAGCATTTCCGCTGTGGGCGCGCGGTATAAAATCGGTAGTTTCTTTTTGGGCATATCGTCGGTGTCGAGCGTGACGGGCCAAGCTTTGCTGTCGAGGACGTTGCTGGCCTCCTTGGACCGCAGCAGTTTTATCACAGACTGGTTTGAGAGGACTAGAGTCGCTTTGCTGACGTCGACTATCATTCTGACGGTCGGGAGGGTTGTGTGGAGGTTCTGCGGGTGCGGCGGCCGGATGGTGACGGGGACCGCCCCTACGTAGAGACACCCGTAGAACGCGCAAATGAGATCAATCCCGGGAGGGAAAATTAGCGCTACATGGTCTCCAGTGTTGACCCTTCCTTTCTCTAGGAGGAGGTTGCCGATCCGCTCGGCCTTCTTGTGTAGTTCGGCGCAGGTCAGGACCTTGGACACAGCGCCCTTCGAGTTGAGGAGCGTGAAGATCACGTGGTCGGAGGTGCTCTGCGCGCGCCACCGCAGGATTTGTGATATAAATTGATACTGAAACGAAATACGTAGATAAGTCGACACTCATCGAAACAAAGTGCTTTTTCTCAAAAATGGACGGCAAAGTCGACGTTGCCGGTTAAAAAATTGGTCGCGAAGTGCGTAGTTTATGGTCAGTCAAAAAATTAAAAAGTTAAAAACATTGCAATCTCGATTTCGGGACTGCAATGTTGCATACAAATTCCATTATTTAACGAGTTCCAAACTTTTTAAATGTTGAAATGGCCATATCAAATGAAGGCATAGGTCCAATTAAACAGCCAAACAGATGATCAGCACTTATTATTATAATGTTGGTACCGCGGCTATTTAGGTGTCTCAAATATACTTGGTCAACCAGATCTTGACAGTAAAAAAAGGCGGCAATTTTGAAAAATGTAGGCGCGAAGGGATATCGTCCCATAGAAAATTTGAATTTCGCGCCTGTTTTTACTGACAAGATTTGGTTGACCAGCTATAGATTGGCGTATTTTCAGTAGAAAAATACACTTTTTTTAAAGGCGGCAAAGCAAATATTTTCAATGGTTTTACTTTTTTCTGTGATAATTAGACCGTTGCTCCGGTAAATAATTTCTATTTCTTGCACCATTTTTGAGAAAAGCACTATATATGACTCGGCTGGAAGGCTACTTGCTGGCTTCGGATTCAATTAAACGGACTCCCAAGGTCGTCCGTTTAAAACGAATCCTCAGCCAGCAAGTAGCTACTTCCGAACCTCGACAATAATGTACTATTTTCGCATATCCATTGTTTCAGTTAGAAACGCCGTCTGCGTCTATGCCTTGTTACCTTTCTAGCAGCGTCCGAGTCATCTGTGTATCCCATATCTCGGCCCTGCGCGGACGCCAGGCGGTTGCCCTGGACCAGGTTGCCCACGATCACCGATGCCGGCCCAACGTCTACGGACAAATACATCAATCATGTTATTAACGTATACAGGGTGGCCCATTTAGACCGGTCAGTATGGGAAAATCTGAAACTATAAGACATACGATGATCTTTTCTTAGGAACCATGTCATCGATTTTCAATCAATCAATATTAAGAGGGCCTGGCCCTCTGTCGCTGCAGCATTTTCCATTCCAGCCTATTCTGGGCTTTCGTTTTTACTTCCTGATACGAGTGGCTACAGCACCATTCTTTTATCTGTGTCATGTATGATATTCTAGGTCTTCCTCTTCCTCTTTTTTCCTCAATTCTGCCCTCCAATATGATTTTGTTTAACCCTTCGTGTCGGAGTATGTGACCTATACATTTGGCTCTACGTTTTTCAATGACGTGCATTATTTGTCTCTTCTCTTTTGCCTTCTCTAGTACCTCAAGGTTGGTGCGCTTTTCTGTCCAGCTGATTTTGAGCATCCTTCGCCAACACCACATTTCGAATGCTTCTAGGCGCCGGCGGTCTTGTGTTGTGATGTTCCAACTTTCACATCCGTAGAGGGCGGTGCTCCAAATATAGGTTTTAATTAGGTTTTTCCTTATGTTTATGTGGATTTTGCTGTTGTAAATGTTAATGCTTCTTAAACCAGGACGTCTGGAAGAACTCCTCCATACAATAGATCGATTTTAGTAACAAGAAAAACTGCATTCATACATCTAATTTTTTTTTAATGTAAAATGTATTGAAAAAAATGGTGGCCATTTCGAAAACATACTAAAATAAATTAAAGGATATGAAAACAATGCATTTCATTCATTTCAGACATCATGTTTCATCACAATCGATATCTAAATAGAAATAATTTTAGATTTTTTTTTCAAAACGTCCGGGTTCGATTCCCGAGCTCAGTACACATTTTTTTTTAATGAATGTATGCAGTTTTTCTTGTTACTAAAATCAGACATGACATGGTTCCTAAGAAGAGATCGTCGTATGTCTTATAGATTCAGATTTTCCCATACTGACCGATCTAAATGGGCCATCCTGTATATATAAGTTTAAGAAAAAATTGTATTCTTTAGTTGACATCAGAATGAGGTGGCGCTGGACGCTCTAACTCATGACACATTATTTTCTCGCTCAACTGTGCCACAGAATAAATAATAGTACTACCGTACGGAAAGGACACTTCTTACAAAACCGAAGTTTGACAGCGATTCAGGGACGAATCGTGCTATCCCTTTCTAATATATGGCACTATCCCTTTCGGCTATTTAGGGTTGTAAAAATTCAAGTGCCCCAAGTGATTCAAGTGTATCTTATCTGTGGTCGTGCACGCAAAAGGACATCAAGTGGTGCCAACCCTAATAATTGAAGGGATGTTTACAAAAACAACATAACTGCTTAGAGCGGTTGACACTTTTTTAAGAACATTGTTAATCGTTTCAGGTGTCAACCAGTGTAGTCATCAGTTATGTTGTTTTTGTAAAAATCCCTTCAATTGTTCGGAGCAATGCTGAGCCGAACGGAGCCGAGTTTGCCCGAAAGGAGGAGTGTCTCCCCACTGACTGAGCCTCAATTGCAGCAATCAGCTGGCATAGATATGTAGAAATAATAATTACCCGAGTGTATTTCCCTCGGCTTCGGCAGGTTAGTGACGCACGTATGCGGACACATCAGCACATTCGCCGGGTGTAGCGTCCCTTCCAAGAAGCGCCGCTTGCACTCGCTGAGGTGGATCCCGCCGAGCGGGGTCTTCGGCAAGTAGTTGGGCTGCACCAGAGCCAGGCAATATATGCCCACCTGGTGGATCGAGTCCACGGCTTGGAGCACGCGGGACATCCATTGGAATGACTGGAAGACCATTTTAATGTCATTTTAACCTTTCGGACGCCAATGACCGATATATTCGCACTGTAGGTTCAACGCCAAAGACCGATTAATCTGTCAGCTCCCACGGCTCATATATGAGCCAGAACGCTTATGGTGACGTCATATCGTGGGATTCGACAGGTTAATCGGTCACAGACCACAGAGCAACATAGACCTACGTGCATGTGCATTAAGTTCAATTTCAGTTTTGACACTTTGGTGACGAGGCGACAGCTTTTTTGTTTGACACGGCGTCGAAAAGGTCAATGGGATACCATAGATTTTAATACAATATTTGTCACGCCTGTGTTCAATATTTAACAGCTTGTGGGTAGAGTCTGTGCGGAAAGAGAAGAGTCGTGGAATGTATTGGGCCCCATACATTCCACGACTTTTCTCTTTCCGCACAGACTCTATATTTGACTACATAAAGTCTATTTTTTTATTCGGTAGACTAAAATGACATTTCATAGTATGAAATGACACATGATGTTCATACTATGATATGTCATTTTAGTCTACCGAATAAAAAAATAGACTTTAGGTAAATGAAACGGTTTTATAGGCTTTCACTTAGAGTTTGTTCACAGGAAAAATGTGAACCTAATATAATTGTACCTATGACCCAAACATATAGTAATCCTTTGCCATCGCATTTTCTCGGAAACGTTGGTATTTGTCATGCTTCATCAGTCAACATCAGTACTTTTAGTAGACTGACTGAAATAGCATAACACGTTCAAGGTTTATATGCATTATATCTGTACCAGGGATGTTGCGAACATCCGCATCCGCATCCGCAACCGCGGAACTTCCGCATTATTTTCAACATCCGCATCCGCATCCGCATCCGCATAAAATTGATGCGGATTTAATGCGGATGCGGATGTGGAACAGGTCGGTACAGAAACGTCTTAGCATCGGCGTAAGTGCTAGACTGCTAGGTAATTTAGTCGGTAACCAAAAAACATATTAGAAGCATGGACCTAGAATATTACGGACGGACTGCCACCTAAGACAAACTGTGACACTGCAATGGCGGACGGTTTGAATGTGTGCGTGTAGACAAGTGTTACCATGTAACACAAATTCTCCCCTAATGGTAAAACAATTATTCAAACAAACGTTAACTATCATACATGCATGTAAGCGTCTAATCTCCTTAGTATCGGGAAATTACCATACCGACCTAGTTTGAAATGCACTATCAATAATTTAACTATTTACCTAAACGATCTCTTAATACATAATGATTTAATAAGAAGGGTATCAATTACCCTACTTTCGGGAAATTACCCTATTCATGTTACTGGTCACACTCCTGTTTTGCAGTTTGATAATTTAAAAACAACAAATTATCGTGATTTTACGTACTAATTGATAAACTTAAGTATGAAAAGTTATTCCGTGACTTTTTTTCTTTCGATCGGTACAATTCTAGCAGGATTTAACTACGCATGCCGGCATATTTTATATTTTTCTTCGACATGTTTACTTCAATAACGTTTCGATTCATCTGACGGCAAACTGGTGGATGTGGGCTGTCAATGTGTGTGTGTCACGCGTAAATACTATGAAACAGGTGGATGTTGGAATCACAGTTGTGTTGTAAGCGAAACTCTGACCGTAATATTATAGGACCATGATTAGAAATGAGCAGTCAAGCGTGAGTGGGACTTAATGTACGGAACCCTTGGAACGCGAGTCCGACTCGCACTTGGCAGGTTTTTTGAAATAAAAATTACTAAAATGTAATATTTGACGTTTTTTATGGTGCTATCTTGACATCCGCATCCGCATCCGCATCCGCGGATGTGAGCCTTAAAAAATCCGCATCCGCATCCGCATCCGCGGATGTCAAAAAATCGGCATCCGCAACATCCCTGATCTGTACATAACGGATACAAATGTCAGTTGCATGATATTAAATATTGGTTTTATTTACATTCCAGTGGAAAGTACAGCCGGTTTTACGGTATGCTTTCTCATGATGAACTAGAAAATCGAACATAGAAGTTTTGGATTGCCGATCTAACTTAGCCTGAGCGGCGGCATTTTTTTACTTTGATGTGAATGATGTGGATGTTGTAAATTTTTTTTTTTAATCTTTATTTAACGAGCTTTTTCTAAAAGATGATGCCGCTGTTGTAAATGTTGTAATAACTAATGAAACACCATTCATAAGAATGTTTTAAATTAAATAAACAGTGGCCTAAAACCATAGACTAGGAATCCTCAAGACGGAGTTTAGAGCAATTATTTCATGAAACCGATGCTGCCAAAAATACTGGGGTGCGGCGGACGAGGTGAGCGGGTCCCGTGCCGTGATTGGTCCGTTCAAAGACACGGACCAATCACGGCACGGGATTCTGACACTTGACTCGAAGATGGAGTAAAACTACCGTATATTTGTGGCAGAGGGTAGCGTTACTATGCTCAGTCTAGAGGATGTCTTGTCTGTGGGCTTAAACATACCTCTTCTTCGCCACAATCCGGCCTCTGCTCGGCCACGATGCAGATCCTCTCGTCCCTCAACACCCGCACAGAGAACACGGCAATGCGGCCTCGGTATATGAACTTCATCGGTTCGACGGCTAGCACGGTTGCGATTATATCGTCCATGTTGTGCTTGCGGCCCGTCACCGTCATCAGGCCGTCGCGCGAGCCGCAGACGAACACAAGACCTGGTAACAAGAAAGGTATTATAGCTGGTCAACCAAATCTTGTCAGTATAAAAAGGCGCGAAATTCAAATTTTCTATGGGACGATATCCCTTCGCGCCTACATTTTTCAAATTTGCCGCGTTTTTTACTGTCAAGATCTGGTTGACCAAGTATAGTTTATTTATTAACAGAAGAGATAGAAAGTCTATGAAAAAAATAAAGCCTCAAGTTTGACAGCTGTAAGCTGTAGAAGATAGCGCAGTACGGCGGGTTATGTTTTGAGGTAACTGAATTGTCAAAAGTCGTCTTTTAATAACCAGAACCATAGAGAAATATAGTAAGACAAGAGTGCTCACTCCATACATCAGTTTTGATACCAAAAAGACTATTAGCATCTAGCATCAAGTAGCGGAACTTTCAGTACTGCTACATCTATTGTCAAGTAGCAGTACTGATAGTTCCTCTACTCGATGCTAGATGTAGACACTGAAATTAATAGTCTTTTTGGTATCAAAACTGATGTATGGAGTGAGCAATCTATGTATTTTTTTCTCTATTCCAGAACTAGTGCAAAATGTAGGGAGCACAAGGCACAAGCACTAGCGAGCAATATTGTAAGTAAGGGCTGATTTAGACGGCGCGCGAACTCGCATGCGATTTTAGTTACATTGCGGACTGTTGGTTACGTCCAATTCAACCGACCGATCAAAACCCGCAATGTAATGAAACTCGCATGCGAGTTCTCGCATCGTCTAAATGAGCCCTTATGAACCATGTGTCCGACTTTATTTCCTTATCAGTTTCACATTCATATGTACCATGGATCAGGGCGTGTTGATCATTATGATATTATTTCGTAACTCTTTCATGTATTCCTGTACTTTCCTAAACGTAGTAGTAGTTTGATGGAATCCCCGTGAAGTAGTGGAAGACTTTTACCAAATAGGCAATATAACTAGTGATGTACCGACTATTGATTTGGCCGACTAGCTAGTCGGCCAGATCATTAGTTTAATCTAAGTTCGGTTCAAATGCACTAAAAAACAATCGTTTTACCCCTTTCGTCGCGCTATTTATCATATAGTAACGCTAAAAAATTAAATAAAAAAATCCTAAGGTTATATTTCATACGGCGACCGCACAATCGCACATAAAAAAGTGACCACAAGGTCAATAATTTCGAACAAAAGTTTTCGTAAGCACCCTAAATAAAAATTTGGGTAAAATAGGTAAAAAGTTTATGAAAATATGTGCTGTTTGTTTCTTTTTGCCCTGTTTTTCTGTCACTTATAAAGTGCCGATTAATCGGCCATTTTTGCCGACTAGTCGCCGACTACAAATGAGGCCGAATAGTCGGCTTTCCCGACTAGTCGGCGACTAGTCGGTACATCCCTAAATATAACTGAATACTTACTTCGCCGAAAACGAATCATGTTACTCACCACCAGGCCCCAAGAATCCCAGCAGCCCGCTCCTGACATAGCTCTCCTCTCCTATGGTCTCCCCGTCTGCGTCGAGCGGCCTCACTCGGAACACGGTGTTCGTGAGCCCCGGGAGACCCCAGTACCCGGAACCCGTGGCCCCGGATAGAACGCAGATTTCGCCGACTTCGTCCGTTTTGCAAAGGTAAGCAGGGCCCTCCATTTTGACTACTACGATTACGCCTGCGGGATAAATCTGATGTCAATATTGTGAGGCTGATATTACATGCAGGGATCGGATACCGGTATTTTTTGTATGGGAACGGAAACGGTATTTCTTCGTTCTTTGCTAATTCATTTCTAATTGAACAATCTAATACGAAGTCGTTACCTAAAAACACAACTGAGTGCTACATTTCGAGTATAAAATAATCCGAAAAATATGGTTATTTCTATGTTCTTGCAAAAAACCGGTTCCGATCCCTGGTTACATGATATTGTAGTTTGTTTTGAGACTCTTAAGCTTGATTCAGTCGAGTCTTAAAGTATCGAGGCGGGATAGCAAAAGTAAGCAAGCCTGCAATAGCAGAGACAATTTTGAACCACGTTAAGCTAAAATTTGTTCCGTAAATTTTAGTGACGACTAGCGACCCGCCCCGGCTTTGCAGGGGTTAACAAATTATACATAAACCTTCCTCTTGAATCATTAAAATTATCTATCGAATCCGTTGCGTAGTTTTAAAGATCTAAGCATACAGACAGACAGACAGGGAAGCGACTTTCTTTTATACTATGTAGTGATGACAATGTAACATCCGGGACTGTTCAACAATAGGCTACATGACTAATTTTCATTTATGGTATCAATCGATCGGGTTTGTTTTTAGGATCAAATGTCTATATGGGTCCCTTGCATTAAAATAACACAAAAGTCAGAAATTGTAGTCAAAGGCCGACAGTCGCACTTCACTCGCGAAACGCCCTATACAAAACGGCCAAGGGAACTACGTCAAGGTCTCTGGGAGCCCATCTTGTAGTATGGACAAAACAAGAAAATTGCGTTTTTGTCGGTGAAATATTGCGTTTATGTATATAGTAGCTATACAATATTTTTTGGATGAAATGTAAGGAATCGAATGGTACTCTTACTTTTATCGTTTTTGGAAGTTAAAAAAACTTATACAGGGTGCTTCCTGTAACAGGAGCAATAAATTAAACTAAAGGCTGTACTCCTCAAACCGACCAACATTTGTTCAGCACCTTTTAAAAAATATGAATCCTTTAGACTTCCTCTTTTTCATACAAAATAAATATTGCGTTCAATGTACGCTGACATCAGTGTGTTTGACGTTGCTTGTCACGCTTTAAACATAACAAAATTTGCAATACATTGCGTCTTAGAATAAACTTTAAAGTGTAATAAAAATCAAAACATGAGTTATTTTCAAAAGTTGCTGAACAAATGTTGGGCAGTTTGTGGAGTACAGCCTTTAGTTTAATTTACTACTCCTGTTACAGGAAGCACCCTGTATTTTGAAACTTTCAGGTCCTGTGTCAGGGGGGGTGTCACTCCGCAGTTTAGGTACATTTGGCCGGCGCGCCCATCGGACAGGCGTATGGCAGTGGGCTGCCGCTCGGCGTGCACGATAGTCGTGTCACGCGGCGCTCGCGCAAAATTGAAAATACACAGCGGCTTCGAAACTTACTTCCGTGAGATTCAGGCATACTATCTCCGGATAAAAATGTATGTAAATAATCAACGTTTGTAATTCCTATATACATATTTATCTTAAAAATAATAAATCAGTGGGTGTAAAGTCTATTTTTTTATTCGGTAGACTGAAATGACAGTTAATAGTATGAACATGAAATGTCATTCCATACTATTAGCTGTCATTTCAGTCTACTGAATAAAAAAATAGACTTTAGGTATAAAAACTTGTCAAGTGATAACCCGGTGCCGACACTCACAGCTCGGTCATAAAACTGCGGAGCGCAAAGGAGATTCACGGTTCGAGCGCGGTTATAAGTTTCAATTTTGCTTGCAGGCGGCGATATAGGTGTAATTTTATACCTAATCTGACTTTTGTGAAGGAGTGAATTTTCTGTACGGTAGTACTATTAGTTATTCTGTGCCTGTGTTTTTGTAATTGTTCAATATTTTATTTTAATATCCACATTATTGTGATAAATTGCTCGTTTGCTATCTATTACTAGATTTTGTTATAAAATTGAACATGTGTCATCATCCCTATTCTCGCGTTCTGCACTTACACGACGGCATGACCTGCCCGCAGTCCTGCAGCGTGAGCGACGTGAGCGAGTTCTCGGCGTCGACGCGGACCACGCCGTACGAGAGCCCGGACATGGACAGCACGCCGCGGCCCGCGGTCGAGCCCCCGCGGCCCGCGCGCCGCACGCACACCACCAGCGACTCGCTGCTGCACGCGCAAGGGCATATGGCGTCGCCGCGAACACCTGGATAAATACATGTTATGGGACTATAGTTCGTTTTTTAGCCTGAGAAAGAACTTGAAAGAAGGTAAGCGGTCTCGACATGTCTTTTAATTGAAAAACGCTTTTTAAAAATCAGTAACTATTACTTGTGAAAGCAGAAGAATATAAATGATCGTATTAGATTCACAATTGTTACATATTTGCCGTAACTTATTTTTAAAATGTGTTTTTCAATTAAAAGACACATCAAGATTGTTTACCTTATTTCTAATGCTAAAAAAAACGAACTATAGCTAAATGCTTAATAAATGCATGGAAGATGTTAATGTCAACTCTAGACAGTATTTTTTCAAAACGTTGTTGGAGGTAATTTAAAAGCTTAAATTATATACGATTACCTGTAAACCAACCATTATTATAGCAAAATAAATTGATTGATTGATTGATTAAGGCATTAATTAAGTCCCGTTTTATAAGATACGAACTCCAAGCTCATGTCTTACGCGCTTTGTCAGAAAATGTCGTGTTAAAAGTAGTAACGCCTTTTAAAAAGCAGCTTTAAATATCGATATACCCTTGCTCTGGAACACGGAGAGAAACTGGTCGCAGGACGACAGCGACCAGGGGTTGACGCCGTCAGCGACCAGCAGCATGCGCAGCGAGCTGAACGAGATCTTGTGGTTGTGTGTCTACTTTATATCGACATACCCTTGCTCTGGAACACGGAGAGGAACTGGTCGCAGGACGACAGCGACCAGGGGTTGGCGCCGTCAGCGACCAGCAGCATGCGCAGCGAGCTGAACGAGATCTTGTGGTCGTGTGTCTATTTTATATCGACATACCCTTGCTCTGGAACACGGAGAGGAACTGGTCGCAGGACGACAGCGACCAGGGGTTAGCGCCGTCAGCGACCAGCAGCATGCAGCGAGCTGAACGAGATCTTGTGGTCGTGTGTCTACTTTATACCGACATACCCTTGCTCTGGAACACGGAGAGGAACTGGTCGCAGGACGACAGCGACCAGGGGTTGGCGCCGTCAGCGACCAGCAGCATGCGCAGCGAGCTGAGCGAGATCTCCTTGTGGTCGCGGGTGGCGAGGAGCCCCCAGTGGAGGTCGCGGGACTTTACTATTGCCACTGACGCTCTGGAAAAATTTAAAGTCGTTATAGTATTTGTTAATGCAAGTATAGAAACACTACAATATTATAGATGGTCAACCAAATCTTGTCAGTAAAAAAAGGCGCGAAATTCAAATTTTCTATGGGACGAAATTACATTCGCGCCTACATTTTTCCAATTTGCCGCCTTTTTCTACTGACAAGATTTGGTTGACCCAGTATATGTATATAAATTATAAAGGGTCGTACGCAGATTTAAAACGGTTTTAACTTCTATGGACAATATTTAATAGTGTGTAGGTACACATCACAGGACATAGGTTAATAGAAATCGCGACGTTCTATTACAGAATCGTTCGCTTCCATTGGTTATAAATCAGCAATCGCAGCAAAAATGCTTTACCTTTTTGTAGCACAAATATAAACGTCAAAATTATTATAATCTATCTAATACCTTTAAACGAGCAAGTCTTGTATATTTATTTATTTATTTATATATATATTTCGGGGATCTCGGAAAAGGCTCTAACGATTTCGATAGAAATTTGCTATGTGGGGGTTTTTGGGGATGAAAAATCTATCTAGCTAGGTTTTATCTTTGTAATAACGGCATTTTTAAGTATTTATTTGTTTTCCGAGCAAAGCTCGGTCTCCCAGATATTATAACTACATATGTGACGTCCCACGGCAAAAGGTACCTTATGGCGGCTGGCGCTTACGTCGCATAGCGCCGCAATAATATTGGAGCGGCGTTAATAATAGCGTAAGCGCCGACCGCCATAAGGTACCTTTTACCGCGGGACGTCACATATAATGTTGTTAAGGAGACACAATGTAATGTAAGAAAAACCTTATAATTCGGTAATTTTTCCAATGATACAATATTTTGTATGTATACGAGTAGAATCACATCATTACTTTTTTCTTATTTACTTTACATATTTTAAGATCTAGTGGAATAAACTATCCATTATTAAGATTTCTAAAATCTATGTTATCTTCGCTTGGCAGTAATTTGCATCGGCTAAGTCAATGTAAGACTGTAAACACTACAGAAATAATACAGCATGACACATTGGGCATGATGAACTCGTTTTCTAAAGTGAATCATAATTTGAATCAGACTTCGCAATTGCAATATTAATAAAGTATTATTAGAGACTGTCCATGTTGAATGAGCTTTAAGCCATGTTAGTGTTAGTGACCTCATTTGTGGAAATATGTAGTTTGAGAGAATGGATGAAAATACATACACACTCACATGTATATCGGTCGAAATAATATCGGGTATAGTATTGTTCTTATACGGGTAAAATATATTTCGGAAGCACATTCGCAATTATGGCATAGGCAAGTTTAAATGGGTCACCGGATTAATTGGTTCCTAAAGTGGTGTCCAGAATGAGATTATCCAAACGGACGTTGCATTTGCGGGCATGTATTTGTCAGTATGTATAGTCGTTATAGAATTACCGCGCTATTAAAATCGTATAATTTTTATTATCCTCGTGCGTCCCGTTGAGCACGCTCGCAAGCACGGCGTGCCACAGACTTAGGCTCCCGTTAGAAGTATATCACACTTATATCATCACATTTCGGTACTTATGGGCCCAATAATGCAATATTTACCTGTATTTAGTGATCATGTGCATCCACGAAGCTGGGCTGACCTTCATCAGCGCATACGGGATGAATATCACGTGCATCCCGTTGAGCACGCTCGCGAGCACGGCGTGCCACAGACTTAGGCTCCCGATTGAAGTATATCACACTTATATAATCACATTTCGGTACTTATGGGCCCAATAATGCAATATTTACCTGTATTTAGTGATCATGTGCATCCACGAAGCTGGGCTGACCTTCATCAGCACATACGGGATGAATATCACGTGCATCCCGTTGAGCACGCTCGCGAGCACGGCGTGCCACAGACTTAGTCTCCCGTTTGAAGTATATCACACTTATATAATCACATTTCGGTACTTATGGGCCCAATAATGCAATATTTACCTGTATTTAGTGATCATGTGCATCCACGAAGCTGGGCTGACCTTCATCAGCGCATACGGGATGAATATCACGTGCATCCCGTTGAGCACGCTCGCGAGCACGGCGTGCCACAGACTTAGGCTCCCGATTGAAGTATATCACACTTATATAATCACATTTCGGTACTTATGGGCCCAATAATGCAATATTTACCTGTATTTAGTGATCATGTGCATCCACGAAGCTGGGCTGACCTTCATCAGCACATACGGGATGAATATCACGTGCATCCCGTTGAGCACGCTCGCGAGCACGGCGTGCCACAGACTTAGTCTCCCGTTTGAAGTATATCACACTTATATAATCACATTTCGGTACTTATGGGCCCAATAATGCAATATTTACCTGTATTTAGTGATCATGTGCATCCACGAAGCTGGGCTGACCTTCATCAGCGCATACGGGATGAATATCACGTGCATCCCGTTGAGCACGCTCGCGAGCACGGCGTGCCACAGGCCCGTCTCCCGCTTGAAGTCCAGCACGCACACCATGTGCTCGCCCTCGGTGTAGTTGCACGCTACTGCGAGCATGCGGCAGTGCGCCAGCATTGATTGGCTGAAATGAGATTAAAGTTAGTTGGATTAAGGTTCAAAATTGAATAGCTTCAAGCTGGAATTATTCTGAGTTATTAATTTGGCTGTCATGCTGATGGCATACGTTCGCTGGATGCCACACGCATGCATTCATGTAAACTCCATAGCTGATGGCCATCGTATGCTATCGTTCTGACAGTAGGAAATAGAAGCTGATTTTGCCCTGTCCCACTGAAACCTGACAAATTAGTAAATTGTAATGACACTAATGACGCTACTGTACTTAACTACTAAACACACGTTACTTAATTATCGATCCGGAAATGCACAGAAAATTGTCAATGTCAGGTGTCAATTGTTTTCGAAGAGACATTGGCGCCTATAGAAAACTTACTAAAGCGACACCTATTTGTTCAACATATCGCCGCTACTATTTCTGGCCGGACGAAACTGCACATTCGCCTGTTGTTTGCCTGCAACGCATCCTAAATCTTGTTATCGGACATCCCGATCTAGATGGCGTTACTAGACGCAATGCTCAAAGTTCCACTGCATGTGAACTTCCATCAAGTTTTGTTTACGAGCTTGTACTATTCACACTGTTAACTGACGGTACATATAAACCTTATTCCAATGTTAACTGACGGTACATATAAACCTTATTCCAAAGACATAAAGTCCAATAATGCTCACTTTATACTTTATAGTACTGCCATTCTGTCACTGATGACTGAATTCCATAAGGTGGTATTCGTGCCACAAGTCCTATGAATTTGTATCTTAATACACTTCAGCTAAGGTGGATTTTCGTTATCGCTTCATCGTGAATGCGATTCGGTCGTATTATGACAAAGTTTAAACCGTCTAGTTAAAGTTTTCGTATACAAAGCGCGAACTTTGAATAAGTTATTGTAATGCACGAGACGATAGTCAGCTTAACGAGATAAATTTAACTTTGATAACTACTTAAATAGGTTTTCGTGGAAATGTAAACTCTAATTGGGTAGTTGACTTGAGAGCAACTACTGCCTAGCTATATAACACTTTAAACTGTCGCGTTTTGTACACATATTTAATTACACAAACGGGTCTACCGCGATATAATTTCATTGTTGTTGTTGTTTCATTTGTTGGGACGTCAGTCTTTCCGTGACCACAGCTGGAACTCAGCTGAAATGTCGGAATTAAAGGTAAAAACAATGAAATTATATCGCGGTAGACCCGTTTGTGTAATTAAATATGTGTACTGCCTAGATTTCATCAATCTGTGTGTCTTAATTTAGTGATACTGTACAAGTTGTACTGACCCAAATAGTTGGGTGTAAGTATGTGACATTACATTAGTGAAGCTATCTATAGTTGTCGTGCATTGAGCAGTTACCTTTCGCAATTGGCCCCCATAAATATCGTGGTGATAAAATTAAGTACAAAAACATTTCGTTATAAGAAATACTAAAGGAAATATTCACTATCAGACTCTTTTTCGGCTACCGTTGGTTATATATAGTATATAGGGGTCATTCTTGTCTGTAAATTTTTCCACTACTGATATGTCGATTCCAAGCAAGAATTCCCACATTGTCGCTTGCCACAAGGACGCTTTGACAGGTTATTCGTATAAAGATACAAGCAAATCTCGTCCTTATGGTAAGCGACAATGTGGGACCTTTGACTAGACTTCGACACATTAGATATTAACAAAATGACATTGTATAGTTTATAGAGCATAATACTAACAATATTTTATAAGGCATAGTCGTAAGTACTAACAAAAAATGATCCCTGATGGTCCTTAAAAATAAATGAATTTATTATGCGTACCCCGGTGTGCGGGGGCGGGATTAAGGGTCGGTTGCACCAAACTTTGCCTTCGTTAAAGAGTTCGCTAAATTTGTATGTATCGAAAGTTACATAGTAAAGCGCCGGGGCGCGCAGCTGACGTTGATCAGTCTGTCAAATGTGGTTGGTGCAACCGGCCCTAATTCTGCGTGGACTTTAGGCCTTACCGTGTAACAATGACGCCCATGGCCGACCCGTCGACCGCCGACGTGTGTTCGATGTGTGCGGGGCTGTCGTCCGCGGGGCGCGGGGGCGGGATCCAGTCGCGCGGGGGGCGGGGAAGCTTCTCCGTGGACACCCATTGGAGGGTCGGCCAGCCGCGGAACGAGACCACATCACCCGAAGACGTCTTTGGTAGGCCTGGGGAAAAGAACCTATTATATTTTGGAGCCAAATAAAACAGTAAATTAATTAATTACGGTTTATTTAGCGCTATACGAAATGTGTTCCGTTACATGATAACAATGACAGGGACATATCTCAGTGTTGCCACAGCAAACACTGTCAGGTTATTACAGAACCAATGATTTATAACTCAAGATAGGTTATAGGCGTTCCAAAATTGAAGCGCTTAACTTGTGACAAATTGGACAAGTTGCGTTTAGACGCGGCTGGACAAGCGATAAATGTGCACGTGTTAACGAGCTCCCGCACACCGAAAGAGAAAGAGACGACCTCATGTTTAACAACGAGTGTGATAAAGATGGATGGAATGAGAAAATTAATCCAAAATAACAGATTTCTTCGTAGGCACAGAAATAAATATGGAAGTATTTTTTGTGCTCCTCAAGTATGTCTGTATGTAACACAGTCTTTTATTATTTATTTATTATAAATGGGCTTACTCATGGCCACAGACTAGCCGAGGCGAAGACGTGGCCTACGATGGAGCGAGCCTGCCCAGAAGGTGCCTGTTCACCCTTGGAAATATAGACGCCGGCAAGAAATTCCGTTCCTTGGCAGTGCGCATAAGAAACGAGGAAGCAAAGCGCTTCGTGCGAATTGGTGGAATATCTACCAAGTAAGGATGGAAACCGGCCGTGCGTCTAAAAGTCCGATGGTAGAATGGGGACGGTGGAATAAGCTCGTGTAGCTCTTGAGCACACTCCCCGAAGTGCAACCTGTAGAATACCGACAGACTGGCGACATACCAATACCATATAAATACCTACTGGCTCTATATTTTATTACTCCTATATAAAATATAGAGCAAACGAGTCTACTCGTACAACCCGCCATATGATAAGGGTGTATTCCCATTTGTCCACCGCCACACCGCTACACATTTTCGTTGCTAAAAAATAACAATGCATGCATTCTCGTAGAATGTCGCAGGAATCCAACACAAGCGTATTTTTGATTGGAGATGGAGACTACGAAATAAAAAAAGGGTAATTTTTGTTCAATAACTTTTAAATTTGAGGTTTTTAAGGTTGAGAAAGAGCTCAATAGTACAGGAGTTAGACACTTGAATTTCCACGTGAATTCCTAAATCCGACCGCTTTTCAAGTCCAACCCTCCATCGCGTTCGCGCCGCACTTTTTCACATTATTCTTCATGTTAAATGTACAAGAGCCACATTTTTAATTGAAGTGTTGCAAACAGCAACTGCATTTAGAAACGCCTAGCATTTTTTGTTGTAAAAAGTATTTTTTTAGGGTTCCGTACCAAAAGGGTAAAAAACGGGACCCTATTACTAAGACTTCGCTGTCCGTCCGTCCATCTGTCACCAGGCTGTATCTCATGAACCGCGATAGACAGTTGAAATTTTCACAAATGATGTATCTCTGTTGCCGCTATAACAACAAATATACTAAAAATAAAATAAAATAAATATTTAAGGGGGGCTCGCATACAACAAACACGATTTTTTTGCTCTATTTTTTGTTGATGGTGCGGAACCCTCCGTGCGCGAGTCCGAGTCGCACTTGGCCGGTATTTTGAATTAGAATTTCGCTTCGTTTTTCGGATTATGTCATATGTTTGCTCGTTTGCCAGATTTGCATAATGAATTTATAATAAAACAATAGAAAATACAAAGAGATCAACCTTCCCCCCTAGTGTTCAGCGGCGCACTCAGACAAATGTTATAAAGTACTACCTAATAATTTTTTCGGCACTTTTCGTCCGTCTGTGTTACACACATTCGCCTTTTTGTAATTACGTTTCTCACCATGTTCTCTTTTTGTAAACCAATAAAAAGATCACAAATCCAATTTTACACATCGGCATTAACGTTCGATATTCCGTAACCATATTTATAACGCTTTCAACCTAGTTCGCGTAATGATCCATTAGAGTATCCAAATAACGGAAGTTCCATTCTATATATTACTTCCGTATCGATCGACCATAGTTAGCTCGTTTGGAAACGATGTGGTACAGATATCGTTAATCAGGACAACAGGCTGTTGCAACAAACTATTTGTGAAGTTAAAGGTATACCTACTATAAGACCACGCGCTGAAGTATAATAAAACTGTCAGTATTCATGAGTTCCATTCTTTAAGTTTCTAGATCTGTACGTAGTTCGTAAAATTTTTGTTTATTACCTACCGAGAGTTTGACAGCTCTTTATGGGGTGAATGCTGTGCCTTCTTCTTGGTCTAGCGTTTTCCCATTTCATTAGCGTTTCATTTCATGTCTTTCTAATGCTTTTTGGCAGATATCTACGCATGCTTTAACACCCGTAGAACGCGCACATGAAGTTGATCGGGTCGTTGTTATAGAACACATACCTTTGAGGCACGCGTCGGACGTGAGCGCGTACTGTATCCCGCACGAGCCGAGCAGGAATCCAACTTGCTGCAGCCCCGCATCCCGCCTCGTCAGCGGCACCTCTATTGGCACGGGCACCACACCGGCCTGAAGACACCCGTAGAACGCGCACATGAAGTTGATCGGGTCGTTGTTATAGAACACATACCTTTGAGGCACGCGTCGGACGTGAGCGCGTACTGTATCCCGCACGAGCCGAGCAGGAACCCAACTTGCTGTAGCCCCGCATCCCGCCTCGTCAGAGGCACCTCTATTGGCACGGGCACCACACCGGCCTGAAGACACCCGTAAAACGCGCACATGAAGTTGATGGGGTCGTTATAGAACACATACCTTTGAGGCACGCGTCGGACGTGAGCGCGTACTGTATCCCGCACGAGCCGAGCAGGAACCCAACTTGCTGTAGCCCCGCATCCCGCCTCGTCAGAGGCACCTCTATTGGCACAGGCACCACACCGGCCTGAAGACACCCGTAGAACGCGCACATGAAGTTGATCGGGTCATTGTTATAGAACACATACCTTTGAGGCACGCGTCGGACGTGAGCGCGTACTGTATCCCGCACGAGCCGAGCAGGAATCCAACTTGCTGTAGCCCCGCATCCCGCCTCGTCAGCGGCACCTCTATTGGCACGGGCACCACACCGGCCTGAAGACACCCGTAGAACGCGCACATGAAGTTGATCGGGTCGTTGTTATAGAACACATACCTTTGAGGCACGCGTCGGACGTGAGCGCGTACTGTATCCCGCACGAGCCGAGCAGGAATCCAACTTGCTGTAGCCCCGCATCCCGCCTCGTCAGCGGCACCTCTATTGGCACGGGCACCACACCGGCCTGAAGACACCCGTAGAACGCGCACATGAAGTTGATCGGGTCGTTGTTATAGAACACATACCTTTGAGGCACGCGTCGGACGTGAGCGCGTACTGTATCCCGCACGAGCCGAGCAGGAACCCAACTTGCTGTAGCCCCGCATCCCGCCTCGTCAGCGGCACCTCTATCGGCACGGGCACCACACCGGCCTGAAGACACCCGTAGAACGCGCACATGAAGTTGATGGGGTCGTTATAGAACACATACCTTTGAGGCACGCGTCGGACGTGAGCGCGTACTGTATCCCGCACGAGCCGAGCAGGAACCCAACTTGCTGTAGCCCCGCATCCCGCCTCGTCAGCGGCACCTCTATCGGCACGGGCACCACACCGGCCTGAAGACACCCGTAGAACGCGCACATGAAGTTGATGGGGTCGTTATAGAACACATACCTTTGAGGCACGCGTCGGACGTGAGCGCGTACTGTATCCCGCACGAGCCGAGCAGGAACCCAACTTGCTGTAGCCCCGCATCCCGCCTCGTCAGCGGCACCTCTATCGGCACGGGCACCACACCGGCCTGAAGACACCCGTAGAACGCGCACATGAAGTTGATGGGGTCGTTATAGAACACATACCTTTGAGGCACGCGTCGGACGTGAGCGCGTACTGTATCCCGCACGAGCCGAGCAGGAACCCAACTTGCTGTAGCCCCGCATCCCGCCTCGTCAGCGGCACCTCTATCGGCACGGGCACCACACCGGCCTGAAGACACCCGTAGAACGCGCACATGAAGTTGATGGGGTCGTTATAGAACACATACCTTTGAGGCACGCGTCGGACGTGAGCGCGTACTGTATCCCGCACGAGCCGAGCAGGAACCCAACTTGCTGTAGCCCCGCATCCCGCCTCGTCAGCGGCACCTCTATCGGCACGGGCACCACACCGGCCTGAAGACACCCGTAGAACGCGCACATGAAGTTGATGGGGTCGTTGTTGGGGTACACCAGGGCGACGCGGTCCCCAGGCTTGATGGATGTGTCGCCGGTTAGCGGGCCGCCGCTGCTCGCCTTCGACGTGAAGGATTTGTTGAGCAGCGCGAACGCGATTTTGAGCGAGCGGCTTAGTAGTTTGCCTGTAAAGAAACTGTTTTGTAAAATTCATGAAGAACATGTCATAACACATCCCAAGATTACGACATTTACTATCTACATTTTGTGAAATACCTTAGGTTACATAGCTAACATTAAAACGGAATTGCTTCTTGTTGGATTTGATTCTTACTTTTTTCAAACGCACTGCGCCAAGTTTAGTTTTAGCATGGAGCAACTTTTAGATATGTGCACCGCTTGACCTAACTGAATCTATTGTCTAAACTAAACATGTGTTATGCTTCTAAGTCCACTAGAACTCACCATAAGTAAGCGAGTTACTCAATTTCCCATTAGGGTCCAGCACCGTAGCCACATTAGCTTTAAACGAGGCCGTGCCGTATCTCTGCAGCGCCGCCTCCAGGTTCCTGGGCAGCCCAGCGGGGACCAGCAGCTGCTCGCCCACCGCCGGGGTCATGGTGCCGCCCTCGGGCTTGGGCGCGTTGGGGTCCTTGGGGTTGGCCGCGATCTCGAGCTCGATGTCATCATCCTCGTAGAACTCGGGTAAAGGTCGGCGTTTGGGCCGCTTTAGTGTGTTGAGCAGTTGTTGGATCTTGGCTGACACCTGGTGAGGGGATTTTTGATTATTGCACCAGAATATAAATACCAATAAATGAATATTTACACTGATTACGGATTCGTATGAATGGCATGGGGAGATGGACCTCTTAGCATTGGCTTGCAATAGTTGCAATCCATCTTGGAGAAGGATACTCCGAAATTAAATCCCGGAATGGAGTTACCGTAAGGCGCGAGTAGGGTCCAACCTGAAATAAGCGTCAGATTCCAGCCGACCTGCCTCCATACGTATTGGCTCGCCTTTCCTGTGGGTTAAGACAGTGAAGCAGAGAGGGTAATGCAGGTGCTGGGCATCCCTGCGTTTCCTTAATTCCGTCCCAGACGGTGTTAAGTCTGGAGAGGTCATTGTCTCTCCGATTTGCACTATAAATCGTCTGCAATAGACGCAAAGGCCAATGGATGAAAGGCATAGTATGTAAGTTCATACCTCCTCTTATCAGAAGTTTCCTGAAGTCCTTAGAGTTTGCTGCTATTTGTCAGTGACACCCGACATGGTCGCTGTGTGCATCATGTATAGTTAGCACAGTGACGTACCTTCCACCTTCCGGTGCCTGTGCCCGTGTCATCCGACTGGTAGCACCCGACACGGTCGGCGACCAGCGCGCCGCCGCGCCGCGCGCCCGCCGATGTGTGTGTCACGTCTGGTTGGATGTCTGCACAGAATACATCATTGTGACACCCGACCCGATTCAAATATGTAAAACAATTATCCCAAATCGAATAAACTATACAAAAGATAAAAACAATAGCTGGTGAACACATTAAGGTGTTACACCTATCCCTTTTCAGGACACCTGATGATGATGGGATGAACAGAAAAGGGTACGAGTATGTACTATTTCCATATCCCTCTTAGCCGCTAGGTAGCATAAAGTGTCCGGCGAAAGGGTCCTCCTGAACGGCGAAGGGGACTCCTTTAAAATTCCTAGTGTTGTAAAGTGATATGCTGTACCATATATAAAACAGTAAATGAAACTCACAAGCAGGCAAATGTGTCATCTCCGAAAGATCGATCTCCGTCCTCTCCCTCACATGTTTCTTCTCCCTCTCCCGTTCCCGCTCCCTCTCGCGGTGGTGTGGGGGCTGCGGCAGCGGGTGCGGGTGTGAGCGGGGGTGCGGGGCGGCGGGCCGCCGCGCGGGAGGTGACCCCAGCTCGGGGGGCGGGGGGAGGTCTGTGTCGCCGGCGCACGAGTCTTCGTCTGAACTTGATGCTACAAGAAAACAAGATAGAGATATAGATTTAAAAAACCTTGTACCGACTTTATCTGAAAATAAACTGAAATAAATGTCATATACGAAAGAAAAAATAAGCGATTGGGGCAGGGATCGAACCAGCATGACCACTAAACTATCCGGAGCACTAAATACCGGTCGAAATTTCTCGAATCTTTGCAATCTTGTAGAGGCTAATAAGGGCGCTCTTTGCACTAAAAATGGTCGTGATCTTTAAGATCCTTCCAACGCCTGCTGCACCTCTAGAATAATGTTATATGTGACGTTATCTATGAAAAGGGACCTTGTTGTCGATGGCGCTTACGGCATTATTAACGATGCTCCGATATAAATATAATGCCGCGCGACGCTGTTATATGGGATAAATACTTACAGAGGTCGTGCCGCTCTCTGTCCGGGCTCTTAGCCATCATGGAGGTCCGCTTGGACGGCATGGGCAGCGAGGGCTTGGGTCTGTTCTGCATCTCTGCTAGCGCCTGCTGCACCGCCTCCTGCCGGACCTCTGTAACATTCATGCTGTCTTAGTACTTTGCTTTATACTCAGTTATCCACTTTTTAGAAATTTCGTAACAGACACAACAATCATTCAAAGAATCATTAAACACATGATTTTTTTCAACATTCCAATTTTCCATAAGTCTATAAATTCTACTTCTATATTCATGCAGTAAAAAACAACATGCATTTCTATTTTTATACAACAAAAATCACATTTTAACAAAAACTATGGTGCTGATCGACCAGTGATGAGCGAGAAAAAACCCCAATAAGAACACTAATGGATACTTTTTGCGTACCAATGTAAAGATATAATCCACAATCTGCACATCGTTCACAATGTTAACTGACAATTTGTAAGCCTTAATGCAAAGTCATAAGGTCCACCGATGATCAGTTAAGTATGATGCTATAGTACGATCGCTACCTCGCTCATCTCTAGTTGCTCCTTAGTGCTCCTCACTCTTGTACATTCTACAGACGTAGCAACACTGCACCCAACTTATTGTGAGAGCTAGACGTAGACCGTCCACGCTAAGTCACCTGCCAAGTTTTACGTGAAGTATGGTGAGCCCAAGGGCTATTGTCACTGGCAAAAATGCTAAGTCAATGCAAATTTAACGTGGTCGGAGTCTAAGGATGCAGCTATGTGTAAAAATTAAAACGAGAGGTATGTATGAAAGTTTTAAGAGTTCCGTCCCTCAAGGAGCAAAAACGGAATCCTTATAGGATGAATGATACGCCTTTCCATCTATTATAGCCAATTTGCAAACTACTCGACCGATTGAGTTGAAATTCTGTACAAATATGCAAGTCGGTGACCCAAAGACGGACATGTACAGTCACCTGCAATAATATGTCACACAACGAAGGCCGCAAAAATATCCGACACGATCTTATTTGTAGAGCCATAAGAGCGTGTCACATTTTTTTGCGGCCTTCGAAGAGTAACATACTATTGCAGGTGACTGTACCTAATAATAATAATTCAGCCTTTATACGTCCCACTGCTGGGCACAGGCCTCCTCTCATGCGCGAGAGGGCTTGGGCTATATAGTCCCCACGCTGGCCCAATGCGGATTGGGGACTTCACATACACCTTTGAATTTCTTCGCAGATGTATGCAGATTTCTTCACGATGTTTTCCTTCACCGAAAAGCTAGTGGTAAATATCAAATGATATTTCGTACATAAGTTCCGAAAAACTCATTGGTACGAGCCAGGATTTGAACCCGACTTGACTTTGATTTGACTGTACCTAACGCTAGTAAATTTTTTTTTCTTACTATAGCTGCATCTCTATGCTAAATTGATAGGTCTGTAGAATGCTTACAGGCATGCATTCATGTCGGGAGGTTAGTTATTTTTTTTATTTTATATTAAAGTTCCCTTAAAGTCTGAATGGAAAGCAAGTATGACAGACATGCAAAATGGTTGGTTAGGCCTTCAAGTTATTAAATGAAATGCGTTTCATATATTAATTGCAGCAACGGTACCTATATCTAATGGCACATAAGAATAGAACAGGTACATAGGTGTGCAACAATTTTAAGTACCTAACTGATGGTAAGTTATTTAGAACTTTTTGTCTAGATACTTAGGCAGTCTTCACATTGGTTACAAATCATCACGCCGCTCCGGTGTGTGAGCTGTCGCACTTGTAAATTCGTAGAAATATAACATTGCCACACTTTGCCACAAAACCGTGCCGACTAAGCTTGTTCCAACTCTAAAGACTGGAAAGCTTTTTTCACATCTGTAATCGCAACAATATCCCCTGTCACTTATCATTATCACCACGTCTTTCGGAAAAGTTGTTTTTCAAAACACGTCGCATAACCATTATAAAGTGATCCTCAATAACACGTAGTAGTTGATGATCTCCAGGTCAAGTTACACTAGAAAGAGCATATTGATAAAATGTTGTGTGAATGAGCTTGTCGGAAACTCGCAGCTTTACGTTAAGTGGTCTAACTGAGTGGAGAAAGTCATCAAACGTGTCGTAACAGGTGCGTGATGTTTTGACGTCACTGTCACGTTTACAGTATTTAGTAAAATGTTACCAGATTTTCCATATAAGGTTCATATACAACAATTTGGTTCATGTTTGTCCTTAGGACATAGCCAAAGTTAAGGGGTATAAAGCCTAATTTGCTAATGCATATAAAGGAGAACTCCTTTTCTATTAAACTCGTCTGTCTGTATTATAAGATAAGGATCTTGACCAAACATTTTTTCGTAATATTTTAGCATTTTTTCGAGAACGATTTTTTCTGTTCTAAGCTTCTAAGTATACTTCGAGCACAACCGAAGTTTGAATTTGAACCCATATTCTGGATTCAAGCCGAAATAACTGTGTGGGTACTTAATTTTCTACATCAAGCCCCTCTCGATCCAATATCGTTTACGCAAATATGCTGGCTGTACAGTAAATATTGTTTTTTCCTATAAATCGCTTCGCAATAATTCATGTGCCTATATCTCCTATACTCCTATAGCGTCGATAATCGGATTAACTTGTGGAAAGAGTGATTATCCCATCAGGTAATTTATCCTTCCAATAATATTGTAAAAGCAAAAAGAAAAAAAAAAGCATGGGAGTAAGTCTAAACTCCATATATGTAAGTTAAAACATGGATATGTATTTTCAAAATGGCGTAGACTACACCTCACGAGCGGTGGCTCGTTGTTAAAATTGTGATATAAACAGCTCACGAGCCACCAGTAAAAATTGTGATATAATAAAATGTACTTCAAATACGTTTAATATTCAAGAGGAAGGAATGACAGGTGTCCGTGCGAACAGGCATATGGCGTCCTTAAAAAGGGGACAGACAATGAATGCGGGGCTGTCATTACAAACGCTTGCGCACACAGGTGATTCTAACGTTCAAGCTTAGTATAGCGCTCTCCTAATACAGTTACTTTCAAAAACAAAAGACAATCTAAAAGGTATCATAATTTCATTAACATCCTCTCTTCGATGTTCGCGATAGATCCTAATAAAATTTCCAATAGTGCTAATGGTTGTTATACTGTTAAATTATTACTGCATAGCATATTAGGTACCTACAGTCGACGTCAAAAATATGTTTACATTTTTCGCCCTATTACAAAGGGGCAAGGTGCAAAAGTACAACTGAAATTGCACTTAGATAAGTGTGGTGACCTCGCGCTCTTTGTAAACGCTTTATGGCGTCCGCTGGCTGGCGCGATTCAACGGAGCGGGTGTGCGGGTTAACGAAAAATAGTATTACGCGGATTAGACTCTCGCGCGAGCCACGAGACGAGCCGCGAGCCGCGCCACGAGACGCGAGTCCACCGCTTACACTCGCGTTCGGCTTGTCATTCGGTTATAAACCTTATGCCGTGCCGTTAGTGTTTAAATTATATTAGCTCGACGAGCTTGCGAGCCACGAGACGAGCCGCGAGCCCACCGCTTACACTCGCGTCTCGTGGCGCGGCTCGCGCGAGAGTCTAATCCGCCTAATGCGTCTATATGCGCATCAGCAACGCTAACTGGCGCGGACGCGTGCGACGGATTTTACCTACAATTTCAACCGCGTGCGTGCGCCCGCTCCGTGCACCCGCGCCAGCTAGCGGGCGGCCCGGCCTTATAATGCAATGTCGCTGTGATGAGACTATGTATAGGTACCTAGTATGCAAACTTTGAACATACAACTTCATTATAATATATCTATTTTTCAACTTACGCTGGTTTGACAGAGCCAATACGCTAAGCAAGTTGTGATAATAGTCTGTTTGGTTACGACTGTTGCCAGTATGACAAAATGGACGGCGAACCGAACACAATAACAATGCATGTGAATGGCAGCTAACGCATAATTTTATTCACTCGTAATTATAATGTTCACTGTAAACTTGTGAATAACCCGGTACAGTTTGACTGTAGATATATTAATACACGCCTTTATTAACTTAGCTTTACTCCGTAGATGTATTTGTTTATTTTTATTTATTAATATTTAGGTACTTTATTTACAAATTCTTGAAATTAATCCCACTTCCCGGTGTCTATTTTGCTATACATAATTCCTTAATTTCAGTGACAATTAATCATACAGTTTAGTAGCGGTAAAATGCAACCATATCTATTTTGTACTCATTACAGTCGAGTTACGCGGTTTTCACACTGATCCGGATCCGCACTCCGCTCCTGTGTGCGAGCGAGACAACGCTATGTATGAATAAAACCATGTCCCGCTCACACACCGTGTGCAGCCGGAATTACAGCCAGCCACGTATGGCTCGACACTTGTGCGACACATGTATTCAAGGAATAATAATGTTCGAAAATAAACTCTAATTCAACAATTCACGGTTGTATTTCCTGTAGACACAAAGGAGACACTTGAAACCTTTCAAACTACGGCTTTAGTCATCTTTTTAATTCGCACATTTATCACAAGAGTATACTGCATTATAAAGTGAATTTTTCGTTTTTAGGGTTCCGTACCCAACGGGTAAAAAACGGGACCCTATTACTAAGACTTCGCTATCCGTCCGTCCGTCCGTCTGTCACCAGGCTGTATGTCATGAACCGCGATAGCTAGACAGTTGAAATTTTCACAAATGATGTATCTCTGTTGCCGCTATAACAACAAATACTAAAAATAAAATAAAATAAATATTTAAGGGGGGCTCCCATACAATAAACACGATTTTTATGCTCTATTTTTGTTGATGGTGCGGAACCCTCCGTGCGCGAGTCCGACTCGCACTTGACCGGCTTTTTGATACCTCATTTTGCTTTTTATTTGCTCCCGACTAATGAAGTTGGACTGAATTTACGAAATAATTTGATAATGTCCAATGCAATTGTATTTTACGAACAGTAAAATGAAAATGCTGCAGGAATTCTACTAATGAGAGATCTGATTAGATCACAGAATAAATACTAGTAGTAAAATACAGAAAGGTTTACTCGGTTTGAACCTAATCAGTTAGATAATTAAATTAGTAGGGAGAATGGCGGAGTACACAACATTAACTATTTTATGGAAGGGCAATTTTGTACAGATAATTTATTCTTTTAAAACTCTGTTTTAAGAGGTACGTAATAACCTTGCGTTGGTTTTTTTTTCATACTTATTCAACTTAGGTAACTATCCATCGAATATCACTGGAAGGACAAAATGTATCCTGGATAATCACACTTCTTTCCACAATCGCCGAATAAAAACATATTTGGTGCCTACAATAGTAAGTCCAAAATTGTATTCTAATTCAATGATTTATAACTCAAGATAGGTTATAGGCGTTCCAAAATTGAAGAGCGTACCTTGTGACAAATTGGACAAGTTGCCTTTAGTCGCGGCTGGACAAGCGAGAAATGTACACGTGCTAACGAGCTCCCGCACACCGAAAGAGAAAGAGACGACCTTATGTTTGACAACGAGTGTAACAAAGATGGATGGAATGAGTAAATTAATCAAAAATAACAGATTTCTTCGTAGGCACAGAAATAAATATGGAAGTATTTTTTGTGCTCCTTAAGTATGAGTATAACCTATCTATAGTTATATAATATCATTGTTCTAATTTTGTTATGTTCACAATGTGTTCACATGTTATATGTTGACATCCCTTACCCTGCGACATTGCTTTGTAACAAAAGGACACTACTTTGTGACAAAAGGAACAAGGGACAAAGGCGCCTATTTGAAAGGTACAATACTCTAAATGGGAATATTCATTTGAAGGGTTGACTTTGAATCAGAAACCAGTCCACTTTAACTGATATTTTACATAACTCGTTTGGTGCTAGTGTGATTCGTTCAAATTAAATTCATTTCGTGCATACAATGAAACTAGAACTATCAACGTATAATAAGCTAGAATTCTTAAGACAAGTTTAATCGTTTGAGAACAATCATTTGGGTAGCGTTCGCTCGCACAAACGCATTCCAATTCAAGAATTAAATCGAAACGAGATATCTCTCGACCAAGATTTTCTTCAAGAACATCTTGTTTTCATACATTTTGTTCATGGTTAAATACGCTTTCTCGCTTGACGCGTTTTTGCGTTGTCCCTTCAGTATCTTCTTAAGCGGGTTATATAATTATATAGATTTTCATTTCATTTCATATTACATATTGTAGAGCCTATGGGGAAAGAGAAGAGTCGTGGAACGTATGGGGCCCAATACATTCCACGACTCTTCTCTTTCCAAACAGACTCTATTAATTAAATCAGAGTGAGGCTCGTATAATATTCTATCAAAAGAGCCTTTGCCTTTGGTTTATTTAAGATGTTAAAATCTCAAGCAAAAAAGCCCGAAGCGTAATCTACTTTGGCAAATTAATATGTAGTTTCAGTTCACTTGCAGCCTCGCAGCACTAAGATCAAAGAGTAAAGTAAGTACGAGTTTTAAATGCTCTAAGTTACGAATACTAATGGGTTAATATCTATCGTCAGTCGAGTCAAAGCCAGCTTGCCAACGCAGTTTGTCGATTATCGCCTGTATACCGGCTGTCAACAGGACTCCGGGCGTTTGTGACACCTTTGAGTCAAACGACTGGTGCCGATTGGTCTCAAACGGCAAATACTGGGCTATTTACCGAGCGAAAAAGGCAAACGATGGGTGGAAATAGTGCTGAATGGAGCATTCTAAATTCAAGTTCTATTCTGTAAGTGGGCCAATTTTTATATCGATGTCGATCTCGTCAATTCGATAATTCCATGACATAATAGTAACTCAGAGGAAGATTTATTAGGACATACGGTGAAATTGCGCTTATTATACAGAGGGAACTATCTATTATACTCTGCCAAGCAACATCCGTCAGCAGAAAAGAGCGGCAAATTAAAAAAAAATGCACAAAGGGTGGTCGTTCCATAGAGACTTTGAATTTCGCGCCTTTTTCTACTGACAAACTTGTTTGACCGGCTATATCTACCAAATTTTATCGAAATCGGACGAAAAAATATTCATAAAATACCTAAATAAATTACTGTTCATAAATTACGTCATCTATTTTTGACGATTTCTGACACCCCCCTAAAATCATCCAAAAAGCATGCTTCCAATGGCCCCGTTTCCTCCTACGTCATGCTACCATCATCCGATGTCCAGACCCCCCCCCCCTCCTCCAATTTGAAATAACGTAATTTATGAATAGCACCCTAATATGGTATCTATCTAGCAATCAAGTAATATTAATAAAATATTCTTGATATACTTGGTCAAGCAGATCTTGTCAGTAGAAAAAGGCGGCAAATTTGAAGAATGTAGGCGCGAAGTTATACTTTTTTTACTGACAAGATTTGCTTGACCAGCTATAGAAGACATTCAACGAACTCCTCTATTGGAATTTCCAAAGGAAGGGCTTAGCCATGGACCTAGAATATTACGGACGGACTGTCACCTAAGACAAACTGTGACACTGCAATGGCGGACGGTTTGAATGTGTGCGTGTAGACGAGTGTTACCATGTAACACAAATTCTCCCCTAATGGTGAAACAATTATTTTTAATATCGTCCTTGTTTTCAAATAAAAAAATTAGGACAGTTTTACGTTAGACAATAAAAAAGGTGTGTACGTATCTGATTTTATAGGTCTTGAAAATGCGCAATATTGCACAATTACTTTGTGCAAACATTATTTTCAATACCTAATGAATAATGATAGCATCGTAATGAAATCAGTTCGTCATGTTTTTTTAATTTATACATTTAACTTGAAACATAATATGGTTTTCAACAAAAGAAATATAATACATAACAAACAAACGTTAACTATCAAACATGCATGTAAGCGTCTAATCTCCTTAGTATCGGGAAATTACCATACCAACCTAGTTTGAAATGCACAATCAATAATTTAACCATTTACCTAAATGATCTCTTAATACATAATGATTTAATAAGAAGGGTATCAATTACCCTACTTTCGGGAAATTACCCTATTCATGTTCCTGGTCACACTCCTGTTTTGCAGTTTGATAATTTATAAACAACAAATTATCGTGATTTTACGTACTAATTGATAAACTTAACTATGAAAAGTTATTCCGTGACTTTTTTTCTTTCGATCGGTACAATTCTAGCAGGATTTAACTACGCGTGCCGCGATATTTTATATTTTTCTTCGACATGTTTACTTCAATGACGTTTCGATTCGTCTGACGGCAAACTGGTGGATGTGGGCTGTCAATGTGTGTGTGTCACGCGTAAATACTATGAAACTGGTGGATGTTGGAATCACAGTTGTGTTGTAAGCGAAACTCTGTCCGTAATATTATAGGTTCATGGGCTTAGCGCTATTTTCAGAAATCATATTTGGGAATAGTAGAAAGAGCGCCAATAGTCCGAGGCCGAAATGATGCCTTTCACCCGAGTTAAACACTCTAATTTTCATTTCGAATACGAGGAAAATAATATGACAGTATAAATTTATATACTGTTTCTCGTTTCCATTAATAATTTAGGTAAAATAATCGTTATTTATGGAATAGGGAGTTAAAAATCAGAATGGAAATTGTATAACACATCTCGTATAACAAATCTTACCCGGAAAGTTAAAGGCTCTGGTGCAGAAACGTATCACTTTCTGCACACCTTTTAGAACAATGACCACCTTTCAGAGTATGAGAAATGAAAAATCTATAGGTAGTCATTTAAAAAAAATGCTAGTAAAAGGGACATTGAACTTAGAATTGAGATTTATTAATCATTTTAAGTAATTATAAAGTCACAGTTTTTATGACCACACTTAAATGTAAAGTCTATTTATTTTTGCATAAGCTCAACACGCAAATAGAAAGCTTCCTCATGATTCTCATGAACAAGTTGTACCGGTTATAAGCTGTGTCCTCCAATGATTGGAAAGATCTGTAAAAACTACGTAGGTACCTAGTAAAAAACAGTAGAAAAACGGAAACCTAAAATGAAAATGACAAAAGGAATGAAAGAAGACCCAACCGGAAGAAAACCTAGCACCCGAAACAAAAAAAAAACAAAATGCACCAATGACATCACACCTCCATGGCGTTAGGTTCTTTATGTGACTCACCGGAGTGGTACCGACTCTCGTTGCGCGTCAGCCGGCGATTGGTCCTGCCCGGCGGGGAGCGGAGCGCGTGTGCTCTAACTGCCCGATAAAGAACCCAAAAACACGTACCATCAAAATTAGCTGGCCACTTTAAGGTCAATTTATGCAATAACCACTTTAAGGTCAATTTATGCAATAAGGCGTAGCTTACCCATTTAATTATTGAATTGGACACTTCACGTTACAGATATTCACGTTACAAAATTTGGAAGCGAAATTGAAAAAAAAGAATGTAAAACTTCGTATTTATGTACAATAAAAAGTCACCTAGCCAATGTTAACAATAAAATAAAAGAGGAATACAGTTTTACCGACGTGCAACTTTTTTTTATTCATCAGTTTTGGTGATGGTTACGGCTTGGGCAGATGGTAATTAAAACGTTTTATCATTTTCGATTCCAAATTCCTCAGTGAAAAAATCTGTAGCGGAATATATGTGACATGACCTAGAAAGATGACGAATCTTAAAAGTAGAACAAGTGTAAAAGAAAAATGAAAATGGTGCGTTGCACCAGCACGCTTCCGTGACCACATTTCTCGGCACTCCAATATTGGTCCTTATGTGAAAAACTGACGTATAGTTTTTTTTTTTTTAACCGTTATGGCCTGGATGCGTTGACGTATAGTCTAGCTAGGTGTTTTTTGGATTGTGAACTATAGCTGGTCAACCAAATCCTGTCAGTAAAAAAAAGGCGCGAAATTCAAATTTTCTATGGGACGATATCCGTTCGCGCCTACATTTTTCAAATTTGCCGCCTTTTTCTACTGTCAAGATCTGGTTGACCAAGTATATGTAGGTACCTAACTGGAGAATTTAAAATAGACGCCCTGCTTATTACCTTGCAGACACAGCGACATCGATACCGATTCCTACTTTAGATAAGTATATATTTTCAACAACAGCCGAATCTAGAGTGTCATCAGCAATTAAATTACCTATAAGTATGTAATTATTGTTATTTATTGAGGTAGTTTTTACACGACTGCCAAGAAAAGAAGTGTATAGTTTTCAGGGTTCATGTTTGTATGTGGGGGGTATGTAGGGTAATTATGCTTGTTTGTTTGTTTGTTTCTTTGTTCCACCGTAAAAGCTAAATGCTCGATATTTAACCAGTTTATAAGTACAGCGAATATAAACTTGAAAATTTCAAGTTACTTATTTAATAAGTAATATCTGGGTGACCGAGCTTCGCTCGGAAAACATATAATAACTAGGAAATGCGCGGTTTCCTAGAGATAAGACCTAGCTAGATCGATTTTTCGCCCCCGAAAACCCCCATATAGCAAATTTCATCGAAATCGTTAGAGCCGTTTCTGAGATCGCCGAAATATATAAATAAATAAATAAATATATAAATAAACAAGAATTGCTCGTTTAAAGGTATTAGATAGATTTAGACTTGATGCCCGTATAATATATTAAATAAACGAGCTTTTTTGGTAAAAACGCGCAGAAAAACTAGCAAAGCGTGGGCTTTTTATGGTTGCTATTTTTTAAATATTGTTTTCAGACATACTTTTGTATTCATTTACTGCAAGGTCAGACGAAAACTAGGTAGTCATACAAGCAGCAAAAAATCAAGAGCAAAACGCGGTCTTGCTAAGTCTTTATCACTGTCTTTATATATTAATTATAGTTGGTCAAACCAATTTGTCAGTAAATAAGAACCAAAAAAACTGATCTAAGACACATTTCGTCAGAATAAATTATAGCCTGTTTTTTTTCGGACGAAAACGGACTTTTGGTCAGAATTTTCTGTTCCAAAAACATTTTCTTCACAACTCAAGGTAAGTTAGGTTCCTTAGGTATAGCTGGTCAACCAAATCTTGTCAGTAAAAAAAGGCGCGAAATTCAAATTTTCTATGGGACGACATCCCTTCGCGCCTTCATTTTTCAAATTTGCCGCCTTTTTCTACTGTCAAGATCTGGTTGACCAAGTATAGCTTCAGATGCCCGAAGGGCAAGCGAAGCGGGGCTCCGTCTGGTTAAGTTGTGAAGGAAATGTTTAAATTGTTCGATCCACTGGTGGAGCATATTAAGAGATGCAAATATCACAGGATAATTCCAAATCATCCACATTAAAGTTAAGTTTCTTTCAGTCCAAAGAGTGTATTTCCGATTTCGTCCGAAAAAAAAAACAGGCTATAATTTATCCTGCCGAAAAAGGAATCTGGCGAATGTGTCTTAGATAAAAAAAACTATATATGATTCTAAGTATGATTCTTCCTGTCTATGTTTGAAATGAGACAGTCCTTTGACAAACTATATTATGAATGGTCCATTGGTTATGATTATGATATTTATATGGCAATATTGTCATAAAAAGAGATTTTAGCGTTAAAAAAAAGCTTTGCCGCGTTTTGGAGAATCTCCAAAGGCAGAGAGTAATTTTCGTCTAACAAAATAATTAATTTATTAATTTCAGGTAGTCTCCACGTGATTTACAAAACGTCTAATCTATATGTTTCCGCTTAGTAGAATTATTGGAATTGAGCAGTAGGTGTATGTGGTAGATTTCCGCCCGGAGTCGGGCAGTTACGGTGGATAATAACTAACCTAGAAGGTTGATTGCGTGAATTTACAGTACGAACCCGGCCGGAGTAGCAAGAATTCTATCTTATTTAGCAAAACTCTGTTTCCATTCGAATCTCCTAGTCTAAGAATTCGTTTTTAAAATGCCCAGTGTTCTTGATAAATAAATGTTTGTACACGAGTATTAAGTAGTACGATTACCTTACCATATGTTTATTTATTTATGCATTGCAATAAGTTCCACGCAGTTTTTATGCAACGAGTTTCTATACAAAAGCACACTTGTAGCTTCTGCGGTAAAATATACAGGACCCGCTGCACGTTACAGAATCATGTGCTTCTAGAGCATACCGACACGGTAAAGAGCAAGTGTGACAAATGCGACAAAATGTATCCGTCGCGGCTAAGTCTAGAGAAGCACGAGCGATACATGCATTTGAGGCACCGATGTCCCGTGTGCTACAAGACGTTTGAAGACCCTCAGTCGCTGTCGAGACACAGTGAGGTGTGCAAAATGGTGAAGATAGCGTGTAACGTTTGTGGGAATTTTTACGCTTCGCTGGTGTCTTTAAGGAACCATGTGAAGTACATGCACCCCTCGAAGACGGGCCACTGGTGCACGCTCTGTCGCCGGGAGTTCGTCAGTGAAGCGAATTTAATCAATCACAGGTTACTAATCACGACGGTTTTAAACACTAACGTACATAAGTTTACGTTCCGCACTCTTCAGTATCAGCACGCACTAATTCTCTTCTATTACGTTTTATCGTATCTTATTCTAACTTGCGAAAACTAGCGTTTGCAATAGACAAATATTTGGAAGTGCTCGCGGGTCCGCCCTCATTAGCATTACAGTACAGTCATTACCCCTTTATTAAATCCCAAAAATAAAGTAAGCTATGCCCATGTCCAAATATAGTATTTCCACCAGGGATGTTGCGAATATCCGCATCCGCATCCGCATAACATCGATGCGGATTTAATGCGGATGCGGATGTGGAACAGGTCGGTACAGGAACGTCTTAGCATCGGCGTAAGTGCTAGACTGCTAGGTAATTTAGTCATTAACCAAAAAAACCTATTAGAAATGAGCAGTCAAGCGTGAGTGGGACTTAATGTACGGAACCCCTGGGACTGGGCTCACACTTGGCCGCTTTTTTGAAATAAAAATGACTAAAATGAAATATTTGACTTTTTTTATGGTACTATCTTGACATCCGCATTGGCATCCGCATCCGCGGATGTCAAAAAATCGGCATCCGCAACATCCCTGATTTCCACCATGAAAAATGAACATCATATTCATATTCATATTCATATTCGTATATTCATAATAATTCATATTACATCATTTATGAGCACTTTTGACAGTTTTAATTTAGCCTTCTATGTACTACTATCTTCGCTTAGTTAAAGATCGTAGGCGACTTGTGTTAGGTCCAATATTAATGAAAATGTTCAAATTGCGCGCAGAAACACGGTGCACCCCGCCGGCGCGACGGACTGCAGCTGCGGGCAGCAGTTCCCGTCCCTGGCGCGGCTTCGAAGCCACGTGCTGTACAAGCACTCGCCCGTCAGCCACAAGTGCGGGCACTGTCATAAGGCGTTCGCCACTGAAACTAGGCTGAAGGGTCACCTAGCGCGCTTACATTAGATGACGACACAGACAAGACATCCTCCAGACTGAGCATAGTAGCACTACCCCCTCTGCCACAAATATAAGGTAGTTTTACTCCATTTTCGAGTCAAAGTCTTTGTGTGACGTCCGTGTCTTTGAACGGACCAATCACGGCACGGGACTCGCTCACCTCGTCCCCTGCACCCCAGTATTTTTGGCAGCATCGGTTTCATGAAATAATTGCTCTAAACTCGTTGTAGAGGATTCCTAGTCTATGGATGACGATTACTGTAACACTGCCTAAATATCCAGTATTTTCTGGTGCATTTAAGTTTGCGTGTAAAATATATGTAGATGTAAAATTTACTCTCAATGTAAAGTCTCACAACACAATTCAATTCTCACTTATCAATATCTATTTTATTTTCGACTTAGCCGAAATAATCTAATTCTAGCATTTCACGTATTGTTTTAATTACTAACACGTATGGATTAGGTGGGTGCATTTGTGTACATGAGCATCGATCGACGTTATCTGATAGGATCCTTTACATTTGATGATTGGTCGGGATTCATTTAACAAACTATTATCCTGAGGCGCATTGTTAGCTTGCATCAGGGTCTCTGTGCAAACTACCCCACCATGTACATATCACGACCTAATATAGGTAGGTATATACATATGTAGGTACTAATATTGCAATATCACTTACGGTAGCTACGAGCTTTAATGTTTGTTACATTTATTTTGATTCCCATTGTCATATTAGTTCAATGATATTAAATAAATGAATTTGTAGTAAGAAATATTGATTTTAATCTAAATTAACAATGCGTTGCTACTATACTGCTACCCGCGACGTTTTTATGCGCTCATGGCATCGTGTTAAAATTATAAAATAAACTTTCCGGTTTTTGCAATGTAAAAAAGTAGGTACAGGTAGCAACGAAATATATTAAAATTCAAGAAGAAGAGTCTTTCCGTTCTTTGCAATGTAAAAGTACAGGTAGCAACGAATGGTTTTAGTATCTCAATACTGTTTTATTTACCAAACACAGTATTTCCCAGTTATGTCCGCTCGTATATTCATAAATGCAACAAAGATTTCCCTAGAGAATATACCATGTGTTCCTGTAGCAATCACTGCCCAGTCATAGCGAATGGATTCAGAAGGCATTTGTGGTTGCATTTCTGTCACGAAATACAACAGACTTTGCAGTAACTGCTGCCAAAATAAAAGATTTTTCGTAGGAAATGTCAAAAATGTGTTTTGATGGTCATACTGAGCAAAGTTTCTCATGAGACCACCGAATTCTCAAAAAATTACACCCAGCCCTTACGTTTCGTCTTTTTCGGGCCCTCAAGGTGTCCTTTAGATTTCTTTGCGATTTTGTGATAAGTTTCATGGGGAAATTTATTTCATATGACCATCTTATAACATTTTTGACATTCGGGACCGCCGATATTGGATATGACTAATTTTCACACCACGGGCTTTGTTCAAGATTCAACCATTTTAATGATTCCTGCATTGGAATCCAGCCAGAAAAAGACCGAAGCGAAATCGTGCAATCCGAAACTCAGGTGAATTGCCAAAGGCAGTGTGATCCGATTTTACGGTACTGGGTACAATTAGGAATTCCGGTACAGGTGATATTGACGAGGTAAATCCGTGCTAGTTAACGAATTCGTTAGTAAATAGTGAGTGCGGAGTAGTAATACTTTATTCGAAAATTTCGAAAGATCTTTCAACATGCAATCCGTGGAAGTCTAGGCGCCTTCCGCCATTCGGTCTCAGGCACTTTTAGGGCTTACCTTTTTTTAACCCTTTAACCGCCGGAGTCTGATATATAAGACATTACATATCCAGCTCATTTCGCCACAGTCTGATAAATAAGACAAAGATCTGATTTGGTTTGTACAGCACATTTATAACTCCCGTAACTATGCCAACCTTACTCTGCGTGGTACAATTACTGTCGGTGGCGACCCGGCGACACGAGCACGCTCGATCAAAAATTGCTGGCGGTTAAAAGGTTAATATATTACACACATTACACAATTTTAGTCTATTTTTTTAAAACATCAAGTTAAATAATACCTACTTTTTTATGTCTGTTAATACTATGTACCTATACCTACTTCTTCTTAAGAGTCACCTTTCCATTTCCGCGTAAGTACCTATTTAATAAATAGTAACACTTTGTTATTGTTTGTAAATTGTTATCAATAAACATCTACGGTATAAGACGGCCTTTTTAATTTACTTTTTTACATTGGCCAATAAAAATAAACGATGTTCTAGGAATAGGACTGTATTAAAAACAAAAGTGAATCAGATTTGTTAGTCATAATTCATAAAGCTCTGCACAGTGAATTATATTAATTAACTATATTAAGTAATAATTAATGGTTAATTGTATAATATTTAATCCGCGTATAATACTCTTAAGTATTTAAGACTAGAATTTAAGTGCAGAAAACTCCATGGCCAGAGCACACCAGCTGCGACATACGCGTATAGTAGTACATAGACATACTCGTACGCATGCGCGCACACGTAATGCAACCGGTGCGGTGTGCCGTCTCTCATATGGATCTCTATATTACAACGCGCACGTGCACGTCTATATACACGCATCCGGTGTGTAAAGGCTGTTAGTCAATCACACAAGTTTATTTCTCGCCGTTGTTTTTTTTAAAGGAACTTCCGCTTGTTTTATTAGTTACAAGCATAACAAGCACTATACAACTATACCTACTTATCCCCGATGTTTTTAAGATACCGAAATACATTGACCGCTTCTTTGCCATTATATACAATACTTAACAACCTACTGTACCACTTTCCCTTAATGCAAACTCATATGATAACTTTGTCCAAATGAACTTCAATTAATACGCGATTGCGTCACATAACCTCCGACAATTCGAAATTCATATTCAATTTCTACTTACTCTTCCATGCAAATACGAGTAATGACCCATATACGCATTTCCATAAATTACAAATTTCACTGTATCTCACAAGCTTTCAAGCTGCAATGCATAGTTTTGCAAACTCCTATTAAAATCAAGTATCCATTACATATGTTTCGTTATTACAAGCTGGAAGGTTGAAATTGCAATAGCATGGCAATTAGTAATGTATGAATGAATGTACGAGTATGTGAAATGTTGCAGTGATTATCGCTAGCGGTTAATTAAAAGGGAGGACTATAAATGTCCACGTCAATCACAATCGAGTAAATGATGAAGAACGGTAGTATTTTATATTGTGTTACAAAAGGTCTATTTTTAACCCTTTAGGCGCCAAGAACCCTTAACCTTTTGGACGCCAATGACCGATATATCCGCACCGTAGGTTCAACGCCAAAGACCGATTAATCGGTCACAGACCACAGAGCAACATAGACCTACGTGCATATTCATAAAGTTCAATTTCAGTTTTGACACTTCGGAGACGTGGCGTCAGCGTGACAGCTTTTGTGTTTGACACGGCGTCGAAAAAGTTAAGGCAGTCGTGAGTTATCGTGTCCCATAGCCACATTTAGGGCGTAAAATGTTCACAATAAAGTTTTATATTTGTTAGCTCGTACCGACAATATTGGCGTGATATGATATGATATGATAATTGGCGATCAAAAGTTAAGAAATTGTTATATTATTTGTAAGTAGTACAAACAGCTATGATCTATGATAAATAACTTGCAGCGGGTAATACCTAATATTACTGAATCGCGATTAGAAAGGGATTGAGATAGCTGTCAATCCATATTGATTTTGACGTAAGTGTATGGAAATCTGTTATTTCTAATCCCTTTCTGATCGCGATTCAGTAATAAAAGAAACCTGTGATTGTAATAATAAATTGTAATATTTATTGTATTTTTATTAAAGCTTTTATATTTTTGGAATTAAATCACCAAGAACGGTAACTGTAATTGAAAAATTAAATACAATATGTATAGTTAAGAAAGCTAATGCTTAATAATGGTCGTTTAGGTAGTTTTTTTTTCGGTTCTCGAACAAATGAGTAATCGGTAAACGGAAACCGGCGATATTGACATACATGAGACATGAGACAGGAGGAATTAAGGGTTGTCTGTTTAAAACATTTTATTTTACTACATTTATTTTGGTAAATTTGATACCAATCTTCATGCTCATCAGCCCTCGTCGAAGGGCCGTCTCCGCCCCTTGCATATGTATTTATGTGAGCGTGATGTCCTGAGATTGTCATCAAACCAGTATCAATATTAATTACAAATCTGCCATGACCAAATATATCTCCAGCGGTTGTAGCATGGTCGCATTTTTATCGCCTGTCGCCATGTCTGTCACGTTCTAACAAGTGCGAAAGTGACAGGCGATAAAAATGCCATGCCATGCTACCGCCGCAGCTCATTTAAATAAAACGACATTAAAGTAGAGGAAGTTGCGCAGGAAGGATCGGAGGGTAAAGTGGTTTTGAAGGAATTCTTCGTAGTGGGTGGGACTGGACGGGTACGCCGGCTCCGGGGACGCTGAAAACAATATAAAGGTCAAACTTGGAAAAAGACATGCGGGATACGGAGACGGAAAAACAAAAGCTGTCTCTCTCTTCTAGAATGTGAAGGGTACTACAGAATTATTACAATGGTTCCTATCATTGACTTATATCTAAGGACTGGCCTTACGGGCAATAATAATGGGACATGAATGGGGCCAGTACATCGGTGTGACACCGCTACAACGCGATTGGTTGATGAGTTCGCATCATGCGCGCGATTGATTAGTCGCAACTAGTTGCGTTAGACTGCACGATTAGCTCGAATTCGTGAGTGACACCGCTGAACTAGTACCATTTTTAGTGCCCGTAAGGCCCGTCCTGAGATATACGTCAATGGTTCCGATTCAAAATAATTTCTATGCTCTAGCTTTGGATTTACAGCTCTAATCAACCCTCCCAACGCTCAGCGCAACGTCAGGAGTCCCACGTCAAAGCGACCCGGATTTGATACAGTGTGCACGATTAGGTCCGCATATACGGCAGCATAGAAATTCAGGCATTTCGACGAAATTACAATATTGGACGTACATTACCCTATTAGCGCTCAAAAGGGTTTTGTTCAGGAGTTACCGAGCGACGGTAATACGGGAACTACCTGATTATTAGTTAAAATAATTAGTAACATTTTAATTTTAGTCTAATAAGTTGAAAAGCTTGTACAGTCGCCATCAAATATACTTATCAGAGCGGCGCCTTGACAATAAAGTCGTGTTTAGATATTTGTGAGCACCTTGGCCGCTCCGATATATCTGATGAAGACTGTACCAGAAAGGCAAATATAAAGTTGTTTATCGAATGCATAAGTATCCAATCAAAATCGTCTGATCTTTAAGTACGGACACGCCACGCAACGATGATTAGGGCATCTCGCAATACTTCAGTAAAAAGTGTAGATACAAATAAAAACGACTTTTGTGTAATGTAAGCGATACGGAGCGTTTTTTGTCTAACATTCAAGTGGCCGGTAGAAATCAGTTAGTTCAATGTAATCAGTTGTTTGCATTCGCTTTGATGTGGTTTTTGTCCAATCAATCGCAGAGATCAGTCTCTAAGCAAAATTCAAATCAAAACATAAAATACACATATTTTTACTTATTTACTTGGTAGATACTTAAAGGAAACAGTTTGACTACACATTATTGATAAATTTCGGCCGAGTAGGTCATTCTCATAAACCGCATATCGTCGCTATACTTACTCAACCTCATATCTGCAACAATCATTTGATGGAAATGTCGCTAAGGAACGGTTGCGCTAAACATTAATTAGTAATAGGCATTTTTTTTATATTCCCGTTCTTTAGATCATTTTAAGATACTTTATTTTCGAATCCAACAAACTTTCTCTCCGGAAGTAGGTAAAAAAAAATAGTAAAAGAAAAGAGCCGATCTTGTTTGTTAAAAATAGTAATAGCATTTTATTTTGTAAACGTGACAAATATAATATATATAATGAGTCGACAATGGAATCAGTCAAAATATTTACACGGAAAATAACTAATTCAATAAATGGCGGGGCCTTACGGATATACGTCGTAAGTTGATAGATAAAAATAGTAATAACTACGTCTTTGATTGAATTGCCATAAAACTACCTCATTAAGCTATTTATCCGAAAATCGTACATAAATAATATTTGTATTACTTGTATATATATTTACGCCTTAAACATGCTAGAAAAAATGGTTATAGATATAATTTCTTGCAGACTTTGTTCTGATAACGTTCAAAGTGATATCAATTACATAATCACACAGAAATATGGTCAAAGTAATAAATAAGTGCATTTTAACAAATTCGCTAAATGATACCACCAAATTTGAACTCTTTGCGCAAATGCTAAAGATTAAATTTCCTTGCGGCGCGCGGGGACAGTTTTGATGCGGGCGGTGGCGGGAGTTCGTGCCAAGGACGCGTGGACAGTAGGTATATAGGTATGTACCTACAAGTGACGTGCGCGGGCGTCTCGCTCGCACCAAATACTTGTGCGGCCAAGTCTGAGCGAAATGAACGCGCGCGTGAATGATAGCTAATTAAAAATAACTGATATAATTTCCAATATTATTCTAATATTGGTTGATGTTCAAATTATATTCGTAATTATATACCTACGTCGATTATGAACCACTGCAAAAATAAAAATTGCGACTGACTATCGTTCTTATTTAATTTCAGAATGGTATAGTGTGGAGTGGCATTATAAAAGGAATACTTATTATCGTAGTCATTTGACACTTTTGGTGACACTTTCACATTCTGTCACAGCGAAGTGTGTGTAGGCCCACTCTAGGAATTTATATTATAGTCTATCCAACAACTTTGTCAGTAGAAAAAGGCGCGAAATACAAATTTACTATGAGACAATAACTCTTGGCGCCTACATTTTTAAATTTGCCGTTTTTTTCTACTGAGGGAAATGGCTCGACAGACTTTATATTTCAAGAAACGCATTATATTGATTTATTTCTATTCATAGTCTACGTTCCTAAGTTCCGTGATAAGTATAAAATAAGAACGTTAACCAACACAACAAATTTTCTATTATAGTACGAGATCCTTCTGCAAATTGCAGACTTCATTATTTTTGTAGGAATAAAAAACGTGCATGGCAGATAAGAATTTTATTTTAACCATGTATGTTAAAATAAATGTTATTTGTTATTATATTACTGTAGTCGCAAACAAGCACACAACTAAAGTTTTGACAAACGGACGTCCATTAGGCATCTAGATAATTATGTACGTGCACTTGGCCTGTTTTGTAAACATAGGGCCTATCGCGAAATGTCGTTATCTATGTCACTTGTATATTTGACAGACAGATAACGAAACTTGGATTTTCGATGCTCGTGGTAGATCTTCAATTTTTGATTATTTATGGGCAATTCAAGTAGTTGGAAATTGTTTTGGTTTAAAAGAGGCTAAAACAATTACGTGATTAACAAGGGAGGTGTTTAAACCACGAGCATAGCGGGTGCTTTAAATAATGGAACATTGAGAGTTGCGAGACTTGCGAGGGTTTCAAAGTACGAAAGAAGAGCAGCTGCCGAGTGAAACTCAAAATTTCTAGCGCACTATGTGTGGATATAGGTATGATACATTATCTAGACACGCACACCAAGTGTTAAGCTAAGTTCAAAAGAAGAGAACTGGCGACGCAGCTGCCCTATGTTGTATTACATGGAGCCGCTTTTGACCCCTACCATAGAGAAATAAGTAAGACAAGAGTGCTCACTCCATACATCAGTTCAGACTATTAATTTCAGTGTCTACATCTAGCATCGAGTAGCGGAACTATCAGTACTGCTACTTAACAATAGATGTAGCACCGACCGGAAAGTCTTATGCTATTGAGATAAGAATTTCCGGTCGGTGCTACATCTATTGTCAAGTAGCAGTACTGATAGTTCCGCTACTCGATGCTAGATGCCTTTCTTTTTGGTACTAAAACTGATGTATGGAGTGAGCACTCTATGTATTTTTTTCTCTATGCCCCTACGTACCTCAAAGTCTATTAAACATAAACATTATGTATATGAAATTTTGTTGATTTCTTAAAACCTTTAATGCTAACTATTTTTATGAATATAACTCAATCGGTTATTAAGATACAAATACCTAAAATCTGGATTTTTTTCACTGACTGACTAACCTAACATCAAAAAAATAACCCATATCCAGATGGCCTAGCAAGTTGAAATTTGTACAAGATGATGTTGAACTAATAATTTCTGTACAAAAAGTAATGACATCCCAACAAAAACAAAAAACAACGGGTTGCACTCAGGGAGTGCCGGCAGAAGTGAAAACTCAATGACTAGTGCAAAATGCACTATGTATAATTGAGGTTAACGCCATCTAGCGTTATTTCGTCGCATTACTTGAAATCCCTAAGCACGTCACTGTTAGTACTCGAGTTATATTAATACCAGATAGGGCGAAACTCACTAGATGGCATTTAAATCAATAGAGGAAAACTCTGTAACATTATTAAATTGTACAACGGGACTTAATCGCCTATCTAAGTTTTGAGATTTACCTCTGACGTTCTCCGAGACCACGAAGACAACGCCGTCCTCGAAACGTCGGAGGTAAATCTTAAAACTTAGATACGCGATTGAGTCCCGTAGTACAATTTAATAATGTGTAAAAATCGTGAAAGTTTAAATCAGTATTATTACATGTAACAGTTTTTCGAACAGGTCACGTGATCGTCTTACGGTCACGTCATCTCTCGCTAGTTTAACATTTTTTCCCCACCTCAAAAAGTGCACAGCGCCGCTAAAGAAGTTTTCACTTCAAAAATGTGAAATGAGTTCAATATTATGAATATGCGTGGTCGTTGACTTACGACGGTCATTGACGTTGATATGCGGCAAAAGAATTGAGATACGTATATATGGCTGCCATGTTCTAATTCACTTGATATGTAATTGAAGGGATGTTTACAAAAACAACATAACTGACTACACTGGTTGACACCTGAAACGATTAACAATGTTCTTAAAAAAACCGGCCAAGTGCGTCTACTATCGTACGCACCGTTATGACGGATTCAATTGTAGACAGTATCTCAAATACTACGAAATACAAGGCCTTATTATGGCTCCTCTACACGATGGCCCAACGCCGGCCACTCCAAGGGACGCATTTATGCGTTAGAGGGAGCAAGTGATATTGGTATATCATTCTACCGCATGGCTGCGTCCCTTGGAGTGGCCGGCGCTGGCCCATCGTGTAGAGGAGCCATTAGCTATAAAGCGTTTATCATTGCGGAAAGGTATTTCGGACAGGTTTAAGACGATAGTGGACGACGGGCGTCACTGTGGTGTGGTTAACATACAGTCGAAAATTTTAATTTATGACCCATTTTGTACCTTGTCACAGTGACAATAGTATGAGATATCTAGCATACATTAAGAGGATAGAGGACGATCGATTTTCCACACAAACATATACCTAGTCCTATTTCCCTTCCTAGAGACTTATTGACATTATGGATTTCTTTTTACACAATTTGATATATTTTAATTATAGCTATGGCTGAACAATAAAATAAAAACGCCCCCCCCCCGTGTCCGTCTGTTTGTGTGTATGTATGTTTGCGATAAACTGAAAAAATTCCGGCTAGAAAAGCCACAAACCGAGGTAAACTTTTCCCATACAATTTGTATGAAAATGAAAACTTATTTTTCATGCTATTTTTGTATGCCAATCGATTCCATTCCTATCTAGTATCAATAGTTTCTTTGGGGTCAACTTACGGTAATGTACTAAAAAGCCACAAATTAATAAAAACTTTTTCCATACATTTACTATGGAGATAATGTGAAATTTAATTCACTATTTTCTATCTCTTCCATCAGTCCTACAGCAATGTCTTCATAGTCCTTAAATGTAACGAGTAACGACTGATTGGCCAGATAGAAAAATATGAATTAAATTTCACGTTTTGTCCATAGTAAATGTATGGAAAAGATATATTTAATTTGTGGCTTTTTAGTACATTACCTACCGTAAGTTGACCCCAAAGAAACTATTGATACTGGATAGGAATGGAATCGATTGGCATACAAAAATAGCATGTGAAAAATTAAAAGTTATCATTTTCATACAAATTGTATGGGAAAAGTTTTCCTCGATTTGTGGCTTTTCTAGCCGGAATTTTTTTTTGGTTCCATACAAGCTTTTGATCCTTAATAGCAATGGGACCGATTGGCATCAAAAAAAAGTTTGTTAAAACTTACCTTTTTCCCGCACCCTGTATGTTTTTTCCAAAATCTGTAAAAGCCAATCTTCATTAATTTGAAATCGAGGGAAGGTCTTCTAAGACCGTTTTCTTGTCGCAGCACGGGATCTGGTAGCTGCCCTCACTGACCCAAAAAGAAAATCCACCCTGTATATATTTATGTATTGTCCAAATATTTATAAATAAACATGTCCCGGTCTTTGGTAAATAAATTACCGTGTCAACTGCACATTCTGTTGTATTCTGCTTCGGTTTTGTTTTTATGTTCTGTGTTATTTTGTGTTTGTTTTAAGTGTCAATGGGTACACTGAAAATCAGCGTCGTAACACAACTCATTTGCTGAGTGTTATCCTTTTCTGGAACCCCTCGCAGGCCTCGCAGCACTGTTACTTACCTACTAATTTACCTAGATTTAAGCCTATTTTAGTGTTGATGTGTATGTGTGTTTCGAATAAAGCATCATTCATTCATTCATTCATTCATATTGCTTGATAGCTGTCCGGTCCCTTATTGAAATCTATACGTAAACTACCTACTTGAATACTTTGTAGTTGGATCTCAAACTATATATTTCAAGTGCTAGGTATGCAAATTAGTAAATTGTGCCAATTCTTTTTGAAATATTTTATTTAAAAATATCAGCAGTCATCATTCATTTTTTTTAAATAATCATTGAAAAATCACTTAAATCCGAACTGATTTATTACACGTTACGTTTTGTCACCGCTATCACACTATGTGAAAGATTTTTTGGTAATTCTTATAAATCATTAATTAATGTAATCTCTACTACAACCACTACTAAACTCAGTCTAGGTACGCACTAATTCACAATTAAATTAAAGGATAAACAAGTATTAAGTAGTGTTAACTCTTACTTAGTTTGCCGGCTGCCGCGAACCGCGAAAGTTAATCAAACAATCTAACATTTCATTTCACAACAATAATAAAAAATGGTTTTGTTTTCGTCAAATTCAAAATCTCTAACAAAATACTTGATTTGGCCGAGTCCTTCTCGTATTATTTAAAAAAAAAACATTATAAGCTTTACAGGGACGCATTAGAGTTTTAAATCTATTGCAGATGCAGAAAATCATATTCGTAAAAATAGGTATTAGTGATAAATTTTCGACAACTTAAATGCAACCGCGGCGATCGGCCACGCGGAGCGATCCGAATTGTTCCGAAGATAGCCGAAAGCATCGCAGAGCGAGAGCGAGCGAGCATTGAGTGCGAGTGCGAGCGAAATAACAACACAATGATGGCGTGACTACCTGGCGGGCGAATAAACATGACACTATCACAAGCTGTATTACACATTACGCGCTGTGAGTAGACTTGAACTGATCATTCATATCGGCGCGTCAATCTATGTGGAATTGAATACATTATGCGCACTTCGGCCGGTGGTTGGCGGACGCGCGCTCGCGTAATGAATGATTTTTGAAGAGATTATTACGAGCATTACTTACACATGTCTACAGTTGACAGTAGAAAAAGGGCGCCAAAATTAAAACATGTAGGCGCGAAGAGTTGACATCCTATAGAAAATTTTATTTTCGCGTTTGTGTATAGCCCGGACTTTCAGTAAGATGGAAAGTCTGCAATTACATAAAATTTACTTTCTTATTAACAGCACTCTTGCCCAGTTTAAAGCTGATAATTTGTTCCAATCTAGTCTTCCATGTTTTTTGCGTTCACTGGTACATATGTCTTGAGCGAGTAAATATATGTGATGTTATCTATGAAAAGGGACGTTATTGTCGATGGCGGTTACGCCATTATTAACGATGCTCCGATGTAAATACAATGCCGCGCGACGCTGTGCGGCGTAAGCGCCATCGACAATAAGGTCCCTTTTCATAAATAATGCCCCATATTAAGATTAAGGTTTTAGGTAGTTTATTATAACTGCACTACCACGATACTTTTTTAAATATTCGCGCTCGGGGCGATGGAAGTGTCATCGTTCCGTTCCGTCGCCCCGCTCCATGCAACGACCAATCGCGTTAGCTCGCTGGCTCGTGCGCGGCAACTTTAAAGCAACGATAACGTTTTTTGATGGTTTTTTGTGTTACGCATCATATTACAAGGCGATTTTTACAGTATTCGACGACAGAGAACTCATAATGAAAATCCCATATGATATTGATCTATTACCATTTTTAACCAGGCAATTAATTCATAACCCCATAAAACCCACCATACGGTATTATTTAGTGTAAGATTAAATTGCAACGCTTGTACTTATTATAATTTGGAAATAATGAGAGAAAAAATAGCCTATTACCATTTTTGGGGACGGGAATATACTGAATTCAATAAAAACCGTAGGTTACTTACTTTAAATGTAGGATACATAATTATGTTTTGTGTGATTCATGCTCAATGTTATAAAGCAAATATTTCTCTATGTGTATAAATTTAAAAAAAGTTATTAATATTTTTTACAAATTTTCTGTGAATTTTTATATTTTTACATTTTTTTTAAATATCTTAATGTAATATTTTTATTTGGATTATGTGTCGACGTAATCACTAGATTTATTATCTGTCCCTTACATCGAAAAGTTCAGCTATTACTAATTATTTCCATTGCGCCATACTAGCCGACCGTACCTTGCTCGGGCTAATACGGGTGTTTTTGTCATCAAATGAGTGTTGCAAATACGAGGTTGAGTAAGTATAGCGACGATATCGGACGTAAGATCGTTTTGATATTTCGAAAACGTCGTTGTCGGACCAAGATAACTCTGCGCCGACTGTATTGAAAGTGTCATAATAAATGTCATATTTTCATAAAGAATACGTTTATACTGACACTTCCACCCATTGTCATTGTAAGGTCAGTGCTGTACGGCTACCATCAGTTTGGCACTGACATTAACGCCGTCGAGAACGTAATTTACTTTCTATAGATCTCGTTTGCACTAATATGCGAGTACGTATGTATGACTTTGCCAATTCGGTTTATCTGTTAGCGACAAATAATGATATGCAATTTTTTGGAATCGATTATCTTTTAGAGTCCAAGTTTGCAGACATGTCAGTGCCAATCTACTGAGTGAAAGAGATATCAAGACGTTCATTTGAAAGAGAAAGATGGAAGCTAAATCACTTTTATCATTATAATATCTTCATAAGGTTTTATTTACTTTTTAGCTGCGAGCTCTAGCTACGGGGCGACGGATAGCCATAAATGAATGGTTTCCCATAAATTTGTAATACTATTGCTGTGATCAACCGGCAAATGTGAACTTGTTGGGAATTCTCGCCAGTTTTCGCTAGATTTTTGTAGATTGTCACTTTTGGAGCAAGACCGGCAACGTCCCATGTCGGCAATGCCGCCGACTCAATATCCACCGTACTCAGTTTTTGTGAACGTCTACCGTTAGTCACTGGTATCAAATTAGCTATCGCTAAATGTCTGCGATACTAAAGCCACCCCACACTAGCGTCTTCCGAACTTCGGCGTCTGGTCAACCCTATGGCTGCTGCTCGCAACGTTGGCGCAACTGCACAACGACGCCAGTCGCCATGTACCATAGCGCTGACTAGACACCGACGCTCAGGAGACGCTAATGTAGGGTATCTCTAAGTCGCGCCGATTAGTCTTTTTGCGAGATTTGTGCTAATCAATGTCGGAGTTTAGTTTAATCAAAGCCGTGAGAACTAAGGATCTGGCGTCGCTTTCCACGCTCTAATCAACTCTCCCGTGAACAGTAAGGTAAGGCGGTGCGGATGTACACTTCCTGCAGGCTGTGACGCGTGCCGACGTAACGGGGGCGGCGCGTGAGGACACTGCCAACTGCAACTTACGCCTAACCTTACCCTGGACTTTAGGTAGACCTTATTACGACGAGATAAGGTCTGCCTATGGTCAATGTCTTTGTTAGTCCGCAATTTAGGGATACAACAAAAATCTGTGTAGTCGCGTGCAAAAATGAAACACATGGCACGCACTATTTTATGACGATGACAACGGTGAAACGACATGAGTTAAAGATGTGTTCTGATTTTTTTTATTGGTCAACCAAAAACGGCGTACTATCTAAGTACTACAGGTGTCAAATACCCGGGGACAATTAATATTTTACACAACATTTTAGTATTTTATTGGCTGTTTTAGGATCAGCGTAGTAAGAAACTCATTGTTACTTCAATAACAACAGGCTATCGGCACGTTTCAGTACAGAATTTGGAATCAAGTGGATGCGGATTGTCGAGTCGAGAAGGCCAGGTTGTGCCTAATCTCAGTCGTGAGACAAAACCAATTTAAAGAGTATTTTAATTAGAGACACCCAAAAAACAAACGCGTTTGATTTTCGAATCTGATGGAAATATTGATTTTAATTTCCGTGGAATATTATCGTGCAGCATCATGAAAACCGTGGATATACTAATCTTGATTGGGTTGAGAATATTTCGAATATACATTGACGTAGCTTTTACGAAGAGATACATAGGTAAATGTTTATTGAATATGAAACGAAATGAACCTGTCAGAAACGCGGCCATTTTTTTAAAGTTGGGCGACCTATCTCGGCGGTCATGTGAAATGAAGTAGTTTATTAAAAAACTCAAATAGTTTTTCTGTGGAACGTTTGTGGTGGTGGCGTGAAACGAAATTTCAGAATAGGCACCTTTTTTAATTAAAAATTAAGTTCAAAAGGAAAAAACGGAACCCTTATTGGATCACTCGTGCGTCTATCTATCTTGTAATCATAAAGTTTATTTATTTCTGTACCTACAGTAAAATGTGAAATCTGGTTGTTTATTAAGTGTACTTTGGATGTTGGTAACATTAACAGACTTAACAGTCAAGTTTTCGATTTTTTATTAGTTATAATTTCTCTGTTGCAAATAAATGTTAAATTAATATTTTGAGCGCTAGGCAGGTATATCACATCTAAACATAACGCCTTTATATACCCTACTGAAAATAATAAAGTTACCAGCGTAAAGTTAGTTGGCAGCGTTTGCTATAACTCATATTACCTCGTTTGTCGCTATGGGATCGAAAAATCACGAGATATTTGGACGTGCTAAGGGTTAATTCAGGAATAGCTCATGAAAATGGCTATTCTGTGTAGCACCGTCGTTCCTGTCATACTAGGCTGTAATGGCAAAGGAACGAAACCAGGTCAATTGAATCTTATTAATAATGTATGCATGCTCGCCCATCGCACGTAAGCACACCTACCTATTACCTACCTACTACTGAAGCGAGTTCCTGTTGCAATCGAGTTCTGGCGAACCAGATATACTAGGCCTCGGGAGGCTGACAAGTTGACAAGAGCTTCGCTTAGTTCTTTTATAAAGGGAGTGAAAGAGATACACATTCCGATAAGTGGGTGACTGCTGGGTAGCAAAATATGAAAACTGATGGATTTTGGTTCAATATTATGCCTTAGTGCATATTATGAGTATGTTACGTGAAAAAGTCATATTTTCTTTAATATGACACGTCATATATGTAATGCTCGTGATGAGGTGGGGCCTGTGCATGCACCACTGTCTCCCAGCACCTTTAGGGACATAGTATGCCTGACAACGCATTAAAATTTAGCGACAGTTTCCCCTGAACCATAATTCCATGTACTAAAGCCTGTATAGTAACGCTCCGTGATTGTTACGCCATTTAGGGTTCTAGGTAAATTGGATATTATGGAACAATCAGCGAAGACCCTAAATGGCGTAACAATTCCGTGTGGTGACTGTACATCGGCGTGTGCACAGAACCTGCATTTTCATCTGGTGTGGTTCAGCCTTTAAACTGGCTCCCTTCAGCGTTCGACTCACTCCCGCTCGGTGTGTGTTTGCAATAAGACCATGCACATGTATCTAAATCAGAATCTTTTGCACTGGCCATTACGGCTATACGCATTGTTTTATTCAACGTTCTGAGCAAATTGTTCAGTTTTAATATTAACACTTTCATACAGATGCATGTATTCAACATTTCAACCAAGTTGCAATACGTTTAACCTGGTTTTTATAACGTGTTTTGTTTGCGTGAGAGTTTCAAATTTTATATTCACTAATATCTTATGCATTCATTCAATAATAACAACGTAAATATAATGCAAGTGAAAATAATACCTATTAATGCTTACAAAATGATGTTTTGTAAGATTACAAAGAACGATGTAGTAAGCATGAAGTTTTCAGTTAGGTAGGCGCTTACACAATAAAATTATATGATATGAAAATATGACCGTTTGAATGATTTCTGGATTAATCTACGTAGGTATGTCTCATATATCACTACATAGTATAAAACAAAGTCGCTTTCCGCTGTCTGTCTGTCTGTACGTATGTATGCTTAGATCTTTAAACTACGCAACGGATTTTGATGCGGTTTTTTAAATAGATAGTGATTCAAAAGGAAGGTTTATGTATAATTTGTTAACCCGTGTGAAGCCGCTAGTATTTAATAGAATATAATAGAAGTAAAAATAATTCTATACTGAATGGTATATTCACATTTACCCTTACAAAAAGAACAGAAGCTGTAGCAAAAGTGTTGCTGCTGGGAACTCGGGAAGGGGCGAAACCGGATTAAAGCCGCGGGGGGCGGATATCTGTGGTCGCCACATTGTAGCGTCTCGACACTGTCGGTCCAATTCGAACAACGCTTATAATGTCACTGCGATACGATACCGATCTGTTAGTGTCAAAGGTGACATTTCTGCAACCAAAAACGTTCGAACCTCCGCAAGAAAAAACTCGCTAAAAAAACAACGGGTTGCACTCAGGGAGTGCCGGCAGAAGTGAAAACTCAATTACTTGTGCAAAATGTCTGCAGCACTATGTATAATCGGATGGTGTTTAGCAAAAATGTGTCAATGCAATAAAATGACAACTTTAATCGTAATTTTTTTGAGTTGACTTCTTATTGCATACCTAATTAATGTGGGTTGACACATTATTGCTAAACACCATCCAATTGAGGTTAACGCCATCTAGCGTTATTTCGTCGCATTACTTGGAACCCCTAAGCACATCACTGTTAGTACTCGAGTTATATTAATACCAGTTAGAGCGAAACTCACTAGATGCATTTAAATCAATAAAGAAAAACTCAATGACATTGAAGTAACAGTTTTTCGATCAGGTCACGTGTCCGTCTTACGTCTTACGGTCACGTGACACCTGTTACGAGTTTATCATTTTTTCCTCATCCCAAAAAGTGCACAGCGCCGCTAAAGAAGTTTTCACTTCAAAAACGCATACAAATCGGTATATCCGTTGGAGAGTTACGATGCCACAGACAGACGATGGGCGTCAAACATATAACACCCCTCAAATAATAATATGTTTTTTTCTGACGTTATAGGACAGAACATTGCTATCTTAGCTAAAATTCATAGCAAAGCAGACCGTAGGTAGGTCCTACATATGTCCTTCACCGAAGGACTACCTACAGTATTTCGCGTATCACAGATAATTTAACATTAGTAAACTCTCGACCTTTGCTTTGGAAGCCGCAGACCTCCCTGCTCGGCTACCAAGTAAACTGGAAGTAAATAGGATGCTATATAATATTAAAATTCCACCAGATCATTCACTACAGCATAAGTTATGTAAAATGGATTTATAGATTGCAATGCGACCATTTCTACTACTTACTTTACAGTTTAGATATTATTGCAGTAAGGTGCACAAAAATAATGCACGTAATAATTAGTAGGTATCTACTTGGGAGGTAACACTTACGTATTTTTTGCATGTTTGATTTTGCACGTTTACCGCCAAGCTAAAGTAAACATTAAAATAGTACGTGTTCCATTACGAAAATATACAGTCGGTGAAGTGAAATAACATGACACAATTATATGCGACCTAGATACTAACGTAACATAACGGTTACTCTTTTAGGGGAAAAGGAGATAAAACGATAACAATGATAACACCTAGGCCCCCGGGGCCCGTCTAGCTGAGTGACAATAGTTTATAGAAAAGTCAATAAAAGGGCGCTTTCTAAAATAAATATTGAAAACCCGATTCTCACAGATCCTGGTGTTTTTGGGTTCTTTCAACTCAGAATCACTAGCATATTCAATCCTGATGATAAAAAAATATGTCCCAAAAATTTGTATGAAAATTGTACATTCCAATACGTCACGTCCATACAAGTGAAAAATTTTCCCATAATAAAACGTGACGTAATGGAATGGACATTTTGGGACATCTTTTTTTAATGGCGGGATGGAGAATGCTGTCGATTCTGAGTAGAATGAGCCCAAGAATGTCCAGATTTGAAAGAATCAGGTTTTTGATATTTATTTTAGAAAAAGCCCAAAAACGTACTTATGGCGTTATTCATACTAACAAGCCCTTGGAAATCGTTGTCCGTATCAGCCATTATGACATTTTTGTTTGTTAGAAAGGGATAAAATTTATCAGTTTGCTAAGTTTTTTGAATAAGAAGGTTAGGCAATGACTTTCCGTACCTAGCATAGTCAAGGTGTATTAAGTAGTTCTTACTGTACAACTTTCAGTATGAGGACGATCACTATACGCGTAAAAAATTGGCTCTTCCACATGAATGAAAAACGCGGCCAAAGTGTACGAAACTGGCTTTTATCCCGCTTATTATTAGACTTGCTATTGCATGTTAGAATGGGTAGTATGTAATAGTAATAGCCAATAGGTATATTGGGAATGGCTGTAAAGCAGTACGCTTGCAGCGCCGAGTGTCGCATCAACAAATAAAACGGTGTTTACACAACGCAACCCACTGACCCTTCTGAAAGTCTTGCGAAATGCACAGTCTACTACTAGATTAAACTGTACATTATTAACATTGCTCTCACCGAAGCCAAACACGTGTGAAAATGAGCTTTAAAACAAAGACGATAAGGACTGGTCGTTAAAAAAGAGATGAATTAGTAATGTTGCTGCATGTCTACTGATGCATTATATGGTGTTAACCGACCGAATGGAATACGCGCTTCGTGGAAAGGGAGCAGAACTGATGCGCTGTCGTATTTAATTCGACTGGGAGTGAGCTTATGGCTGAAGCCGTAAAGTTTGCTAGTAATCACAATGCATGTGCAAGTCGCTCGTGAAAATTGAGGTTTCATAATGACAGTGGGTAAGCTTTAAACTACTCCATACTGTCGATATTAAACTTTCGTGAGACATATTTTAAACTGTTTATACGACAACGGTTTCACTCACTTGAATCTTGTTTCGAAGGGCCCGAAACATGTCGCCAATAGCGACTAAAAATTCAAGTGAGTGAAACCGTTGTCATATAAACAGTTTACTCCATACTGGCGCGAAGTTATATGCAGTGTTTAAATATATTTACAGCAAAACTAGCTTTCTATTAGCCTTACCAGAAATACCTTAAATGTTGTCGAAACCTTTTAAATTTAGATGACAGCAAACACCAGCTTCCTAGCATTATCAGAAATATCAGTAAAGCTGCAGCAAAGTAAGTGTAACTAGCGATATACCTACTAATGGAAGGCAATGGCATATCGAATTCGCGATTTATCATCGAGTATCCCACCGAGCCTCCAGGCTGGGCTGCGTCGAGTTCTCTGGCACGAGTTGCATCAGTGAACTGACTCCACCACGATTTGCCAGAGCAATTCAAAAGCAGCTTTAAGTTTATTGTCAACTCTGGTTATCAGAAATTGCTCGACGGACGTCCAAAGTTGCTAAAATGTAAGCTAGATAATAATTTGCTACAATGTTAGAAAAAAATTGAAGTTTGACTAAATTCGCGCGTTCAAAAAGGCATAATATTATACACTCTAAAAAAAATTTGGTTGGCCCTATCAATATCTTGATAGTCGTAATCAAGCATCTTGATTCCATACGAGCCTAACAAGAACTTAGACACATCAAATAAGGTAATTCTGATTGCTATTACTATATCTATGTAACTGAACCAATTAAGATCTTGTTCAATATTTACACGAAAAATAATTATGCTAACTAATTGATCCTAGCAAGATCAACTAAGGGCTTGATAATTATTATCATGATAAGTTACTGTACCAACTAATACAAACAAGTCAGTTTAACTAAGATGTAGGTCAATATTAACATGAAGAATTACTGTATTAACTATTTGACCCAAATAAGTTCAAGTAAGAACATGATTACATCGACTAATGCACCTTATTAGCCTGAACTAAGATATTGTTAAATTTGAATCTCAATTGTTTAATCATTTCAACTAAGATGTAAATCAATGTTAACATGAAGAATTACTGTATCAACTATTTGACCCTAATAAGTTCAACTAAGAACATGATTGCATCGACTTATGCATCTTATTAGCCAGAACTAAGAAATTGTTAAATTTGAATCTCAATTGTTTAATCAGTTCAACTATGAAGCTTGTCTAGTACAATATACCATTCTTCATCAATTGTACTAGTACAATAAAACACAACAACAAACAACAAGCTTCATAGTTGAACTGATTAAACAATTGAGATTCAAATTTAACAAAGTAAAGTTTTATGAAAAGGGGGTAAATGAATAAAACAAAAAATATATATAATAAGATGTTATTTATTCATCTAAACATTTAGAAAACTAAACGTTTTACATTTAAAAATCGAACTTTCTTTTACATACCTTACATATATATTATAATTAACATTTAAAACGGGCTTCAAATATAATGACCGTTTGGCGTACAACCGTCGATTTCCCCCTTATGGGTACCCGTTGGCGGCAGGCTCGGGGACGTCTGTCGCCTACACGAGGGTCCCTGGGATGGCCAATGCGCAAAAAATGGCGCACTCTTAGAGAAGTAAAGGGAAACAGTTCCTCCGAAGTCGAGTCCGCAGTTCGGACAGCCGCTGGCGGGGTTTCGGAAGCATGGTCCCGATCGTTTCCCGTGCCTCGCCTTAAAGCCTTGAGGCGGCCAACAGGGGTTTTACTGGGTAGACCTGGGGTCTCATTAGTCCACAACAGGGATTCCCACATAACTATCCCGGCCCGTCCCCGCGCCTTTTATTCCCGTCGTCACGATTAGCACTTGCTCCATGTTGCACATACACTATTATACATTAGGTACACAAAGCAAAGGTTCAACACGTTCACTGTTCCAGGCTTGCCGTGAAATAAAGGCACATGTAAAGTTTATTTCGTTGACGCGTACTTGAATGACTAAGTAGTTGAATGTTGAACGTCGAGGCTGAGACTGACTCCCCACTCGCACGGTCACAGGCGCCGCAGGGGCGCGGGCGGGGAGGACCGCGGGTGCACCGGCGCCCCCCTACTTATCTCTTGATTGAACGGATTAACTGATTATTTAAATTATGAAGAAAATCGATTTAACAAATAATTCTTAATAGAATGGAATATTAGTTTCGTAATTAATACAATAACTTGATCATAATGGGATTGAATGTTTTATCTTCGTTGTTCTAAATATTATATGTTTAGTTGATTAAAATACCAAGTCTTATGTAAATCAACAAAGAGAAAATAATCACATAAACTATTAAAATGTTCATAACTATTAACATATTTATCTGTTTTAATTAATTTGTTAAGGATTGAATCAACCTACGTTACATAATTATGCCAACAAGTTAATGATAGATGCAAAGTATACAATTGTTAGGATTAATAACATACCTACTTTATTAGTTCAATCACAGATACACTTATTGTTTTAAGTAATCAGGTTTCTTTGATTTATATAAGATCGTTATTGTTATAATTAACTTAACGTCAACTAAGAGAAAACTGCTCTTAGTTGGTCTTCATTTTTTAGAGTGTACAGAGTGTATTATTATGCGATACAAGATATGCGATTGTTTTCGTTTCTATGATCAGCGGCAACTCTGATCACAAAAAACCCTGGTCTCCTTACTTTGTGCCGAGTTGAAACTTATATTGGAACGCCAGATTTTTTTTTTTTGCGAATGCAGGGTTGCTCTGATAATTAAAGTGGTTCACAGTAATGAGTACAGCCGAGTACATAATATATCATGTATCACCTAAAAAATACACCGATTATTAAATTTATACTCTCAACTAGGGCCCGGGTCCGTATGTGGTCGCTCCGAGCGGTCACCGGACCCGCCCTTCGCGATGTTTATGTTTTAACGCTCGAACTAAAGTAACGACAACGTGTTATTAACCCTTTGAACGCTGGCCGTCGAACGTAAGTAGCTTCTGAGGGCCTACCGCGAACCACGTTTGACCTGTGGCCTCTCTGTCCCACTTATGAATTCGTACGTAAGTGTGAAAGGGAGGCAACACGTCGAAGGTGGTTCACGGTAGGCCCTCTGTAATAAGCAGCCGTCGCATATGGGGGATATTAGCGAGATGCGAGTAAAGTAAGGTGATATCAGACGGTTCATTTTGTACCTCTCACTCAAAAATCTCAAAATGACTTGTCTGAACACAAAGTAATACCAAATATGTATGAAGAATGAATTCATTAGTGATAGCACTAATCTGTCGGTGCATAAATAGGGCTAAACATCAATACTACAAGAAATTATCAATAGAAGTCTTAATTGTATTTATGTACACTAACTACTTGTCCACCCCAAAAAATAACCTCACAGGTGTACCTACATAAATATCAATCACACTCAAGAGCGCTGAAAACTGGTGCCTGTTGGAGAAAAAATCTCAAACTAAGCGACCTGCAAACGTCCTTTTTGCTTACGACTAGCAGCAAAGTAGTTGCAGCAAAGATGCTTGTTTGCGTTGCGGCGGTGTAAAATGTTTGTACTACTAGCTTGACTTGAGTGAGAGACTATCATGATATTGCGGGCTTCTGTGGTATTTCGGCGGCTCCATGGAAGTCTGCCGAATGCTACATAAGAACAGGCGACGCGCGCAAGCCAGCCGCCGAAATGATTTTAGTGCTTATGATTATAATTATTGTATGTACTCGTAAATTGTATATTGCCTATCAATAAACGATTTTAGATGTTTTTATTATAATAAGAGGTCAAACTAATATTGCTCCACGGATCACGTCAATTACAAGATTAGCATATAAAACAACCCGCGGCCACGGTCATCGCACGTAGGGTGCTCAATTATAATTATGTATGGGGATGGACCACGTTTACGCCTTGTCATTTGTCAGTCATATAAAATTATAGTATAAAATTGTGTAGGACGCAACTCAGTTACTGCTCACGGCACAGAATTTTACAAGTGAAAATTGCACCTGTGTGTGGTACCCGAGCGCTCTTAGTAAACGCTCCATAATGCGGTGTCTCTAAGGGCGTCCGCTAGCTGGCGCGGGTGCACGGAGCGGGCGCACGCACGCGGGTGCCATTACAGGTAAAATCCGTCGCACGCGTCCGCGCCAGTTAGCGTTGCTCATACTATTTTTCTTTAACCTTTTAACCGCCAGACGGCGAAGGAATATGCTGTGCTCCCGACGCCAGGCGATCGCAATTATTTAAGCGAAATTCCCGAGCGAGTCCCGCGTAAATCCCTATTACATTGGCGGAGTTGTCGGCTGTAGCCGTCGTTGGCGTCCGTGGCAAGACTTTTCGATGACGGCCACAGCCGACTGTGGCGGTCAATGGGTTAACCCGCTTCGCGCAACCGCGCCAGCTAGCGGAGGACGCCCTAAAGCTACACTTGACGTTGATCCCACAAACACTCAATCTATTAACATGACTAAAACAACTCAGGAAGTGGGACTCCATTAAAATGCCCTCATAGTCAGTCTTACAAAAAAACTATCTGGATCGATTTCTTCACGTCATCCCTCGATAACCGGTTCTATGATTCACTCGCGTCTCTCTCCATCATAGCGAGTTGAAAAAGGACAATTGTTATTCTCCCCGCTTAGTCGAACGGCCAGAAAAACCAGTGTAAGGCCTTGACTCGCGGTTTACAGGGTCTTAAAAATTTTACTTTTTGCCGCCATTGATTTGTATAAAGTCAATACCTATTACCTACATGTAGTGCCCCACACGCTATGACTTCATATCAAGTCGAGGCTTTGGTCATGTTTGTTTACATGCAATTTGTTGACACTAAATTGATTCATTGACACGGCGAGGTAAAGGTTAATTCTATGTAGACATCTGTCGACGGTCAAAATATCCAATAAGTAGTTATCCACCTGTCTCACCCGAACAGCTAGGTGCCTCTTGCTCTTGTAGGTCAAGCGGCACCGCCAAGAGAACGAATTCAATGTTCGACTCGCCTCACCCGGTAAGGTAGGTATGGGAACATTGTGAACCCGGCCAGAAATGGATTGACTTGTTAGTTTTATAATCACTTTACTAATGTGTTGCTTGGAGGATAAAGTAATACAGGTAGGTATTGCCTTCCTCTCTTGCAGGGGAAACAGGACCGTAAGGTTTGGTTAGACAGAGCGAGACAACTGTCTAGAACAAGGCCAGAAATGGATTCATTAGTTAGTTTTATAATCGCTTTACTAATACACTCGCTTGGTAGTGCGGTTTGACGTGTCAGTTGATTTCCCTGAGGATTCAATATCAATTAACGTATTAAACAAACTTCGAAGAATTAAAAATATAGGTAGCCGTCATTTTTTACTTCGTCGAGTCTTTACATTTGCGCTGGATGAGTACCATCAGCCGCAAAATTGCATGGCGACTTTATCAATGAATTCATTCGCACCTCACTGTACACACGTGCAAAGAAAGGAACCATCGTCTTAAGTAAGGAATTATCTAATAAATATGCCCAAATATGTATAATAAACACACAGAGTTACAATTTCTTATTGCCAGCGCGCAACTAAGTTCGTATTTCTAACGCCTTTTTAAAGTGTTAAATATACAGAGTTCAACCAGGGGGGTGTCACTCCGCAGTTTAGGTACATTTGGCCGGCGCGCCCATCGGACAGGCGTATGGCAGTGGGCTGCCGCTCGGCGTGCACGATAGTCGTGTTATGCGGCGCTCGCGCAAAATTGAAAATACACAATGGCTTCGAAACTTACTTCCGTGAGAATCAGACATACTATCTCCGGATAAAAAATGTATGTTTACATAATCAACGTTTGTAATTCCTACATATTTATCTTAAAAATAATAAATCAGTGGGTATAAAGTCTATTTTTTTATTCGGTAGACTGAAATGACAGTTCATAGTATGAAATGACATTTTATGTTCATACTATGAACTGTCATTTCAGTCTACCGAATAAAAAAATAGACTTTAGGTATAAAAACTTGTCAAGTGATAACCCCGTGCCGACACTCACAGCTCGGTCATAAAACTGCGGTGCGCAAAGGAGATTCACGGTTCATGCGCGGTTATAAGTTTCAATTTTGCTTGCAGGCGGCGATATAGGTGTAATTTTATACCTAAATCTAACTTTTGTGAAGGAGTGAATTTTCTGTACGGTAGTACTATTAGTTATTCTGTGGTTCAACTAAGGTATACAGTCGCCATCAGATATATCGGAGCGGCCAAGATGTTCACAAAATCTGAACACGCACTCTAACGCCTTGACAATAGAGGCGTTTTCAGATATTTGTGTTACCTTGGCCGCTCCGATATATGACTGTATTAACTGCATTTGGTACTAGTCGCTAGATATTCAGACGGAATGTTTCTGTCTGATGTGTTTGTTGTTAGTTGTGTTGTACAGTGTACAACTGTACAGGCCCTAGGGATGCCAATGGGAGCTTTAAACAGACGAGCTTGTGTGCTAAGATTGCTAGGGTTGGCAGAAATAATGTACCGTTAATTTTGTATTAAGCAGTAACTTCTGCAAACGATGTTATTAAGCTTAGAAATCAATTAAAAGTGGAAAAAATTTAATATTCGCTGTCCTCGGTTGTGGTCTCAGAAGCTCAGTTGGCAAAGCATGGGACTAGTGATCCATCAGTGTCGCGGATTCTAGCCCGTCCTGAGACTGAATTTTTCCACCTTCAATTTATTTCTAAGCTCAATGTACCATATTCACAAAAGTGAACTAAAGTCTGTCGTAGTTAAGAGCCCGCTAATAACGATTTTTGAGCCAAAATATAAAATTGATAGATTTAGTCGTTGAAATTGTACACCTTTTGTTACGTAATACATCTAAATAACAAGTATTGATCACGTCTACATTTTTGTGACTAAAATCGATACCGGCCTCTTAAAGCATACTATAAAACCGATATATAGTATACTACATAGTAGTAGCCTTATTTTTTGTGTAAGCGTTCATTGGATGACCCTATTGGCGCGTGGCCTACTCCGTACCGTTTTTGCGCGCGCCTGACTCATCGCATACTCATATTCCGAGAACCGATAGGCGTCTGACACAACGAATCGTGAGTATTCACGCCTCGTATACATATATTATACAGATTATACACTAATGGTCAGTTGTGTTGCTAGTAGTACTAACAGATTGTACAGTCCGCGTCAATAGCAGCAGATGAAACAACGGTTAGTTCCCGATTCGCCGGATTTTTGTTTTGCCGGATTCCTGTTTCGCCGGATTCCTGTTTCGCCCGATTCCTGTTTCGCCGGATTTACATTAGTACGAGAATCCGACAAAACAATAATTCGGCAAATACTAACCGAAACAACGCGTCAAAACTATCTGCATATCTGCCACTCTTGCATACTTTACAATTTGAACCTTACGTCTTTTTTAATTAATATAATTAATAAAATTGCAATACGAATGGTCGACAATGGTACAAGTTGAGTTCAAAACGCATTACAAGTGAAAACATCTTTACAAGCCAATTTTCCAAAAATATATTGACACGCCTCTAAGACACTGACAATGAGGTCGTGTAAATATATTTTAAGAACATTGGCTTGTAAAGTTGTTGTGAACTCGACCGTACCTAAAGTCGACGTCAAAGATATGTTGATGTTTACTCTTTTGCATTGCGTACCATTGTCTGTTTAACGCGAAAAATGTAGGTACCTACATAATTATGCCCCTGTCGTTAGCTATAGACTTAACGTAACTGTAAATTAATGAAATAAAACTATATAAATAATTGACCGCAGCGTAGCGAAGGTCTACGTTTTGACTCGGGCATTTTGCTTTTGTATGTCCGGATGTTCTCCTCTACAGGTCGCAATTCTTAACCGATTTTCGTGAAATTTTGTGACCGAATTCAATGACTAAATAAAAAAATTTTGTCGATCCGGTTTTTGGAAATTTTTCAAAATGGCGGAGTCGTGATAGCTCCCGCCTAAACAAATAGTCGTATCGGTATCATAAGAGTTTTTTCTTTTTGAGACATATTTACATAGTAAATGGCAAAAAATGCAGAAAAATTGTATTGCTGGTTTAGGCGGTATTTAGATATTTAGTTTGTACTCGAGAATGAGTAGCCGAATTTCGTCAGCTTAGCTAAGAACTATCATGGCGCATTTTGTAAACAATCGCTTTTTTTGTTTGCACACAGAAAGTCTGGGTTCGATCCCCAGTAAGACATAGCTTTTTGTATTTTTTTTTTCACTTAAACTTCGTATTTTTTTTAAATAAATTAAAATCTTTGTATTGTTGATTGATCAAACCGCTGTGTCATCGTGCACGGTCCCAATAAGCTATGCTCGCGAGGTCTACAGCTCACAGAGCCACTAGTTATTATAAACGACTAACATCAGAGGTGAAAGGTACATGTTTTTCTTCAGTCACCCGTTGACCACGAACGCTGTAAAGGGTTCGAAATGTCGGAATGTATTCTTAATGCATTATACGCGATATAATCCGTTTTAAGTTCTATTCATATAGGTATCGTGGTTGCGTTATATTTAGTTATCGTAGTTGCGTTATTCAAAATTCAAATATGACAAAATCCTGACGCTTCACAGGTCGATGCTGTTAACGCTGTCCCGCTCACTCAATAGTCGAACTAGTGAAGTGTAAATGGGATAGGAATGCTGGTACCGGAGTGGTCGGCCGGTGCCGGTAAGCCGCAGACCGTCCGGTATTTCGGATCAATCGCAAATCCGCTTTGATGCGGTTTATTCTCGAGTTGAAATTGACTATAATAAGTTTAACGGTTTCACCTGTTATTTGCGAGTTCAAATTGTAACAATGGGTTTATTTTAATACATATTTATTCAAAAAATTACAACGGCTCATTTTTGTAAGTTCATACTTTACTAAAAACTTTCAGTTGAATAATTTTACGGTTTAGACTCACTTGTTTTTAGTACCTCGCGCGACATGTTTTTGTGCGAAACAAGTGAGCCTAAACCGTAAAATTATTCAATGTTAGTATGTCTCACAACAGTTTAAAGTCGATTAAAACTTCCAATATTTTCAGCAACTGCACGAGCTTACTTTTAACATCATTAGATCCTTAATTAGTCAGTACAGTCGAAAATTGTCTTAAACGAAACATAATAGCTTCGAGTTATTGTGGAATGATCACAGAATGTTATCTGAAGACATTTACTAGACGTTGACGCTATGTAGATCGCCATACAATAGTAAAACGATTCTATGCGATCAGAGCCACAGGCTTAGAGCAAATAATATTGTAAGGTATATTCGCGTAATTATCAATATTTCGTCTAATCCGCCCTAAGTAATAAAGTTGAAGAAGGAAGGCTGAAGTTGCACAAGCCGACTGGGCATACAGATACGACTGTGCCCTTACCACGAGTACCACGGCTGTGTTCGTAAGGATGCTAAGAAGAATTCTACATTGACAACACACTATTGCAGTCCCGTTCGCACACTGGCATTATTTACGGGACAGCAATATAAATAGATAGAAATTGGCGTGTCAATGTGGGAAATCTTCGTTCGTCATTACTTTAGCGAATGCGTAAACTCACTCGCAGCAGTCGCAGCGCGTTTCTCTTGCACCAATGCAGTATTAGGGCTCATTTAGACGGGGCGAGAACTCGTATACGAGTTTGATTACATTGCGTCGTTTGATCGGTCGGCCGAATTGATGTAACCTTAATGGTCCGCAATGTAACTAAAATCGTATGCGAGTTCGCGCGCCATCTAAATCAGCCCTTTAGCGAGATGCAACGAGTGAGTCTGCAAGATTTCGAGTTTGAGTGGTAAGGGTGGACAGATAAACATCGACTGTAAAACCCGGATTCCGCGACTATCGATAACGTTGCGCAGTGACAGATAATTGCGTTTACGACTTAGAATGTCAGATACAAGCCGACTTGGATAAATAAATTGGTGACGTAAGCTGGCGAGCATTTCTAGGCTCGTTGAGTCTTGTTCAGGGCTTAAGTTTATGACTAAGCTCTGTTTTATAGCCTAGTGAACTAAAATAACCGTTCGATTGGTCAACTTACTGCTCAATAATCCTATCCTCCTTTTGTATCATCTTATTCATCTTCCTTTGTCCCGCGTCCCGCGGCCTTTTGCCGTGGCTCACTATTTATAAAGCAGATTTATTAAATACAACATACAGTGCAGGTGTTATTTATACGTCATAATTTCAAATAAATTTAACATTCAAAATAAGTGCTATCAAAATCGTTGCAAACTTATCTTGGTCTAATTCTAGCAGGTTTTTGACGTATGGATGTGGCGTGTCAGTGTATCTATGAGCTAAACTGGCTAAAGTGTAGAATAGAATGAACTGTCGCCCGCGACGACCTTCAAACCTCTGAGAAAAGAACGCTCTCCTCCCATCTTAAAAGTCGGCAACGCACTTGCAACTCGTCTGGTATTGCAGGTGTCCATGGGCGACGGTAACTGATTACTATGAGGCTATTAATCTGCTCGTATCATTAAAAAATGGCTGAAAAAAGGCTGTATTAGCCTTCGCGCGTCAGCTTACGATTTCATTGCTTTTATTAGCGTCCGAGGCTTTAAAAGCTTTTATCCTTTACCGTAGTTTACAGTGTATTGCAAAAAATGACAAAAATCGTGTGACATGTTACAGAAAATTTGTTTCAAAGAATTACTGCACGTAGGTATCTGATAAATTCAATATTTCGACTCGATGGCTCTGGGATTTGGGATTTTATTTCACGGGAAAAGGTTTTTAGTTACAAAGTCAACATTTTATTCTAAATTATTGGAAACGCCGGCTATTTTCGGTTTATTCGCTTGTTGCTGGTAAAGAACTGTTCATGAATCATTTAAAATTATAAGTTAAAAAACTGTCGAACCTTTCAATATTGAATTTTCGGTTGTGTCCAATCAAAGTTTCGGTTAAGGTTTCGGCACAAAAATCAAGTTTAGGCGGAAGGTTCGGTCAAATATCGATTTTCAGTCGGAAATGAGCGTTTTCTAAAATAAATATTGAAAACCCGATTCTCACAGATCCTGGTGTTTTTGGGTTCTTTCAACTCATATTCAATCCTGATGATAAAAAAACTTGTCCCAAAAATTTGTATGAAAATTGTACATTCCACTACGTCACGTCCAAAGTGAAAAAATTTCTCATAATAAAACGTGACGTAATGGAATGAATATTTTGGGACATCTTTTTTAATGGAAGGATGGAGAATGCTGTTGATTCTGAGTAGAATGTGCCCAAGAATGTCCAGATTTTAAAGAATCAGGTTTTCGATATTTATTTTAGAAAACGCCCAAATAGTCGGTGGGTGAGTTTTAGGCCTTATCATATCACCGTTGAATTAATTCCTATGTAATAAGTAACTTGGACGTGTACGACGGTAAATGGTGGACTTTATAGTAGTTAAACGTTAAGTAATTTTGTATGTCTTCACTACATAGTATAAAACAAAGTGACTTCCGGCTGTCTGTATGTCCCTAATAAAGTCCCTATGTATGCTTAAGATCTTTAAAACTACGCAACGGATTTTGATGCGGTTTTTTAATAGGTAGAGTGATTCAAGAGGAAGGTTTATGATAATTTGTTAACCCGTGCGAAGCCGGGGCGGGTCGCTAGTTAGTTTATAAAGTTGTATGTGTAGATACTATTAAGATAATAAAAATACTAAGAAAGTTGATCCTAAGTTGGATTGAAATAAATGTAATTTAATTGAACCTGCTTAATTTTGATAAAATTGTTACAGTACCAGCTCACTTATTTACGCAAGCTAAGCAAAAACATCGATCATTATAAGGTTTCGGGAACCGTCGATCGGTGTCACGGCCAGTGCAATGCAGCGTGTTGATTGCGTTATGCAACTCACCGATAGCTATTAAATACCTGACAGACTAATATTTGAAATGAATACGGTGGTGATTGGTTTGCATCAGTCAGAATTGACTTAGCCCTATAAGTAGTTCGTTTTTTTAGCTTTATAAAGAAGGTAATTAAACAATCTTAAAGTGCCTTTTTATTAAAAAATATAGAAAAAAACGCCTAATAGTAGTTTATGCAACAGTGATATAATAAGGGTTCTTAAAATTCAAGGGTCGAAGTTACAAAACGAGACGTAGTCGAGTTTTGTAAAAAAAGACCCGAGAATTTTAAGAACCAATTATGAGCTGTTGCATACATTACTTTTTCTATGACAGCTGCAAAAAAAAAAAAGAGTTATTATTAAAAAAAAGAGTTATTATTTAAAAAAAATTGAGTTATTATTTAAAAAAAAAGAGTTATTATTGTAAATGAAAACATCAGCAGTCATCTTATGAGCCTATAGACAAATCATTCAAATGACATTGCTTTAGATATCACTGTCAGTCATTTAATTGACACATTTAAGTGCTGGAGTAGAAAAAATTAGTTTATATTACTTATGAAAGCAAAAGAATGTAAAAGATCGTATATGATTTATAATTCTAATATATTTGCTGTGACTCGTTTTTCAATGGTGATTTTTCATAATAAGACATGTCAAGATCGCTTACCTTCTTTCTAATGCTAAAAAAATGAACTATAAGTAGTTATAGATAGATCATCGGCAAATTGGCGAACACGCCATAGTACGGAAACCGATTGAGTACTATGTGTGCATGACATGTCTGTATGCGCATATATCAATGTTAAGTTCGTTAGGGCAGTCCAGTCCAACGACCTAGAATAACTACATAAGTCTGACTGGAGAACCCCACGGGAATTGTGCCGCGACCGGCCCAACTGTACTGCGCACATGTTGACAACGACAAATGTCATGCCGTGCAATATGTATAGAATTTTTGAAGTGAAAACTTCTTTAGCGGCGCTGGGCACTTTTTGAGGTGGGGAAAAAATGATAAACTCGAGACTGCGTAAGGCGATCACGTGACCGTAAGGGGCGTAAGGTTTAGATGGCCACTCATAATTTAAATGGCATTTAAATCAATAAAGAAAAACTCAATGTTATTTGACATTTATGTTGCGGACTCCTTTTCAAGACTCTTTACCTATGTTCAAATAATTTGACGTTGTCATGGCAGTATGTAAATAAACATGTCAATGAAAAAGTGTGATCTTATTTGAGAATGATAATAATATATAGGTAATAAATAAATAGAATATCTCCGCTAAACGTATGTATTGTGTTACCGGGCGTCGGTAACATAGTGAGGTGAGTTTTCACTTCTATCGGCACTCCCGGAGTTCTTGCTTGTTTTAACGCATTCACTGCCAGGGGGCGTGGCCTAGGTACTGTAATGTGGTAAATGTCCACTTTTAGTGTTTAGCAGTAACGCTTTGGTTTACTGCGACATATACGCGTATTGCTTGTATCAGCGATAACTTCATATGTATAAAATAGGCAAACCATCGAATAAATTGTGCATTACTATACCTACACTCGTCTATTGACTCTAAACCTCTATACTACCCTTTTACCCGGCTCCGCCTCAGCGAATAGTATAATCTTATATTTATAATATTATATGGCGACCTTGCCATAAAGCAACCAAGGAAAAAACGGAACGCAGTCAGATCATATACAAGCGGACAAACAGGAGTCAGAAGATCAAGAAAAAAAATAGGATGGACGCCACAACCCAGACCGCCATCAAATTCACCCTGGAAGGAGTAGACATCCACGTAGTGGGGCCGCTACATGTCTTCGAAAGCCTACGGATCACCGTCACCGGCCAAGAGCGAACGGTGGAGAAGACCGTAAACCTAGCTATGACGATAGGGTCACCGTTCTCAGAAGCACCCGTACAACAAATACGACCAGTGGCGCCAGAACCGATGCCACCGACCCTGCGCAACCCGACCCAAGAAGCGCCACACCGAAGCCCCGCCGTCAACCTCCCAACCGCGCCGAAGTCAACAGGAAGGACAATACCAACGGTCACCATTCGACCCACGCAGAGGGTCACGCCGCAACATGCTCAAGGACCCACCCACCCAGCCCCGACCCAGCACCGACGAACATACAGGAGGACGGTGCATCTAGCACCGCCAAGGCCTCTACACGAGGACACCCAGCGAAGGCTCAACGAGACGTACCACCTCAGGCACCTCCAAGTTTTCCACGGGATAACGCCGCCAGAGCCTCCCCAGCAGAGCAGAGGACGAGTGTGGCCCCCGCGAAGTCCACCGATACCAGAAGAAACCGAGCTGTAGGCCCCGCGTATAAGGTACTAAATGCGTAAAGCCTTAAAAATAAACCTACAGTAGTTTTTTTTTTAGTAAAAGTTATCGCTGGATATAGAGATCATAAATTATAAATTGTAAGTGTCGAATCGAGTCCTCAATTAATTATTTCGCAATCATCAACACGCGCCGAGTAGTAGGTGCGCGAGTCAGCAAAACGCGAGTAGGTCGCGTGCCACTCGTCGATTTATAGCAAGTTTTAATATTAAGTGAATGAAATTTGATACTCACACTTAGAAAATTTTAACCACATTAACTAGTTGGTCTGAGTAAGAATTAATATTGATACATCGCCATCGATTAAATAATTAACAACTCAATTCAATAAAATTATTTAATTGTTTCTTAGTAGGTAATGATTGATACTTTAGCTACGTGTCGGACTGATCACCTGATATGCAGCGAAGGTTTGATTTATTACATCATTTTTTTTTTTAATTTTGATAGTTAAATAACAAAGTTTATTTTATAGAAAGCTTACATTACGGTACAAGTTTGAGAAGTTTTAAGGAGTTTAGGCACATTTATTTATAAAATGTGACCTTATAGCTAGAGCACTAGTCCTTCGTACTTGATCATAGCGTGATATACAGTATCCTCCGTGAAAGTTGTAGGAGACTTATTGTCTTAATGTATTTGTGTCTCTAGGTACAGGCAGAGCTGTACAGCCTGGCCTGATATGCCGCTATTATTATGTTTTAGGGTGACCATGCCCTCGGGTAGCCAATCCCACGTGTAGTTATGAAGTTCGGGTACGCACGGGAGCGTAGCCCATGATGTATTGATTATAGGGTGACCATGCCCTGGGTAACCATTCCCATTGATTTTGTTAGGAGTATATGACTCCGTCTTAATACGGCATTAGTTTAACTTAATACGAGGTTTAGGTACAGGGTACCGTAACTATATACAATTAAAGTTGAAGAATAAATATTTTAAAGCTGAAGAATAAATATTTAAAGATGAAGAGTAAATGTTTTAAAGATTTATATTTTTGAGAAAGATGATAATTAATATTAAAGTAAAACTGATAGCAGATGATTTAAAGATACAGGTTTACATTTTTGAGGACGAAGATAATTAATTAATATTTTAACAACATTTTAAGTAATGATATTTTCTTATTAACAAAACATTTTTTTTTCCCCTTAATAGTAATACGACACTTACGACGACACATAAGGACCAATCTAAATAAAGATTGTTTCATTATACCTACTTATAAAATTTGTTAACATTTTTTTTTTATTTTTGATTTCAGAAAAAATTGTAAGCAAGCAACATGCGTTAAATTTTTTTCTTCTGCCACCCCGGCGGTGAGAGGAACTTTCGGGGGAGGTGTAATGTGGTAAATGTCCACTTTTAGTGTTTAGCAGTAACGCTTTGGTTTACTGCGACATATACGCGTATTGCTTGTATCAGCGATAACTTCATATGTATAAAATAGGCAAACCATCGAATAAATTGTGCATTACTATACCTACACTCGTCTATTGACTCTAAACCTCTATACTACCCTTTTACCCGGCTCCGCCTCAGCGAATAGTATAATCTTATATTTATAATATTATAGTACAAACTTGTATGATGGTGGACGCACATGTGCGTCGGTGGCAATGAATGTGTTAAGGGCGGGTTGCGGTGGCACGCCAAGCCTTATTAATACTAATATAAAAAAAGGAGGGTATAGAGGCAACGACAACTTAATAATCTAGAAGCCAATTGTAACCTACTCCCTATTATGTAGTATCGTTTTAAAACTTTGCAAATATAAATCATACCGGTACCAAGTACAGTTGGGAATAATTAAGTATGTTTTTTATTTTATTTTAAATGTAAAATTGCACCTATGAGTCTCGTGTAGCCAAATCAGCTCTTCGTAAACGATTAATATTTTTTTCAGTGTGTTTCAATGTGTTCCATCAGTGATTCTACAAAATGGGGTATTTGACTGTATTTAAAATAAATTAATTTACACCATGCATGAAATAAAGCACCAGAAGATTAATAGAGAAACGTAGACAGCCATTGATATAGTATAAAGAACTGGATACCCAATCAGCCGCCAAAAATGGCCCCACAAAAGTGATGTCAAAACAGATCATGCATTACTTTTTCGTTTAGTCTTGTTTGAAACGCTCAAATGTGAAGTTGTCAACAATTACGAAATGTGCCGTTAAAATATGTAAAAATAACAATGATAAAACAAGGAAAAAGGATGGAATGTATTTCTTTCGGTTAGTTCTTTGGATAGCATTACATAATTTATGTAATCTGGTGGTAATTTTATGGTTTTGAATAAATTAATTTGTTAGTACCAAAGAAGGGATGTTAAGGAACAAAAATCTAATGAGTCGATGTGAGGTCAATATTTTTTTATATTTTTATATGGAATTCATAAGAAATAATATTATGTTTAAATTCAAGATTTCCAAGAAAACCTATGCGACGTGCAAAGTGGACTGCTATTTAATTATAGCAAGAGATAGGGGTGATGCAGTTTTAAACAAGGCAAAACGGCACTTGTGTGTTCGGGCCATTTCCCTGTTTCCGACATATACACCACCAATAAGGGCTTATATCGACTAACTGTAAATGCTAAACCTGTCGGAACACAGTGACAACCACAGGATTTTTTTTATAAAGTATAGGTAGACTTTATAAAAAAAATCCAATCAGTATCTAAATGTCCCCGTACACCCGCGCTATGAGTAAATGTAGATCTTAGATACACAGTTATTTAATAAGTAGAATTTATTTCAAGGAAATTAGTATTTAAAGACGTATACTTACGAATTAAAAATTTAATTTGTTTGAATTTGAACCACGAATTAATTTTATTTGAGCTCCCGATTAAATTAAATTTGTTTTATTTATTACTTCAATTGGTTTTCCTGTACGGTAATACATATTAAAGTGTACCAAAGTGACTCCATTCGTTCATTATTCTCGTTTGACGTTGTTTGACGTAAATACGTTACTAAAGTGCCATCGGACTAAATTTTTTAACAGTGTTGGTACTTATGTTTGCAAATTTGACACTTAATGCTTACGACATTAAGCTCTTTTCTGTACGAAACATTTATCTTGACTCAAAATTTACGTAAGCGTTTTTATCATCAATGCAAATGGTGCGAAACGTCATTGGGATCCACATTTCTTGACGTTTTTGTTCTGCTTTGTGTGTCTATTTCTTTTATATTAAGTCAGTGTAGACAGCAGTAATTTTTAGACACAATATCTATTTTAGAACCTGTATAAAACTATAAAGAGTAGGTTATTTGATCGTGACGTCACATGCTAGTGTTTTTATATAGGTAAATTCCATAGAAGCAAAATCGTTTTGACAGGTCGAAAAAAACTGATTTCACTAGTAGTCAAATACCCTATAGAACAAAGAACCGTTCGAAGTGCAGCGGCCGGTCTAATTAAGGAACTGCCGATAACATAATGGAAGCACTTGCACCGTTAGCATGAAAATGGGTATGTGGTTTTCACTGAAAGAGTTTTAATTGCGTCCATTAATGCATCCCGCTGACACTGATGCATGGGCATGCGATTCTGAACTTTAATATTGAGGTGTAAGGATAATTTTACAAAATTTAAATTTAGAACTTGAGGTAATATATTATGTTATAAGGGGTCGCAGCACTTCGACTTTGCATTAAGTGCTTCCTAATCGGAATGACAGTGTGTAGAGACTGTTGTTAGGTCCCTAATCCGCATTGGCCTATCACTGAGACTAGACTAATCGTGCGATGAACTGTGTGATGCGAACTCATCAACCAATCGCGTTGTAGCGGTGTCACACCGCTGTATACTGACCCTATTCATGCCTCATTCTTATTACCTGTAGGGCCAGTCCTGAGATATACGTCATTACGTCAATGTAAAGGGGCCATACTGGTACAGTGGGACATGTATGGCTCATACACAGGCAGAACTAAATTGACTCTTTTATACCTGAAGTTTAAGGATATCCCTCTGGGTGGGACAACATCGCTCCAAATCAGTCAAAACGTTTTTTTTTATTTGTGCGCACTATCACCAATGTATACAAATCGCGAAATAAAAGACAAATGAGACTAAATATGTGGATGAATGATCCATAGAGTGATGAACAGAAAACGATGAAAACTAGTATCAACCATGTAAATATTATATGAAACCTTATCTACTGAATTGGATATGTACATAGCCATAATCGAGTAGACTGTTCAAATGTTTCCCTACTTCTGTTTATTTGATGCATATGTCTGTGACCGTGACTCAAGAGTCTAGTGTGTCTCTCGCCTTACGCCTCGCGTGCGCCGACGCATGTTTTTTTACAGCATCATGTTTCAACCACTATGATTCGCGTCTCGCCTCGCCAGAGCGTCAATCGCGCAAAAACGGATGCTAGCGCTATCATTACGTGAGATGACCCTTTGACAGTTTCCATTATTGATGATCATTTTCTGATTTGAGTTATTAAGCGGGCATTAAATTAAACACATTATCGTTTTAACATATGATAAATGGATTAGTATTATTTGACCAGAGCCCGTACCATGAGTCATTGACAGTGTCAAAACTGACATATACGCTATCGCGAACGTAATTTACTTTCTTAACATCTCGTTCGCACTAATGTGCGAGTACGAGCGAGATGTATATAATAGAAAGTAAATTACGTTCTCGATGGCGTTTATGTCAGTGCCAAACTGATGGTAGCCGTACTGGCGGCCTAGCCAAGGTGACGATCGCTTGCGCTTCGCCATCGAATCGCTTTGTATCTCTCTATCGCTCTTCCATATTAGTGTGACAGTGACAGTTGCATTTCGTTCACTACGTAGCGTTAGCGATTGGCGTGTTGTCTACGGGGCCTGTAACAGACTAATTTTATCATAAAGGAAGCCTTAGAAATGAGCAAGACGCGCAACCCTCCGAACAATTATATACATATTTTTTCAAACATCTTCCACTAAAAAAAAATTGGAGCACAAAATACATCAATACAACGTAATTTCAATGGATACCAATATCAATTAGATCCCATTAATTAGTATAACGAAGAATTATTTATTGTATACTCTGAGATATTTAGAAGGTATTTTTCTTATAGTATTCCGCTGTCTTTCTATTGCGAAGCAAAACAAAAGGTAAAGATAATTGAATGAAATTAGGTACTTATTATATTAAATGGAAATGTTTTAACAGCACAGCCAACCCGACGCTGCTAATTGAATTGTAGTCTGTAATTAGCTCGTTGTATCATATTGAAAATAAGTACTTGTTGAGTTTATTTACTTTAGATTTTTTTCAATCTTGTTTATACATTCATATTTAACGCGCGACTTTCAATCCACGGCTGATGTCGCGTATTCATACCTCGGATTTTAATAACTTTATCTACGAATTATCATTGGATATTCACGAGTCGCTTTTGGTGAATAAAAAAACGTCTGATTAATGCTAAAAGTTTCCCTTCAGGAACCCCGCCCCTCCATTATAATATCCTACAAACATTTTGATTGATAATATTACTAAGCTATTTGAAGTCTTTGGTCTCATTAATGAGAAACTACGGCCTACGAAGCTAGTAAAACAATAGACTCGTGCGCATCACTCGCGTAAATCAAAATGGCCGATGCCTGAGTCAGTAATTGAGGAATACCTAATTAAGGTGGCATCATCCTGTGATGATACCACCGTAATAATCGTCACCGCCTTTACCCCAGTCACATACCCTAGTCTAAGCGTAAGCTTAGAGCCTATTAAAACCTTATACCCAGTATATACCTAATGATTTTATCTATTTTCACACATTTGACATGTATTACACAAACAGTGCCTGTCTATCCCTATAGTTCATTTTTTTAGCATTTGAAAGAAGGTAAACAATCTTGACGTGTCTTTACATGAAAATTAAATTTAAAAACATTAAAAAAATTTTTTTATATTACTATGAAAACATAAGAATGTAAAAGATCGTATCTGATTTATAATTCTAACATATTTGCTGTGCCTTATTTTTCAATAATGATTTTTAATAAAAAGACATATGTCAATATCGCTTACCTTCTTTCTAATGCTAAAAAAAAACGAACTATAGACAGAGCTACGAAGAGTCGAACATGGTTTGCTAATTGAACAACATTCCACATATGTTGCATCGTGGCAAATCGAAAACTATTATTATTTTACCAGTGTAAATATGTATTTTACCTATTTCTCGATATATATTATGTATTCTTAGTTAGTCCTTTGATAAGATGGGTGTAAGAAGAACTTCTAAAGATATTTTCACACATTTACTTGTATTAAGTTTCATTCTAAGAACAGATCCCTCTTAGGGATAACATCCTTTGTAATTAAGCACCTCAATTTCCATGAAATCGTATCCTAAATATCTAAGCCTGTGTACAATAAAGAGATTATACTCGTTACCATGGTGATTAATTTAGAAAATCGCGTAAGATAAAAAGCGTAGCTTACCTAGCTCTTTAGCTCAGCACTGATGATACTCGAAGATAAGTACTAGGCCTGCAATGACGTCAGCAGGCAGGTGCGTTCCACTGACACAGAAAATGTCGCTCAGACCCGCCAATCCCTCTGGTTACTATACCAACCGCCGTTTCCATCCGGGTAATTAAAATACAACCCTGAAGCTTCGTAATAAAGTTCACTTTTAATATCGCAATATATTAGGTTCGGAAAAATAGAATTCATTAGAGTGGCCCGGACACGTTTATTTGTCTTATTTAATCCATTAGCGCCGGTTGGGCACTTGTGTGAGTCCGAAAATAACGATACCTTTTATTCGTACGGTACTCATATATTCCTCCGTCCTTTTGGTATACCTCCTGCCTGAAGTGGTAATGAAACTAAAAACGTGTAAAATAGAAAGTAGTAAAAATACGAGTACTAGACCTAACTTAACAATCAACATCAAAACTATTACCTGATCAGACTTCGCATCAAAATTATCTACCATTCGAGATGTGTAGAAGAATTAGACGGGCAGATACTTTTGAATGCAAACTACAGAGATATATCTCTATTTGGAACAGTATTAATATTAAAGATTGAAGTCGCTTCTCGCTGCCGATAATGTAGCTGCCTTACGGTCTAGCCAGCGGATTTAAAGTGGCCTGTCAGCCTATTTAATAGTTAGGAGCCAGTAATAAAGAAAATTAGACCACATTGCGGTCGGATACTGACTGGTGGCCTACTTAACCATAATTAAGTGTTTACGGGCGCTATAAAGCTTTAAAATAACGAATAGACTTACTATTGGTAGACTTTATGGCATTGCATTAAGGTTTACAAATACTCATTTGTTTGTGCTGCTTACTGAATAGCCACCAAACCCCGTTGTCTATGTTGCAGTTCATTAAAAATAAGGGTTTGGCAAAAACATGAAGATAGGTAATTTTAGAACATTTATTTCTACGCTGCTCTTTTTATTGTGTAATATATGTCTAAGGTAAATTATTTTTTTAACATTTCACTAAAGGGGCCCACTGATTACCAGTCCGCCGGACGTTATCGGCCTGTCAGTTAGGACCATAGAAGGTAGCATCCTATAGAAGTGGTCTACGCGTGCCTCCGTGAGGGACAAAACATATAAATTCGACCAATCATAGCGTCGCAATTTCTTATGGTGGGCAACAAATAAATTCGACCAATCATCCATACTAATTTATGGTGGGGAATAAAGAAAAATGTGAGACTGTGACAAGGACAAACAATAATAGCGCTTTCGCTGCTACTCCTACTGAAAGATACATAAGACTATCCCGTTCTGTCAGTTATCCCCACCACTCATGCCAAATCCAGTTATACTAGATTCAGAAGAAAAAGTTGACAGTTTCGAACAACTGACAGGCCGATATCGTCCGGCGGACTGTTAATCAGTGGGCCCCTTAAGGCCGTGCATCGAAAAATAACAGGATCTTAGAAAGGTGGCAGTGGCTAGCCCCGGAAACAAACAGTAGTGATTTTCGGATATATGTTTCTTGACTATATGATAAGAGATTTCGCAGTAGTCGAAACACGAATGCTTAAAATTTTCTCGATAGAAAATAAATCCAAACTTACGTGTTCATTTTTCGATTTTAGCTTCGTGCAACTAGAAAACACTTCCATATCCAGCACAACCCACCTTACAGCAAAGGTTTTCATCTCGTCTTAACTTTCAAAGAACTAAATATTAACTTATTATCCTTTACCGATGTATTTATTATCGATTTTTGATTTTATGAATTCAACAGCAAACGCCCATTTTACGCAGTTCGGTTTCTCTTTCTGTCATGCGTCAAAGTCATAAATGCATCCTTTATGCCAGTAATGTTAGATGGCCGTCGTGCCTCAAAGAGGTAAGACCTATGTCACTTCGCGCAGCGCTCCGAATTACGTAAAATTTTAATATCCAATAAACGTTGAGTCGTAACTCCATTGAGTAGTAACGGAATCGGAGGTAAACCTATGATGGTGCCTTCTTACAGGCCTATACGTTACGCATGTGTGCGTGTTTGCTTAGCTACGTCATGCTACGTCGAAATCTATACTCTTTGTCAGTTACAACGGGTTAGGAAATTTCGACAGATATTGAAATGTATCGGTAGCTGTTTGGTATTTAACCATCAGAATCTAACCGTAACTTTTTGCTTTATTTTTGTTTGTAAATAAAATATCTATAAGAATATATTTTTTGCTGTTTTTATATTGTAATGATAAAAATAAATCTAGTATGTTTCATGCTCAAATAATTTAAAATAATTGAATAAATATTAAAAACTAATTAATATTATTCGTTTTAATTATTATATTATTAAGTTTGTTTGAATAAAATATTTTATTTCAATAATACGAAAAGTTATTATATTTAAGTACCACTAAAAAAGGTCCCTACTTACAAAAACTCACTTGCACGGGCCGGGGTTCGAACCCGTGACCTCCAGTTTGAAAGTCGCACGCCACTACAATTTTCACATAAGTAATTTACAATGACATGATACCGTGGAAAAAGTGAATATTACAATGTACTGTGTTACTATCATTTTATAGTTTATTTTGGCTTGACAAGGAGGAGCGAGAAAAACGTGCAGAGCGAGAGGATTAAATCTTTCTGTCCCTTTCTTAAAGTAGCCAATCCTAATTATGACATCTGTTTTGATATTAATTATTTGAACATAATTTGTCGATGTTCTTTTTTATATCATCGAGAAAGATTTTTATTAAAAAAATGTGTTGAATTTATATGTTTTATTTATGTTTTTTTGGCATAAATTTCATTACTTTTGACAAATTTTGATTGTGATGACAAACGATTTGATGTGATGTGTGAAACGAACCCTGTGATCAACGATTTATCTAATAAAACTTCATTTAGTCGAAAAAAATAGTTGTCTACTACCGGGTGGAAAAAAATTATGGGCCCTGGAGGGAAAGTGCCTTAAAACCTTAAGTTTGCTCATTTTACTTAAATGAAACATTATTGTTTTTTTAAAGAAACAACTGCATTCAAAGATTTTTGAAGTGAAAACTTCTTTAGCGGTGCTAGGCACTTTTTGAGGTGGGGAAAAAATGATAAACTCGAGACAGCGTAAGGCGATCATGTGACCGTAAGGTTTAGATGGCATTTAAATCAATAAAGAAAAACTCAATGACATTACATGAAAAAGGTTATAATCTTGTACGGGCTGAAATACGAGGATCTCACAGTATTATAACTTTATATCACTCAAATATAATTCAATAAAGCTACATCTTGATATTCTTGATGAAAACGCTAATAAAAGTGAACTCTAGTACTGGTGAATAAAACTCAAAATATCATGACCAAATATATTTAGATGCGAGGTCTGCAAGGTAACTTTACAATTTCTATTCGAATTTTAAACAATTAACGCTATAAATTTGAATTTCGAATTTTAAACAAGCTCACTGACCAGCAATTTCGGAACCAAAAGTTTTCAATAGAAAGGAGGATGGGTCAATTATACATAGTGCTGCAGACATTTTGGACTAGTCATTGAGTTTTCACTTCTGTCGGCACTCCCGGAATGCAACACGTTGTTTTTTTTTAAATTCGCTTAGTCGCGCCCGGGAATCGAACCTACTTTTTCCACACTGTATAAAAGAACACAAATGCTTTTCTTCTGGTAACTTAAATTTTCTATCTTGGTGATATGTCAATGTAATCAAATAATCTGAAAAAAAATAATAACAACCCAATTTATGAATTCCGTTTCTTCAGAAAAATGCGAAATGTACGTACAATTTTTAGGGATATCGTACTTTTCCCAGAGACAAATTTAGTTGGCTAAGACACATTTTCACTGATTTGGGGTTTGTACTAAAAATCTAACATAATATGATAAGGACTTAATCGTTTTAAGCTCAAGAGTGAGTTTTCCTAAAGCTTTTTCTAAAAATTATGTCTTTATTAACGTTAGGAGTGCACTGCAGCATGTCAAATGTATGCCAAAATGTCAAGGGAGAGAACAATAAATTAAGTTTAAATTTCACTTCCACTCATCAACAAAGTGATATAAGTATATCAGCAGTTTAAAGTTATTTTAGATTACAAAATTAGCGCATAAAAAAATCAAAGTGCATAGAAAAAATGTCTCCTGAGTCATAATAAAATTGATGTCTCTTGGGTCACCAGAAAAGTCACCAGGGAGAACGATGACCCAAATCACATTTAAAAGAAAATGTAAATTTTGTGTACTACCTACGAACATTTTTCAAAAAACTATGTTTTTATAACATATTAGACCCAGGATAGATCTAATATCTCTTTTCGTACCCCGGATAAAATGGTCGGCTACTAAAAAAGTAACTGAAACGTTACGTTATTAGGTTCACGATGCCGCGTTGTACCCTTGCCTTCGTTGCGATATGTTTGGTAAGTCAGGAGACTTAAAAAATGAGCCATGATTTTGGGACATATTAACAAATATTTTTTTGAATATATATTAATTTTAGCGGACTTTAATAATTTACCAGTTAAATTAGATGTAAATACCTTTTTAGTTAATCGTTAATATGATATATTAGTAGCAGTAAAACACTTTATTGTACAAAAAGACACATAAAACATGAAAAAACACGCATCCTTCGTATATGGTAGAATATATTTTTCACACTTATAAGTAAAAACCAAAACCGATACGCGATTGGGATACGCTCTTTTTGTATGGGATAAAAAAAATTCTCCTGGGTCACCAAGAAAAATCGACATATTAAAATAATTCAGTTCGTTTTTAAGTTCTAGTCAGATTGACTTTTTGGTTATTTGAGATAAATTACAATAACGCTCAGATTTGAAAAATATGATTTTCTATTTTGTTGCGATCGACCCGGGTAATAAAAATACGGCGAATTTGAACTTTTGTTTGTTGTCGTTGTAAAATGTATTAAAAAATAATGTAGGCACCCCTGACAATTGAAATTCAAAATTATCCAGAAAAAGCGCCCAAGTGCGAGTCGGACTCGCCCATGAAGGGTTCCGTATTTAGGGGATTTATGACGTATTAAAAAAAAACTACTTACTAGATCTTGTTCAAACCAATTTTCGGTGGAAATTTGCATGGTAATGTACATCATATATTTTTTTTAGTTTTATCATTCTCTTATTTTAGAAGTTACAGGGGGGGGGGACACACACATTTTACCACTTTGGAAGTGTCTCTCGCGCAAACTATTCAGTTTAGAAAAAAATGATGTTAGAAACCTCAATATCATTTTTGAAGACCTATCCATATAGATACCCCACACGTATGGGTTTGATGAAAAAAAAATTTTTGAGTTTCAGTTGTTCTAAGTATGGGAAACCCCCAAAAAAATTTTTTTTTCTATTTTTGTGTGAAAATATAATGCAGTTCACAGAATACATCTACTCGTACTTACCAAGTTTCAACAGTATAGTTCTTATAGTTTCGGAAAAAAGTGGCTGTGACATACGGACGGACAGACGGACAGACAGACAGACAGACATGACGAATCTATAAGGGTTCCGTATTTTGCCATTTAGCTACGGAACCCTAAAAATGAGTGTTTCAAAAAGGCACCCTGTATTCATTACATACCTAAATAATCTCTTATTCAATAAAACATATAATTACTAAACACTGTGATTTATTTCAAATAAATGCAAATCGATCGGATAAAAGATATTAATACCTACCTATACAACAATGAATACGAGTACAGTCAGCTGCAATAATATGTTACACACCGAAGGCCGTTTTGCGGTAGATCATGTTAGATCTTATTTGTAGAGCCATAAGAGCGTGTCACATATTTTTGCGGCCGTCGAAGAGTAACATATTATTGCAGGTGACTGTACCTATGAAAAATTCAAGGGTTAAAAAGCATTTCAACCAAAGCATTTATAATAATAACGACTATGGACGCCTGCAACCCCAGGGGTATTGTAACCCCATAACAATAAGGTTGAAATTTGCATTTAGTGACCGCAAAGTCAGGTGAGCGTAATCAAGTAAATCTGTTTTAATCATCATATTTTATCAAAAATAATCTCTTTTCTGTTCTTGTGCTATTTTCTTATTATCAATACTCTTAACTTATATGCTATATACGCTGCTGCTTCTATGCTGTTAACATCTTCCAAAACAACAATAAATATTCAGGTTTATTAATTAATTATTTTATTGTTTGCTATTATGAACAAGTAACAACGCCATCTGTTTCAATTTTTTCCGAATTTAAGTTTCTGGCCGACCGCAGCGACCGCGTATAATGGTAGTTAACTTCTGTAACGTTAGATGGTGCTAAAAGATCACACAAACTTCACGTGCGGCGCGAAGCGTTTCCATGTGTGCGTGTTAGCGGGGAGGGAAGAACTAGCGGGCGTGGTTTACGAAGCGCCAGACGCGGCTGCAGTAGGCCCTTAAAAAGCGAAGTTGTGCCCGGTGCCCCAACAGTGATGTTTAGGGTATCCTTTTGCCAACCCTAATTTGCAATGACTTACAACATTGACAACGAGGCTTGATAGTCACCTGCGTCCTGCAATAGTGTTGCACAACGAAAAATATGACACTATGTTATTGTTAGCCCATATCCTTGAGCGTGTCATATATTTGCGCGTTTTGTTGTGCAAGATAATTATTGCTGGTGACTACAGTATTTAAGCAGGAGGTAACATCGTCAACACAGTTAACTGTTTGTGAACCTTATTGACATGACTTAAAGACCAATAACCAATTTATGTGTTGGTAGTAAAAGTACTTATTTACGTATGTGGAACAATAGGTACCTACCCATAAAAAATATTCACGAGATACAACGGAAAATGTTGAATTCTAACCCCTTTATTCATAAAACTTTACATGCCTCGCCATACTTACAAATAAATAAGTCAAAATGGCTGATTAAGACAAAAGATTACTAGCTAATTCAGGCTTGTAACGCGTTTATGCAAAAATCTCTAAGTCAATTAGAGTTACGGTTTAGGAATGGTCATCTTTTTGGAACACATAGGCGGAAAAATATTTCTGATTCTGATAGATTGGTGCTTTAAAGGGTTCCGTAACCAAAAGTTGACACTATTGCACAAAATACTGATTTTTCATACGTGTAGTGTATAAAATAAATAATTACCTAAAGTCTATTTTTTTATGCGGTAGACTAAAATGACATTTCATAGTATGAAATGACACATGATGTTCATACTATGAAATGTAATTTTAGTCTACAGAATAAAAAAATAGACTTTACACAAAAACGGCAAAAAGTCAAGTATCATCAGAAAAAAAAGTATTGCTGTGCGAATGTAGTAAATCATCTTGTCGCCCCTGTACATGTCAGCACTAAAAGCAATACGTTGTCAATAGGTAGGTACTACCACTACTACCTACCCGCATGCCTTACGCGTACTAAACACAACGGAAAACCAACGACTCGTAGAATAATTAGCTTAGGTTACTATGGAAATAATACATTTCTAAGAATATTTTGTAAACTTGAATAGAGAAGAATATTTTCTAAACATAGAATATGCCCTTCTTAGAATGTGCCCTTCAAATTCGCAAATTAATAACGGCATAAATCATTTATTGCGTTTAATTAGGGTATATTATACGAGTATGTACAATTCTACATACTATTATTTTGGTTTGGCAAAAAGCTTATCTCAGACACCGTACGAAATTCCTCATAGATGAGTCATACTCGACAAGACTCGTTTAAACGAAAACTCAACGGGTGAACTAACATATAACTTTCTCGTTCATCTTGTTGATTATTTAGATTTTGAATTCTACCACTTAGAAAATAGGGTTGTTTTGAAACAATGTAGTCCAGTAGTAGAAATTTTCAAAGGACGCAGAGGCGCTATTAGGCCGGGAATTACTAGCCTCGCGTAACAAGTGGACCTAACAACAGCAACATTGAACATCGGTGGACCTTATCTACTTGCAATAAGGCTTACAAAATGTCAGGCAACAGTGGACCATGGTACATTCGGAGCGAACACGGGCGACCCACGGTGCATTGCAATTTGAAGGAGTATATGGGACATGTATAGGTATTAAAAATGGAAATAACGCAAGAAAAGTCGCATCGCGACACAATAGGCAGACAAATACCGACCTTTCTCCACGAGCAAATGGTAAATTTTAGGATGACAAAAAAACGCGACCAGATTTTGCGGAAGTTACTTTTTTTGTATTGCAGTTATGAGCGCTTTCGCGGGTTGATAGGGTCGTCTTTTGTTTAGCATTACTACTATATTGCATAGATTTTTAGAGCATCTCATGGCCTATATCCAGCGCCAGGCAAGCGTTACAAATTGCTGGCTGAAAGATGTTATGTTACAGATACAATGCAATGCTATTTATTAGCAAAGAACAGTTCGATTGAAGCTATGTTTACTGTAAACATTGGATTGTTCTTATAATGAGTAAAAGAAAAGAGCATTAAAAGTTGTCTTGTTTCCAAATCAGAACGTAGCTTCAATATAGTTTGATATACATACTTTTAATATGACAAAAGTGAATACTAGTTTACCAGTGCAAACTCAATTTTCTTTTTGTTTTCCAACATATTATGATAAGGCCGCCAAGCTCAAGTGGGATTGGGCGGGACACGTCTGCCGAATGTGACCGGATAGGTGGGCCGAATTGGCTACCGAATGGACACCGCAGGTTAGCCGAGGCAGAGGATGAGCAACACAGATATGACGGGACGACCTCGACGCATTTTGCAGCGACTGGCGGCATGCACCAAACCGTGATGAGTGGCGCCTTTGTGCAGGGTTGTTGGGACACAAAATAGGCTACTTGAAAAAAAGCAAAATGATAAATTTTAAGCATTGAATATTATTACTAAAATACTAACGTATAGAACCCACACAGAGAACCAGTATTTTGCACCATGAGTTGCTACCGTTTCGGCATCAAACCATAGAGGCGGAGCGTGAATCTCGCGACCTAAAAGCGTAAGCGCCATGAATGTTACGGCGTTTACGACGTCTTGGTCGCGTGGTAATTGTTTGGTATGTCGTCTCTATAGTGACAATAACTCAATGATCGTGTGTTAAAAAAATTTGACGTTATTCCAAACAGATGTTATAATCCAAGAAGTAAAGCGTAGACAACAGAAACCATAAATTAAGCCGAAAAAACTGTATACTCTTGACCATTCCCACTTTTACATTTTTAAATATAAACTTTAGTCGTATCGTCGCATATTTTCGAGTTCAGGTAAATATAGAACACTTTTCACCGCTGGGAAAAGCAAAAGTACTTTGTCAGCTTCCGCAAAAACGTCTATAAATAGAGAGGTGGGCTCTTTCAGTCCACATCGTTTATGGAGTCGTGGCTCGGTGACCCGATTTAGATTTAACTCTACAATCATGCACTAGTCTACTCGACAAGTTAAAAAGCGGCCAAGTGCGAGTCGGACTCGCCCATGAAGGGTTCCGTATTTAGGCGATTTTAGACGTATAAAAAAAAAACTACTTACTAGATCTCGTTCAAACCAATTTTCGGTGGAAGTTTACATGGTAATGTACATCATATATTTTTTTTAGTTTTATCATTCTCTTATTTTAGAAGTTACAGGGGGGGGGGGACACACATTTTACCACTTTGGAAGTGTCTCTCGCGCAAACTATTCAGTTTAGAAAAAAATGATATTAGAAACCTCAATATCATTTTTGAAGACCTATCCATAGATACCCCACACGTATGGGTTTAATGAAAAAAAAAAATTTGAGTTTCAGTTCAAAGTATGGGGAACCCCAAAAATTTATATTTTTTTTTCTATTTTTGTATGAAAATCTTAATGCGGTTCACAGAATACATCTACTTACCAAGTTTCAACAGTATAGTTCTTATAGTTTCGGAGAAAAGTGGCTGTGACATACGGACGGACAGACAGACGGACAGACGGACAGACGGACAGACGGACAGACAGACAGACATGACGAATCTATAAGGGTTCCGTTTTTTGCCATTTGGCTACGGAACCCTAAAAAGGTGAAAAATACTAGGAGTAGAAAAACCTTACCTTCCCCTTTTGGTAACACACCAATCCTCCTGCACAGTACAGGGGAAAATGAAACTAGAAATTCTATTATTGCACTACGCTAGACACCCCGTATGTACAGAACTCTATTGAAAACTAATATGAGGACAACCAACTTTGAGGACAAAGCGCGCCATCATAACGAATAACAATACTTGTGTTGATAAATCATTAATTAAGCTTTATTAGATAAGTATTGGCATAATACTCATACAATACAAACAGATATATGTGACGTTATCTATGAAAAGGGACCTTATTGTCGATGGCGGTTACGCCATTATTAACGATGCTTCGATATAAACACAATGCCGCGAGACGCTTTGCGGCGTAAGCGCCATCGACTATAAGGTCCCTTTTTATAGATAATGCCCCATATTTGTTGGTTGTTAATTTACTTTTTATTTGTTGTCGAACTAGATGGTTTTGTTGTAGCTTACCTGAATGATATTGCCATTTAATGTTGACTACACGACTTTGTGATTTAAATATGTAATGCTAAATTAATACAATAATTTATAGGGTGGCGAATGGCGGAGTTAAAATGATAACTGACCGTCACTTCACGACATTTGATTTATTTGTTTCACAACATGCTTGATCTGTTATCGCGATCCTGACGGTCAAAATATGTGTTAAGATGGTCATACCAAAGAAATTTCCCTATTTACCACAAAAACGACACTACTTAACCACAAAAATGCGAAAAGAAAATCATCAAAAAAAGAATTCATTTGACATTCGGGATCATGAACCAATAATCACTCAGTAAAATATCCAAAATCGTGGGTATTCAAACATTGTGGGTTAAAACCTGGTTCTGCTGAATAGAGTGCTCGAAAAAAAATACCGTGCTGAAAAAAAAATTAAAGGGGTCACTGTCAACTCGGTCAGGATCCTTATCATAAGAGGTTAAAGCATTTAAAAAAACAGCCGCTGACACCGACAGTCGGATTTATCACCTATCTTCCGTAAAATCAGATTAGGTAGTTGGTACCCGTACCTGCCGAGTTAATAAACGCGGTTATGATCGCTGGCCGACTGAGATTAAAACTTGGTCAGTTTCCTAATGGATTCTTAGTACCTCATTCAAATTGCACAGACTAGGATACCTAAAAATAAATTGGACATTAAAACAAAATGGACGATATAATACAATAGGTACAGTCAGCAGCAGAAGTTGCTAAGCGGGCGAGGCGTTAATAATTACCTTGAGGCGCTCTTATTCTCTTAACAATAAAGTCGCGTCAAGATTATTTTGAACACCTCGCCCGCTTACCAACTATTGCTGCTGATTGTAACCCGCCAAGAATATTATGTCCTTTACATTTACATTATGTACAAGTTTAGGGTAACAAGTATAGTATAAAGGCAGTCAAAATTCAGAAAGAGAATAAATCAATGCAATGTAAAATATGCTTCGTTGCTAACGACATAGGGAGCAAGATTGCACAATGAATATCATAAGAAGAAGCCACAAAATCAGCTTAATAAAAGACTGAATATCTATCTAATACCTTTAAACGAGCAATTCTTGCATATTTATTTATTTATTTATATATTTATTTATTGGTTGGAAAGTTAAGATAATTATTATATAATTAATAGACTTAATTTTATTTCAATAATATAAATACAATAATACAATTAAAAAAAAACACAAACAAAAACACTAAAACTACCTTAAAATAAAAAATAAAAAAGCACACTAAACTATAAAATAACCTACTTATCGCCCCCATTCCGACCCCCACCCAGCCCAAAAGTGCCAAAGATACTAGCGGCATTACCGCGCTGGATGGCAAGCGATATCTGTTGGACTAAGTAGGAGCCTGAACGTGGATCGCACCCTCTGTCACGTAGACGCCGCCCCAAGTCTCCAACCAACTTCTTCGCCTCCGAACACCACGGCCCAGCAGCTTCCACCTTTATTTTATTTATTTTTACCTTATTACCTTTATTTATTACCAGCTTTATTTATTTATATGTATATATATTTCGGGGATCTCGGGAACGGCTCTAACGATTTCGATGAAATTTGCTATATGTGGGTTTTTGGGGGCCAAAAATCGATCTAGCTAGGTTTTATCTCTGGGAAAACGCGCATTTTCGAGTTTTTATGTTTTCCGAGCAAAGCTCGGTCTCCCAGATATTGATTTATAAAATGAATAGACGAGTAGTGGCAATCAGGGTATATTCAGACGAATCTTTATTTAGTACAAATCATAAGTAATCATAACTTACTCGTGTAGCTGGCTACATTTCATTTTTATTTAGATTTGTGTTAATAAAATTAATTGTTCGTTTAAATTAAATTAAAATCTTTATTTTCAGGCAACTATTGGCCCATATATAACGTTTACCGCATACACGTTTGCGGTAAACTCTTGGTAAGAGAGGTCAAGGCTTCTGCGCTAGTTATAAACTGACTGTTCATAAATAAATACTCATGTAAGTACATTATGTACGTCACTGTTATGTTTGTGTACGTGATTATGCGATATTACTGTATTTTGAACAAAGGCGAATGAAACATTGCTCGCGCAGCGGTGCGAGGAGACACCTGTCATTCATATATCATTCACTCTTTTAAATTCAGTTTTACCCAATACACTGAAACTCATTCGTTCAATTTTATGGAACGAAAATAATCATATAACCGTACCGTACCTTATGCAAGTGGAAATACACAGAAATTTAATTTCACAACCGTGGAGGTTCAATTCTAGGAAAACATATTTTATTGGAAAAATCGTTTCGAGTGCCATATCCACAGTAAGCAAAACCCAGCTTTACTGGAACCAGTATTCCAATATTTATCTATTCTACTAGCGTAGAAACCTGGTTTAACATGTGTACATATTATTGGCAACCTGAAAACTTAGGAATTCAAGCCTTATTAAGGTACTATATTTTCATTCATAAGTAACATGCGCCAACGCCACCATTATTTTTCAACTTAAAACAAATTATTACTGTCAGAGAAAATATAATACATATATGCAACATTACATAATTCGCAAAACTCTCCTAATGTAACTGATGTATAAAATATTAAGATCAATGCGGAAACCACCGTTTACAAGCTTTATCGTCGCTTTTAACTTTAACGTTTGTAAAGTAGACGTCAAAGACATATTTACATTTTGCGCCGTATTACAAGGGAACAAGGTGCAAAAGTGTAAACATATCTTTGACGTCGACTGTACACATGTTGTACTTACAGAGGGTAAGTGAAGTGAAGCTCGTCCTCTCTGACTGTCTGAGTGACGTAGGGTGACTGCTATTGGCAAGGTGCGAAGTCGGTGGAGGGGGAAGTGGCGCTGATCGTCACAAACACAGGTAATCTTATGGAATGTCCGCCATTAGTACTAGCGGCAGCCGCTTGAACTAATTTTACTCCATAAGATTTAACGTAGAAAGTCCGCCAAAATGAGGGCAGCACCAGTCGTGCACCTAGCGAATAGTTATTGGCCGCTACATAGTAATTGGCCGCTCTTAACAATAAAGCTTCAATTGGCGTGTTTCTTTCTGATTTGTTAGGAGTGGCCAATAACTATAGCAGTCACCCCACGTACACAAATACTAGAGTTCTTGCACTATGACAGTTTTCTCTGCAATCAATTGTCCGGTTTCGCCACATTGACCTTACCTTACATTATCATGCATTTCTGTAACTACTAACAGTCGTCATCAAATAAATATGAGCAAGCAAGAGGCCCAACAAACATCTGCTCAGTTGTTTTTGGGCATAATTGCCTGTTACGATTCATTTGGCGACAATCGCCATCAGATATATCGGAGCGGTCATGGCGCTCACAATATCTGAACAAGCACTCTAACGCCTTGACAATAGAGGCGTGCTCAGATATTTGTGAGCACCTTGGCCGCTCCGATATATCTGATGGTAACTGTACAAATGCCATCAGATGTATCAGTGGCCGCTGAAAAATGTCTGAACGTGCACCTTAACTGCTTGATAATAGAGGCTTTTTTCGGATAGGTGTGAACACCTTGACAACCACAATATGTCTGATGGCGAATGTACCAAAGGGTACATTTGTGCTAAGACGCAGTTTGTTGCAACAGTGACTTAAACTATCAAACACTAACTACTAACTACACTCATCTACATGTGCGCCAAAATTAATTTCTATGTGGCTCAATTACACTAATGTATAGTCAGTATATGGTTTCTTTTATAAGCTTTAACTTCTGAACGCCACGCCCATCGTGTACTATGCGTTATTGTGAATCTTGTCAGAGCGCACGAAGGTTGATTTTGGGATGTAGCCCCGCGCGTCAGTCTTTGGCGATCAAAAGGTTAAATATTAAGTTTCTCCAAATCAGTTAACAAGTTATGTAATCGAGCCATATAGAAATAGAAGAAAATAACAATTTTATAACGCTATGATAATTGCGTTACCAAAAGTTTTTTCTTCATTAAGATGCTTTAGGTATGAATATTTATGGGTAAACATGTAATTTCCTGTGTGAAATGTGATCCTCCTGATTTTGAGCAGAAACAACCCCAAATTATATACCAAACAAAGATTTTTCTACACTTTATACTCATTCATCTAAATAAGTCGGTCGGCAACCTGCATGCGGCCCTTGAATCTGTCACTTGTGGCTCGCGAGCCTCCCTGGCTATTTTGTATGTAATATTGACAAACGACAATGTCTGATATAGTCATAAATATTAACAAAGTACGGCTCTTGTCAACTTCTTTAACTACTATGTGGCCCTTGGCTGCTAAAAGGTTGCCGACCGATGATCTAAATTTTTACCACATTTTTTTTCTTGCAACATTGAACTATAACCCAAAGCACCTTGCAGTTGCTACTTGCTGCACTATTATAGTCACAGGCGTCACAAGTGCACGATACCTGAGTGGTATCGCTTCTCATTGTGCGTGACGCGCCGGTGCGTCCGTCGGTTCCTCGTGTGCAGGCGGCCGCTGCCGCCGTCGCCCCGCGGCCCGCGCGGCGGCTGGCTGCCTGCTGCACAAGTAAGTCCGGTAAGGTGTTAGGCAGGGGTATCCAAACGTTTTAGCCACAGACATCCTCCATGACTGAGCATAATAGCGCTACCCCCTCTGCCACAAATATACGGTTGTTTTACTCCATTTTCGAGTCAAAGTGTCTTTGTGTGACGTCCGTGTCTTTAAACGGACCTATCACGGCAGGGGATTCGCTCACCTCATCTCCCGCACCCCAGTATTTTTGGCAGCATCGGTTCCATGAAATAATTGCTCTAAACTCCGTCTAGAGGATTCCTAGTCTATGGTTTTAGCACAATAAGGCCCACTTGCACTCGTTAACCTAGTGTCAATTTTTACTGGTAACCACGGTAACTCCAGGTTTAACCGGTTAACCCCGCGTTAGTGGAATGGTGCGAGTGGGCCTAACTAAAGTAAGGACGCTAAGAAAGAAAAAAATCGTACATTGACCGACCGTTTCCTGTCTCTATCGCACGCGCATCATTACATTGCGGCCCCGCTCGCAGTGGCATTGACAGCTATATAATTGTGCGCGAGCGACAGCTATGAACAGTCAGCAGCAGCAGTTGCTAAGCGGGCGAGATGCTCAAAATTACCTTGACGCGCTCTTATTCTCTGAACAATAAAGTCGCGTCAAGATCGTTTTGAACACCTGGCCTGCTTAGCAACTTCTGCTACTGACTGAACAGGCAGGTCAATTTATGAAATTTTCTCCGTCCTTACTTTGGAAAAGCAGCTGGGACTCTGTTTCCTTTTCGCGGGCCGAATTATATGGAATTTGGCTATACTCGCAAGCCTAATTGGCAGGCTCAAGGGCCTTATTATTATTGTATAGGGCCGTGGTTTGGAGACCACTGTGTTAGAGGGATGCGGTGGGTGGGTTAAGGTACGAGGGTCGTCACTCTTGGTATAACCTCGTTCGAGACGATACTGTTAACTGATCCTTGTTGCCTAATACCGCCTGGCATAAGCATTGGTGACGTGATACTGTTTGTAAACTATACAGTACAGTAGTTCTTTAAGTAGTGCATAATTGTTTTCCATAGTATTTTATCGAAAACGTTCGTATTTGTCACGCTACAGCTTCAGTCATGCTCAGTACTTTTTGTACCGAGACTGATTGAAATGGGCGTTTTTTTTTGTTGTTCCCTACACTTTTTTTTCATATTTGGGATTTTTTATGTTATTTCTACTCAGAATGACGAGCTCTTTCTATCCTAATAGGAGAAAAAAGTGTCCCAAAATTTCCATACATTTTTCGATCTTTCCATTCCGCGACCGCCATACAAAGTCTATGGAAAATGGTGACGTAATGGAAATAAAAACCTTAGGACACTTTTTTCTCCTATTAGGATAGAAAGAGCTCGTGATTCTGAGTAGAAATAACATAAAAAATCCCAAATTTGAAAAAAAAAGTGTAGGGGACAACAAAAAAAAACGACCAAATAGCAAGACACGTTCGTACGTTTCGTAAAATAATTATGCACTATGTACATCCTTTAGACGCATAAAACCACAAACGCGAATCACCAACTCTACGCAAAAAACCACTTAAGCGAAACACCAACTACGCAAAACACCAACTACGCATAACGCCAACATGAAATTACGCAAAACACAAATCACGCTAAATACCATGTATGCGGAATACCACCTAAAAGAAAGAAATTTAAAGGGCCATAATGTATTGTAAAACGTTGTACGATACATGGGTATGTTAACACAGCACTGTTTCTTTTCCAAAATCATTTCCTTCACAACTTAACTAGACGGAGCCCCGCGAACGGGGCTCCTATTTCTGAGCGGGTTGCCCTTCGGGCATCTGAAGCTACCTAACGAACCTAACCTACCTACCTATTGATTTAGTGTGATATCCTTGAAAACATTACACTTTGGGGAAAAAAGCGTAGGTAGGTAGGTAGATAGGTTAGGTTCGTTAACACCACAACACGTCAGGTTGGTATTTCGCGTTTGTGGTATTATGCGTAGTTGGCGTTTTGCGTAATATTTTTTAGAAGTCCGCAAAATACCAAAAAACCTGGGATTGGTATTTCGCGTTTGTGGTTTTATGCGTCTAAAGGATGTACATCTGTAATTTTATAGAAGATCGAATAATTAGCGAACGCATCTTTATGCGAATGATATTCCCACACTGATACTTTAATTCATCCATTATGTATTTTTATTTTATTTATTTAGTTGTTTATTACACAAAAGTTACACCTTTTTTGCTAAGGACAAAGCTCCACAAAACTACATTTGTATATCCACTTATGCTTTAGTATTTAAATTAATATTATCATTAGCTATACTCTGGCAACCCAGCTCTGTCAGTAGAAAAAGGCGGCAAATTTGAAAAATATAGGCGCGAAGGATCGATCTTCTATTTATAACATATTTTGAAATCCGCGCGTTTTCTACTGTTTTACTTGCCAGTTTTATTCCATACGTACAGATGTGTCTTCATACCATCTCGCAGACAATCTGTCATCGTACGGGGGGAATAGGTCTGATGATCGTATACGTATGTATATCCGTATAGCTATTATATCTATACAGCGAAATAAGCTGAATAATTTAATTTTTTTTTAGTTTACATTTACCAACTTATCTCTGGAAACAACATAAATCTTATTGCATAATAAATACTACAGACAACTTATCTCAAAAATACATATCATTTTAAGTCTTAAAACTACGACTGTGGTCAAATGTCTATAAAAAAAACTCAAAACAAAATATAAAACTAAAAAGTTTAATGCGTGTACCTACAGTGTACAGACCAGCTATCATGGTCGCATTTTTATCATCTGTCATGCTATGCGTCACTTTCGCACTTACATATTTGTTAGAACGTGACAGCCATGGTGATAAATGATAAAGAGCCGGCCATCTTAGCCCTACAGATAGTGTTTTAATCAGGTAGAGTAAATACATATGTGTGGAATGTGTGGATCTGTTCTGTACAGGTAGTTGTACAGACTGTTCAGTTATAATTTTTATTTCGAGATGACTGAGTGAAGATTCGGAAAACTGCGGACTTGGATATAGGTACAGTGTGGGAAAAATATCGAGCACTCCAGAGGAACTAGGTACCTCAGTAAGACGAGAATATACACTTGTAACTCTCAAGGACAATTTAAACAGGCATCGGCATGAAGATTACATATATTATTTGGTAAGCGGTTACCATAACCAATAGACGCTTAATTTCTGCGACATGCGCGTTGTAACTGTTTAAACTTCTTTTTGTGAATGACCCCAAATTCTCTTCAGAAATATGAAAGTACATATGTATATCAGAGTCACAAACCAAATCCGATTGTCCTTGAACATTGTTAACACTTCATTTCATAGTTAAACTCTAACTGAACACAAACCCAGTACCATACACCGAGTAACTGACTACATAGTGCACGTGTTAGACGTGAGACGTACGTCTAACACGGCTCCGGCTCTAAAACCCTTACCATGACACCACGGCCGTATTCTCAAACAACTGCTAAAACTCACTCGGTCTTGCTCGCACCAATATGTCGGCACGAGCGACATGAAATCACTAAGAGCGAGTTCACGCAGTCGCTACGCTACTATCCGCAAACTATACTCGCTATACTAGTCGCTATACATGGGTCGTAAAAGTCGTAAAACTTCTCATTCACACTTGCATAGTCGTAGCAGGAGTGAATGAGATGGTAATATGATCTCGAACGACCTTGGTTTGTGGACAGTATAGATAGTGTATAACTCATGGCAGAGGGCGAACATGCCATGGGGTATTTTGCGTAGCTGTTTGAAGTATTATTCATTGTCAATGTGGAGTAGATCGTCTATCAGTACGGATATGATGGTCGTTCTTGTCTACGTGACAGCGTGATAAAACGGTGTCCGTCACTTTCTTTCCCACGGTGTTAAACAGTGACAGTTATTTTATCACGTGGATAAAGATGGATAAAGCTATCCATAATAGGCTGGCAGGTAACACCGTCTACACGTACGCTTCTCTTTCGTCGCTTCTCTTTTGCGTTAGTACGCATACCTACTACTACCTACTCTACATATCAGTAGAGCAGGAGCGAAGCTCTTCCTTTCTAGTTCTGTCTAAGCGAAGTATGTATATACAAATCGTACGAAGTTCTTGTCCTGTTACGGTCTTCACAACCAAACATTTTATAATATGCCGGTCTATCCCACATTGTCCTCATTCTATGCTCATGGTAAGGGTAGATTTCCTCAGTTAATCTATTTTGCTGTTCTCAGTTTGACTAACATTTCGCCTAGGTGCATTCAAACTAACTAAATTAATACGGCGCTGCCGACTTTATGAGGCATATTTTGACTTAGAGCGTCAATAACTGGAAATAAGGTTGGTTTTTCTTTAATGTTTAGTTCATAGCTGTTGTGTATGAAAAGAAAACTGACTAAAACTCGACACGCGCCCAAACAGTAACCCCAGGTGCCGAGTTCATTGACCCCCTCTGATAAGCCGAGGTGCTTATCAGTCGTCCCTAAAACCCTTTCGGCTCTAACATCTGTTCCGATAGGCACATCAAAGGGCACACGATACTCATATTGATTTTGTTCGAGAGAATAATAAATGGGTCGCATTGTATGGAAAGTTTCTTATTCAAACACTGATTGACTGACAATATTGCATTTTAACCACAAGAGTGGCAAAGATTGATGCAAATTTTGAGTTGGTATGTTACCTCATGTTGGCTGGTGGAATCGACTTGTAAGTGAAAATATTGAATAATAAATATTTAATGGTATTCATTTAAATTTCATTTCAAATATTTTACAGTTAGAATTTTCCTCACGTTTGTGCGGTGAAAATTATTGTGTTTCACTCTGTAGCAAAGTTTGTTTAAATCTCGTACCTTGAAACTCTCGCAATGCTCAAAATTCCTCTTTTTGAACCACTCGTTACGTTCGTAGTTCAATTTTGGAATCTTTCGCTTAATCGGGTATTAAAATTAGGACGAGGAGTTAAACAACAACGTTGTCCCCTTGTAAAACAAATAATTATTGTCGTTACCTAGTAGTAGTAGAGTGCGGTTACCTAGTTTCCGAAACCACAAATTTCTGACTTTAATCAAACCGCGTTCGAAATTTTGTAACAATGTCGCGAATAGGGAAAATACAGGATGCTAAACAGAACTATGGACTACCTTTGGGCCTCTTTTAGTTAGACACGATTGGAAACTATGAGGTACGAGGCTAAAATAAAATAATGAAATATTCGCGGCCTAAGCTAGAAAAAAAAGAAATATAAAAAAAACTATGCTATTTCTTCCCCACCTCTTTGGCAGTTTAAATATTGCCGCCATTACTAACGGTTATTAACGATTAATATGTATTAACATTTACTTTAATACTCTCTTTAATCTATATATATAAATGCAAGTGTCCTGACTGACTGACTGACTGACTGATTCATCAACGCAGAGCCGAAACTACAAAAGCTAGAAAGTTGAAATTTGCACACTAGGTTGCATTTATAAAGTGTACAAGAGATAAGAAGCGATTTTGAAAAATTCAACCCCTAAGGGGGTTAAAAAGGGGATGAAAGGTTGTATGGGGTACAAGTTTTATTTTAAGCTAGGAATTTAAAACTTTGTAAAAATGTATTATATTAAAAAACAAGAAAACTAATTTCAGCGTTTTTGAAAATTCATCCCCCAAGGTGGTGAAAAAGGGGTTGAAAGTTTGTATGGAGATCAAATATTTTTGTGAGTGTGGGACTTGAAACTTTGTATATGGGGATATAATTATAAGACAAGAAAAGTAATTTCAGCGTTTTTGAAAATTCATCCCCTAACAGGGTTAAAAAGGGGTTGAAAGATTGAATCCATTACAAATGCTTTGAAACTTCTTAGAAAGGCATAATAGCCGATTACAAAATAAAGTAATTGCGACGTTTTTGGAAATTCAACCCCTAAGGGGGTTAAAAAGGGGATGAAAGTTCGTCTTGGGGTGCAAATTTCATTTTAAGCTAGGAACTTGAAACTTTGCAAATAGATATTAAATTTAAATACAAGAAAACTAATTTCAGCGTTTTTGAAAATTCATCCCCTAAGGTGGTGAAAAAAGGGTTGAAAGTTTGTATGGATATCAAACATTTTTTCGAGCGCGGGACTTGAATCTTTGTATTTGGGGATATTATTAAAAGACAAGAAAAGTAATTTCAGCCTTTTGTAAAATTCATCCCCTAACAGGGTTAAAAAGAGGTTGAAAGTTTGTTTGTGGTTCAAATTTTATTTTGAGCTAGGTACTTAAAAGTTCGTAAAAAGATATATTATTAAAATACAAGAAAACTAATTTCAGCGTTTTTGAAAATTCATCCCTTAAGGTGGTGAAAAAAGGGTTGAAAGTTTGTATGGATATCAAACATTTTTTCGAGCGCGGGACTGGAATCTTTGTATTTGGGGATATTATTAAAAGACAGGAAAAGTAATTTCAGCGTTTTGTAAAATTCATCCCCTAACAGGGTTAAAAAGAGGTTGAAAGTTTGTATGTGGTTCAAATTTTATTTTAAGCTAGGTACTTGAAAGTTCGTAAAAAGATATATTATTAAAATGCAAGAAAACTAATTTCAGCGTTTTTGAAAGTTCATCCCCTAAGGTGGTGAAAAAAGGGTTGAAAGTTTGTATGGATATCAAACATTTTTTCGAGCGCGGGACTTGAATCTTTGTATTTGGGGATATTATTAAAAGACAAGAAAAGTAATTTCAGCGTTTTGTAAAATTCATCCCCTAACAGGGTTAAAAAGAGGTTGAAACTTTGTATGTGGTTCAAATTTTATTTTAAGCTAGGTACTTGAAAGTTCGTAAAAAGATATATTATTAAAATACAAGAAAAGAAATTTCTGCGTTTTTGAAAATTCATCCCGTAAAGTGGTAAAAAAGGGGTTGAAAGTTTGTATGGATATCAAACATTTTTTCGAACGCGGGACTTGAATCTTTGTATTTGGGGATATTATTAAAAGACAGGAAAAGTAATTTCAGCGTTTTGTAAAATTCATCCCCTAACAGGGTTAAAAAGGGGTTAAAAGTTTGAATCCATAACAAATGCTTTGAAACTTCTTAGAAAGGCATAATAGCCGATTACAAAATAAAGTAATTGCAACGTTTTTGAAGTTCAAACCCCTAAGGGATTTAAAAAGGGGATGAAAGTTCGTCTTGGGGTGCAAATTTTATTTTAAGGTAGGAACTTGAAAATTTGCAAAAAGATATTAAATTTAAACACAAGAAAACTAATTTCAGTGTTTTTGAAAATTCATCCCGTAAGGTGACGAAAAAGGGGTTGAAAGTTTGTATGGATATCAAAAATTTTTTAGAGCGCGGAACTTGAATCTTTGTATTTGGGGATATTATTAGAAGATAATACAAGTAATTTCAGCGTTTTGTAAAATTCATCCCCTAACAGGTTTAAAAAGGGGTTGAAAGTTTGTACAGGGTACAAATTTTATTTTAAGCTAGGAACTTGAAACTTCATAAAAAGGTATTATTTTAAAACGAAAAAAAAAAATTCAGCGTTTTTGAAAATTTATATCTCAAGGTGGTGAAAAAGGGGTTGAAAGTTTGTATGGAGTTCAAACATTTTTGTGAGAACGGGCTTGAATCTTTGTACAGAGGCATATTATTAGAATACAAGAAAAGTAATTTCAGCGTTTTTAAAAATTCATCCCCTAAAATGGTTAAAAAGGGGTTGAAAGTTTATATAGGGTTCAAATTTTATTTACTTCAAACTTCGTAAATAGGTAGTTAGGTAGTAGGTCTTATTAAATAGAGGACATGAAAATCTTCTAAGGGGGTTGAGAGGGATTATGTCGAGAACAATTTTATTTAGTTAGGGGCTAGAAACTTCGTAGGTTGTGAAAGACAAATCTCATGCGTTGTATAATATTAATAATTAACAAATGATTAACCGTCCTACTGCAATATTTTGCTGCATAATGTTCTAAGCTAATGTAGAATATATAACCACCAATATACAAATCCACGCGTACGAAGTCGCGGGCAACAGCTATCTATCTATCTATCTATATATATAAATGCACGTGTCCTGACTGATTGACAGACTGACTGACTCATCAACGCAGAGCCGAAACTACAAATGCTAGAAAGTTGAAATTTGGACACGAGGTTGCATTTATAAAATGTATAAGAGCTAAGAAGCGATTTTGAGAAATTCTACCCCTAAGGGGGTTAAAAAGGGCATGAAAGTTTGTATGGGGTTCAAGTTTATTTTGAACTAGGAATTAGAAACTTTATCAAAAGGTATAATATTAAAAAACAAGAAAACTGATTTTAGCGTTTTTAAAAATTCATCCCTTAAAAGGGTTAAATAGGGGTTGAAAGTTTGTATGGAGATCAAACATTTTTGTGTGCGGGACTTGAATCTTTGTATAAAGACATATTATTAGAATACAAGAAAAGTAATTTCGGCATTTTTGAAAATTCTTCCCTCAAGTTGGTAAAAAAGGGGTTGAAAATTTGTATGGAGGTCAAACATTTTTTTGAGTGCGGGGCTTGAATCGTTGTATAAAGGCATATTATTATAATACATAATAAGTAATTTCCGCTTTTTTAAAAATTCATCCCCTAAAAGGTTTAAGAAGGGGTTGAAAGTTGGTAGAGAGTTCAAATTTTATTTAAAGCTAGGAACTTCAAACTTCGTAAATAGGTAGTTAGGTAGTAGGTTTTACTAAATAGTGGACTTGAAAATATCGAGAACAATTTTATTCAGTTAGGGGCTTGAAACTTCGTAGCCAGGTTGTGTATAATAATTAACAAATGATTAACTGCAGTCCCTACTGCTATCGTTTTCTGCATAATGTTCTAAGCTAATATAGAATATATAACCACCAATATACAAATCCACGCGTACGAAGTCGCGGGCAACAGCTAGTTGTTTTTATAAGGCCGCGAACTTTTCAGCATAATGAGTTACCTAATCTTATAAATTAATATATTCTTAGGACTTCTCAACCTGATTTTAACATCATTTTTCATATCCCGAAAATCGGTGTCGAGGTCTCTAAAATTTCCAGCCCTGGAGGCATTGGTCACATTTTCCTTTGAAGGTGTATGCCATTCATTTCGGTTTTGCATATAAGGTTATTCCACCAGAACCAATCTAATGCACTGAATTTGGAAGAGCACTAGCTAACAGCTTCGACCACATGCAGTCAAGATTTTATTTGTCCATAAATAACATCAGTTATGCTGATGATATGGTGTTGTTGAGCCCATCCATGAGTGCACTTCAAGAGTTGCTGGATATCTGTGAGAGGTACTCGGTGAGGCATGGGCTAAGGTACAATGGGAAAAAGAGTGAGGTACTTGTTTTCAAAGCAGGAAGAAAATTCTACAAAACAGTACCTCCTGTGACCCTGGGCGGGGAACCACTCAGGGTCACTAAAACGTTCAAATACCTTGGTCACTGGGTCACCGAGGACCTAAAAGATGACCTCGACATAGAGAGGGAGCGTAGAGCGTTGGCCGTCCGCGGAAATATGCTGGCGCGCAGGTTTGCCAGGTGTAACAAAGACGTGAAAAAGACGCTTTTTAAAGCTTTTTGCCAATCATTTTACACCTGCAGCCTGTGGGCCAGCTTTACTCAGCGAGCGTACAACGCTCTACGAATACAATATAACAACGTTTTCAGGATGCTGATGGGGCTGCCACGTCACTGTAGTGCGTCTGGAATGTTCGCGGAGGCGCACACGGATGACTTTTTTGCAATCATACGCAACAGATCGGCGTCACTTATGCAGAGACTGTGTGGCAGTACCAATAGCATCCTGAAAACGTTGGCAGGTAAGGTAGATGCACCACTGCTCATGCACTGGAATGGGCTGCATGTGGCAGCCACAGATGCTGAGAAGTGGTGCATTTAGGTTGCCTAGTTACGAGGGGTGTTCAAAATATTCTCGGTATGAGAATGAAAACAAACAAGTACGAAAAGTTTGATATTTTTATTTTTCAATATACTCCCCCCCTATGTTCATACACTTAAAAGATCGATCAATTTTTTTTTTAATCCTGCATAAAAATATTTTTTATCTTTGGTGTAAAAATGCTCCTCCACTGCCGCCTTCAATGCTTCATCATCGGAAAATTTATTTCCACGCAGATCCTTTTTAAGATTGGGGAACAAAAAGAAGTCGCTGGGGGCTAAGTCCGGACTATACGGTGGGTGAGTAACAGTTTCAAACCCACATTCAACAATAGCTGCCTTGGCAATATGAGCAGTATGGACGGGGGCGTTGTCATGCAGAAGCATAACACCTTTGGTTAACTTTCCTCGCCTCTTTTCTTTGATTGCATCCTTTAATTGACGTAGAATGTTAGCGTAGTACTGTCCTGTGATATTTACACCTTTTTCTTTATAATCGATCAGTAATACTCCTTCACAATCCCAAAATATCGTGGCCATGACCTTGCCAGCTGAAGGGATGACCTTGAACTTCTTGGGATGAGCTGAACCCTTAATGTGCCACTGCATGGACTCTTGTTTACTCTCTGGGTCATAATGATGAACCCAGGTTTCATCTCCAGTAACTATTCTTTGCAGCACCTCATCAGGATTTTCACCGCACAGGTCAATAAAATCGGAACAACAAGCTACACGCATGTCTTTTTGAAGCCGAGTCAGCATTCGCGGAACCCATCTTGCACTTACTTTTGACATATTAAGATGGTCATGGATAATATCATGTACGGTACCAATAGAGAGATTGGTTACTTGTGCTATAGATTTTACCTTCACTCGACCATCTTCCAATATAAGTTTTTCCACTTTATCAATATTTTCTTGTGAAGTAGCTACTACAGGCCGGCCAGGTCTAGGGTCGTCTTCAACACTCTCCCTTCCACGTTTAAACTCGCTTGACCACTTTTGAATGGTAGATAAAGAAGGAGCAGACTCACGGTAAACACAATCCATTTCCTCTTTTATGGTTTTTTGATTTTTACCCTGTTTTGTCAAGAATTTTATCACGCATCGATGTTCTAATTTAGTTAACATTGTCAATTCCCACATGATGTTCATGTTTGTTCAGCAATTGCAGAAAAACAAAAGAACATCTCGGTTCGAATTATACTTTTTTTTAATGTCAATGAATAAACCTTAGCGGCCAGTAACGAAAGAAATTTTAGAAGAGGTTGTAAGATATCAATACCGAGAATATTTTGAACGCCCCTCGTATATAGTTATATTTATTGTCTGTACTTACTTGTAGATTTATTATTGGATTTATTATTATTATTTTGTATTTTAATTATCACTAACCTTAATTAATTTTAAGATTTGTTTGTTTGTTTGTTGTTGTACTAACAATTATGGATCGTATGGATTTGAAATAAATAAATAATTGAATTGAATAATTGAATTGAAAATAGACCAATCAGTGCAGGCCATTCGAGACGAACAACGCGACCCCGTTCTGTATACCGTCATCCGGTCAACACTCTTGAGTAGTGTCATCTCACCTCAAAGTCTTTGGAGTTTTGAACTTAAAGATAAGACTTAATTGATCCACAATAAGTAATAGTATGTCATACAGACTACGCCACGTTCCGTCCGCCCGGAATGGAATAGATTCACTCGTGGGCCGTGACGGAAGATTGACTAGCCCCTATGTCGGAATTAGCCACATTGACCTTGTCATTTTCAGCAACTGCAACTATGGGCAAATGTAACTACTCTAAAAACACAACGAGTATAGAGCTAGAGAGTCACTTGTATTCATGACATACTTTCGCTAGCCATCAGAGAAAAAGAATTCACTCACTCACAGAGCTCTAGCTCTAAACTCATTTCTTTTCTTTTTGGAGTAGTCGCACTTGCCCCATTGTTGCAATTGCCCTGGTTGATCTTAATAACTATAATTCTTGAAAAAAATGCAAATAGATGACTAAAAATGCAGAGGTTTAAAAAATCCAGTATAGTTCAGATCACACAACACATCTAATAAAGGTAGGTGCACAAACGCTCAACAAGTAGACGCAAGCTATGCCAACTTATTGCCAACTATGCCTCTTCATAACTCGGGGCGGGGAATTGTTGTCTCAACTCGCAACTACACGGCATAGCTTGCAATATCCCGGTGCAGGCCTATCTGTTAACGCGGAACCATTTGATTTCAATGAATAGCCTTGTTTTATGATTTTAGTTATGTGAATAGAGTCCGTCTAACTTTGTAGCTACTCGGACTGAACTAAGTGGAGGGAGTGTCGTTATCACCCCCAACCCCACTCCGGGTTTTTGGTTATGTGTTAGTCATATAATACAATTAACATTACTAAACCGATAAATAGGATGGCAAGTTTTTAATTAACAACCCAGAAAATAAAGTTATTAAACGAGTTATAATTACAACTATCGTGTCTAACTGTCTTGTTGTAAAAATGATTTTCCGATCCGACATTTTATTATACATGATTACGTGAATGAACCCGATAAGAACACTTCAGTGAGCACCTCACAGGCTTGCTGCACTAGCAATGGCTTTCCTCCAAAGGGAAATAAGTTTCCACGGCGTTTCTATGAATGCTAGCGGAAATAGCGCTAGAATGAAGTGAAATAAGATTTATATAGAATGTTATTTTAAAGTTTGTAAGGATAAATGTGGGATTTCTGTTAGGATGTAGAATAAAAATGTTTCCTATTAATGTGTATCCTCCTCGTAAACCTCCGCCTTCTTATAGAAATGAAAGATGGTAAAATTTAAAACCGCAAGAATAATCCTGGATCTTACTTACCTATAGGTTTCAATTTTAAACATAGGTTTTTAATATCAGTATCTTTCATGCTAACGATTCTATGAAAAAGAAAACAATTTTAATAATAATAAAGGAAACCCTCAAATACACTATTACCTACCCTAAGGTTAAGTGTGTTAGACAGTTACATATTTATTTACTTCCCTACTACAATAAATAATTCTACTGCATTTAATAAATTATCTTTATATGTAACAAATATATAGTTACAATTGAGAACTGGGTATGTAGTCATTGACTATATATAATAATCGAAATAAAAATCTCGGGACACTTTCTTCTCCTATCAGGATCAAAAGAGCTCGTGATTAGCTGTGTGGAAATTACATAAAAATTCCTAAATCTAAATAAAAGTGTCAAAAAGTGGACGGGGTAACAATGCACAGACACAATAAATACCAAAGCAAGTGCCATGGCCAATGCCTAAACCGGCCGACCGCGATATCGCCCGACAAAGTGCCGTTAATTGCACATTATAGTACAATGTGTACACTGTACACAAACGCTAATTACAATTAAAACGATGCGTCCATTGCACAACACGCGGATACATTCATGACTAGCTGCCCGCGACTTGTCTGCGTACAATTATTTTTGTGATAAATATGATATTATATTAGGAACAGCACGTGAGGTGGATACAACTAAATTAAACGGTCGCGCTCTCATACTATTCGTACATCATCATCACAATTTTAAGAGCCTGGCTCTTGTCGGTGGAGTAATCGCCATTCTGTTTTTCTCTCTGCCACTGTTTTGAGCTCCTGATACGTCACTATGTTGATCTTCTCTTTGGCTTGGTCCAAAAACGCACGTCGCGGCCTTCCTGTGTCTCTCTTTTTTTCTATTCTTCCTTCAATTATAGTCTTTATGTAAGTATCGTGCCGTATCAAGTGCCCCAACATGCTTCCCCTTCTGTTCTCAATCGTTTTCAGCAAGGATCTCTTTTCCCCTACCAAATCCAATACTTCCGTATTTGTTTTCCTCTCTTTCCAGCTTATACCTTCCATTCTTCTCCATGTCCACATTTCAAAAGCGTTCAATCTGTCCCGATCACGCTGGGTTAATGTCCACGTCTCGCTTCCGTATAACGCTATACTCCAGACGTAGGTCTTGATAAATCGCTTTCTTATATTTCGGGATATCTTCGCTTTGAATAGGTATTTTTTGGTGTTGAAAGCTTTTTTAGCTATGGCTATACGTGTGATGATATCCGAAGTGCATCTGGAGTTACATGTTATAATGCTACCTAAATATTTAAAAACTTTTTACTTGTTCAATTTCTGTGTTTCTGATTTTTATAGGTTGTCTTTTGTACTTGTGTTTTGATGTAATTAATGTTTTTGTTTTATTGATATTGATCTCAAGTCCAAATTCTGTAAATATGTGATCCATTTCTGATACCAGCTGCTCTAGTTCTATAGAATTTTCAGCTATTGCTGCTATGTCATCTGCAAACCTAACGAAATAAAAAAATTCCCCGTTTATTTTTACACCCGTATTCGTACGACCACCTGAAATAATGTGGTGAGATAGTGGCGTTTTGTAATTACAATATGCGGTCAGTGACCAGACAAAGAGTCGCCCAAATAATTTCAATAAATCACAAATTGCAATGATTAGTTCACTTCAACCGCAGTTGTTTCAATGATTTGTGTACAAGTTTTCTCGTCACCATGTTAACCGAAAAACATTTTACAGTACATATGGGGCTACTTTTCCGCTCTAGTGCGTAAAATAGCACTTTTCGTGCGTATGTCGAAACTTTAAAGTACCATATGTACTGTAAAACGTTGTTCGATACACGAGCGAATAGGTAATTCGCATCTCGTGTCCATTTAAAACACTCCCTTCGGTCGTGTTTTAATTTATCGCCACTCGTTTCGATTTTCCTCTTTTTCGCACTTGTATCGATAATAACTATTTTTTGCTGGTGTGTACTATTTCAGACTATATCTCCGTTCTTCCGTGTAAACAAGGGTATATCATACGTTCAATAAACTATGTATGCCAGCGCCTCACTATTTATGTTTATTAATAATTATGTTTTACGATGCTAGTTAAATTTCACTAGAGTAAAAAAGCCAGTGCATCTCACGCAAAGCAGATAACGATACAATTAGTCGGGTGCGCGTCTACCGAACGGTCTTGTGCGACAACGGCGACGCCACACGCTCGCGTTACTTGATCTACAATTTATGGCAACTGATCTGCACGACCATACAGAAAAAGTGACAGTGTCATACAAATCTCGTTTATACACGGGACAACAAACGCGACAATTTAGAAAAACCTGCCACTGTTTCGTACTATGCAGCGGGCGAGATCTTTGTGCTAAAACCTAGCTTACGTTTAGTGTAAGTACGAGTATGTATATGCTTCAGCGTGTGAACAAGATAGCGGTATATTCACGTATATAATGATGTCTTCCTCGTACACCGGATCGTGAAGGCCACCTTAGCGCTACAAAGCTGCCGCGCGGGTACGGTTCGGTGTGAGTGAACCCCACTAATGGGTACACAGTGCGTAATATTATGTTAAAATCTTACGCGTACGCGGCATGATATTGCAACGAAAGATTGTTGCATTTACAGTCACGAAGGGAGATGAGAAGTAATTTTTCACGCACTACGAGTATGTTGTAAACGTGCTTAGGGGCATTCGATTACTTTTTTCTAGTCATTAGTGGGCACCATGACCACGTGTATATGAACTCCAAAGGTGCACGCATATGCGTTGGTTACTCATTGCACGAAAGACCCGATGCAAGAAAGGTCAACTGGAAGTTATCTAACCTATAAGCTATCTGTTTAAATTTGGTTGGTATTCTTGACGAAAACTGACGACAACACTAACAATTAGTGTACAACATTTACCACCAATGGTTTAGCATTATCAAGATTCTTTATAATAAGGTCATTCGGTTGCCGCAAGCCTAGACGCCCTAGAGCCTGGATTAATCATAGCTTCAATTTGAAGATTTTGTAGGATATACAGTGAAATTAAGCTTATACTGTTCCGAATAGGGAACTGGATATATCCAGTTTCCAACTATCCACCAAATATTATCGAATTCTGACAAAGAAATAAATCTGCAACAAAATGAAACCGGTCCACCCGGGCCTTTCTGATAGATCTGATGGCGTGGCTGTACTTACAATCTACGAATCTTTGCTGCTACCGTTTGATTCACTCCGCTAGTGTGCAAGCGAGCGCTTGACCGATGCACTCCACTTGGTATTTGCCACGTCCGTTCTGCAATTGATGCTGGGAGATTCTAGTTACGCGTGCCTATACAAATTAATATAGACCTTGTTACGTTGTTATAAGACCTTTTCCTATATCTACATGAACGTCTCTAAATACTTATGGCCAGTAGTCAGTTCGGTACAAAACAAAAGGCTATAGTAAAACGATTGAAGTTTCATATAAGTTTTACGGAAAATATTGCCATGCTGTAATTATAAAATTTAACAAAACTTTAACAAACGGAGAAACGATTACCAATGGCCTACTAGAGTGGATAGACGCTTATCAACAACGTCATAAATGCACGAAAAAATACGACACTAATTTCCATAATTATATTTTCCCTCACCCGTTTTTTTCTGTCCGGCGTGATTGGCTTGAATATCGTGCATAGGACCCTTTCAACATGACTGAACAAATGTAGCGTCGGTTCACAAGCAAATCTAGCTTCAGCCCCAAAAATGTTCAGAGCGAATCAGCCTAACGTTGGTCCTTGAATTGAAACATCGGAATAAATACCGTTTTCAGAAGGTATTCGTTTTTAGTGAGTTTTGAGGTATAAAGGCTTTTCTTTGCACTACTCTAGTAGTACGCCTACGCTTTTCTATTGAAACAGTCTTCGTTTACAAGTGAACGAGATGTCAAGAGAGCCACTCTAATGGAAGTTTTCAGAAAATAGTGTAAGTACCCAATTAGCGTCGGTTGTTAAGAAATGCAAGAGCAGTAGCTTAATTTGACCCTCATGTATGTAGAACGAATAATAGCTTCAAATAGCTTTTAAGCTCTGTCGATGGCCTTCCGTCATTCTGAACGCGACACCCTGTAGAATGTAGCAAGACGGTTCATAAACATATTATTAATTATAATTACATCGTCTCGTCCTGGAGGCCTGAGGGAAATTTAATTTTCGCATCATCCATCGCCCGATAAGCTAAGATCCTGTGCTTCCTTTGGGTACCGAGGGTATAATTATAAGCGACTCGAAAGCTAAGCCACCGTAAATATCTCCTTCGCATGAGGCCTCAAACGACCAGTATAAGCATGATCCCTAGATTAGTAACAGCTATGGGCTGTCACAGATCAGGTTCGGCTGGGACACGGTCCGGGATATGTCCGGAGCCTGTTACGACAGGAGTCATCGATCGACACAACGTTAGTCTGACTGCATTATGTTTAGGTGTAGACGTCTGATACATCGTGGAGCTGGCGAATACATGAAACATTGTCGTAGCTTGTCAAAACTTGGTTTAGACTATACATATCCTAAAATTATTGATAGGGGCTGTACGCTTGAAGGTTTTGTAGTGAGAACAGATTAATACTTAATATGACATGTCAATGTTTTAGTTACAGAAATTGGGACACGAACAGATGCACCATATTGATAAAGAAAAACAGTAACACAATGAAAATGATAGCGTTTTGCCTTCATTTTTAACGTCCCGTCCGTGCGTAAAAGGCAAATACATTATAAGACACTTGTTTGAATTTATCGGATTCTTAAGTATATTTTATTTTATATGTAGATGCGTACAATGCCGGTGAGTTTGAGTTACTTGATTAATCTTAATTTAGACAGGTAATTGTAGAAATGTACAAATAATATTGTATGAGCAAACTGTATTTCAACTTTTTGCAGTAAGAAAATATTATTGCATGTCCATCACGTGGTCATTATGTGTAACTTTATAAAAATATATTTATATTTGTAACTGAAGATTGATGTCCACGATATAGTCTATTATCAAGACATATAGCTGTCATTTTAACAAAACGGGCGATACGGATGGTGCCCATTAGTGTTACTCTAATTGAGTGTGCTGTTATTGGATTGGATTGGAGTACCGTGAAGTGTGGTTACTGTGCGTGTGGTCACCAACTAAACCGAACAAATAAAAAAAGCAGTACCGTTTTTATCGGATGGTAATTTTTGCTCATTACAATATTTTCTTTAAATATTGTAAATTACTATGTCTTCCTTCCTTGTTTTGAGTACTTATGGAATGTAGTTGACAAACAAGACTCTTTTTATACGGATATCTTGAGATCGCGCGACCTTAAGAAAAATTGTATTGATATAATTTGTTTGGCAACCGATGACATTTTGATAGTACTATCAGAGATTATTTGCACACATATGCGAATTGAGATGTGAGCCAGCAAAAATAACCAATCGATATTATCTAGTGGCCAGCCAACTTTCTCTGAGATGTATTACAAACGCGTACTACCTGATAAGGATAAAAAATATACAAACAAACATAAGAGAAAACGAAACAGCGCTATCGATGGACACTGGACCATTGGTTACATTAGTAAATCAGGTTTTTTTTTTGTTGAAGGTTGGTGATTAATTTAGTAAGCGAACCGTTGCGGGCAGGCAATGGAACTCGGTAACTAGCACATCGGATGTAACTCTATTGTTATACATAACTATATTTTTAATACAGCCTCAAAATGTATTAGGACAAGAACTAAAATATTTACTTTGAAGTGCTGTCACTTCAACATAGACGTGATTTGCGTTTCCACTTGCAGAAATTCTCTTTCGGTCATCATTGTTAGCCGCAATCGTTATACGGACTAACTGCTTAAAAACTTGAGAAATCTTACCCTTTTCTGTTTTAAAAACTCATTCCAATGAGAACCATGTGAGACCAAGGATTTTATATTTCATTGTGACAGTGTCTTCTTCTTCTTTGTCTTATCCTCATGACTGGGACGGTCACGACTGAGGACACTCTTCACCAGTGCTGGTCTCGGTGTAGGCTATACTTGCCGCAATACCAACTGGCGACTGAGATCATAATAATATCTCCTTTACCCTTGTTAAGACCAACCAAGAGTGAAAGAGATGGCATTATGGCCTGACTAGCCATTTAATTGTGAGGCAGGTATAGCCTATAATGTGGCTTTAGTCTCTGACGTTATTCTGTCATAAGATACCAAATTAATTGATTATATTTAAGAACTGAATATACCACAAGCCTTTGCTGCATTAAAAGGATTAATAAATATTAGGCCAATTTACTTTTACTACTTCCAATAGTTTATTTGCTGGTCCCAATCATTTCATCAACGCACAAGCCGATGCGCCCGGAGAAAGAAGACAGTATGTATCTATCAACTTCATATGCACATAATACTTCTCTTACTATACCGAGGTTCATTGCACCCGGTCCAAATACTAACCACAATTGCCCAATTGTAGACGCTATGTCGACGTAACAGGGTACAGATTAGTTCAGTTACAAGTGGGCTATCCAGATTCTGTGCCCCGCCAGTTTGACCCCAGTTGCGGAATCGAGGCGTCATCGTTTCGCGATTGTCCAGTGTCCATCTTAGCGGCCAATTGACACTTGACCCCAGCGACACTTACCGCGACCTTGACGTACAGTGAAGCTAGTTAGTTAGTCTTCTCACTTGTCGCTCGGTTATCGCTGTCTATAACGATAGGGACGAGCGAGAATCAATCGAATGACAAACGCAGACCGCTAGATCCCTGAGATGTTGTAGGTCCTTGGGGTTTAAGTATAAACATCAAATTTAGATCAGAAGTGGTGACAATGAGCAGTATAAATAGTTTAGCAGCTTAAGAAAATACGATGTCTTGTATATTTTATCAAACCCAGAGGACATACAGCACGTGTATTGTACGCGTTCACAGAATGCTCGGAGATATAGTTTGCGTTCTATTCATTTTTACATTACCTTTCCTCTTCCGAGTTACAACGGCGTGCAATATAAAATCACTCGAATAGCGCATTCACATTACGAACAGTATTATTGTGTAAAGGACTATAATTTACATCATACATTATGAGTTTAAAAAATACCTATTGCATTAATATATATGTATTACCATAAATATTGTTACTAGAGTTCAGACCCAGGACTAAGCTAACTCTGGACAGACTTAGCAATGATAAAGTGTGGAAGCTTCATCAAAAACAATTATTTTAATCAAACTAAAGTTAAGCACTTATACACTTAATAACGTATAATTCAGTGCTGAGTTACCTTAGACAAACTTAAATTACACACATTGGCAGTTTAAACAATGCATTTCGATGTAATGTTACATGGATTTTACAGCGTTACTGGTACAGAAAAATCTCCCCAAATATCTCGATAGCCACTCAGCCTACCTCCAAGCATTCTGAGATACGACCTTCTTCAATTAGTATTAGGCGATGTTAGTTATGACATACAAAATACTCTAGAAAATACGCCATTATAAAAAATTGAAACGGTCAGCGAGCCCCAGACTATAAGCCCCAAATCGTTATATTTTTTAACGATAGCAAGGTAATTTTCAGTTAGGCCAAAGTATTTCATAGTCAGGGCGTATTTTCTCAGGTATAAATACGATTTCGCAGTGTAGCCTGACATACCTTGAGGCTGCTGCTGGTATGGCGCGAGCAGCCGCGTCCGTTTCTTCTCATAGCCCTTCTGTGTGATGTCACCTGTGAACATTGATTATAGTTTAGCAACGAGGTCGAGGTTAGTCGCGGAGGAAGTGGGTCAGTGACTGGACTGATTGGCACAATGAGTGGTTTTTAAATATTTTTAAGAGGATTAATCTAATATGTATGGTTTCAATGACGGAGTCTATGCGACATACAGTCAACAGCAGAAGTTGCTAAGCGGGCCAGGTGTTAAAAATGACCTTGACGCGACTTTATTGTTAAGAGAATAAGAGCGTGTCAAGGTAATTTTGAACACCTCGCCCGCTTAGCAACTTCTGCTGCTGACTGTACTGAAGATGCAGCCGAGTAAAACAATACTTAATTGTTAATAACAGTCGGTGTAACTTGTCTCATTGTCCGTGTACTGTGATAGCAGCAGAAGTTGCTAAGCGGGCGAGGTGTTCAAAATTACCTTGACACGCTCTTGTTCTCTTAATAATAATGTCGCGTCAAGATCATTATGAACACCTGGCCCGCTTAGCTGCTCTAATACAGCACAACCGAGATTTGAATCCGCGATTTTGGACCGCCACACATATGAAACGATAAATAGTAAGAACCCGTTCGGTTTCAATAATAACAATCGGCACATATAAATAAGGCAAATAAAAATTGAATTAAGTGTACGCGATATGTATATGTCACGTTTTCTAACAACAATGTGAATAATGTATTGCTTGTAAATATGTATTGAAATAATGGTGTAATTTAAATGGATGTTTACAAGTTTACAAGGCTAATCGTTGACTTTATTACATAACTGCTATCAGGGCCCCGTTTCTCAAAAGCTTGAAATTGAATTGAAATAATTAGATCTACATGTGAAGTTAAATAAAAAGCATTATTATGAACACATGGATACGACATTTAATGTTCTTTCAGTCATTTATCGAATATCATTTTTTAAATAGGTTATTATCAACGAATGTTCCCTTTCATCCAACAATGCGCTGTTTTAATTATGTAAAAACAGTAATAAGCAGGTACTCGACTCCTTGTCAAGAAAGCTCAAAGCTCAGACTGTTTTTATCGATTTTCACGGGCACTTCGTTTCCACTTCAAAACGTTCAATTTTATTTAACATCTTTTATTACTTCTTGCTATTGCTTTTGAGAAACACTTCGAAGGAAGACGTTTCCCTTTTTTTTGTTACGCTCAGTAGTTGCTCTGGTGCCAGTTTAAAAGCGGACTTTAGAGAGAAACACGGGTGGAATGGGATATAAGTACGCCTGACTGTATAATTCTATTAAGATACAAGAAGCTTGAAGGGGGTTTTCAGAAAATAGTGTACACAATTAGCGTGAGTTGTTAAAAAAAGTGAATCACTGTCAGTTTTGTGACGATAAATTTATCTATCTAATCTAATACCTTTAAACGAGCAATTCTTGTTTGTTTATTTATTTATTTATATATTATGTATATTTTGAGGATCTCGGAAACGGCTCTAACGATTTCGATGAAATTTATTACTTCGATCTAGCTAGGTCTTATCTCTGGAAAAAGGCGCATTTTTGAGTTTTTACATATTTTCCGAGCAAAGCTCGGTCTCCCAAATATTAGGCATTAAATTTCAATAAAAACTTGGCTTTTATCCGGATTGGAGGGAAAATTCAAACGACAGGGTTGAGTGGAGGAAAGGAGGCCTTTACCCATCAGTGGGACACTAAACCAGGCTAAGAAAAAAGAAAACTTGGCTTTGGTGTTCATTTCATAAACTACACACAAGCGATATGACAATGTAAAAAAGCCAAAAAGTTGAATGTTTCTTAACTACTCTCGCTAATTTGGTTACACTATTTTGAGAAAACTACCTGATATAGAATGATTATATGTCTGTACTGGTCAACGTTAGATCAACTTGACACACGTAAATACTTTTCTTTCCCCTAAGAGGAAATTTCGCAATTGGAAACTTTTCGACGGCATATCAGCTACAATGCGCTACTGAGGTATCTTATTGCTATAGTCGCAAGAAAACGAGTCTCATACTCATAATATTGCCCCTTTTAGGGTTCCGTAGCCAAATGGCAAAAAACGGAACCCTTATGGATTCGTCATGTCTGTCTGTCTGTCTGTCCGTATGTCACAGTCACTTTTTCCGAAACTATAAGGACTATACTGTTGAAACTTGGTAAGTAGATGTATTCTGTGAACCGCATTAAGATTTTCACACAAAAATAGAAAAAAAAACAATACATTTTGGGGGTTCCCCATACTTAGAACTGAAACTCAAAAAATGTTTTTTCATCAAACCCATACGTGTGGGGTATCTATGGATAGGTCTTCAAAAATGATATTGAGGTTTCTAATATCATTTTTTTCTAAACTGAATTGTTTGCGCGAGAGACACTTCCAAAGTGGTAAAATGCTAAAACTAAAAAATAAGAGAATGATAAAACTAAAAAAATATATGATGTACCGAAAATTGGTTTGAACGAGATCTAGTAGTTTTTTTTAATACGTCATAAATCCCCTAAATACGGAAGTCCGACTCGCACTTGGCCGCTTTTTTCCTTGTTGCTAACACAACCTGACAGAATAAGGTAACATTTCCACGTGTGTGTGTTTTTCTTTAAAGTTCTTTCAATACAACTAAAAGTAACATATAGTAAAGACATCATTAAACGATATGATATAAACATGTCATTTTAACACTGCGTGACAAGTATTAAACGTTCACAATGTTCACCAGAAAATAATAGAAAATGTCGGTAAAAAGTCAAGTACGGGTAAACAAAAAGTAAACAATGGCAACACCGATCGTGGTAAAAAATAGATCTGTCGCGAAATGAGAGTTGTGTCGATGCTTTGTTCGGTATACAGTCGAAGTCAAAGTTATGTTTTAATATGTTACCGTATTGCAAACGAGCTAGGTGCAAAAGTGTAAACAAACATATGTTTGAGGTCGACTGCACAAGTTGAAATTTGATTAACACGTTTGTTCAGTCAGCAGCTGAAGTTGCTAAGCGAACCAGGTGTTCAAAATTATCTTGACGCGACTTTATTGTTAAGAGAATAAGAGCGTGTCAAGGTAATTTTGAACACCTGACCCGCTTAGCAACTTCTGCTGCTGACTGTTCCTTGATTTAACAAAGTGAGACATATAATGGCATCACTGTCAACCCGGCTGACCACGGATATTTCTCAGGTTTTATCGATATTTTATACAACTAGGGAACAAATCAAATTATTTTTATGAAAATATTTTGATCTGGTTTTTTAAGTAGTCGTAGTCGCACTGCTATATTTTAAAAATTGTAAACTGAAATAGATACCATACGCTAAAAAAATGTGACCTAATACACCGGTGGCGGCGGTGGCCGGTTTGAGGCTATATCTTATAGACCTTATAGTCTATAAGACTAGACTGGACTGATACTCGTAGTACAAGTTAGAGTCCACTCCAGTCTAAGCTAACTTTGTCAAATGACGGACTGAAGTCAACCTGACTAGGACATCCAATACCGGACGATTCACAATACCGGTATTGAAATCCGATTTTGGCTCTCAATACCAGAATTAAAACGATCCGAAATTAAAACCGGTATAGAACACGACCACTTTAAAATATATTTTAATAACTAGTCGCCAATGAAAATGGGTCATGATTGATCAGAAAACTAATAAACGAAGATAAACAGCAGTACGGAGTGGAATATTAAGGTAATAGGTAGCTTAAACTTAACATTCGCAAATATCGCGTTTTTCTTCGTAATTTCATCATTTTTGTTAAATAGAAACAAAAAATCCAATACTGACTTTTTGATATTTGTATATTGATCCTCTTCATTTCAATTACGGTATTGAAATATCGTATAAATCGGTCCGATATTCCGGTGTTTCGGGATTCCGGAATTCCTGTACTCATGTTCAACTGACCCGGAGGTTTTGACCGAATCTCGAAACCTAATTTCTGCATTATTGCAATTCCGAAACCGTTGTTCCCGGAACATTGAACACGAAGTGCGCTTCGCAAAAATGACGGGCATTTCAAAGGTATTTCGTTAAGAGTTATGGATAATTTCATATTCGGAGTAGTTAATTACGAAAAATTAGTTACGAGTTCTCCTGTTTCGACATTATTACGCAATTTTATTGTCACTGAAGATTTGAAATGATTGTTTTTTTATTATTTACAGTAGAACCCGCTTTATTATGTTTGGAGAAAAGTGGTTATCCACCAGAGAAGTAACCCTTTTTTGATGAGAAAAGGTCCTTATTCAAATAAAATATTTTTAAGTATTTTTAATTTTATTCACGATATGAAACAAAACCATCATTTGACACTTTAAACTCTCGTTTTTCTACACATACCTATAGTGTGTTACCAAGAGAGTACTAACATAAGTAGGTAATACCTATAGAGATAATAACAAAGATTTGATAACTTATATTTCAAGTTGGTACCTAATTTGTAAGCACGTTATATACTACTTTGTAGAGCTGTGTTCATTATTGTCAAGGCAAGCACTCGCCAGTACGCAGCGGTCGTTTCAAACCTACGAGCTTGCGAGTATGAGTTACGATAGTAGTCAATAAAAATGCTTCACATTTCTTCGCAAATAAATGACTTATGACTTAAGTATTCATAGTAAGGCAAGTTATACAAACCTATCAACTAGTGCGACGGTTGGTTGGCGGCTGAATAGATAGATTAGTTCATTCATCATCATAAAACAGCACGGCCCCCTGGTGCCGGCGTCCTAATTGAGTATTAACCCATTGACACAATATGAGGGATCTGTAGGAAGGAAACACCAAGCTACTGCGTTAGGGTGGAATCACATCTGTCAGCATCGAGTCGCATTTTATATATGAGAAATCGCTCGTTAGTATGAAGATGCGTACGCATCGGAAAGCTGAAAGCATGCGTACGCATCTTCATACTAACGAGCAATTTCTCATATATAAAATGCGGCTCGATGCTGAATGAATGAATGAATGAATGAACGTTTATTCACAAGAACATATGGTACAGTACAGTGGATGTTATAAATTTACAATGTTGGCCCTTAATATGTTCTGCCATAAGAAACCCGCCGAAACTTTGGTCGCACCAGTGTCAATGTAAATAGGAGCGTGGTCAAGTGTAATATCGTCTTGGAAAGTGATGTGCTTTATAATATATTATATGATACGCTCTTATGATTTTACAAGTAACTGTGTATTGAAAAAATCAATGAAAAAGATATATATTGGCAAACAAGATTAATTATATCACATATTATTAATATAAAATAAGTTTCTAACATTTTCACTTTAGACTCATACTAGCAAGTTTATTAGTTTATAAATCAATCAGTTTCTCGCCATAACGAACATGCTGATAACTTTATATTTTACAATTTTCATAATATTGTGTAACAACTGAACACTCCACTGAAATTCGGTATTATGATGAAAATTCTAGTTTAATTTACCACCAATTTCAGGGTATGCACGTTATTGCCACTTTTTTACGATAGTGATAGTCTTGAATATGGTAATTTTACTTTCGTTTTACCCCTGGGGTGCCCTAAAGGGGCCCACTGATTATCAGTCCGCCGGACGACATCAGCCTGTCAGTTAAGGGGCCCAGTAGGGGTCACAAAACCGTGCGTATTTTAGAAAACCGGTTTTTCGGTTTTTGTGCAACAGCAAAACCGGGTTTCCGGTTTTTTCGGTGATTTCGATTTTACATATAATTTGTAAAATAAGCAAGTATTCTTAGGATCAATGGTTTATTATTCAGTCTTCCACAACATTTCTATATAGGTACTCTATCTTTACCAAGACCATCAAATTCCATCAATAAAGTTTTTAACCTCATGGTCAGCAATTCTGGAACGGAATGCCTGAGCAAAATATTACGTGACAACGGGGTTGACATAGTCCTCCTTCAGGAAACACACACCGCTGATAATACCCAACTCGCTAAACGAGTTACAAGGGCTTTGATTTGGTTGCGGCCATTACATCAGCTGAGGATATAAGAAATCTGATGTGGAAGGCGATCATGGACTGGACAGATAGGACCAACACTTTCTTAACCATTTCTAACAAAGGCAAAGGAACCTGAAGGAACAAAGAAGAAGAAAACTGTACATAGTAAATATCGCGAGATTGACTTTTGTCATAATTACTATACAATCAACATTTTTAACTAGAGATCAACGAACGTTCCCACTAAAATGTTATTTAAACTACGTAGTACAGGAAATTAAGGGATAACTAGTGAAAATAGTAAGCAGTTTTTTATATAATACGTATACGAACTTCGTATAATGTATTGTTTTGTTCTAAATATAATAACAAACTCTGAAGTAATTGTTGCTCATCAAAATAATTAAACTATGTTTATAAAACTGTCAAATCGAAAACCTCGAAAAAGCGGGTTTTATCAAAGTCAAAACCCGGTTTTGGCAATTGGCTGAAAACCCGGTTTTTCGGGTTTTTTCGATTTCGGTGAAACCGGGTTTGTGACCCCTAGGGCCCACTGATTAACAGTCCGCCGGACGGTACCGGCCTATCAGATAGAACAAAAAGTTGACAGTTCCGAACAACTCACAGGCCGGTACCGTCCGGCGGACTGTTAGTCAGTGGGCCCCCCTTTAGAAAAAAAAGTTGACAGTTCCGAACAACTGACAGGCTGATATCGTCCGGCGGACTGATAATCAGTGGGCCCCTTTATATCACACGTGGTATACTAAATAGTATAGGAGTTCCATACTACTGTGATACTGGGGCGCTCCACGGGGTTAAAGGTTTAAAAATACAATTTAAATACGTCAATTTGTGCGTCAATTCAGGAGTGCCTTTAAGTATGTTTCATTAACACAAACAACAGTATAGTTTTATCGTAAACACAGGTGCATAGTATTTACATCATTTCACTCCTTACGCTGTTATTACACTTGTTGTCCGGATGCTAAATTGTCCAGTCAATTGTTTTAGTGTCACGATCAAACAAAAATAAGTCTTAACTTCTGCCTGCTAAAGTTCGTTTTAAAACTTCCTTTAGAGTGTATTATTGTATTATTACTGAGATTGCTGTTAGCGCCAGACAAAGGAACAGGAGGCGTCTATAAGCTCATTTAATTAACATGCCACTGGCTGTTTTCACCGACTCTCTTAGGAAGGATTAAGTCGACGAACTAAGAGTTTGAAGTCAGAATTGAATCAGGATATAAGGAAACTTTGTATTCAACACTAATTTTGAATAATATAACCTGTGTGTAAATGCTGTTTTCAGGCTTATTTATGAACAACGTACATTCGACCGAATTAACATAAATAACTTTCGTGCTCTCATCAGTTGCACTATTTTAAGTCATTTCATATTAAAATGCCTGGAATAGCGTACCAGCTTTCGTTTGAAATTGAACTGTGTTCACCACTGACTAAAGTCCCATTTTGAATAGCTTATTGTAAGTAGATCGTTCCACGCCCCATTAGTATTTATAAAGAGTAATTATTTGATAATTCGCAAGGCATTTTATAATTATCAACATCACGAAACATCACGGTCCATCAGTCAATACATAAATAGTAGGCATAGCGTTGCTGGCAGAAATATTCGCATAGAATTGGCATGGCGGCAGATTAAGACATAAAACAATAAAACTGCTAATCCATTGTTTTATATCTTATTTAACAAGTAAAATAAAATTTAAGACTTTAAATGATTACTAAAGGTAAGTATTCCACCCTGATTCATCTAACACGTTTGAGCTGCAGGATTTTTGGTATACAAACATACATACATATATACACTTCTTCTTTTACAGCGTTTTCACATTGTCCGATCATACTATAAAGAGGTCAAAATTTAAAAAGCCCCTTTTATATATTTATTTACTCATTGTTTAAATGTTTATTGTTAAAAAGATAACCTTAAACCAAAAATGAAAGACTTGATGCTATACTTGCTATAGTATAGGGCACTATCCGCACTATGTACCGCTACTCGTAGTCTAGTAGCTGCTGTTCTCCAAGGATCATCTGACATTCGATATCGGATCGGACAATGTGAAAATGCTCTTAGTCGGTAACAATACTAACAATGGACTAGAAGAGTAACAAAAGCTCAGATTAAGTTACGAGTACTGACGAGACTTTTATACATAGGTGTCCAACGTTATCCAGAATTAGATGAGTTAAATTGACAGCAAATAAAGAATGTGATTCGAAAACACTAAATGAGGTGTGGAACCATGTAAATAAAAGTAACTTGTGAGTTATAAATAGCCTACCTACTTACTACTAGCCTATCTATCACTTAATTCACGGACAGTCAGCAGCATATATAGTTGCTAAGCGGGCGAGGTGTTCAAAATGATCTTGACACGACTTTATTGTAAAGAGAATAAGAGCGCGTAAAGGTAATTTTGAACACCTCGCCCGCTTAGCAATTATTGCTTCTGACTGGACATACATTTCAGTTTAGAGCTGCAAGATAGGCAACTAAGAAAAACGGAATTTTCAAAGTCTTATGTTAAATTACAGTAAAAAATCTAGATTTTATGTCGCCAAACAAAACTGTTATACATAATATAAACAGGTATATGACAATATGATTAAGTTTGGGATGTTAGTCACGCGCGCAAAGCGAAGACAAAGACTCTACGAATCTAGGTATGTATGTACGTTAGGTAAAAAACGTAAATACACAAATATTTAATTTTAATCTTTTTTTCGGAGTAATTTAACTTCTTAGCAAACTAAATAACGCGTCTGCATATCTTACGTGATATTATGGCTGTTGCTACGTTTTTTTACATAGGTAGATGTTACAGACATGTGTCTTTATTACTATATTTTTATGATATATGAGGCAAAGGAGCAGACGAATCGCTTGATGGTAAGCAATTACATGGACTATGGACACCTGCAACTCCAGAGGGGTTGTAAGTGCGTTGCCGGCCTCAGAGATGGGAGTAAACTCTTTTCTTGAAAGTATACGACTTTCAGAAATAATGTAGGCGACAGTTTAGTTCAAACAATAAGCCTTTTTAGTTACAGTCAGCAGCAGAAGTTGCTAAGCGGGCGAGGTGTTCAAAATTTCCTTGACACACTCTTATTGTCTTAACAATAAAGTCGCGTCAAAATCATTTTGAACACCTCGCCCGCTTAGCAACTTCTGCTGCTGACTGTACAATAGTTTATAATATTTGGTATATTTACAATAATTCAATTAATGTATTTGTGTATTATAGGAATTGCACATCTTATCTTATAAGAATTGAATTTTAATTGGACCATTTCACAATGTAGTTAAGTGTAAAAATATGGGTGCATGCAACTTACTCAAAAATATGTCCCATAGTTCTTAATCGCTTACATAAGAGCTGTCATATTGTGTTATGGGATGGAACATATTTTTGAGTATGATGAGTGTACCCATTTTTTGCCAAACTTGACAGTACACTCTGTTTCAAACAAAATATGTAACTCAAATAAAGTAGTATTTTGTGTTGTTTCATTGCTTCCTCAAACAAATTAAATTCATCCCAACTTCTATACAACAAGGTTGTAGTTTAAAATAGGATAATTTTGTATGTTGTAAGGCACACCACACAAAATAAAGAGGAACTTTTATGCCCTGAAAGCTGCCGCCAAAGCTTTGGGCTGGGTGAATAAAAACATGTAGATCAAGTTTTTGTGTCATACTTATAATACCATGTGGATACCCACATGGTATTATAAGTATGACACAAACACATACATACGTACGTACGTATTTACATACGTATAAAATAGGTATGTTAAGTGGCCAGACTACACAACGGACATTTATCTTAGACCTTTATACTCGTCACAAATGGATACTGTGCCACAAATGTTTGAATACTGTATGGGCAATGGTAGTACATATCATGCTGTTTGGATAAGGGGCCGAACATAGCAATATTTAAATCTCCTGTATCTGTATGATACGGATCCTGGCCAAATTTTTAAGTCATCTTTTTGCATTTTTTCAAGGAGATATATCTTGCTCTATACATCACAACCAAGGTTTGAACCCACAATATGAAAGGTTAAAACCAATTAATCTTGTATTTAATTTCAGTATCTGGCTTGTTACATATTTTACCAGTAAATCCCCTATTCAGGGACAATAATGTTATTGTTTTTATTATGTAACACTAATATTCATGCATATATAGCCCATCTTTACTCACTAACCATATTTATGTGTGTAGTGTATGGCATATAATGTTTATCTATGTATTTACATATTTATATGTGTCCCCTGATAGATGATTTACTTTAAGAGTGTGTTGACTTATCAATTGACAGTTCAATTAGGTATCAAAAGCACTTAAACTAGATAGCCTGTTCTAGATGCCTATCAACAACATCATATAATATAACGAATCCTACATATCTACTTATGAATCAATAGTTTTCAAGAAAATTCTTATCAAATGATAAAGAATTTTTAACTATCAACAACATATTTCTACCTGTAAAATCGTATTTATTTGTCATAAAATGCCAATTGTAAGCACTTAGTATCTCATTAAAAACACAGACGCTTAAATTGGATTTGAGTATGATGTAAATATGTACAAAGGGTATGAGTAATACTGCATTGTGCGAGCGCGAGGGGTATTTTATTTGTGGTCGCCCAGTCACTCACACCAGTTAATAAGGAAAACACATGCAAAACTACATTTATGTACATTGTAGAGACCACTGAAGCGCTCAAGAGCTGCTTTAGGGTCAAATCTTCGCAATACGTGAGTTTGCTGCAAAGTTTCTGCGATCGTTCGAAATATTTCCCTGCGGCCGGAGTGCCATCGTGCATACAATTGCATTCCTTGACAGCCGATGTGTGACAAAGCGCGTAACAACTCGAGCGTGAGCCGTAGCCCCGATACCATTATCAGTACCCCAAGACCGAGAACTAAGAAAACACAAGACGCTACTCTCGCTAAAAACATCGTCAGCTGTCACACATTGCGTCAATACTAGATAAACCTGTTCTGTACCATCAACAAATATTTTATGCCCCAACGGACACAATTGTCCTTACCCCGAAAAAAACAACCAGACAATAATAATGGTAACAAAATAAACTTAAGTTAACAAATTATCGATCTATGGTGATCCGCAAGTTACTGCACTCTTACCTTCGGATAACTCTAAGTCCAATTCAGCTAATTTGTCTCTTATCTCGTCCGGCAACTTTGATATATCAACACTTAAGTCAGCCATCGTGGTAAAACACTATTTTCACACAAAACAAATAAACTTAGCGAGAACACTTCAAGAGACCATCGTGACACATGGCCATCTTGAATTTCGAACAATTTGTGACTCCGATTGTACTATAGTATAGAAAATGTTAGTCTCCCAATAGAACACTAGAGGGCGCCCACACCGGATCAAAACAGGTTTGTTCTCTTTTAGGAAAATCATATTGGTTTACATTTTATCTTTTAAATTAAAATAATTATATTAAATATTTATTATTAGAAACGTATTTTTTTTTTCTATTGATAAAAAAATTAACGGTAAATTCATCATCTGCTTTTTTAAATCAAGAATATGTCACGCTGTCTATGGTTTTGATACACGATTTAAGCCGTATCCCGACGAGCTGGGCAAATCGACAGATTTGATCAAGAAAGTAATTGGCGCCAATCTCATCTAGCGTCCACGCGTACACAATTTAATCACCAATTTGCATTCCATAGATACTAACTTCGAAAATTGGCATTTTTGTATCCGCACCTGCTGATTTGATCGGGGAATCAAATTGGCGTTTGCGTCCGCACGGCCTGTTTCGATCGGACAATTTCATCAGATTGGCGAAAAATAGTCTCGTACGGACTCCACTTTAAATCAGCTTTACACGAAGATTGTATTATTATAAAAACAATACAATGTTTAAAAACAATATCAATTGGTCATACAGAGAATATAAAGTCCGTCAACCAAATCTTGTCAGTAGTAAAAGGCGGCAAATTTGAAAAATCGCGGGTTAGCAACACTGTGTTCGAATAATTCCAAAATGCGTGTCATCTGTGTTTTATCTGTGGAATGTGGACCGTGAATGACAGCCGTCACCTTATTTGTTTTCATTTGGTTTTCATTCTGAATCGTTTCTGTTTCAAGAGATATTTCTGCTGTCACCATTAAATACCAATACATTAAATAAGAATAAGCAAAGCTAAGGGGCCTATAATGTACAATCATGCTCGTTGATGGTAAACATTACTAAAAATTGAGGTTATGACAAGTACATACTGGAAGAACTCTTTCGAACTTTTAAGATTATGTTCAGTTTTTTTGTTTTAGGGTTAAAAGGCATAAATAAAATTAAAACGTATGCCTAAATCTATCCAACAAGACCATAAATTGTGTCCTGGAAACCGTCCATAGGCCCACATGTCTAATATTTTCAGCGATCAGTTGTGACTATTTACAAAGATGCAATAGAATACTACAGAGTATTATGCTTGGTTGAAGTGACCCGGTAACATTGGTAACTTCATTATATTTTTTCAATTAATGACCTGAATTATAGTGTAAGCTAAAGTGACCCTTATCTTATTTACCTTTCAATTAAATAAACACCCAAATATCAGTTGTTTTATTTTTAATATGTAATCCTATTGTACAATATATACCAATCAAAAAAATTACACAGGTATGTCATATTCATCCAGAAGAGTACACTAATTTTCATTAACAAGTGGCATATTATATTGTAAATAACAAATATATGCACTATCTAATTATCTGCATTTTGATATGATTTTATTTTAGTAAACTTTAGAAGACATAGATAGGGAACAAAGAGAATATAAGCACTAAGATAGGGCGTTGTTTTTTGATATCTTCAAATTTGTTCATCATTTTGATTAACATTGTTTTAACATCGCTTTTAAATTGTCCGTCCATGTTTCAAATTTTTTCAATAAACCGCGAGTGACAATTTGAATTGACGTACGCAGGGCGCGCTCAGCGGAAAAAAAAATATTTTGGTTCGATGTACATTGCTGCTTTTCTTAGCGCAATACTGCTCTTTGAGTGTTGCCCTACTTTAGTTTGCTTTACATTGCTACTGACAAGATTTGGTTGACGGACTATAAATTCAATTAATGGCCTATCTAAGGATGATATTTCACCTGTCCAATTTCTTAGTCCAATATGTCATTACATAAAAAGCTAAAAGCTAAAAGTGTAGCTCATTGGTTAAGTAAAATGTGTACGCAAATACATTTATTTGCGTCTCACATTTTACTTAATAATATGAGAGAATGAGACGCATTAGAAATATTAGAATATATAGATGGCCAAGCAGATCTTGTCAGTAGAAAAAGGCGGCAAATTTGAAAAATGTAGGCGCGAAGGTATATCGTCCCATAGAAAATTTGAATTTCGCGCCTTTTTTTACTGACAAGATTTGCTTGACCAGCTTTACTATCCTAAGTTAATTCGCGTTTAAATATTATTATATGCCTAATAAATACATATTGCTGTTGCATATTTTAGATGTCCCTCCCTTCAAGCTAGGCATAACACTTCATACAGTACCTACACAGATCAAAACCAATAAACCTACAGGGGTTGTCAAAAAATGTACGTTGAACCACGTTGAACTTTAATACCATTAGACTTGCATTGGACCAATGGGACAATTACTACATAGAACCGAATAGTCACAAACTTTCAAATCTCAAATTCTGTCGGATCAGTGTTTTGAATGATTCTACGAGTAGAAGAGGTGTACATATTTGTATAGGTATTTTATTTATAATTTTAACTAACCATGGGCAGGGCCATTGTTCCATCTAAAAGCCGTTAAAGACGACCGCATCAGACCGCGACCTTGGTGCGGTCATCATATTATATTTCTCTTGCTCTCACTTAAAGCTGCGTCCTTAATGGACGTACGGTGGACCATCTTACACACGATCGAACGTGCGCCGGACCGCACCAAGGTCGCGATATGGTGTGGTCGTCTGTAAACCAAGTAAACACTAGAATATTGAACATGAGTGTGAAAATACTTAACATTAGTCGGTTCTCATTGTCCAATTTATCCACCATAAACAAGGTAAAAATTATAGACCAACAATACATGGCAACAATGTTCAAAAAAGTTTGTAGCTAGGTGGCGCTGGGTGTTTTCTTCTTCCCGTCATTCACACTTGATAGTTTTTTACTTTTTACATTTCGGTAGTTTAGTTGGCTGTAAAATTATTTTCGTAATGGCTGCCACGCTAAAAGTGTAGCTCATTGGTTATGTCATGTATATAAAATCATTATTCGTAAGTGTTACATGTGTAATTCAACAAGTGTTATGAACAATGATCGCATGAAAGGAGTCTAGTCTCATTCTCGCAGGGACGTTTCTTCTTTCATGTTTCCTTTTTTGGCAATTAAGTTATGGACTCGGCGTTTGTGTACTATATGTAATAAAAACATAATCTATGCGTCGTGAAAAGTGTTCTCTGGGACCATATTGAGTGGAAAGTGTTTCGAGAGAGTTGAAAATGACGGATACGCGTTCGTCGTCTGCGTTGTTCAAGCGCGCGGAGCAGCTGCGGCGATGGGAGGAATCCGACACCAATAAACAGAGCCCGACTCCTAAGCGGGCGTCGAGGATCCAGTTTTCCTCGGGGATTGTGTTCCTGGCGGCGTGCACGTCGGGTGACAAGGACGAGGTGCAGCGCCTTCTGAAAGCGGGAGCCGACATCAACACTGCGAACGTGGACGGGTTGACAGCTCTGCACCAGGTCAGTTTCAGTGCCCCAACACACATCCCAACCCTTCCTGGTCTGCGTCGCTCCTAAATACCGCTTCTTGACGGCGGTTGATATTACGTAGTTTGACAGGTAGGAAGTTTCAAACTGGAATTCAACTCTTTATCATTTACGTTTGCGCGAATTAAATAAACTGAAATATCTGTAGTCAAGATGAATGAAAATACATACAGTTATAGAGTATCCATCAGTATACATTTTTAGAATATATCCTATAAAATGTAGTAAATTTCAAGTTAGCATTATTGTTTACTCCTAGTTTATTATGTACATCTAAGAAGTCTATACTGAAGACAAAACAAACTGGTTTTAACCTTTCATATATGTGGGATGGTCAAAAATAGTGGGTAAAAAATCTCGGGTGTGCTACATTAAGCAGAAAAATCCTTCTAGAAAAAGAAAATGCAACAAGATGACTACTCAGACAAGAGGTTAAACCTCTGTTATTCATATAATATACACTATTTCGTCCCCAGCCACATGCCAGACAGATATATGGCCACATGTGGCTAACAATTTATCACCAATAATCATCATTATTGGTGATAAACAATAATTAACAACATCATCAGGCTCATATTTGAATTCTGTATGAGGTCTTGTTCTCTTGCTTCTCAACCTTAAAATAACTATTTAATTTTATGCTAAAGCAATGACTTTGTAAAAGACTAACACACATGGATACTTTTAGGACAAGTTTAAGTATCATTCTAATAAGTTATGAGTTAAAATACCAATACAACATTTTATATAATATAATTAATAATTATGTACATATGTCATAAGCTTAAAAACAGTTCTTATTCAAACTACTGATTTAATTTGTTCCTACCCTCATTTACTCAAACACATAAACTCACACTTTACATAAACTCATTATTTCTTACATTTTCTATAAAACAAGCCTGGTAATTATGAAATCAATAAATTAAAATTTGTATGTTAGCACAACTGTTAGTAGTTAGTTGTCAGGGGATATCGAATTATCGGAAAAAAAAAGGTATTACCTTTCCAAACAATTATATTTTTACAAGAAAAACTGGGAGCGATCAGTATTGGATGTAGTAGTAGGACGGGAAAGCATCAATAATTTGATTGAGTTAACAGTAAACTACAGTACATTACAATCCAAATTGTGTGGCACGTATACAGGAAATGGTATACGAAAGGTTAAATCTTCAATAAAAACTATGAAAATTAATAAATCAAATGAAAAATGTTATTATAGGTTATAGGTTTTCGCAGGCTTGGTATCCGCAACTCGATGTCTTATTAATGCGCCTATTTGGCATGATGGGTTGGCGGCACTATTCTTGCCAACCCAACTCTACCAGGAAGCCTAGCAGACCCTTGACTTTGCAAACGACTTCTGGGAGAGACCCCGGTGAACTGAGGTGTTGTGCCGGTACTCTGCCACCCCTGGGCATTCGAAAATGACGTGGGCGGCTGTCTCCTCTACCTCCATGCATGCTCTGCAGAGAGGGCTATCTGAAATGTTATTCTCTTTATTTATCTTTTCTCTTAAGGTGACGGTAGAGGTGGGTAAATTTTCAGATTCTGTCAATTTACCCCATTTCACACACAAGCGCACTTCACGCACACTACCTCACTTTACTGGGACAGGTCATTGACCCATCAAGTTTTTTTAAGATAGCGTTTTGAGTTTAGTGTTAACCACTGACCTCTTTTGAGGAACAGAAACTGTAAAACGTTCCATTGAAAGAAGAAAGAGAAACAATACATTAAATCTTGCTCTCCTTGTCTGTTCATGTCACACGTGACGTATTTAAATTCTAATTTAATTCATTTGATTGTTAACTATTTTCTGCATATTATGGCTTTGTCGAGATACGCGTTTTGTAAAGTTAAACCGAATAAACCCAGATGTCATTAAGTCAGATGTAAAATGTTATTTACTACTCTATACGGTTATTCATAAGGCGAAAAATCAATTCAATTAAAAATTTAAATAAATAAAGTTTCGGCAGGGTGGAAATTTAATTAAGGCCGACAAAATAAAATTTAATAATATATGTCGGCTGATGTACCCCTAAGATCTTTACAGATTTACTTGTACGAGTATCGTATATTCGCTATTTATTTTGCTATTAAATTTATAAAATTAAAATAAATAATTAAATATTATACTGGCATTCCACCGGTATTATTTCAGTGCTGAACTGATTATCTTCGATCGTAGCCTTGATGATGTAGTTGTACTTACACTTACGGCGGTAGGAGCGGCAATGAACCCCGCGCAGCGTAGAACGAGAGGTGCGTTGGGATAAGTGCATATACATATAATTCTTCGTGCGTCTGTCTGTATGTCCGTCCGTCTGTCACAGTCTATTTTCTCCGAAACTACTGGACCAATTCAGTTGAAATTTGGCACACATATGTAAATTTGGCACACAAATGTAAATTTGTGACCCAAAGATGGACGTGTAACGTAAATAAAATGTATTTTAGAGAATTTGAAATACGGTAGCCATTTTTTTGGGGGGGGGGGTAAATGAAAAAATTAAAAAATATGTTTTTTAAACTATATAGTGTTACATATCAAATAAAAGAGCTCATTGTAAGAATCTCAAAGATATATTTTTTTTATAATTTTAGGATTAATAGTTCAGCAGTTATTCATGAAAATAGGCAAAAAATGATCATTCTCCGCCCACTTTCTCCGAAACAACTGGATCTAAAATTTTGAAAAAAATACACAAAGTAGTTCTTTACCTATATATGTCAGGAAAATCTATAAGAAATGTGCAGTCAAGCGTGAGACGGACTTAATATACGGAACCCTTAGAATGCGAGTCCGACTCGCACTTGTTTTTGTTTAGCTCTTATTAGGTTTAAGGAGTTTTATGAGTGAAAAAAGAAGTTTTTTGTTTTATGTGCCCGCGTTATTGCCGATCGATTGTGTTTTAAACGATAATTAGACAAAAAAACTTGTTTTTCACCCAACGAATATAGATCCCCATGACACATCTTCCAAGTCGCCTTTGGATAGGCTTAATTTTAAAAATAATTGAAATAATGTTATATATCATTCATACTTGCAAAAAAAGACTAAAAATAATTTACGTGACCAATGCTTATTATTAGTAAATATCTTACAATTTAATATCTGATATATCACACGATACAAAAAAATGGCCGCAAAGTTAAAAGTTTATTTATTTACGTTACTAGTCCATCTTTGGATCACCGACTCTTTGTCATATGTGAAAATTGTGTACCAAATTTCAATTGAATTAGTCTATTAGGGGCAGACACACGAGTGATCTTAAAAGGGATTTTTTTCTTGAATGATTTGTATGTACTTACCCCAACGCACCTCACGTTCCACGCGGCGCAGCGTAATCAGTAAGTACCTAATAATTAGTGTCCGACCGAAACACAAATTTCTGTATATATAAATATTGTTGTCCTACTTGCTCCCCAACTTTTGGTCTTTGTCACATAGTTTAGTTTCATAATACGAAGTACTATTTCGTATGTTTCGGCCAGGCCGAAAGATTCGGCCGTTTTTTGGCCGAAACCGAAACTACGGCCGAAACATGATTTTATGGCCGAAACTGGCCGAAACCGAAACCGAAACCGAATCTTCGGTCGGACACTACGAATAATCACAATGGTCTTAAGTACCACAGACCCTACTGTCGCTTAAGTCCTTTATGACAATCTCTGCCTATTAGAACTTATAAAAAAAAAAGAAACCGAGTAATTATATCCAACTACCGAACCTGCTTACAAATTTTCTCGAGATATTTGAGAAATGTGATATGCAAAGGAGAACATTCGAACAAACGAAAGTATTTTTGCCCAAGCTGAAACGGAGACCTTCGCCTACGCTCGGTCAGTGATGGTTTAGGTACAGTCAGCTGCAGGTCACCCCTGCATAGAAGATTGTATGCAGGGGTGGTACCTTTTCTCTGCAGCTGACTGTACACCTATAAAAAATTGTTGTACCTGCTGCAATTTTATACCGGTACCGTACTTTATATTTCAACAGGTATAGTACCTTCAAAACGAAGCGGTATTGATAAATAATAACGGTACCGTACCGCCTATAAATAATAATAATAATTCAGCCTATATACAGGGTGGTCCAAACCTTGACGTCCAAAAATTTTTTTTTAGATTCCTCACGTCGTGGGCTATCAGAATATACCCCATGTATGTTAGCCGATTTTTCGTAGTTATCGAGTTATGATTTTTTTTTACTTTTAACTTTTCATATGAAATTCTGGGGTTCCATACAGAGTGGCTAAAAAATAACTGCATTTCCGTTGCCAGGGAGGTTTTGGGATTATACTGAGCAACTTTTACAATGGGGCCAACCCCGAAACCGCGAAAAAAAATTACCCTTCCATAGAAAATGGACTAGCCAAAATGTATAAAAAGCCAATTTTTTTTTTCGCGATTTCGGGGTTGGTCCCATAATAAAAGTTGCTCAGTATAATCCCAACACCTCCCTGGCAACGGAATGCAGTTATTTTTCAGCCACTCTGTATGGGAACCCCGGAATTTCATAGGAATAAGAATAAGAATTGTTTATTGCCACATACATGAACATAAAATAGAGTTAGAATTACTTACATAATAAAATAAAACAGTTGTTATCATATACAAAACAAAAGTGAGAAGATCTTTGTATTAGGCAAAGGGTTCCAGTCTCAGCTTGTGCCGGGCCTAGGTGCCCGGCGCTGGTTTTCAGACCGGTCCCAGACTAAGGACGGTCGGAGAATATTACCTACATAGGAAAAGTTAAAAGCGTAAAAAATCATAACTTGAAAACTACGAAAAATAGCCGATTTTTCGTAGTTTTCAAGTTATGATTTTGACATACATATGGGGTACATTATGATAGCCCACGATTTTTGGACGTCACGGTTTGGACCACCCTGTATAGACGATAATCTCAACGCTAGCCCAATGCGGATTGGGGACTTCACACACAGCTTTGAATTTCTTCGCAAATGTATGCACTACGAGTATGCAGGTTTCCTCACGATGTTTCCTCCTTCACCGAAAAGCTAGTGGTAAATATCAAATGATATTTCGTACACAAGTTCCGAAAAACTCATTGGTACGAGCCAGGATACCAATGAGTTTTTCCTTACCGCTTATACCGTAAAGAAATAATGCAGTCTCTGCTTTGCACGATTATTGTGTGGACATAATTCTTATAATCACCGAAACATACATACCTCTACGCACAGAATGTCATTGAAATAAAACATTGTTTTTTATAGTAAATTAATATAACATTCGATTTATACACATAACAATAAGCAGGCCAGGCCGCAGCGATATTGGCCTGTAAGCTTCATCTCGGTCTCCAAATCCGCAAAACTCGCTGGTACTAAATGCTGGTCTTGCCGTTATTAATTATCTTGATTCTTGAAGATTATCAGAACAGCACGTTACGTAATCGCATACATAGACGGAACGAACGTCAACAAAGTAGGTGTAGACACTGCAAGTCTTTAGGTATTAAACGAATTACGCTTCGTATTAATAGATGAGTAATATTTAAATGAACATATAATATTCTCTAACATAAATACAAGATTACAATTAATTGACATCAAAAGTCATTGACGTACAGAAGTCATATACATTTTTATAATGACGCAAAATTGATACCAGCATAATGAAAATCAATCCCAATCAGTAAAACGAGTCTTTAAACTTTTTTCATTTTAAGCGGGTTTTGAAGGAACAAGTTACTTAAATTCGATTGTAATCGTATTGTTTTAGGATAATTTACTGCTGTTTTCGACCGTTACGACCCGTAAATAACAACAACTCACATTTAAAATTTGACTGGAGCTCGACGTGATTATATTTATTTACCCTATTTTATGAAATACAATTTATCTACTGGTATACATTTTCGTATGCGTATATGATGAAATGTCTTTATTAATGTCAAAAACGAGCTATGACGACGTACACGTCTGCTTCGATGCAAGGCCAACGGCCATCTGACTCGAAGAAGAGTTTTGAGTGATGTCGTCAATGTATGGAAATTATACGAAAGTTTACATTTGGGATTGAATTTCTGTGTTGTATTTGTGAGTAAAAATATAAGTAGATAATAATCTGGTAGTTTAGTTATCTAGCCTTCAAAATCCCACAACAACTCAATTACTGTCAAAGACAAAACTGTAATGCGTCTTGCTCAAACGGAACTCCACATTTTGATTTTTGGACACTTTTAGTGTCGATTTGTAGAGAATTACAGGAAATAAAAAAAAATATGGCGTGAAGAGCCGGTACACGGCTTCTTCGTGAACAGATTTACGTATAATTTAATGCAGTTATTAATCATTCATTGAACAAATTGATTGCATAAAGTGAGGTCTAAATCGAAAACGTCATATACCGTCCCCTTAAGTTAGGGTTTTTATAATATGAATATAAAAGTAAAATATAAAAACACTTTCAAAACAATAAAAAATACATATAAACACATTATAAAAAACCTAACCTAGGGTGCCGCCAGCAGCGGGGCAGGGCCCAAGCTACCGGTGGTCAGGGCCGCAGAGAGAGGAACCGGCGGACTATCCGCGCCGTGTCCAAGATCACCGCCTTTTGTATCTGACGCTTGATCCAACCACCTAGCGAGAGTCTCTCAAGGTGTTGGTTGAGACTCTTCACTATTAGACCGTTCACTGAAACGACTATCGGGACAATGATCGTTGAATCAACATCCCACATGGCTCTATTATTATGTCAAATCATCACTGTCTGCCACAAAATAGTTTGAAATGACGGGTTATAGAAACCAATGAGCTATTAAGGTTAAGGTGCGGCTGCAATTTTGAATTCATGAACTGGGAATCACACGCACAGTCAAATCATTGTTGTTTGGAACTGAACACTACGAATAATACGTAAACACCGCAAATAATGACTCACTAGTTTCCTAAGTATGAATAATATGACCCAATTGCTTTATTTACATCATACTGTATACAATATATCAGTATTAATATGATTAATCGGTCACACAGTCAACTAAGATAATATACATGGTCACTTTTATGATATGTGATGTTTTCAATCAAAAGGTACCACATTGTTGGTTGTCGATAAGGTTTATTTCAAATTGAAACCACATGGAAATCTCTCCTTATTGACAACCTACAATAAGTACCCTTTTGATTGCGAATGGCACATATACATACTATAGAGAGGACTATGAGGTATAAACGACGGGATAGAATTAAAAAGTCTGATATAAGATTAATTACTAAAGTTACCCACTTCCTTGAACATTGACTAACAAATGTGGCGATGGACTGGGCACATGGTGTGTGTCAAGACAGGGAAATGGTGCTAAAAAGTATCAGATTGCTACCCAAAAGACGTCAAGGAAAGGAGGAAATCAGCTCACAAAATGGGAAGATGTACTAAAATTGACAGCAGGACCGAATGAAATAATGAAATCGTTGGAGAAAGCCTTTGCCCCGAGGCAGCCAAGGCACACGAGGGATTTGGCATTCCGGTTAAAAACTTTGAAGACCCTCGCACGGCTGTCCTGTACCCCAGCAGCAAACTACAAACTTGTCTTGCTAAGGTCACGATAAATAAGATATTATAATGAATGCCGGCTTTTTCATAATAGTGGACAATTGGACATTTATTTTCAAGATAAGCATATGTCACTTTCTGACATTGCTTGATAGTAAGAGACGGACTCTATCCTGTCGTTATCAAGCGGTAACCGCAAGTACAATAAACTTGCAGATTTTTTTTTATTTTACTGGTACAACATTTTAGTTTTTTGGTTCCGTATCCAAAAGGAATAAGTATAAATAGCAAAGATTTTTTATAGAATGTGTATTTCTTATAGCGCTAAGTAACTATAATGTAAGTAATGTAACTACATATGTATATTAAATATTAAAAAATAAGGGCTCACACATGAAACTTGAACATTAGAAAATTTCACAGAGAACAAAGGAAACTTTCATGTGATTAATTTCCATAAATAAATATAAGAAGTTTCCGAAGATTATCCTTGTGGAAATTTCGCAATTATGGGAACTTCCCGACGGCAGGTCATTAGTGAGGACTATGTTTGTATCAAGTAGCCGTCGTTCACTGTTGTCTTAACATTACCCTACTGTTTTCCTATTTATAAACTAGAACCTTGTGCGTTAATCTCCAGAGGCGTTTTTTGCTCGTCTCACTTCCTGACGTTTTTACCACTATCAAGCCTAAGTTGTGATTAGTTTCAGTTATTCTCGCTTCTTGCTCGAATAATCGGTTTAAATGGATGAAGATTATAGTTTATTATGTAACAATGATTAAATGTTTTTATTTATTATGGCTGGTCTTGCAGATGTCTAGGCAGAGATTTTAAACGGACATTAAATTATGAGCATTATTATAAAAAAATGTATAGACAGTACAGTATTGTAGCCTCGGTCAACTATTGCTCTTAGATATAAACATTTTCATATGTACAGTCAAGTGTACAAATATGGGTGCATATAACTTACTCAAAAATATGTCCCATAGTTCTTAATTCGCTGACATAAGAATGGCACATATTTTTGAGTATATGCATATATGCAGTTATGCATATTTTTACTGTACAGATAGCTTTTTCTTTGGTCCATTTTGTACCTAAGCGATTGCACGTGGATGAAGTCTAGAATACATTTAAAAAAAGACGACGAAATGAAATGACGAAAGAAGTGATAATGTTGCTGATTATAAAGTTCATTTGCACCACTACAGCTATGTCGCATTAATAACAACTTGTAGTACGAGTAGTGTAGTAGTTATGCGTTACGCCAAACGTAACTATGTGGTACTACGACAACGCTACTGGCTTGAGTACCTACGCATGACGCGGAAACGTGGAAAACAAAAAATCTAGCGAGGCGAAATTATTTATGTGTCAGGAAAAATAACAATATAAAAATAAAAATAATCGTCTGTCTTGCTGAAATAGCTCATGAAATATTGGCAAACAAATTTCCGGCTCTATAGAAAAGTTGTCCAATTCGCTTTATTTTAGTTAATTCTACGCGAAAACTGTATTGCTGTCAGTACCAACAGCGTCAACTTGACGGCACATTGTCCTTATACCGTCTCCAATAAGGCTTAGAAATGGTCAGTTAAGCGTCAACGGCCCACGAAGACTTAGCATTTAGGTAACATCTGTGCGTTTCGCTTCCGCACCGAATCAGAATGCGGCACCGCCGTGACGCGGGAATAGCTAGATTGTCGCGACGTCACAGTACGGATTTAGCCTGACCGTCTGCCGTACTACCCGCCTAATTTTAAACCGCGGAAAAACGTAGGACAGTGTACCGGGCGTACGACCTTTTTAAAATTAGGAGTGCTCTCGGATAACCTTTGCTGCCGGCGAGATATTAGCCAAAAGGAAATCTTTTTGACTATGCTTGGACACAGAATAACTAATAGTACTACCGTACAGAAAATTCACTCCTTCACAAAAGTCAGATTTAGGTATAAAATTACACCTATATCGCCGCCTGCAAGCAAAATTGAAACTTATAACCGCGCACGAACCGTGAATCTCCTTTGCGCGCCGCAGTTTTATGACCGAGCTGTGAGTGTCGGCACGGGGTTATCACTTGACAAGATTTTATACCTAAAGTCTATTTTTTTATTCGGTAGACTAAAATGACATTTCGTAGTATGAACATCATGTGTCATTTCATACTATGAAATGTCATTTTAGTCTACCGAATAAAATAATAAAAAATAACAAAAAAAGAATTAAAGAAAAAAACAAATCCAAAATAACTGAATTTTATTACTTTTTTAAAAAAAGGGAACCGCCTTCAAAAAATCAACTCACTGAAAAGCACAAAATAATTTTTATATACCCCACCCCTGTCCTTGTCCAGTCCCTATCCCGTCGTTAAGCATTCTGCCAAAAAGTAGTTAATACCTAATAATAAGAAAATTTATAACCATCCGGGTAATTACTTAGTTTTTAAAGTCGGTGCCAACCCAAAATTTAAATTTTAGAGTCTCACTAACTTAGTTCTTGCACTACTAACTACTCTTTTTTATTCTGTTTGGCAGCAAAGAATATTTTTGTTGGTTTGGCACCGCCTTCAAAAACTAAGTAATTACCCGGATGGTTATAAATTTTCTTATTATTAGGTATTAACTACTTTTTGGCAGAATGCTTAACGACGGGATAGGGACTGGACAAGGACAGGGGTGGGGTATATAAAAATTATTTTGTGCTTTTCAGTGAGTTGATTTTTTGAAGGCGGTTCCCTTTTTTTTAAAAAGTAATAAAATTCAGTTATTTTGGATTTGTTTTTTTCTTTAATTCTTTTTTTGTTATTTTTTATTATTATTTTTTATTTATTTTATTTTATTTTTTACTTTTTAGTGATAGGTGAATCATTTATTTTAGGTTTTGAGCTAAAATACTAGTTTGTTAGGCTCTCCATTTAGTTTTAGTGTAATTTAGTATTAAGTTATTTGTTTTGGTTTTCTTATTGTTTATTTTTATTTTTTTATTCTTTTTATATTTATTTAATTTTGTTTTTTATTTTTTAGTGATTTTATTTTTTAGTACTTCATTTATGTTTTGGGTTTTGGGCTAAAATACTAATTTGGTAGGATCTCCATTTAGTTTTGGGCTAGTAAGTAACTATACCTACCTACTAATGTTGCTGAACTGATGGCCTAACTCGATGAGAATCGCGACAAAACATAATATGACGTTTCGGTGCTAAACGATTTGTATTAATATTGCTCCCACTCCCACTTCCAGTCCCAGTCCCACTCCCATTCCCAGTCCGAGTCCGAATCCGACTCCCACTCCCACTATTTTATATCTAAATCGGTTTCAGCAACTTAAATTTGATGGTAGGTATACCGATAGCATCGCCACCTACCGGGTCCAATTGGTTTTTCAAACCATCCATGTAAAGTACACTAAAACTTTCTCCAGAATGTAACAAACACTTTTCTGAAAACCGCATCAAAATCGGTTCAGTCAAACACGAGATAATCACGAACAAACATACATACAAACATACGGGTCAAACTGAGAACCTTTTTTTGAAGGCGGTTAGAAAAAAGTTGATCGACCCATCTAGTGGAACTCTGCAATATCACGACGACTAGTCGGCTAACCAAAACAAAGTGTTCACACACACAGCCAGGGTTCAGCACCAGCTCTATCTTGGGTACTGCTCTCCCAAGTGCTCTTCAAGATGTGACGGATGAGTAAAATAGCGTGGGCCTATGTTGCACCAAACCTGAGTTCCACTAGGTACAGCCAGGGTTCAGCATCAGCTCTATCTTGGGTACTGCTCTCCCAAGTGCTCATCAAGATGTGACAGATGACCAAAATAGCGTGGGCCTATGTTGCACCAAACCTGAGTTCCACTAGGTACAGCCAGGGTTCAGCATCAGCTCTATCGTGGGTACTGCTCTCCCAAGTGCTCATCAAGATGTGACAGATGATCAAAATAGCGTGGGCCTATGTTGCACCAAACCTGAGTTCCACTCGGTACAGCCAGGGTTCAGCATCAGCTCTATGTTGGATACTGCTCTCCCAAGTGCTCATCAAGATGTGACAGATGACCAAAATAGCGTGGGCCTATGTTGCACCAAACCTGAGTTCCACTAGGTACAGCCAGGGTTCAGCATCAGCTCTATCTTGGGTACTGCTCTCCCAAGTGCTCGTCAAGACAAGTGGGATGACCAAAACAGAGTGCGCCTATGTTGCACCAAACCTGAGTTCCATTAGGTACAGCCAGGGTTCAGCATCAGCTCTATCTTGGGTACTGTTCTCCCAAGTGCTCATCAAGATGTGACAGATGACCAAAATAGCGTGGACCTATGTTGCACCAAACCTGAGTTCCACTAGGTACATCCTGAGTTCAACTAGGTACATCCAAGGTTCAGCATCAGCTCTATCTTGGGTACTGCTCTCCCAAGTGCTCATCAAGGCGTGTCGGATGACCAAAACAGCGTGTGCCTATGATGCACCAAACCTGAGTTCCACTAGGTACAGCCAGGGTTCAGCATCAGCTCAGATTTATGTATACTAAAACCTACTCCAGAATGTAACAAACACTTTTCTGAAAACCGCATCAAAATCGGTTCTGCCAAACGCGAGATAATCGCGAACAAATATACATACATACATACATACATACATACATACATACGGGTCAAACTGAGAACCTCCTTTTTTTTGAAGGCGGTTAAAAATAGACTTTATACCCACTGATTTATTATTTTTAAGATAAATATGTAGGAATTACAAAACGTTAATTATGTAAACATACATTTTTTATCCGGAGATAGTATGTCTGATTCTCACGGAAGTAAGTTCCGAAGCCATTGTGTATTTTCAATTTTGCGCGAGCGCCACGTGACACGACTATCGTGCACGCCGAGCGGCAGCCCACTGCCATACGCCTGTCCGATGGGCGCGCCGGCCAAATGTACCTAAACTGTGGAGTGACACCCCCCTGGCTTGGACAAGGTTTTGGGTCAATCGTCGATCGCGTTACTGGTTTCAAAAAAGGCAAGTATTTCGTAGTGTGACTGTCTGACGCATTTTGCCTAATTTTAAAAGGCGGAAAACCGTAGGCCGTTACGTTGCGCGTCATGCATACAGCCATACATTGCATATGTCGTATCTGCTGCTGATGTGTTTTACCAATATTAACCAACATAAATATTTTTTACAGTACATACATATGGGGGGCTACTTTCCCGAACTAGTGCGGGAAATAGCACTTTCCGTGCGTATGTCGAAAGTTTAAAGTGCCATGTGTTGTACTGTAAAACGTTGTACAATACACGTGCGAAAATTTAATTCGCAACTCGTGTCGATTTAATATACTTCCTTCGGTCGTGTTTTAATTTATCGCCACTCGTTTCGAATTTCCTCTTTTCCGCACTTGTATCGTAAATAACTATTACCGTATTTAGTTACCCCGCTTTTCTAGTGTTGTGTCGAGCTCGCAGTGGAAAAAAAAACGTTGTTTCCTCATTTGTTTCGTGTTAAACGTTAAAAGTAAAACGCCGGAATGTTTATGATATGTTCGAGCAATGAAACACCGATTTGGACTGTCATGGCGTTTATTCATAAATATGTCGGTACTTGTAGCTTTCCGAGCTACCTACAAATCTACCATACATAACATTGTCCTCCCCTAAATTAATCAAAATGTTTCTTAAACTATCACAATAATGGTTCATCATAAATGAGACAAATTAATAGATAGCTATTACAATTTGGACCTTTTCGTCTAGGTAATTAGGTCGATGTTCGCCAAGGTCCAATTGGTGCCAGGATTATGTTAATATGTATATAACATAATTATTGGTAGCATTATGAAAACACGAGTAGTCTACATTATGAAATAAAGGGCATATTTATTACGTCACAGATGTAATAAGCATACATGTAACTAACTTTTTAGTAATTAAGTCGGACAAATATAAAAACGTACTAAGTTTAAAATACTACACACAATATGGTCTTTATTAATATACGCATAAGGCGTAATGGCAAAGGGACGAATGATTCTGACTGATTAAATTTGTTTTAATCTTTCTAAACAACGGACAGCAGCTTTCCGGCGACAACGTTCGTCATGTTTTGTCGGAGTCCCCGGGGGAGTGCCATACTCGTCCTCGCCTCCACCTTCACCGCCACTCTGATCCTTATCGTCCGCGGGCAACCCCGCGACTTCCGGGATGTCTACCTGGACATTGTCCGCTGGCTGATGTGAGACGGGTGTGGGTGCCTTATCGTCAATGTCACTGAGCGTAAATCTCGACTTTCTGAAATGCAGTTGATCTACGTGTCGTTTATGTGTGCGGCCGTCACTCGTTCGCACTACATAAGATACGGGCCCTTCTCGCGCAAGCACCTGGCCCTCGGCCCACTTGTGCGCTCCGCGCGCGTAGTCCCGCACCAGCACCTCGGCCCCCGGCTCGCCCTGACGCAACGCGTGGCCCTCGCTGCGCCGCTCGCTAGCCCTCTGCGCGGTGCGCACCACGTCCGCGGTGTCGGGCCGCAGCAGGTCGAGGCGACCGCGAAGCCGCCGCCCTAGCAGCGCCACTGCCGGCTCTTTCTTAGTAGTGCTGTGTTCAGTATTTCTGTACATGAACAAAAACCTACTGAGAGCCGTGTCGTCCTTCTCGTTCTCGATAACGGCTTTCTTCAACACTCGCTTAATGGTACGCACCGCATTCTCGGCCGCGCCATTGCTGGCCGGATGATAAGGAGCTACTAAAGTGTGTCGAATTCCGTTACGTCTGAGATAAGAGCCGAATTCGGCTGACGAAAACGGTGGCCCATTGTCGGTGACTACTTGTTTCGGCAGGCCGAAGCGTGCGAATAGTGTTCGTAAGCAATTAATTACAACAGAGGCAGATCCCGTTTTAATTTTTTCGACCTCTATCCACTTAGAATGAGCGTCGATTATAACTAAATAGTACGCGTTATTAAAAGGCCCTAGAAAGTCTAAGTTTAATCTCGCCCAGGGTTCCCCTGGCCACGGCCACGAGTGCAGAGGCGCGGGCGCCGGCGCAGGGCGTTGTGCGCGGCACGCGGCGCACTGCTCCGCCACCCGCTCGATGTCCGCGTCCAGTGTGTCCCACCAAACGTAATTCCGCGCGATTTGTTTCATCTTTACTATACCGGGGTGGCCACCGTGTAATTCATTCAATACCGCAACTCGTAAAGATTTTGGAATAACCACTCGATATCCCCATATTAAACAACCCTGGTCTATGTTAAGAGATTCTTTTCTATTAAAATAAGGCTTTTCTGACTCATTGCTATTGCTTGGCCATCCGAACATAACGTATCCGTAAATTTTACTTAAAAGGGGGTCTTTCGCCAACTCACTTTTAACCTCTTTAAAACTAAGTGGAAAATCCCCTTCTACAAAATTTAAATAGCTACATCCCTCGTCTTTCATACCCGGCCTATTCTGAGTCACTAAAGGAAGACGAGAAAGAGCGTCCGCATAACAGTTACGCTCTGATCGGATAAATTCGATATTAAAATCATACGCGGCTAACTTTACCGCGTAACGCTGCAAACGGCTTGCCGCAGTCACCGGTAGCCCTTTGTTTTTACCAAATATGTAGCTGAGTGCCCTGTGGTCCGTCCGCAATGTGAACTTCCGCCCATACACATACTGGTGGTGCTTAGTGACTCCAAACACGATCGCCAGCGCCTCCTTGTCGAGTTGCGAGTAGTTGCACTCGGCGGCGTTCAGAGTGCGCGAAGCGCAGCACAGAGGTCGCTCCACGCCATCCGCGCCCCGTTGAGTCAGGGCCGCACCCAGGCCGTAAGGGCTGCTGTCCACCGAAAGAATTAGAGGCAGTGATGGATTATAGTGTGCTAACACGGGAGCACTGCTTAACACTTTTTTAATTTTTTTAAAGGCGTCATCACATATTTCGTCCCAATTCCATTTAACATTTTTCTTTAAAAGACTGTACATTGGTTTTAAAATGTCGCTCATATTAGCACAGAATTTCGCGTAAAAATTAACAAGTCCCATAAAACTTTTAAGTTGCGTTACATTTGAGGGGGCCGGGGCATTAACAATAGCAGAAATTTTTCGTTCATCCGTATGCAAACCATACTTATCAATTCTATAGCCCAGATAGTTTACACTGTCTTTAAAAAATTGACATTTAGCAAAATTAATTCGTAAACCGTTCTCTTTTAATCTCTGTAAAACCGCTCTTAAGTTAGACATATGCGTTGCCTTGTCTTTCCCCGTTACACAGATATCGTCGGCGAACACGGCCGTCGACGGCAAACCACTCAACGTCTCCTCCATGATCTTTTGAAAATTTTCGGGAATACACTTTATTCCGAACGGGACGCGTTTGTATACAAATGTACCAACGTGAGTGGTTATGGCCGTCATCGGCTGTGACTCGTCTTCCAAAACACATTGTTGAAAGGCGTTAGACAGGTCCAGTTTCGTATACTGCTCGCCTCCGCCCAAAAGGGCAAACAGGTCCTCGATCCGCGGCAGCGGGTAATGAAAATCTTTTAATCGCGGATTTATTGTTATTTTATAGTCGCCACAGATACGTATGGTGCCATTTGCTTTTATTACAGGCACTATAGGAGTCCCATATTCCGATCTGTCGACTTTATAAATAACCCCCTCCCGCTGTAAGCGATCGAGCTCCCGTTCCACACGCTCGCGAAGCGCCAACGGCAGCGCCCGTGCCTTAACGAATACCGGTGTGTCGTCCCTGAGACGGAGCTGCAGTCGCGACCTGAACGTGCCTAACCCCCCAGCAAACACTTCTGGAAACTCTTGCTTAAGAGATTCTGCCATTGAGTCCTCACCTTGAAAATTGATACAATCGGTTACCTTTAAATTTAATCGTCTAATCCAAGTACGGCCCATCAAAGGCGGACCGCCATTCTCAATTACATGTAACTTTAGTTTATCCACATTGTTACCATATCTTACTTCTACATCCAAATATCCTACTGTCTCGATAGGATCTCCGATGTATGACCTAAAACGTAACATTTTATTTTGTAAAGGCAAATGGGAAAAACACCTATCATAATAGTCTTTAGATATAGCCGCAATTCTGCTACCTGTGTCGACTTCAAATTTGCATCGTATATTCTGCACTGTAAGCGTTACGTAGAAGGGGCCGTCCCCAATGTCCACATCACTGTCAATTTTATAAAAATGGCAATCACTATCATTCGAATCAGAATCATTTAAAAAGTACTGACCTTTTGATGACTTTTTAGGTACCTCCTTTCTGCACATCACTTTCAAATGGCCTTTTTCACCACACGCGTCGCATGAAAAATGTTTGTACCGACACCTGCCCTCCGCGTGACCGGTCTTGCCGCAGCGCGCGCACGGCGCCCGCGGCGCGGCCGTCGCCGCCGCCGCCGGGCCCGCGCCCCGCCGCCGCGCCGCTCCCACGCGATGCAGCCCGTCGTCCGGCGGCGTCGACGCCGACGCCGAAGCGCCCGCCGCTGCGCCCGCCGGAGCGCCTACCGATACCGCCGCGTGCTTCTCTGCTGCCTCCAGCGCCAGAGCAAGCTTCACGGCGCGCTTGTAGTCGATGGCCCGCACGGCAAATAGCCTCGACCTCATCTCATCGCTCAGCAGCCCCGACACGAATTGATCGCGAAGGTTGATCTCTAGCTGTGCCCCGAAGTTACACGTTTTGGCCAGATGTTTTAAATGCTGTAGATATTCGCGTATACTTTCACCGTGTAGCTGCTTTCTTTGACGGAAGATGTGTCGTTCCGCTATTTCCGATCTCTCGGGTTCCAAATGCTCGCTTACTAGCTTGACTAAGTCGTTGAATGTTTTGTCCTCGGGTTTAGCGGGTGCACACAAATCACACATAAGCTCATAACACTCCGCTCCGACTAAAGTTACTAGTGACGCCACGTGTAATGTGTCGTCAATCTCGTTTAACGCGATGAATTGCTTAACCCGGCGCACGTAAGCATCCCAGTCTGACCCGACACGAAAACACTCCAACTTTCCGAGAGGCATTGTACACAAGCTAATAAACACTAAAAAAACGTAACTAAATGGGTTTTTAACACCAAAATACCGATCCCGTCGCCAATGATATGTTCGAGCAATGAAACACCGATTTGGACTGTCATGGCGTTTATTCATAAATATGTCGGTACTTGTAGCTTTCCGAGCTACCTACAAATCTACCATACATAACAGTTTAAAGATTTCCTTCATTAGCTTTCTGTGAATTTTCGCTTGTGCTCGACCGCTCAGGCGCGCCCCGCGTGCCTTAATTAAATATGTGTTTTTATTTTATGCGAAAGCAACTCTGTCTGTCTGTATGTTACCTCGTCACGCTTAAACCGCTGAACTCCTTAAGATGAAAATAGTATGGAGATAGTTTGAGGCCCCAGAAAGGATAGGATAGGTTTTATCAATCATCATCATCATTATACGCAGGTGAAATCGCGGGCAGAAGCTAGTTTAAGGTGGTGCGGTTATTTTGACATCAAAAGTTAGAAAATTATCTATTAGCTCTTTCTTGTGCTCAGTTGTGCTATTTTAGAGTTAAATATTTTATTAAGGAACGTTTTTACCTTCCTACATTATAAGACACAAGCTTTTTCAAAATAATGGCAACATATTGAACTATTTGTGAAAGTAAGTAAGTATCAAATTAAGTTAGGTTAAATGGAAAGGTCAAAAGCCGCCATAATTCTCGAGGTTTGTTCGACTAATCAGTCAGTCAGTGCCCTGCTATCACATTAAGAATGCCTCCATTATAAGTTGGTCTCTATAATCCTTACGACCATGCGTAATAGTAGACCGTTTGTTCTTTGGTTTCACAACCGCTTGGTACTAACTCACTGACTATCGGTAGTCCTTATATCTTTGAATTAAGGTTGACATTAAGTTATTCTTATTAGTGTTGATAATGGTCCGAATAACCCCTGAAGTAACGAATCTTAATAGATGTAATTAACGCGATCCATGAGGCAGACGGCGATGCAGACGAAAGATACAGTCCTAGCGATGATGTCGTCTGTCTATACTAAGTTTGACATGAACGACAAATAATACTATTACAGTACATATAGGGCTACTTTTCCGCACTAGTGCGTAAAATAGCAGTTTTCGTGCGTATGTCGAAACTTTAAAGTGCCATATGTACTGTAAAACGTTGTTCGATACACGTGAGAATAGGTAATTCGCAATTCGTGTCGATTTAAAACACTCCCTTCGGTCGTGTTTTAATTTATCGCCACTCTTTTCGAATTTCCTCTTTTTCGCACTTGTATCGAAAATAACTATTATTAATGTGTGGCACTAAATGTTTATACATTATTTTTATTATCCATAGATTCTATCCATTAGGAGGGGGTTAATGCAACAATATGTTTTTGTAATTATTTTTTACTTTTGAACGAAAGTCTATTTTTTTTTTCATTTATTTTCTATTGTATCGTTACCTTGCATACCAGAGCAGTATAATTTTAGTATTAAATTGAAAATAGCCAAAAATGGAAAATTTAAACAGAAGAATTTTTTTAGAGTAAGTAATTGAGATTAAATGTAACAACCCGATATATCTCCCATAGTAAGTTTCGCGCGGCGGCCTTATCTTTTGTTACCTTCTAATTTCCCGGTTCTCGAATAATCAGAACAGTATGGACGTACGTTTGACCATGGATGTTTCTAATTTCCCTGCATATAAAACGGGAGTAGGCCGCACGATCCCATCTGTTTATCCGAATAAACCTAGGTACTAGCTGCCATACTCTAAACTTACTTTATTGAAATACTAGTTGCTGCCCGCGACTTCGTCTGCGTATAATTAATACTTCTATATCCCACTTCCACCCCTTGCACCCCCTTAAGGTATGTTTTCCTTGAATAAAAACTATCCAATGTATGCACGGAGAGAATATCATAAGTCAAAACTGATTGCACCAGTGATTAAACAGCCTGTTATAACAAACGACCTTAATTGATGAAAATCGTGACTACTAACGTAACCTACTCCATCTTAGACTGTATCGGCACTTACTCGTATCATCAGGTGAAATTGTGGTCAAATGTTTACGTTTTTCCAATAGAAAAGTTATCCATTTTAGAAGAGTTGTAAAGCCTAAGTAAAAAAATTGGGGGTTAGTGCAGCAGGACTTGATGGCGCTATTGAGCACTATGCTTTGTGGTAACTGAGCTGTCAAGTGTCAACCTTTGACAAACAGATTCACCGCATGTTTTACGAGGCTGTACAGAAACATCTACATCAGCTGTCATATTCAAGTCAAATACATACATCACTGGCGCAGTGACCCAAAAAAACATCTTGGCCTCTGACACAAGAGAGCGCCACTCTGCCCTATCCTGCGCTACTTCACGCCAGTTGGGTATTCCGAGGGCGGACAGGTCTTTTTGGGCTTCGTCACTCCAGCGGTACCTGGGACGCCGAGACGGACGTTTTCCGCCCGGCTGCCCCACATACGCTCTTCTCACAGCACGATCCTCCCCCAACCTCTCCAGGTGACCAAGCCAGCAGAGTCGTGTACTCAAGACACTAATTCTTCCTAAACTTATTTATTATTAATAACTCTTGGCTACTAGATACTTTACTGTAAAGTAGCATTAGTGACCTACAAATCGAATTCGTACTCTGATACATACATTATTCTCGGGTAAACACAGTTACATCACTCGTGCAACCAAAAGGGCTTTTAAAAAGTGACCTTATTAATGAAACTTTAAGATTCAATTTAACACTACGGTCGCGTCGGAAATACACCTGTTTAGAAATGTGATCGTCTTATGACGCACTGCAACATTATACCGCATCGATACGTACTTCTTGAGTTGCTCATAGGCCTATGATGGTCGCGCTTTTATCACCTGTCAACGTCTAACAAGGATGACAAAAGTGCAACTGTTATCCGCCTTTTTGAGATTAGTCTGTTTTTTTATAGAAGAAGAATAAATTTTTGGGGTTCCCCATACTTCGAACTGAAACTCAAAATTTTTTTTTTCATCAAACCCATACGTGTGGGTAGGGTTTGCACGACGGATCCGTAATGTATGGGAAGATTCGCGGATCCGGATCCAGATCCGGATAATTTCATACATTTCGGATCCGGATTGCAAACCCTACGTGTGGGGTATCTATGGATAGGTCTTCAAAAATGATATTGAGGTTTCTAATATCATTTTTTTTTTAACTGAATAGTTTGCGCGAGAGACACTTCCAAAGTGGTAAAATGTGTGTCCCCCCCCCTGTAACTTCTAAAATAAGAGAATGATAAAACTAAAAAAAATATATGATGTACATTACCATGTAAACTTCCACCGAAAATTGGTTTGAACGAGATCTAATAAGTAGTTTTTTTTTATACGTCATAAATCGCCTAAATACGGAACCCTTCATGGGCGAGTCCGACTCGCACTTGACCGCTTTTTTTAATTATTTTTTCACGCTAGTGATCTCTGTTTATTTAATAATATTAACTTACCATAATATACAGTTATTTATTTAATTTACTTTCCGTTAATCACTGTCCATGTTACATTTGTTACTGGTTGTCAAGCCTAACCATATATTATCGGCACAATTGCATTTAGTGCTCGGTTATATATTGGAATTCCTAAGGATTCTAGCTATCAACAGAGTAATCAATATACACTATTAGGAAGCATTTGCATTTACTACTAGTCTCTGAACTCTACTATAAACTCTAAGTAGTAAATATGATACGGTCAAATAACGGGCACGATCGGGTATAGTCGCCATTAGATATGTCAGAGCACAGAGCAGCCAGGGTAGTCTTAGTCCATGATAATTTAGGCTTGTAAATATTTGTTATCATCTTGGCCGCCCAAATAAATACATACAGCGGTTCCTGTGAAAACTGTACTTCCCATTTATCACTGCACGACACGTCAAAGTAAAAATTAATATTATAAAAAAGCTAAGCATTTTCGAAATAGTTTTTTGTACAACAAGAGATCAAAGTTTGATATTTCTTCGAGTGCTTATTTTGAGTCCCGTGCAAGCGAAAGATTCTATACTATATAATTTAGAATCTTGAGCGTAGTAAGGGACTCAAAAGCGCACGAGATGTAAATAACTTTGATCTCGTGTAGTTCACAAAACTTTTCACCTCAGCAGTGAGAACATATTAGAGAACCCGAAAAATTTATACCTTCTTCATCTCTTACCTCTATTCACTCATGATTTCTTAAGATATACCAACAATTAAATTTTCACCTCTGCAGCTCGAACAAGGGTACTTTGCTACTTAAAAACAGTGAGCAAAATCGCATTTTGCTCATTTTGTCTCACTCAGTGAACACATCCACACACAGTTTACATTTACACCATCTCAATAAGTACTAAAAGATGTACACAATGGTATAAATAATATTCAAATCGCACGAGTTTCTACACGGAACAGTTGATAACTTTCGGACAAACCCTCGTATAGTCTGGCAATAGTCTCTTGTTAGTGACATCTTTCTTATTATTTATTGTGTTTTATAACCTAAAAAAATATTAGAATAGTTTTGTTATTCTACTGTTACTGAAAAAATGTTAAAAGAATAATTTACAGTACATATGGTGCTACTTTCTCGCACTAGTGCGTAAATAAGCACTTTTCGTTGCTATGTCAAATAATTAAAGGGGCATATGTACTGTAAAACGATACACGTGCGAATAGAGAATTCGCAACTCGTGTCGATTTAAAACACTCCCTTCGGTCGTGTTTTAATATATCGCCACTCGTTTCGAATTTCCTCTTTTCCGCACTTATTGTATCGTAAATAACTATTTAGATCTACTCGCTAAAACCGTTTCATTCACTAGGAATTTCAAGTGCTTTTTTAATTATTTTTTCACGCTAGTGATCTCTGTTTATTTAATAATATAAACTTACCATAATATACAGTTATTTATTTAATTTACTTTCCGTTAATCACTGTCCATGTTACATTTGTTACTGGTTGTCAAGCCTAACCATATATTATCGGCACAATTGCATTTAGTGCTCGGTTATATATTGGAATTCCTAAGGATTCTAGCTATCAACAGAGTAATCAATATACACTATTAGGAAGCATTTGCAATTAATTAGAAGTGCGGTTATTTTCACATCCCTCTTAAGGCGAAATAGTATCGAATAAGTGCTACAGGAAGATGTGATGTGAAGATTTAGTGCACGAAAAGTACTAAATATAGGAATTGTAACGTACCGCACTTCAAAAGGAAAAAAACAGAACGCTTATAGGACCCTTTATGTCGGGATCGTGTGGAGGTATTGAATTGGAATTCAAACTCAGGTCGACTACAGTCCATATTGGAATTCCTAAGGATTCTAGCTATCAACAGAGTAATTAATCGTATCTTACACTACAACAACGGGGAAAAACCTGCAAACTATAAATTTGTAGAAAATATAAAATAAATTAAATACGGAACCCTTGGCGGGCGAGTCCGACTCGCACTTCTCCGATTTTTTAAGTTTTTATATATGTCTGGTCGAATGAAACCCTGTACCATTTTATTATTAAGACTCATCCTCGTATCCCCTTATTAAGTAAGTATTCCTTTCTTGTACTAATATCAACCACACTCGTAATTCTTAAGTAACTATTAGTGTAGTTTTTGCAATAAGGTTTACGAGTTGGTAGTTACCATTGTTTCACTATTCACATATAATTGGGCAGAAAGAAAGATGAACAGAGAGCGTAAGCTCATTAATCAGCGTTTCGATTGTCACTCTTCGGACACGGAACCTTAAAAATGACAATTTTATTACAGTCTTGGCTATATCGACCGTCAGATATATCAAATGCCACGGACGTATACAGCGTGACTTATCGGTGCGCGGATATTGAAAATTAATCGCATCGCCTGTATTATGTCACTCTGACAGGCAAATCTATTGGAATCGTTGTAAATAACTTCACACTTCGCTAATCGAGGAAGAGTTTGTGGCTGACAATGTTAATTATCTGTCGTAAGTACCATTATGACTGTTATAAACTTTAATTATAAGTTAAGTTATTTTTTCTTATTAAAAGCGGTCCTTATATTGATTGTCACTGTGACAAGGTACTAAATGGCACAGAAATAAAATTCTTTGATTTAATTTTCATTTTGACTTGCCATGTTTGAAAGTCACTTAGCTTTAGTCTTCGGCATGAAAAAAAGCACTCGCCCTAATTATTACGCAATGACATTTTGAATCGGTCGGGCTAAACACGTCAAGAATACTCGTACCGTTATAAACAGCCTTGTATTTAAAAATATCGGTGCCGGGGCCGTATCGCGGGAAGCGGAAACAGCGACTGGCTACGTCACCAGAGATGACTGAGGACTACTGCCCTTAAGCGTTTAATTAAGGGGACGCATCGGAAAATAATAGAGATACATTTTTGGCAGATACATCTGTCACAGTCTATAAAACAATACAGTCATTCGACGAAGCCGCCGACGAAGACAGGGCAATCGTGCGGGATGCGAGGGGCGAGGGGTGGGTCGCGTGCACCCGAGCTGCATACATCGCCATTATTAGTAGCTCGGTACTACTTACAGGGCTAGCATGTCTTGTAATTTTTGGGCAGTTGTGCAATGTAAAAGTCTGTGGCAACCCTACTGTGCGGTGTCGGCAGTTCGGCATTTACGTAGACATCAAAGGCGTCGGTCCACTGTTACTTTTTACACTGTGTCTGTGTGTTGTTTCCCCAATACGTCGACTGATTTGTCCGCCCAATCTGCCAGACAGATCTGACGGAAAGATCATTAAGTATATACTAGTGCCCAGCTAATGCACTTTATAAAACTAAAATATCTAGCTATTGCAGTGGTTCCTAACCTGGGGGTAATTACCCCCGTAGGGGTAAAACTGGTATTTTATGGGGGTAATAAGCTAATCTAATATAACAATACAACAAACGTACACGTTTTATTTTTTATTACCATTGGGAGGAGGGGTAAAATCAGGTTCCCTAGTTAGTCATAGGGGTGACCGGACTGAAAAGGTTAGGAACCACTGAGCTATTGTCTAAACGAAAAGACCAACAATTTATTCCAGAATATATGTTTTTCGACCTTGTACTCCAAGTATCTCACAGAAGCCGAAACATAATGCTGAAACTGTATAAAATCTATAAATGAAAATATAGGTAAGGCAAATTTTTTCTTTGCGCGCACTATTGTGCTGTGGAATCACTAACCTACCAGTGGTACTTAACGTGATAATATACTAGATTATGTGGTAGGCTACCACATAATCTAGTATATTATCACGTTAGCACTTATTTTCTTATTTATAGTTTCTTGTATACAATTAATCAAGAAATAAACGAAACGCTAGGGGTAATTAATTTAAGAGTTCCACACTTTTCCTTATGTATTTAACTATTTCAGTTATGTATTTAACGAATGGACTGTCGACAACTCGACACGTACTTTAACGCCCGTGAAATACTATTTTTACAAGTGACATACATCACGTTTTGTCAAAATAAATACAGTGTCGTAAAGATGACGGTCGCTGTCACTACACCACGTGCGTGGTTTAAACATACTCCTCATTTACAAAATATTATATTCTTATTGGTTTGTTCTGGTTTGTGTGTTTGGCCCTTACTAATTAAACTTTACAAGCCTCAATTAGTTAATTTATGCTTTTTCCCTTTCTCACAAATACATAAGTCAAAATGACAAAAGACAAACAATTAATAGTTTATTGAGTCTTTTAGCGCGTTTATGTACAGTCAGCAGCAGAAGTTGCTAAGCGGGCGACGTGTTCAAAATTACCTTGCCGCGCTCTTATTCTCTTAACAATAAAGTCGCGTCCACGTCATTTTGTACACCTGGTCCGCTTAGCAACTTCTGCTGCTGACTGTATGAATAACGCTACTTTAAGGGCCTACTGCAGCCGCGTCTGGCGCTTTGTAAACCACGCCCGCTAGTTCTTCCCTCCCCGCTAACACGCACACATGGAAACGCTTCGCGCCGCACGTGAAGTTTGTGTGACCTTTTAGCACCATCTAACGTTACAGAAGTTAACTACCATTATACGCGGTCGCTGCGGTCGGCCAGAAACTTATATTCGGAAAAAATAGAAACAGATGGCGTTGTTACTTGTTCATAATAGCAAACAATAAAATAATTAATTAATAAACCTAAATATTTATTGTTGTTTTTGGAAGATGTTAACAGCATAGAAGCAGCAGCGTAGATAGCATATAAGTTAAGAGTATTGATAATAAGAAAATAGCACAAGAACAGAAAAGAGATTATTTTTGATAAAATATGATGAAAACAGATTTACTTGATTACGCTCACCTGACTTTGGGGTCACTAAATGCAAATTTCAACCTTATTGTTATGAGGTTACAATACCCCTGGGGTTGCAGGCGTCCATAGTCGTTATTATTATAAATGCTTTGGTTGAAATGCTTTTTAACCCTCGAATTTTTCATAGGTACAGTCACCTGCAATAATAAGTTACTCTTCGACGGCCGCAAAAATATGTGACACGCTCTTATGGCTCTACAAATAAGATCTAACACGATCTACCGCAAAACGGCCTTCGGTGTGTAACATATTATTGCAGCTGACTGTACTCGTATTCATTGTATAGGTAGGTATTAATATCTTTTATCCGATCGATTTGCATTTATTTGAAATAAATCAGTGTTTAGTAATTATGTTTTATTGAATAAGAGATTATTTTATGTAAGGAATACAGGGTGTCTTTTTGAAACACCCATTTTCTGGATAATTTTGAATTTCAATTGTCAGGGGTGCCTACATAATTTTTTAATACATTTTACAACGACAACAAACAAAAGTTCAAATTCGCAGTATTTTTATTACCCGGGTCGTGTCGCAACAAAATAGAAAATCATATTTTTCAAATCTAAGCGTTATTGTAATTTATCTCAAATAACCAAAAAACCAATCTGACTAGAACTTAAAAACGAACAGAATTATTTTAATATGTCGATTTTTCTTGGTGACCCAGGAGAATTTTTTTTGTATCCCATACAAAAAGAATGTATCCCAATCGCGTATCGGTTTTGGTTTTTACTTATAAGTGTGAAAAATATATTCTACCATATACGAAGGATGTGTGTTTTTTCATGTTTTATGTGTCTTTTTGTACAATAAAGTGTTTTACTGCTACTAATATATCATATTAACGATTAACTAAAAAGGTATTTGCATCTAATTTAACTGGTAAATTATTGAAGTCCGCTAAAATTTATATACAGTGTGGAAAGTTAACTCGGGCCCTGGAGGGAAACTACCTTAAATCCTTGAGCTAGCTCATTTTACTTAAAGGAGACATTCCTTTATTTTGAAAAAGAAACAAAACTGCATTCAAAGATTTTCTAAAACTCGCTTGCCTAGCCCGGGACTCGAACCAACTAAAATTAAAAAAACACACACTCTCTATTTTATTATACTAATCGATAGTATTAATACTCAGGATAAAATTTCTCTAACAAACATTTGGTTACTGTTCACTTTTAACAAGTAAAAGACACGTAACAATTCTGTTATCTCTCTCATAACAATCATTACTGGTGTCGTCAAAATCCATTCCGTGTCCGTGAAACGAACAATCAGGTCAGATTTTCGTTTAATGTTTGGTGTGGAATCAAAAGTAATATGGTTGTTTTGATGCACATTTACGAAGGACATCTGAATGCAGCAAAATACATTGAAATATTGGAGCTTCTACAAAATCAATTAAACCTTCTACCAGAAGAGGAACGAAATAATATCATTTTTCAACAAGATGGTGCACCTGCCCACAACAGCAGAATTGCCAGGGCTTACCTCAATGAACATTTCAATACCTGGATAGGTACAAACGGGACGATTAGATGGCCTGCAAGAAGTCCAGACCTGACGCCCATGGACTTCTTTTTATGGGGTCATGTAAAAAATGTTATTTATGAAACTTGCTATGAAACCGTTCAAGAGCTAAGGGTTGCGGTAGAAAATGTTATTAGGAGCATACACCACAACACTTTGATGAAGGCTACAAGAAATGAATTTCAACGGCGACTAATTTTGTGTAGACGGAACCACGGGGCTCATTTCGAACAATTTATCAGTTAAATAATTTAAGTGTAACAAATTGATAGTAAAATAAAGTTAATGTTAGATTTAACGATTGTTTTTATTTTTAAGACCAAATGTTTGTTAGAGAAATTTTATCCTGAATATTAATACTATCGATTAGTATAATAAAATAGGGTGTGTGTGTTTTTTAGGATTCCGTAGCCAAATGACAAAAACGGAACCCTTATACATTCGTCATGTCTGTCTGTCTGTCCGTCTGTCTGTCCGTCCGTATGTCACAGCCACTTTTCTCCGAAACTATAAGAACTATACTGTTGAAACTTGGTAAGTAGATGTATTCTGTGAACCGCATTAAGATTTTCACACAAAAATAGAAAAAAAACAATAATTTTTTGGGGTTCCCCATACTTCGAACTGAAACTCAAAATTTTTTTTTTCATCAAACCCATACGTGTGGGGTATCTATGGATAGGTCTTCAAAAATGATATTGAGGTTTCTAATATCATTTTTTTCTAAACTGAATAGTTTGCGCGAGAGACACTTCCAAAGTGGTAAAATGTGTGTCCCCCCCCCCCCCTGTAACTTCTAAAATAAGAGAATGATAAAACTAAAAAAATATATGATGTACATTCCCATGTAAACTTCCACCGAAAATTGGTTTGAACGAGATCTAGTAAGTAGTTTTTTTTTATACGTCATAAATCGCCTAAATACGGAACCCTTCATGGGCGAGTCCGACTCGCACTTGACCGCTTTTTTTAATTATTTTTTCACGCTAGTGATCTCTGTTTAAAAGTGAACAGTAACCAAATGTTTGTTAGAGAAATTTTATCCTGAGTATTAATACTATCGATTAGTATAATAAAATAGAGAGTGTGTGTTTTTTTAATTTTAGTTGGTTCGAGTCCCGGGCGAGGCAAGCGAGTTTTAGAAAATCTTTGAATGCAGTTTTGTTTCTTTTTAAAAGTAAAGGAATGTCTCCTTTAAGTAAAATGAGCTAGCTCAAGGATTTAAGGTAGTTTCCCTCCAGGGCCCGAGTTAACTTTCCACACTGTATATTCAAAAAAATATTTGTTAGTATGTCCCAAAATCATGGCTCATTTTTAAGTCTCCTGACTTACCAAACATATCGCAACGAAGGCAAGGGTACAACGCGGCATCGTGAACCTAATAACGTAACGTTTCAGTTACTTTTTTAGTCGCCGACCATTTTATCCGGGGTACGAAAAGAGGTATTAGATCTATCCTGGGTCTAATATGTTATAAAAACATAGTTTATTGAAAAATGTTCGTAGGTAGTACACAAAATTTAAATTTTCTTTTAAATGTGTTTTGGGTCATCGTTATCCCTGGTGACTTTTCTGGTGACCCAAGAGACATCAATTTTATTATGACTCAGGAGACTTTTTTCTATGCACTTTGATTTTTTTGATGCGCTAATTTTGTAATCTAAAATAACTAATTGACCCATCCTCCTTTCTATTGAAAAACTTTAGTTCCGAAATTGCTGGTCAGTGAGCTTGTTTAAAATTCTAAATTCAAATTTGTAGCGTAATTTTTTTAAATTCGAATATAAATTGTAAAGTTACCTTGCAGACCTCGCATCTAATATTTGGTCATGATATTTTGAGTTTTATTCACGAGTACTAGAGTTCACTTTTATTAGCGATTTCATCAAGATGTAGCTTTATTGAATTATATTATTTATATTTGAGTGATATAAAGTTATAATGTAACTGTGAGATCCTCGTATTTCAGCCCGTACAAGATTATAACCTTTTTCATGTAATGTCATTGAGTTTTTCTTTATTGATTTAAATGCCATCTAAATGAGTGGCCATCTAAACCTTACGGTCACGTGATCGCCTTACGCTGTCTCGAGTTTATCAATTTTTCCCCACCTCAAAAAGTGCCCAGCGCCGCTAAAGAAGTTTTCACTTCAAAAATCTTTGAATGCAGTTGTTTCTTTAAAAAACAATAATGTTTCATTTAAGTAAAATGAGCAAACTTAAGGTTTTAAGGCACTTTCCCTCCAGGGCCCATAATTTTTTTCCACCCGGTATAGTAGACAACAATTTTTTTCGACTAAATGAAGTTTTATTAGATAAATCGTTGATCACATCGTTCGTTTCACACATCACATCAAATCGTTTGTCATCACAATAAAAAATTGTCAAAATAATGAAATTTATGCCAAAAAACATAAATAAAACATATAAATTCAACACATTTTTTTAATAAAAATCTTTCTCGATGAAAAGAACATCGACAAATTATGTTCAAAGAATTAATATCAAAACAGATGTCATAATTAGGATTGGCTACTTTAAGAAAGGGACAGAGAGATTTAATCCTCTCGCTCTGCACGTTTTTCTCATTCCTCCTTGTCAAGCCAAAATAAACTATAAAATGATAGTAACACAGTACATTGTAATATTCACTTTTTCCACGGTATCATGTCATTGTAAATTACTTATGTGAAATTGTAGTGGCGTGCGACTTTCAAACCGGAGGTCACGGGTTCGAACCCCGGCCCGTGCAAGTGAGTTTTTGTAAGTAGGGACCTTTTTTAGTGATACTTAAATATAATAACTTTTCGTATTATTGAAATAAAATATTTTATTCAAACAAACTTAATAATATAATAATTAAAACGAATAATATCAATTAGTTTTTAATATTTATTCAATTATTTTAAATTATTTGAGCATGAAACATACTAGATTTATTTTTATCATTACAATAGAAAAAAAGCAAAAAATATATTCTTATAGATATTTTATTTTCAAACAAAAATAAAGCAAAAAGTTACGGTTAGATTCTGATGGCTAAATACCAAACAGCTACCGATACATTTCAATATCTGTCGAAATTTCCTAACCCGTTGTAACTGACAAAGAGTATAGATTTCGACGTAGCATGACGTAGCTAAGCAAACACGCACACATGCGTAACGTATAGGCCTGTAAGAAGGCACCATCATAGGTTTACCTCCGTTTCCGTTACTACTCAATGGAGTTACGACTCAACGTTTATTGGATATTAAAATTTTACGTAATTCGGAGCGCTGCGCGAAGTGACATAGGTCTTACCTCTTTGAGGCACGACGGCCATCTAACATTACTGGCATAAAGGATGCATTTATGACTTTGACCATGGACTAACCTATTAGGACTCGCAATCGCCATTTTGAGTAGCGTACCCCGGAAGAAAACATTTTTTTTGTATTAGACTTAGATGGCGTCGGTCATTCAGCGGGCTGTAGGTTGTGTAGCCCATTCCGCAAGAGGGCGCTGCCACTAGAAGAGTTGTAGACGTTGTAGTTGTTAAGGTGTAGTTCTTAGTTTTTCTTAAACGAATGGATAGATGGCGCAATAATTTTAATATTAGGTAGCTGGTCAACCAAATCTTGTCAGTAAAAAAAGGCGCGAAATTCAAATTTTCTATGGGACTACATTTTTCAAATTTGCCGCCTTTTTCTACTGTCAAGATCTGGTTGACCGAGTATACTACCGCATCATTTGCGTTTCTATGTGTGAACAGCGCATCTGTACACGTGTCATTGTGTGAGTTAGTTGTTATTATTATAATTAGGGCTGACTTTCGTTTTTTGTCACAGATAGCAATCAAATGTATATGTTTTAGATAAAAATGGTCTTCACAGCAAGATGTGTTGTCGTTAATTGTGTAAACACTAGCAGAAATAGTGACTGCAAATTTTATAGATTTCCAAAAGTAGTGTGGAAACAAGAACACGCAATAAATGGATAATTGCCGTAAGGAGAAAAAAAGTAAGTCACCTAACCTAACCTCTAAAATCATACCTTCCTTAAATACGCAAAAATTTGATTTATGTTGTAAACGTATCAAGTTTTAACGGTGAATTATTTTGTTATAGTCCCGATGGCACTCAAAACCGGACGACAGAATTTGCAGTGCTTACTTTATTGTTGGTAGAAAGGCTGATGAAAGTGATGAACAAGCCAGTCCCAGCTATGTTCCAAGAATCGAGACAAATCAAGACGGATTGACGAAAATGCGGCAATATCGAGGTTCCAACGTTATATGGAACGAAGAAACGCGAAAAAATAGAAGCTGTTAGTGCTATTAATACAACTAATACAAGTGACTTTGAATTGCTGGAAAATAGTGTTAGTGTGACTTCAAAATATTGATAGTGAATGTCAAGTGGACCTGTATACAGGTGTACAAAATCCAGGAAAGACGTTTACGTGCAACAGGTACATATTTTATGGTAAAAAAACGTGATGCCGAAGTTCAAACAGAAATATGTAGATATCAGTACCAGTGTACGAAGATTATTAAGCATTTTAAAATAACAAAACTCGAAGTCTGTAATACTGCTAAAAGTATTTCTCTGGATCTAGCCACCATAACTGACAGTAAATATTTTGCTGGATTTTAATTTATTAAAACCAACGAACAGGGGCCGATTGCATAACAAACTACAACTAATAATACAACCGGAACTCCTTATTTAATAAGTTAAATTAGAAAAGGAGTTCCGCTTGTAATATTAGTTGTAGCAAGTTGTAATTTGTTATGCAATCGGCCGCAGCTTGTAGATCTTGCAGGTGTTACTCTTAACAACTTCAACTTTTTATTAAAAACTACACAAATAAATTATATGGTGAGCGAAAAAGATAGACTTCTACTTTTCTTGATGAAAATAAAACTTGGTGTCACATTTTCAGCACTCAGTGTTTTGTTCGGTATTCATAGAACAACAGTGTCAAGAATATTCTGCCCGTATGTTGAAGAAGTAGCAGCTGTTACATCAAATTTGGTTTTTTGGCTAGAATGCTTCCGTCCGGAGTATAGTAACACTAGAGTACAGAGTTGCCTATAGTACCTACAGAGCAAGTATAGAAGTACCATCAAGTTTTGCTAATCGTGTGTATTGCTACTCACACTATAAAAAGGGTTTTACCTCAAAAGTGCTTATTGGTATTACTCCAGGGAGGCTTCATATCGTTCAAGTCAAAAGAATGTGGTGGAAGAAAAAGTGTCTCCCAAATAACGAGTCAGGATTAGTAGACTACTTAAAAAATTGGGATATTGTCTTGGCTGATAAGGGATTTCCGGCAATAAAGAATGTAATTGATGAAAGTGGAAAAGAAATTGTTTTTTTAGACTGGAGGAAACCGGCCTGTTTTGAGAAAAGTCGTCGACATCTCTTCTAAATACCTAAAACTGGTATGGATGTGTTCCTCGTGATCTCTAGAATACGAATTGACCGGTTTTGGTTTATGGAGGGGGGGACGGGTCGAAAAAAGGGGGGGGGGGCAAAGATGTCGGCCGACCATCATTGATATTTGTGCTATTATCTATGAAAAGGGAGCTTATTGCCGATGGCGCTTACGACACTGACATCGATAAGCAAAAAACGTAGTAGTTTAAAATTGGGGATTCTGGCACATGTTTAGTTGTTTTGATTCCCAATTTAGCAATTAAGTTTCTTTGAATACTGGAACATTCAATGTTGCTGTCTATCCAATGCGGAGGTCAATTTATGTTATGTGACGCTGATGGACTGATCAGTCATGTTGTGTTAGAAAACTTAAATCGGATTTAAAGGTCCCTTTGTAGTTTTTTATAAATAACTCTTAGACATAGACATAGAAAAGTTTTATTCAACATCACATGAAGTTGCACGCTTAAACGGTGACCTGTAGCAAAAATGATCTGATACATAAGTAATCTTCATAAAATTTTCTACATTAAATATTCTATACGCTTTTTCGCTAGGATCAATATTTAAAAAAATATTTAAGGGAAAAAGTTAATTATAATCAATTGTTAATATTTTTTGTAAACGGTGGCCTGTAGCAAAAAATGTTCTGATACATAAGTAATCTACATAAAATTTTCTACATTAAATATTCTGTACACTTTTTCGCTGGGATCAATATTTAAAAAAATATAAAAGGGAGAAACTTAATTATAATCAAACAATTAATCAATCAATTTTTTGTTAATAACTCGTAAACGGTGGCCTGTAGCAAAAAATGGTTTGAAACATAAGTAATCTACATCCAATTTTCTACATTAAATATTCTATAAAAAAATTCGGTAGGTTCAATATTTAAAAAAATATTTATGGGAGAAAGTCAATTATAATCAATTGTTAATAATTTTGTAAATAACTCGTAAACGGTGGCCTGTAGCAAAACATGTTCTGATACATAAGTAATCTACATAAAATTTTCTACATTAAATATTCTGTACACTTTTTCGCTGGGATCAATATTTAAAAAAATATTTATGGGAGAAAGTTAATTATAATCAATTGTTAATATTTTTTGTAAATAACTCGTAAACGATGGCCTGTAGCAAAAAATGTTCTGATACATAAGTAATCTACATAAAATTTTCTACATTAAATATTCTGTACACTTTTTCGCTGGGATCAATATTTAAAAAAATATTTAAGGGAGAAAGTTAATTATAATCAATTGTTAATATTTTTTGTAAATAACTCGTAAACGGTGGCCTGTAGCAAAAACTGTTCTGATACATAAGTAATCTACATAAAATTTTCTACATTAAATATTCTGTACACTTTTTCGCTGGGATCAGTATTTAAAAAAATATTTAAGTGAGAAAGTTAATTATAATCAATTGTTAATATTTTTTGTTAATAACTCGTAAACGGTGGCCTGTAGCAAAAAATGTTCCGAAACATAAGTAATCTACATCCAATTTTCTACATTAAATATTCTATAAAAAAATTCGGTAGGTTCAATGTTTAAAAAAAATATTTAAGGGAGAAAGTTAATGGGGAAGTTAGTGCACTGAGTTGTCCCTTTTGTCCCAGGCGATGCCGCTTGACACAATTGTTCCTTTGATCATACTTAATTGATGTGAAGCCTTAACCTGGATATTAACTTTTGGCTTACCCCCAAAAAGGGAGAGGAGAAAAGTGGTTCCGGCTGTACACTGCGCTCTGTTTGATATAAAGCCGCAATCCGATGATTGATTGACATAATTGTTCTCCCAGGAGGTTCGTGGGGTATTTGTCTTTGGTACGGTCGTATAGAGAGCGGCTGGGTGACCTCCAGAAAATTCCGACTTTTGGTCTACCGCTTCCGGTCAGAAAAATGTTTGACGGCCCGGCCAAACGGTCGGACCTAGGTGGGGGGGGTGCTCGACCAAATGTCATAGAGGTACCCTGGCAGTTTTTGACGCCGCCATTTTTTTGTCAAAATGGCAGACTTTTATTTTTTATTTTTTCAAGTTTGTCCTAGCGCGCTGAAATTTTGGTCACGGAAACTTGGGGTCCCCTAGATTATTTGTAAAATGTTTTAATTGCGGAAAAACTGGGCACTTTTATTTTGTATGGTAACTTTTAAACGGTGCGTGATAGGTGGGGGGTGCTCGACCAAATGTCATAGAGGGCCTCGAGGGAAATAAAACTGCATTGAAAAAAATTCAAAATGGCCGACTTTTTTTTAATTTTTTCAAGTTGGTCCGAGCGCTCCGAGATTTGGCATGGCAGGAGATAGAGGCCTCTAGATTCCTATAAAAAATTTTTTTTTTTTATAAAACCCAAGATGACGGAAAAAATGGTAATTTTTATTTTGTATGGCAGCTTTTAAACGGTGCGAGATGGGTGGGGGGTGCTCGACCAAATGTCATAGAGGGCCTCGAGAAAAATGGAACTGCATTTAAAAATTTTCAAAATGGCCTTTTTTTTTTAAGTTAGTCCGAGCGCGCTGAGATTTGGATGCGACAAGCCTGGGGGCCCAAGAATACTATGTGAAAAATTTATTTGGAAAAGTCCAACATGGCGGCGGACACGGGCAAAAGTCAAATTTCCAAGTAGGTTAAGCGAGCCCGTAGGGCGAGCTTCAGGCTGGGAGGCCGAAGGCCGACCCCGCGGAGGGCCGTTAGGCCTGGAGCTTCACCCCGAGTGTCCAAGCGTGGCCTACCCCCAGTAATTTTAGGCGAGGCCGAAGGCCAAGCTGCGGGAATGACGAACCAAGCAAAATCCTATACAAAAACTGTGTTAAGCGAGCCCGAAGGGCGAGCTTCAGGCTGGGAGGCCGAAGGCCGACCCCGGCGGAGGGCCAAAGGCCCGGAGCCTTCACACCGACTCCCAAGCGTACAACCCCCAGTAATTTAAAGCGAGGCCGAAAACCGAGCTTCGTGAATGCAGCGCTTCCAAGCGTTCTACCAAGTCAACTGTCTTGATAAGCGAGCGTTGGCGAAGCGTCGAGGTTCGCGAAGGCCGAAGGCCGAGCTCCGCGTAGGGCCGAAGACCCGAAGCGTTACACGAGAGGGGGAAGTTGGAGCTTAAACACGACCCAATAGTAAAAGTGGCTTAGACAAGCGAAACGGCGGGCCGAAGGCCGTAGGCCTCCTGCCATGCCAAATCTCGGTGCGCTCGGAGCAACTTGAAATTTAAAAAAAAAAAAGTCGGCCAGTTTGATTTTTTTTCAATGCAGTTTTATTTCCCTCGAGGCCCTCTATGTTATTTGGTCGAGCACCCCCCACCTATCATCCATCGTTTAAAAGTTACCATACAAAATAAAAGTGCCCAGTTTTTCCGCAAATAAACATTTTACAAAAAAAAAATTTTTCATAGGAATCTAGGGGACCCCGACTTTTCGTGACCAAAATTTCGGCGCGCTAGGACAAACTTGAAAAAATAAAAAAATAAAGTCGGCCATTTTGAAAAAAAAAATGGCGGCGTCAAAATCTGCCAGGGTAAAATATGACATTTGGTCGAGCACCTCCCACCTAAATCCGACCGTTTGGCCGGGCCGTCAAACATTTTTCTGACCGGAAGCGGTAGACCAAAAGTCGGAATTTTATGGAGGTGACCCAGCCGCCCTCTATACGACCGTACCAAAGACAAATACCCCACGAACCTGCTTCTGGGAGAACAATTATGTCAATCAATCATCGGATTGCGGTTTTATATCAAACAGAGCGCAGTGTACAGCCGGAACCACTTTTCTCCTCTCCCTTTTTGGGGGGAAGCCAAAAGTTAATATCCAGGTTAAGACTTCAGATCAATTAAGTATGATCCAAGGAACAATTGTGTCAAGCGGCATCGCCTGGGACAAAAGGGACAACTCAGTGCACTAACTTCCCCATTAACTTTCTCCCTTAAATATTTTTTTAAATATTGAACCTACCGAATTTTTTATACAATATTTAATGTAGAAAATTGGATGTAGATTACTTATGTTTCAAAACATTTTTTACTACAGGCCACCGTTTACGAGTTATTAACAAAAAATATTAACAATTGATTATAATTAACTTTCTCCCTTTTATATTTTTTTAAATATTGATCCCAGCGAAAAAGTGTACAGAATATTTAATGTAGAAAATTTTATGTAGATTACTTATGTATCAGAACATTTTTCGCTACAGGCCACCGTTTACGAGTTATTTACAAAAAATATTAACAATTGATTATAATTAACTTTCTCCCTTAAATATTTTTTTAAATATTGATCCTAGCGAAAAAGCGTATAGAATATTTAATGTAGAAAATTTTATGAAGATTACTTATGTATCAGAACATTTTTGCTACAGGCCACCGTTTAAGAGTTAATTATAAAAAACTACAAAGGGACCTTTAAATCCAATTTAAGTTTTCTAACACAACATGACTTCATCAGTTCATCAGCGTCACATAACATAAATTTACCTCCGCATTGGATAGACAGCAACATTGAATGTTCCAGTATTCAAAGAAACTTAATTGCTAAATTGGGAATCAAAACAACTAAACATGTGCCAGAATCCCCAATTTTAAACTACTACGTTTTTTGCTTATCGATGTCAGTGTCGTAAGCGCCATCGGCAATAAAGTCCCTTTTCATAGATAATAGCACATTTGTTCACATCTTGAGTCCTATGCGACCGATCGGTTCGTGTGAGGTGTCGTTTGAAAGAGTATTAAATGTGCTATTATTGTTTCATAATAACTGTAGTCAATTACAAAATATTTTAAAATATTTGAGTTTTTACCGTGCATGGATGGCATAAGTAATGAAATGATTAACTATGCGTCTAACTCAATAAATTACAACTATACCGCAATTATTTTATTACAAAATATACGAGACATTTCATTAGCTTACCAAAAACATAATAGACCCCGAGCCAGGCGCAAATTTCGTCAGTCATCGCCTCCCGGGTGAAAACTCGTATACTGGTTAACGGCCATATATGATGAGCCCTCGTGGACGTCAGCTGCCGCTACGTTATGACTTGGTTATATAATATCATACACCATTAAAACTTATAGACCGCGAGCCACGAACAGGTTTCCATGACCAATTAACGGCTACGTATGATGAATCCTCGTGGACGTCAGCTGCCGCTCCGTTGGTGGGTTGAGGAATGGCAGCCACCGAAACATGTAAAAAAAATTGCGGTAAAGTTATAATTTATTGAGTTAGACGCATGTTTTGTCAGTACTTATGCCATCCATGCACGGTAAAAAATCATATATTTTACAATATTTTGTAAACGACTACAGTTATGACTACGGTTATTATGAAACAATAATACCACGTTTAATACTCTTTCAAACGACATCTCACACGAACCGATCGGTCCCATAGGAGAGCGTTCAAGTATTACGTAACGCAATTTTTGGACATTTTTGACCCCCCCTCCCCCCCATGTAACGCGCCGTAACGTTTTTCTGTAACCCCCCTAAAGGCCACAATTATGTTGCGTAAAGTACCGTAAAGTGGCGAAAAGTTCTGAAGGGTTAAAAAACAATGTTACGTAACGCGTAGTTTAAACCCCCCCTCCCGCCTTTGTAACGCATCGTAACGTTTTACAAGAACCCCCCCACCCCCAAATTCGTTACGTAATACTTGAACGCTCCCTAGGACTCAAGATGTGAACATATCAATGCTGGTCGGCCGCCCACTATCCCCCCTTTTTTTCGACACGTCCCCCCCTCCATAAACTAAAACCTGTCAATTCGTATTCTACAGACCACGAGGAACACATCCATACCAGTTTTAGGTATTTAGAAGAGATGTCGACGAAAATCGTGAAGGAGACGACTTTTGTTTAATTTACCTATAGACTATTATTATGCCACCTTTTCTCCAGAATAAAGGTGAATTTACAAGGGAAGTGACCGATGCAACTTATAAAATAGCTCGAGTCAGAATTCATGTCGAAAGAATAATGCAGCACTTAATAATTTATCAGATACTACATAAAATTCCTGTAAATGTATTTTATCATAAACTGAAATAAATGTCATATACTCAGAAAAAAACAGAGACCACCGACCGAGATCGAGAGGTAACAGGCACCTGCCGCGATAGCAGAGGACGCTGGTTCGATTCCAGCCTGGGGCACTAGAGGCTAGGGTCACTTTTTCTGAGTATATGACATTTATTTCAGTTTATAATTTATATAGTAGTGTGACTACTCAAAATAATAACAAATTAAAATATTTTCTAAAAATAATTTAATTTGTTCTAGTATGTTATTTTATCATATTGATGATATATTACATGTTTAACCCTTTAACCGCCAGAGTCTGATATATAAGACATTACATATCCAGCTCATCTCGCCACAGTCTGATGAATAAGATAAAGATCTGATTTGGTTTTTACAGCACATTTATAACTCCCGTAACTATGCCAACCTTACTCTGCGTGGTACAATTACTGTCGGTGGTGACACGAGCACGCTCGATCAAAAATTGCTGACGGTTAAAAGGTTAATTGTTGGGTACTAGTAAACCTGCAACCACCTATATTTTCAAACAAATAAAACAACAGTTATTTTTACAATATTTACATTATTTAAAAAGCTATTAAAACATTGCATTTTTATTTAAATTTGTTTTTATTTCACACATAAAACCTGTAAATATTATGTGACTTTTCATGCCTGAAGGACCCTTATGCACATGGAGCATAAGGAACCACAGGCATTGACCACCACATATTTATAACATGGGCCCGTGGACCTATGAAAATGTGTCAGTCAGGTTAGGGTTTAATATGTCCAAGCACTGGACTGATCAACATTTTTATAAGTCTAATGTACAGTCAAGTCAAGTACAATGGATTAAGGTTAAGAAATGCATACATATTTATGAACTCTACTGTACATACCATTAGTCATATTCCTTTATTTCAGTCACATGCATAAACTTACAGCTAAGGATGCCAAAACGCTTATGTGGTAGGGACAATACATACATCAGAATCAAACATAGTCTAAAGCTAAAGATTATTAAAACAAAACAAAAACAATCAAATAAGGTCAGGTTAATATTTAGGTATGCTAGGATTCTAAGATATAAAAATGTTGAGTTCCTTACTTACAGGCCTTCCAGCTAGGTATGCGTATTGCAAATTTTCACAAAGCGTGATACTGCAATATTCAGCTTTACTATACATATAAAAAAAAACAGTAATAAACATTTTGAGTTAACAACATTTAAACATATTATTTTACTTAATACTACTACTACATACTACTATTTGAAAAGTTAATTACCTAACATTGTATTGATTATATTTTTTCTGTAAAACTACGCTTTGGCTGGTTTTTCTCACTCAAAGTTTGGTTTGTTCTTGTAGAATACAAGAGCCGTAGATAATGAGCGAAGTAAAATTATTCACTTATTAAAATTGCTGCTTTAATAAAGTCTTTGTCTCTGTCTACTCTTACTATACAACTACCTTTTGGTGAATATATAAAGAGATCATACATAGTCATACCAGTGACATACATTTGCACTTGGATTTGGGTATAAGTTAATATGGTTTGCTTCTTTTTAATTCTGGTTGATCATTCACAAACTGCGAATATTGCACATTATGACATTACATTTTTGTTTATCAAAATCTGCAATAGGTGGTTTTTACAACATACAGGACATTTAACTTCTACTAACACTGACACATTCATCGCATATAACAACACCATCTACACTAGTGCACAACCAAGGCTGATCTTTGCTAACAATCACTCCGACACAAGAAATTCTTAGTCTCCTCGCCGAGTACCACTCTTCAGACATTGATTGTTCTATTGTGTCACTACAGAATTTAAAAATGTCTTTATCTGCCAACGCAACATTTGCTTCATAAAAGTTTTTCTAATGTTTTTTCTATGACTAAAAAAAATTTTTCTATGACTTTTTAGTCTAGCTTCACTTTTGTACACATCAAACTCTTTTCTAAAAATACTAAAGTTTTCAAGACATGTAACACATTCTTCTTTTTTTTTATCAGTCTGTTCTACTAAATTTTCCGACAACCTTGCTAACGGAAATTTCAATATCTTCTGTACAATTTATTTCAGCAACTTCCAGTACACGTTTCAAGGCACAATCTTCCTTTAAATCTGTGACATCGAACTGAAAAGGTTCACACTTGTGTTTCTTTGATGTAGGATACATTTCGTGGAAGTATCTCCCTTTGGAATACTTTTCGTTCGTAAATTGTCGAACACTTGGCTTGCCCCATTTTTGTTCCTGGCTGGTTTAGGTGGAACTCTCTTCATGATTGATGTAGTAAATTAGTGCTGCAATGCTGCTTGAATTTGCCACTTTTGTTATAAACAATCGCATGTTACTCTAGTAACATGACGATTGATATTACGAATTAAGGCTGTCTTATACGCTGTCGCCGTCACAGAGGCTTGACGAACCACTCGGGCTTTGATTATGTAGCTCCTGTCGCCTTGCCAGATGTCTTGCACCTCCAGTACGTGCCGGTAACGACCAAATTTCATGGGTTATGGCACGAAAAACCCTGTTCCCGTCAGAAGCACGTTCATTTTAACTGAAAACCACAATGCTAATGTAATTGTCAATACAGCCGTCGTCCAAATATGTCGAATAATTATACTGTAATATCATTAGATTTCATTGAAATTATTACGATGTTTACTTACTTCACGTTTGAAAGTTTTCTGACAGAATATCTCAAAGTTGCGCTCGCTAGGACAGAGAGTCATACTATCTTTGTCTTACACTAGTACTATCACCCAAAAGAAAAGGATGAGTATAGTTTTTTTTGTTCCTATTTACTGATCTATACCTATATTCGATTTTTCAAAGATATCTTTGATACGTCAAATACGTAAAGGCGTATCCAGATTAGTCAATTTTTCACCAATCTGGAAGGGAAGGGAATCGAATCAGGAGGTGCGGACGCAAACGGCAATTTGGCTCACTGATTCGATTGCCCGATCAAATCAGGAGGTGCGGACACAAAAATGCCAATTTTCGAAGCTAGTATCTATGGAATGCTAGGATCTGTACGTACTTTTTACAATCTGATCAAATTCTCGTGTCGAATCAGGCCGTGCGGACGCAAATACCAATTTGATTCCCCGATCACATCAGCAGGTGCGGACACAAAAATGACAAATTTCATAGTAGAATGCAAATTGGTGATTTAATTTCTGTACGTGTGGACGCTAGGCAAGATAAGATTGGCCAAATATTTTCCTGAACAAATCGACTGATTTGATCAGTCCCGTCTGGATACCCACTAATTGGCCAATCTCATTTAGCATCCACACGTAGGTACACAAATTAAATCACCAATTTGCATTCCATAGATAATTACTGTGAAAATTGGCATTTTTGTGTCCGCACCTGCTTATTTGATCGGGGAATCAAATTGGTATTTGCGTCCGCTCGGCCTGATTCGATCGGAGAATTTTATCAGACTGGCGAAAAATTGACTAGTCTGGATACGCCTTTATGCATTACTTACCTTTTTAGGGTTCCGTACCCAAAGGGTAAAAACGGGACCCTATTACTAAGACTCCGCTGTCCGTCCGTCCGTCTGTCACCAGGCTGTATCTCACGAACCGTGATAGCTAGACAGTTGAAATTTTCACAGATGATGTATTTCTGTTGCCGCTATAACAACAAATACTAAAAACAGAATAAAATAAAGATTTAAGTGGGGCTCCCATACAACAAACGTGATTTTTGACCGAAGTTAAGCAACGTCGGGCGGGGTCAGTACTTGGATGGGTGACCGTTTTTTGCTTGTTTTGCTCTATTTTTAGGGTTCCGTAGCCAAATGGCAAAAAACGGAACCCTTATAGATTCGTCATGTCTGTCTGTCTGTCCGTCTGTTTGTCCGTCCGTATGTCACAGCCACTTTTCTCCGAAACTATAAGAACTATACTGTTGAAACTTGGTAAGTAGATGTATTCTGTGAACCGCATTAAGATTTTCACACAAAAATAGAAAAATAACAATTAATTTTTGGGGTTCCCCATACTTCGAACTGAAACTCAAAAATTTTTTTTTCATCAAACCCATACGTATGGGGTATCTATGGATAGGTCTTCAAAAATGATATTGAGGTTCCTAATATCATTTTTTTCTAAACTGAATAGTTTGCGCGAGAGACACTTCCAAAGTGGTAAAATGTGTGTCCCCCCCCCCCCCCTAACTTCTAAAATAAGAGAATGATAAAACTAAAAAAAATATATGATGTACATTACCATGTAAACTTCCACCGAAAATTGGTTTGAACGAGATCTAGCAAGTAGTTTTTTTTTTAATACGTCATAAATCGCCTAAATACGGAACCCTTCATGGGCGAGTCCGACTCGCACTTGGCCGCGTTGATGGTGCGGAACCCTCCGTGCGCGAGTCCAACTCGCACTTGTTACATATGTTGAGTATAATATTTGAGGTTGTCATGGTACCCAGTGTAAATAAATATGTCAATAAAAAAATAGAACTTTATCAAATATATTACAAATAGGTAAAAATACTTTTCTCCAATATGCTCGGAAATGTTCACCTTATTGTAGCAAAAATAGTACGGGAAGATCTTCGTTATTGTCAAACTCTAATTTAAAAAAATCAAACTATCGCTGTCCTTTTCTAGCGGACGGGAAGTAAAAAAACACTACAGTAATAACTTATTACTGTAGTGTTTTTTACTTTTTAAAAATAAAAAACGTAAACAGCCAATTATTATAGCCGCGAGCCGCGTCTACACGACCCGATCAGCTATCATTTCAAGCTATAGGATAGAGTGAGATAGTAAGCCTTTCATGTCTCGTTCTTACAAGACCGTTGTGCTCGTGTCTGATCGTGCGAATACTGCTTAATAAAATCAAAGATTATTTTTATATATTTTTTAAGGATCTAAATCCGTGTTAATATTAAAGCTTTTATAGTTTGTCAAAGGACTATCTCATTTCAAACATAGACAGAGAGAATCATACTATCTTTGTCTTACTCTAGTACTAGCACCCAAAAGAATAGGATGGGTATAGTTTTCCTGGTTCTTACTAACTGACAAATTGGTTTGACCAACTATATTGCACAATTATATTGAATGAACGAATATTGAATGGTACTGAATGGCCGAATAAGTTTGTGCCTTTAACTTTTAAAAATTAATTAGAGGGGAATTGTTTTTGACATTCTTGATGTGAAGGTTCGATTTGAGTGATGCTTGATGCTTAAATAATTATTATTTGAGCTTATTTCCTCGCATGTTTGGAGAAAAGCACTATATATGCCTCGGCAGGAATAGCAATTCGTGGATTCGTCTTCTTTGTCGGACTCCGCTTCGCGTCGTCCGACAAAATCGAAACTCATCCACGAATTGCTCTTTCCCGGCCTCTGCAATAATGTACTATAAATGTAATGTATCGTGTTACCGCGCGTCGGTAACATTAATATTATGTGACAGAAAAATGTATTACGAGTTATTAAAATTAGTAAGACATCGCTAATGCTATTATATTTATATTTTATATGAATGAATATATTTATATTTTTTTAATATCAAACATCCAAAAAAAATGCGTCAAATGAAACGAATTCAGTACGGGGTATGGTCGAAGCGCCATCTCACGAAATATATTATCAACATTGAGGCAAGACGAGAGCATGACGATAGTTGTCATTCCAACCCGTCACATGGCATTGATACAGAATCACACTTATTGCAACATTTGACACTACTAGAGACATCTGCTATACTTTTGGGAACTAAATATAAAGTCACGCTACTCAAAATGGCGATTGCGAGTCCTAATAGGTTAGTCCATGCTTTGACGCATGACAGAAAGAGAAACCGAACTGCGTAAAATGGGCGTTTGCTGTTGAATTCATAAAATCAAAAATCGATAATAAATCCATCGGTAAAGGATAATAAGTTAATATTTAGTTCTTTGAAAGTTAAGACGAGATTAAAACCTTTGCTGTAAGGTGGATTGTGCTGGATATGGATGTGTTTTCTAGTTGCACGAAGCTAAAACCGAAAAATGAACACGTAAGTTTGGATTTATTTTCTATCGAGAAAATTTTAAGCATTCGTGTTTCGACTACTACGAAATCACTTATAATATAGTCAAGAAACATATATCCGAAAATCACTACTGTTTGTTTCCGGGGCTAGCCACTGCCACGTTTCTAAGATCCTGTTATTTTTCGATGCACGGCCTTAAGTGTATTTCGGCATAGATGCGCTTTCCGCCGAAGTTTTTCGCTACAGGAATTTCTGTTACTTGCGTATTAGCGATTCTCTTTTTCTCTCTTGCCACTATTTCATTCTCATCTGAATTGTACATTATGATTTAGACATAAGACATGTAGAATAATTTGCGCTCTTGCTGGTTTGTCTTTGGCGGTAGTAACTTTATTACAGCTACCCTGAGATGAATGAGTTACGCACGACTAGACGACATACACCGCAGAGCAATGAAAACTGGTAGTATCTTTGGGAAATCCCAGGCTTTGGGTTCTTTGCCAGATTGTGGTTTACGAGCTACCTGCCTCTAACGAGTGGCGTGTGCTTTGCCAAATCTTCGCACATCGAGTGTATCTGACAGTTTCTGCGTCATAAACTATAGATATTGAGCAGCTCAGAAGTAATTTCGATTTTATCTGTGAGTGAGTAAGAGTCAAATTTAAATACTTCAATTGTTAAGGTGCTTCTAACGCAATGATGCTCCTAAAGTCATGAGTTTTGTTTTTATGGTACTCACAGCATTATCAGCTTTCCAACAACGCGATTAGGTTAAAACTCGCTTGCTTCTACGATGTTTCTTTTAGTTATTAACTCTTTTATATCCCGTAGTCAGTAGGGCGTTTGCTGTTCTGCCCTACATCTCACCACTCGTTATGTTTACATCATCACCACCGATAACTATCGATACGCGTGTATTTTTAGTTTATACATTCACACGGATATACATTCGCGTGTTCCTATTCCTGTTCCTTTCTTGAATATTGCCAGAAACAGAGAGCGATGTAAACTTGATTTGACGTTGAAACTGCCCCACTTTTAAAGTTCAGTTTGATATCTTTGATCAGTATTCGCTATAGGTTATAAATAGGCTTATGCTAACTTTTTGGCATCGTTCACTGAGAAATGGCAGACTTTAAAGCGTTGATATAATGCTGGTGGAAATCGTATTCGTTTGAGCGATATTTACTGTGGGCAGTTTGCTGCTATTATTTCTTTTTGTGCCTAAATATGCCTGTTGCCTGGGATGCCGCATGACAATAAGGAATAGACGTTTTTTATTACTTAGGAAGTGTTGGGATATTTCATCAGGAGTATTGAGTCGGTATTGAAATTAAAGAGTAAATTCTAGATTCTAGAATTTAATATTATATTTTGTGCTCCATAAAGTTAAAAAAATACCTTATTGAGCTTACTGCGGGACTCAGCGATGTTTATTAATCAAATGGTGAGACTACGTCGGTTGGCGTAAGATTGTCCTATAATATTTTATTTATTGCTAACTATCTACTACTATAACTATCTCCTAAGTGACACCGTCTGGCACCGGTCTGCGACCAAGATTTGGCAGATGGCACTCATAGCTTTATAGTGTAAATGCTACAAAATTAGTCTACGTAATCCAGTTCTTGACCTCAATGTGCCTTGAGTCGATGTAACAGAGTTGAGAATTAAACAAACCGAGCGTAAATGATTATTAAATAGGATTTTTGTTGCTTTTACTCTGGTAATAGAGGTAATATTGACAATGACTTGTGTTTAAGGATGACTGATGTGCAGTCAAAGAATTACATATTAGTACCATTTCATTGCATTTCATACCTTACACTTTACAGTGATAATCAATATGCAATTCGCTAGGGACCGCGTACTATTGGGCCCCGCGATCCTGACAAAGGACCATAAATGACATGTCAGGGTAAATCCTGACGTATGGCAACCCTGTTTAAAGACAATAATGGCGGGCGCCACCAAAAACAATCGGTTTGAGATAAATCATTGTTCTAAATTCTCTAAATCAGGTTAGATTAATAAATGTGGACGTTGCTGACGGCTTCAGTTGTTTTGAGGAATTTGTCTAAAAGCTTTTTTTACGGTGTAGAGTCACGCTTAATAATATCTGTGTGCCCAAGGTCACTTTGAGTTTTTACTTCCCTCGCTACTTCCCATGCCAATCGTCAAGTATATGGCCGGGGTATAACGCATTTTACCACTCCGTCAACAAAAAAAGTTATCTTCCTACCGTCGGTTTATAATTTAACTATCCAGATTGCAAAATGACGAGTGTTTACAATTTTACGGTGACATCATGGTATAATAATATACTCCGCCTGGTACTCTCTTCCGAGATTCGCGAACGACCTAACTGACACAGGCCTGCGTCATCATGCTGTCTACAGGTTCTCAAACTTTAAAATGTGGGAGAATTTTAACCAACAGTGAAAATTATTTTAACGGCATTAATTTTAAGTTATTCATGTAGAAACATAGTAAAATAAAACAAATCTAATGTATTAAATTAAACTTTAGTTATCTATACAAGCCAAACGTTTGAAAAACTAATTCACAGTTAATCAATAAACGGTGTTCGACACTTTAAGCAATTTTCGTTTTAATTACTTCTGGAGTTGATTACTAACGATTTTTTTATTGAATTTTTTAGTCTTATTATTATTACCAAGCTTATGACGTGAAAAGTTTGGAAAACACTGCGACTGCTGACACTGAGCGAGAAGGAAATAACAATGAACACGCGTTCGACAAGGATGATGGTCAGGGACAAAATGGCGGATTGTCAAATGTGACAGCGCTATCCTGTGTTGCCAGTAGTGTAAACAGAATTACCCGAACGTCTGAATTTCTTTTGTGAATCGGAAGATATTGATAACGAATAATTAAAAATGACATGTTATTGTAAAATTTAAGAAAATTATAAAGAAATATTTTTACTTATTAACCATAGATATAATGTACCCATGTAACATGTTATGTTGAAATAAAGTAGCAATATTATTGTGACGTAGGCCTGTGTCACTCTGGGAAGATGGGTGACATTAAAATTTTGTGCAGAATATGACTATACCCTCGTAAGACCCAGGGCAATTTTGGCGCTTTTAAATTTGGGACTTTCTTTTAGTTCCATATGGTAAGTACACGGGGACTTACGAGGATCACATATACATATGTCTTCGTGTTTATTTATTGGACTTTTATAATAGTGTTGTTTAGCATTGTCTTAAATCATTAGATCGGCGTCGCTAGCGTATCCGCGCTTAGTTCACCTGATTTATCGCCGCGTTTTGTTTCTATAACGCGTATTTTTAGCGCGCTCATATCTTTAGATAGCTCGCAATTGGGTCGGTGACTTGATCTATTGTGTCGGGTGCATTTCTTACTGGTACCACAAAATCGATTAGAGTACGCCCAAGGTAACTCTGCGCCGACTTTGACGTCACAATGTGGAATTGCAATCAGAAACTTAGTACACAACTTTGGGAACAAATCAAATTATTTTATTAAATATATTTGTTGTGTTTTTTAAGTAGTCACACTACTATATATAAATTATAAACTAACTTAACGAACTTATTAGCCCGGATTGCTAAAGACGCCGGTTCGAATCCGGCCTTCACCACTGCAGGGCTTCGTCATTTTTTATTTAATATATGACATCTATTTCAGTTTAGAAACTTGGTATTTTTGTTATTTAAACTGCACTTTTATACAACGAATTTGGGGTTATCAATTTAATCTTCATATTTTCAAAGAAATTTGTCATTTGACATTGAACTTTTGTCATTACAAATGCCATCCAGAATTAGCTTGGCCACCGCGGAACTGAACTGCACAGCCAGTTATGCTAACTTAACATGGGAAATTAAAAAAATGTATATACGAGTATTAGCTGTATTAAGACTCAACGCTGAAAGTAATAATAGAAGAAACGTGATTGCCAACGGTTATTTAGTCTCATGTAAATGCCATGTGACAGTTTGTAAGATTGATTATCAAACATTAAAACAGTGATTTACGTAGTATTGGTATTATCTCTTTATTTATATTGGTATTATTATTTTATAATTTAGTTGCCCAGTAAAATACGACGAGTGTCCGATGCCTTAAAAAACCGGTCAAGTGCGAATTCATGTGACTCGTGCACCGAAGGTTCCGTTACGGACCGGAAACTTCATGAGATAATTGAAAGTTTTCCATAATATAAATACTTAAGTTTTTAGACCAGTATAGTGTCTATCGGAAAAAGGGCTAATTTACGCGACTTAACATACCTATGTATGATGGTTTTCAGGGACAATTGTTAATGATTTGTTAATTAAAAAAACCGTATAAAGTTGTGCTTACAGGCTTACACACTTCCACACTATACTACAAAGTCTGTGCGCAGACACTTGTCCGTACATGTATCGGCGCGAGTGAGACGCAGGATAACTAAATGACATCATTTAGATATCATAGTGAAAATCGCTCCATGTGAACGGACCTTTAACATCCAAAGGCGGCTTCAGTCGCAGTCACTGACCGGCCCGAATATTTTTCTGATGGTATGATGTAGCGGCCGGTATATATAGAACTGGGCCGGAAAATTGTGACCGAGGTCAAAGTGATTCGGTCTTACGTCACTTGGGCAAAACCCCGATTCGGATTCAATAACTTGATCTTATTTCGATACGAATCGTCAAGGTAGTATCGAAATCAGTGGAAAACCGTAGTAGAGAAACTTTTCGATGAGTTCTCCTAAACCAACCTCTTGTCTGTGTAAGATATGGATCCTGGCCGGATAATAAGTCCTCTTTTTGAAGAAATTTTACGAACATTTTTTCTGCTCTATGCAGCACATCCGAGGTTTGCCCTCCCGATTTTTGACCACCACGCACATATGAAAGGTACATTTTTGCTGATCCGTACAGAACTCAATACCCTCTATTGATGACTATAATAGCTAATATCTGGGAGACTGAATTGCTCGGAAAACATATATAAACTCAAAAATGCGCGTTTTCCCAGAGATAATACCTAGCTAGATCGATTTTTCGCCTCCGAAAATCCCCATATAGCAATTTCATTGTAATCGTTAAAGCCGTTCTGCCTTTCTGAATTTGACAAAATGACATAAATCGTGTGCCTCGCTCGCCCGACATCCGGCCTGATAATGAAACGATAGTTAACTCCAATGTCATCGCGTTTCAACTCCATTGTATATCATAATTTCATACCATCGTGGACACTGTAAACTGACCAGACGTATACCTTATTGCCAAGACGTAAGGTCCATATTGATCAGTTTAGTTGTCGGTACTTCACTATCTGATATGTCGTTTGTGTGTACGTTAGTTATGACAATTATTCTGTAGTAAAGAGGGATGTGGTGTTGTACGTTTGACGCCAATGACTGATCTGGTTGCATGTCTGTGGCGTCGTAGCTCTCAAATGGGTGAACCGATTTTATGAGGGTTTTTTTTGTGAAAGCTAGTTTCCTTGCGGTGGTTCTTAGCTATGTTTGGTAAAAATCGATCCAGCAGTTTGAAGAGTATCAGCTCTTTTACAAAATGATCAGGCATTTTTGAGATAAAGTGGTTTAAAATATTATAAATTACGTTTTTTAATAACTATAAGGTTTTATATAACTCTTACAAAGGACGTTCTATATTTCTTTAACCCAGTGTGATCAACTGACCAACTCTCAAAGCCGAATTCATCCCATGAACACATCTATTTTAGTAATGATTTTATTTCTATATTTGTATAGAGAAATTACATTAAATGCGAATTCTGTAGGTATATACTATGCGTTGCTATGCGAAGTCATATTTAATTCATTCGTTTTAGGTTTGTAACGGCTCATACCAGTAATATAATTAAATATTTTTATACAACTTATATATGCATACGTATCAAATTCACTGCACGTCTGCCTCCTTTTTCATCTCCGTTATATTAAGAATATAGACGTACTAATTAAGTGTATAGAGAGTTCCTTCACAATAAAAACTGCATTAGGTATACAAAGAGTCGTATGTAATAGGGGAAAGAGAGGCAAGTTGGACCCTTTCGATGTCTACATACTTGTCTTGTTACCAACTCTAGTTGGTAACAAGATGACCGCGTTATATGCGATGCGGGTCCCGGCGCTGAATGCTCCAGTGGGCTCGCGCTAGGGCTGTCCAATGGCTAATATGACGTTCAAATATAATACATATTACGATAGTTCGTTAATTATCTTGAAACAAAATTTTAGGAGCGTGGTAATTGGATTAACAAGTGGAGTTCGACACGAAAATACCACCCCACTATGTTATATTTAAAGCATTATTCTAAAGTTAAACATTTAAATCGAATTCAGAATTAATTCTCACTGGGATTTGACATTGCAAATAGTTCAAATGCTTTTCTGTTGCACAGATGGTACAGTACCGGCGGCCCCCGGCCAATAATTAATGTAATGGTCATGTATGTACATATCCTAAACATAAGCATTACTTACTGGTCAATTGATCAAAGGTTGACTGGAAGAGATCCCTTTATATATTATATACTTTCTATTTAATTGTATCTTAACTTGTCTTATGTACAATTAAGGGTTTACATACATATATACATATTACTGTACTACATTCTAGTAACTTTCTATACAATCTAAATAACACCTAGTTCATTTACTATTGCTAAGGCGGTACTCTAATTTTTCCTTTTGACAGACTGTACTCAGCAATGGGACGTATATATGCTGAATGATTGTTCCTTTTGACAACCTTGGATGGCACTGACCCTGCCACGGTTCCGTACTGCTGCGCCTAAGCTAATGCATTATTCTTATGCGATGCTGAGATGCAATGGCGAATGTCCGATCATCATTAATATTTACTAGTAATAGTCATATAGGTTAGTTTTATAATTATTCTTGTTGTATTTGCGAATTCCTAGCTAAAATTATCTGCGCACAAATTGCCTCCGCAATTTCTTTTAATTTGACCCGCGGTGTAGATCAAATGATCATATTAATTAAGTGTAACTGCTTCAGCGAATTCTAAATGGAACATTATGCTTGTTCGTGTTGGGATGGTAGAAGAAAATATTGTTTTAGCAATAATAACATTAAAACAGTGAAAACAGAGATCATAGATATTAAAAATAATAAGGTTTATTTATAACCACTACAAATAGGGTTGCCAGATGGTCGGGATTCGGCGGGATTCTCCCGATTTTTAGCATGTGTTCCCGATTCCCGACGAAGTGAAAATTGTCCCGAAAAACAGCTTCACGTTATAAAACAATAATTTCAAGTTCCGAACTGTTGTCGAGCGAGCAAACGACCCGCGTCGAGCCCGTCAGCGCGCGCGCGGGGCGCGCGTGGCGAGAGTGGGCAGAGCAGCTGACGTAGTGCCAATAATGTAAAATATCGTTGTTTTTAATACAATTAATTTAATTTGATAGGTTTTTTTTTTCCGACTTAAGGCCCAAAATCCCGAAAAATTTATATTTTTTCCCGATAATAGCGGCTTTCAATCTGGCAACCCTAACTACAAAGCGAAAGCAAAAAGTAGATTGACTCTCACAGGAGGGTGTAGGATAAATATGAGCTAACGCAGATACTCATTTTGAGAACTATCGCGCTAAATCGCGAAAGTATACCTACATTCTGAAAATGAGTTCCGAAGATTGTGGTGTGTGTCGTGTTTCTCTTCCTTGTTTCTCTTATTTGCCTTATGCGATGGTTTTTCATGTTAATGTTACATTTATTTAGTATTTTATATGTAACATATATTTATAAAACTTTCTAACATTTACCAACGAATGTTTCCAGGCATGCATCGACGACAACCTAGACATGGTGGAGTTCCTCGTGGCTCACGGCGCGGACGTGAACCGCGGCGACAACGAGGGCTGGACGCCGCTCCACGCCACCGCCTCTTGCGGCTTCCTCAGCATAGCCAGGTGAGCCCCGCCCGTGACACACGCGTTGCTGACACTTTATAGAGACCTGTACACCCCTGGTTGGAAGAACCCCATACTGTAATCCCTCGAAAAAACCTCGGCAGGGAGCTCGTACCACAGCCGGAGCGATTGCGGAAGGAAATTTATCTAATCCCATACAGTGCATAACTATTTAGGCTTCAGGGGGATGAACGGCCTCGCCGGAGAGTGCTTCGGCAGTGTAAACCGGCAGTCTGCATCATATCATATAAAACCCTAAGAATTACTTTGTAACGGTTTAGTTAGTAGCGTTTTTCATAAGACTTCCTTCTTACGCAATCCTAAGTTTACTCACTGACATCGCCGATAGCTATTCCAAACAATGAGTCAGAGCTAAAGACTCCGTTTCATAGACTACGGATTATTAACCTTTTGAACGTCACTGTTTTTTAACACACGACATAGTAAATCTTATTAGAATGCATGGAGATGCTTAGTAACAAATTATTAACAAATTTAAAATTCAATTATTAATCATAAGCTGACATATCTAAAAATCCACACCGAATAGAAGGGAACTATAGACTACAACCCATGAGGTTAAGTCATGTTTCCTCACGAAATTTAACTTCGCCGAAAAGCGACAGGCAAACGGTGGTTCACAAAACCTCTTATTGGTCCGAATCTGTGATATTCGATTTGAAGAGTCGCACGCTTTAGGCTACCGTCGCTCTTTCTTAACTTGTGACTTGCTTAATATTTATATCTAATTATTTGTAAAAAAATACAGGTATCTCCTGGAGAGCGGAGCGGACGTCGCAGCAGTGAATTATGACGGTGAACTCGCGGTCGACATCGCCGAGAGCGACGCAATGGAACAGCTGCTACAGAAGGCTATCGATGAGAAAGGTGAGCCCAGCGTGGAAGCTAAACCAATGAATTACATATGTTTTTTGAGGAATTGTGGCACCCCATTTACTGGATTCAATAGGTACATTCGAGCCGTTCATGGCATCATTATACACGTGGGATAATTTTTACTCTAGCCAGGCTAGCTATTCAAATTCGTTGAGCCAACTTATCATGTGTCTCAAGACGCCTATCTCTCCATGAAAGTCGCTAGGGACCTCATACTATTCTCACTGTGACAAGGTACGAAAGGGTACTGAAACTAAATTCCTTGACCGTACTTAGCGTCCAATATTTACTGGCCTGGGAGAGTCACAGAAGACTAAGTAAATAAGTTTTTTTTGAAGTGAAAACTTCTTTAGCGGCGCTGGGCACTTTTTGAGGTGGGGAAAAAATATAAACTCGAGACGGCGTAAGGCGATCACGTGACCGTAAGGGGCGTAAGGCGATCACGTGACCGTAAGCCCCGTAAGGTGGCCACTCATAATTTAAATGGCATTTAAATCAATTTTCTTTATTGTTGATTCAATGTTATTTGCCATTTATGTTGCGGACTCCTTTTCAAGACTCTTTACCTATGTTCAAATAATTTGACGTTGTCATGTCAATGAAAAAGTGTGATCTTATTTGAGAATGATAATATATAATAAATAAATAGAATACCTCCGCTAAACGTATGTATCGTGTTACCGGGCGTCGGTAACATAGTGAGGTGAGTTTTCACTTCTATCGGCACTCCCGGAGTGCAACCGTTGTTGCTTGTTTTATGAGTAAATAGTTTGCCAAACCAAATAATAGTTACAATGTTTCTGTTGCGCAGGCATCGATTGCGAGAAGTCTCGTAACGCCGAAGTGGACAACCTGCTCAGCGACGCCAAGAATTGGGCGGCGAACGGCTACGTGGAAGTCAGGGATCCCAAGACCGGCGGCACGCCACTCCACGTCGCCGCCGCCAAGGGATATATCGATGTATGTATAGTACCTACTGTGGGTTACTCAGTCACCATTACTTAGATGAGCGTTTATTTCAAATTTTTATATATTGTGACCTTTTTTGCCACTTTTGTGTTATTTCTAGTCAGCCCTTTTCATAGGAGAAAAAAAAGTGTCCTAAAATTTCCATACATTTTTCAAATGTTCCTTTTTGTTACCGCCATACAAAGTATATGGGGAAATGGTAACACAATAAGATAAAAACTCTGAGACATTTTTTTATCCCATTAGGATCGAAAGAGCTCGTGATTCTGAGTAAAAGTGCCGCAAAAGGTCACAATATATAAAAATGGCAAAAAATAAAAGAAACGCTTAGATAGAGTCTGTTCGGAAAGAGAAGAGTCGTAGAATGTATTGGGCCACATACATTCCACGACTCTCCTCTTTCCGCACACGCGGAACACGCCTTTGTTACCACCGAAATAAGGATCTTTTCCTGTAGATTTGGCCACTTTGGCCGCCACAGAGGTGCTGACCGATCCACCCCAACAGCTGGGTCGTTTTTAAACTATGAACTAAAAACTTTTCACCTCAGCAGCTCTAACAAGGGTACTTTGCTACTTAAAAACAGTGAGCAAAATCGCATTTTGCTCACTGAGTGAGACAAAATGAGCAAAATCGCTTTTTGCTCACTCAGTGAGCGAAGGAAAACATTTTTCGGGTTCTCTAATATGTTCCACTGCTGAGGTGAAAAGTATTGTGAACTACACGAGATCAAAGTTATTTACATCTCGTGCGCTTTTGAGTCCCTTACTACGCTCAAGATTCTAAATTAGATTCAGTATAGAATCTTTCGCTTGCAAGGGACTCAAAATAAGCAGTCGAAGAAATATCAAACTTTGATCTCTTGTTGTACAAATAACTATTATCATGCGCTTAAAAAAAAGTGCCTTTGATATATTGGATCTTGTTATAAAAGAATGAGAAGGAACTATTACTGCTTAAACGTGGAAACCGAAACCCCTTGCCGTAGCTAGTGACGCTGCCGGTCCTGTAAATAACCGAATTTGATGGTACGGTAGAAACATCAAACCGCCTAGATCCGTCTTTTATACAACTTTTGAGTTGAAAGAATCAAGAGAAACATATGTCTCGCAATAGGAATTGGTCTTGATTATTTATATAGGCGATGATGGCGGGATGACCTGGACGCATATCTTAACGGCTGGCCAGAGATTGCTCAATACCGAGACGGATGGAGATCGAGGGCTTTGCCCAGCAGTGGGACACCATATAGGCACAAAACAGATACAGTACAGAAATCAATCTACATACAAAGTGCGCTCGAGCAACGCACACATAGACACTGCTCACAGACACGATATCTCGGACCGGTTGGGACCAGTGCGAGCGCGAGTGTCAACCGCTTGAGACACGCGCCTGTGAACTTTTTTGTGCAATAATGGAGAAACAAAAATGAAGTTATTATAACTGTTCAGTGGACGGTTGTTTAAATTCAACATTAAACGGTGAATTGTCCTTTTTTAAACTATCAGTGGTTTCAGAGAGGTAAGTAGGTATCTGCTTGTATTTCGATGGTTGTTAGGTAGGTAGGTAAGCACCCCGCCTGGCCACTACTAGATACGAGTACCACTGCTACGATAGTTTTTTGTGCATAAATCATAGTTGACAACCCTAGAGCGACCGCCGAGCGTAGGTATGAAAAGTGAAGTACATACATGTGATTGACTTCTGTACTGTATCTATTTTGTGATATAGGCTAGTAATAATTTATTTCCGCAGGTGGCCAAGATGCTGTTGGAAGAGTGTGGCGCGGAACCTGACTGCGTGGACTACGAGGGTTGGACGCCGCTGCACGCCGCCGCGCTCTGGGGGCAGAAGGAGGCCGCCGCACTACTCCTCAAGTGTGGGGCCGATCCGCATCTCAAGAACTACTCGGTATGTATACCCCACAGACAATCCAACCTCTAGACATAGCATACTCGCGCTACCCCCTCTGCCACACATACGGTAGCGTTACTCCATCTTCGAGTCAATCCCGTGCCGTGATTGGTCCGTGTCTTTGAACGGACCAATCACGTCACGGGATTCGCTCACCTCGTTCCCCCGCACCCCCGTATTTTTGGCAGCATCGGGGTCATGAAAGAATTGGCCTAAGCTCAGTCTAGAGGTTGGATTGTCAGTGGTATACCCTCTGGCGTCCCACGGTCCTAATACTAGTACAAATTACCTCCAATTAAATTTAAATCTAGACTTGTGTCGGTCGCGAACTATATAAGAACTGTTAAGAATGAAATCCCGTGAAGGACCGCAAGGAACTAAATCTTTTTGCGTGCTCTTAATCGGTCTTTAGGTCCTTTAGTTCACTGGGATTGGAGAGCGCTTGACTGAGTGAAACGGAAAACGGACAGAATGAAACGGTTCAAAATGTCGCTAGCACAAGTGCGAACGTGGCAAAGAATGACGTAACACGCTAAAGTCCGAAAAGTATGAAGGAAAATCAAATATTTATCTATATATTTTTTTTTATTGTGTTTAATATCGACATAATCATATCGTACAACTTGAATTATATTTGGTTACCAAAAATTGGATAAAAATCGAGTGTAAAACCAATTCATATTCATTCCCGGCTCCCAACAAGTTCAACGACCGACTGAACTAAAGGAACTAAAAGACCGAACTAGTTCGTTTGACCGATTGACCGAGAGCAGAGCGCTCTCTGTAGTTCACGAGCGGGCACAAGCCTATTTAATTAATTATTAAATGGAACAGAGTTGCTTTTGTCTTGTTAAAACGAAACAAATTCAATTCTATTTCCTAATACATTTGATTCAACTTTGACTGCCAATATTTCTTGTATAGTGGGCAGCGAGAGGATACTGCGGGGGTTACGGGCAGAGCTACCAAAAGAATCGTTTAGGTTGCACAATACTAACACATTATAACAACAAAACAGTAAAGGCGTCAATCAGTAAGAGAAGTATCAAATGTCTAATTTATAACAACACTATAAAATAAATCGTCGATAATCAGTTATATCGTAATTAATCCTCTCGTGTCGAATGATGGTCTATGACAGTTCATTTTTATATGGAGCAGTAGGCCTAGCACATGATTGGCGCGACAATATCTCACGGCGAGATAGACTACCCGTCTTTTTCTATGTTAATAAAAGAGATACTGTCGCGCCAATCATGTGCTAGCCATTGAGGTATATACAAGAGACGACATCTCGAACAAAATGTTTCCGCACCTCAGAGAAGTGCATGCACTTCTTTGCTTTTAGTACGTCACCGACCACTGACGAGATGCCACATGTGTACAGAAAAAAAAATTTAAATATGCCTTCGTGCGTGTTAAAAAGTTGCAACAATAGCACAAGAAAATATAATAAAAGGGATGGAATAACATTTCACCGGTAAGCAATGGAATAACTGTTGATTTACTATTATTCAGTTTTCAAAGTAAATGTTTGGTCGTAGAAAAAGTATTGTATGCAACGTTGTTTAACTGAGTCAAAAAATACTCGTGGCGTCTTTATTAACAATTTTCGGCTTCGCATGCATGCATGCACTTCTCTGAGGTGCGGAAACATTTTGTATGTCGTCTCTTGTATATACCTCAATGGTGCTAGCCCAGCTGCTGTCACATAGATATTTTTACAAGTTTAGCACATTAATTTATTTAGAAATGTAACTAAATATGTTAAAAACATCCAACCTAAAGAGGACTTGAAGGAACTGTCATAGTAATCATTATTTGACGCGAGAGCTATAGTTATCTGACCTTTAACGTAATATTTGACGACCGGTCTGGCCTAGTGGGTAGTGACCCGGCCTGTGAAGCCGCGGTCCTGGGTTCGAATCCCAGTAAGGGCATTTATTTGTGTGACGAGCACAGATATTTGTTCCTGAGTCATGGTTGTTTTCTATGTATTTAAGTATTTGTATATTATATATATCGTTGTCTGAGTACCCACAACACAAGCTTTCTTGAGCTTACCGTGGGACTTAGTCAATTTGTGTAGTAATGTCCTATAATATTTATTTATTTATTTTTATTTATTTATATTTCCAGGGCCAAACCTGCATGGACCTGGTGGACCCGAGCATATCGTCGTGGCTCGGCGAGGCCACCCTGAAGGCGCCGCGTCGCGTCAACAACAACAACAAACGCAAGCTCTCGCCGCCGCGGCACGAGGTCAAGCGGGTCGAGCTACAGATCACAGGGGACGTGATTAATGGTGAGGAAGCTTTTGGAAAGAAACGCTTAAGATCGGTTTTCCTAGGATAGCGGTGCCGTCATATAGCGGCCGTCTCCATACAAATACTACGACTTTTTTTTTTTAATAAATGCCATGTACTAAGAAAAAGTGACCAAGGCCTCCAGTGCCCCAGGCTCGAATCGAACCAGCGTCCTCTGCTATCGCGGCAGGTGCCTGAGCCATTCGGCAGTTCGACCTTTCTAACTGGATCATCTCAGGTGATACCGAGTTAGCGAGAGAGATGGCGCTGCCAATCAATGTATTAGAACAAATTAAATTATTTTCAGAAAATATTTTAATTTGTTTTTTATTTCAAGTAGACACACCACTATATAAATTATAAATTTAAATAAATGTCATATACTAAGAAAAAGTGGCCATTCGGCCGAATGGCTCAGGCACCTGCCGCGATAGCAGAGGACGCTGGTTCGATTCCAGCCTGGGGCACTGGAGGCCTTGGTCACTTTTTCTTAGTATATGACATTTATTTAAATTTATAATTTATATAGTAGTGTGTCTACTTGAAATAAAAAACAAATTAAAATATTTTCTGAAAATAATTTAATTTGTTCTAATACAAATACTACGACATCCATATTTAGCCGTATTGTATTGTATTGTATTGTAGTTCGGGCGATTTTCCGCAACTCGACGTCTTGCGCCTATTTTGCGTGATGGGGATGTGGGCTAGTCCTGCCAGCCCAGCTCCTCGAGGAATCCTATCAAACCTTTGATGTTGAGTAGGACCTCGGGGAGGTCTCTCGGGGATCCGAGATGTTTTGCCCTGTATGGGGCCACTCCGCTGCATTCCAGCACCACGTGAGAGGCTGTTTCTTCTGTCTCCATGCATCCACGGCATAGGGGACTGTCTGTGACACCTGTTGTAAAAAGATGTTTGTTAAAGAGTCCATGACCTGTTATGACACTGGTTACCATACTCAGTCGAACCTTTCCTAGTTGAAGGAGCGCCCTTGTGAGCTTACCGTTGATGCCAGGCATGGCTTGTTTGGCCTGTCTGCATCCAGTCTGGTTTAGCCAGTGTTCTGTGTGTAGTTTCCCCGTACGTGCCAGCAGCATTGAGCGTACCTTACTGAACGGTATCGGGAGAATCGGTTCCGGGCCAATCGCCCCCGCACCCGATCCTAGTCTGGCGAGCTCGTCCGCAGCATCGTTACCTCGGGATCCGCTGTGTCCCTTGATCCATTGTAAGGTGATCTTATTGTTCTGACATACCTCCATTAGTCGTTCGTGGCATTCGTGTATAAGTTTGGATGTGATTATATGGCTTTTTAGGGCCATTAAGACTGCTCTACTGTCGGAGAGTATGCGGATGGAGGATCCTACTACCTTCCTTGCAGCGATGGCAGCCGCCGCGTTTATGATGCCCATGCACTCAGCTTGGAATACCGAGTTATGGGCTCCTAGCGGAGTGGTGATTGACATGTTCAGGTCTTCTGAAAAGGTTCCAGAGCCCGATCCGCTGTCTGTTTTGGACCCATCTGTGAAGATTCTCAGCTCCCGGGGATTGAGTCCTTCGTAGTTGTCGTCCTCATATAATTGTATTTTGTACCTTTTGTCAAAGATGGCTTGTTTGTGAATTCTATCCGTGCCCGCCCTGAGCACTGGAAATTCGTTGTATACCCTATCCAGGCATATTGTGTGAAGTGCTCCTGTGATGTTAGACCATATGTTGAGGGTTCGCAACCTTACCGCTGAGAGACTGGCCTCTTGCTGTATGTGTAGGTGCAGCGGTGGAAGGTTTAGCATGACCTCCATGGCTGCAGTCGGAGTAGACCTCGTGCAGCCAGTGGTGGCCGCACATGCGAGCCTCTGGAGTCTTTGTAGCTTGTCTCGTACGTTGCCTAGGTTTGTTCTTGGCCACCAAACCAGAGCACCGTAACAGAGTAGGGGGCGGATTATAGTCTTATAGAGCCAAAGGGTAATTATCGGGTTGAGTCCCCACCTCTTACCAATCATCCTTCTGCACTGCCAGAAGACTACTCCCGCCCTGTCTATGCGTTTGTTGATGTGATTGTTCCAGTTGAGTTTACTGTCGAGAGTTAGTCCTAAGTACTTAACTTCGTCGGTCAGCTGTAGCTCAGTCTGGAAGAGTGTTGGTCTGGTAAAGTTGCCAAGTGCCCTTTTATTGGTGAACATTACCATTTCTGTTTTGGTGGGGTTAACTGATAGGTCAAATTCTCTACACCAGCGTTCTACGATCCGAAGAGCTGCCTGGGTGAGGTCGCATACTGTACTGGCAAATTTACCCGATATTAATATTGCCAGATCATCAGCGTAGCCTATTGTGTAGAAGTGTTCCTCGTTCAGTTTGGTTATGAGGTTGTTGACTACTAGGTTCCATAACAGAGGTGACAGGACTCCCCCTTGAGGGCATCCTCGCACCGCCGCTACGGCCTGCGGTTCACCTACATACCTTATTGTCCTTTGGTTTAGCATGTTCGTGATCCACTTTATTAGTCCGGGTTCAGCGCCGTGGCTTTCCAAGGCATTCCCTATGCTGGTAAAGTGAGTCTTGTCAAAAGCGCCCTCTATGTCAATGAAAGTGCCAAGACACATTTCCTTGCCATGGATGGCTCTCTCAACACGGCTTACAACCATGTGTAGAGCCGATTCCGTAGATTTACCTGAGCTGTACGCGTGCTGGTTGTGGTGCATCGGTATGTTCTTTAGCGCTCGGTCCCTCAGGTCCCTGTCGCACAGTTTTTCCAAGGTTTTCAGCAGGAATGATGTGAGACTGATAGGCCTAAAGGATTTCGCAGCTGTGTAGTCATTCTTACCTGGTTTTGGTATGAATATCACATTCACATCTCTCCATCTCCTGGGCACGTACCCCCAGGCTAGGCAGGCTGCCATGATGTCGGTCAGGGTTTCCTGGATGAGTCCTAGACCCCACTGTAGGAGAGCGGGGAAGATCCCATCCGGACCAGCCGCCTTGAAGGGATGGAAGCTGTCTATGGCCCACCTGAGTTTCTCAGCGGTGACGACTCTGTGCGCCATTTGCCAATTGTTGTCCGTTATACTGTATTCCTCGTCCTGCTGATCTGCATCGGCGAGACTTACGCATCCTGGAAAGTGAGTTACCAGGAGAAGGCGTTGGGTCTCTGCAGGGGTAGATGTGTATGTGCCATCGGGTTTACGCAGTGAGCCCAGTTGTGATGTGGGCTTGTACGCTAAGGTTTTCCTTACCCGGTTGGCGTGGTCAAGTGTTTCGATGCTACTGCAGAAGTTCCTCCATGACAGGGATCTCCAATACCGCAGTCTCTTTTTGTACCTGGCTTTGGCTTCGTAGTAATTATCCCAGTCCACCTCGGCCGTTGTGTTCATGGCCCTGTTGAAGAGTTTCCTGGTTTTCCGCCGGAGTCTCTCCAGTTCTGGGCCCCACCACTGGTGCCCCTTTATGGCAGTTCTTGCCGGTGGTTTTAAGGGGCACGCTTTGTGGTAGCTGTCGACGAGGGTATCGGTTAAGATGTTTACCTGCTGTTCTATCTGTGCCGGTTCCCGAAGGTCATCCCTCGGTGGAAGCCGATCAAGGCTTTCCCCTAGGACCTTCCTAAAAGTGGTTCGGTCCGTTTTCCTGGGATTCCTCTGGGCGGTTGGTGTGTCTCCAGATGCTAGTAGATTGAAGCGAATCCATCTATGGTCTGAGCAGGAGGCCTCCTGGGAGACGTGCCATCCCATGATTAGTTCGCTGACCTCCTCCGACGCCAGAGTCAGGTCGATAATCGTCCTGCATCGTTTGTTTACAAATGTTGGTTCAGCGCCTATATTTAGAATGTTTAGATTAGTAGTCACAAGATACTCAACAAGTGTCTTACCTCTGTTGTTGCTGGTCTCCATTCCCCACAGCGGGTGGTGTGCGTTGGAGTCGGCCCCGATGATTATTGCGAGGCCTGATCTCTCGCAGTGGTTGACCAGTCGTTGTAGTTCGGCCGGCGGTGGCTCGTCCTCTCCGGGCATGTACGCCGAGGCGAGGACTAGGTCGCGACAGCCTGTTGGCAGTGGGACTTGTAGTTTAATCGCACACAGGTCTCTGGAACAGAATTCAGTGAGCGGTTGTGCAATAATGTTGTTAGTAGTTAAGATACATGCCCTAGGGACGGCATGTACCGTGGAGTAGTAGAGCTTACCTTTCGTCTCGGACAGCCCGTGTATGTATCCGTTGCCCGCCCATGGTTCTTGTAGGAGGGCGACGGCTGTTGGCAAACCTACCAGACAGCCGTAGCCGTTTAGCCGTATTATTTAGTATGGAGACGGCCGCTATATGACGGCACCGCTATCCTAGGAAAACCGATCTTTAGTCAACGCTGTAGAGTTCATGATAGCGCCCCACGAAATAGACTACCCGTCCCTTTCAAAATTATACAGTTAAGCCCCATTTACACGGCGGGAGAACTTGCATGCAATATTGGACATAGTTTGTCAAAGGACTGTCTCATTTCAAACATAGACAGAGATAATCATTGTATCTTTATCTTACACTAGTACTTGCACCCAAAATAAAAGGATGAGTATAGTTTTTTGGTTCTTACAGACAAATTGGTTTGACCAACTATACATTGTATAATTAATTCTGTCGATCGAAGTTTTAGATGCGTCTAAATGGGGCTTTAGAAAAAGATGGGTATAGTCTTTGCTGGTGACGACCGCCATACATTTGTATGTAACAGATGTGGACGATGTCAGAGATGTAGCGTTTTATAGTGGTTTTTTAGTTAGATTTAATGTTTTCATGATAAATAATACACTATTGCCCTCATTATATCATTTCATTAGAGACTTGCATTTGTCCTAACCACAGAACATATTAAAGAGGTTAGAATGGCTATCGCGCGCAGTTAGTATCGGAACTGGTGTCGACGCTCGTTCCTCTCCACATTTACTAACACTCGCGCAACGGTAGTAAAAACTTGTGTGCGTGGTGAATGGATACGCCTCCTTTAGACAGATTTGATGTCTGGCTTCTTAATCTGAAGGTTATTGTGGCGCAAAAGGCATGTTTACTTCGTTTTTCGGTAAGCGCGGGCGAGTAGCATGCGAGCGTTTGCTCAAAACCGGCGGCGACACGTACCCTGCTCGCATCGCCATTCTAACTTGTTCTGTGGTCATAACAGTAGACAGAGTCCTATCGCACGCACGGTTATCGTTCGTGTTGCACATTTTCATTACTTCTTTATCATTGCAGATACCATAAATATCACGATTGTTGTACATATTACGTATTTAACGCATTTTCTTATGTTGTTGTTTTAGTTCAGGAATGAGAATGAAATAATTACCCCCTTGATCATTACATTATATGTTATGTATTTTAAATGGAATGTGGAATATTTCATGTTTTTTCCGGTGAAATATTTAGTTGCATACATAGACTAGGAATCCTCTAGACTGAGTTTAGAGCAATTATTTCATGAAACCGATGCTGCCAAAAATACGGCGGTGCGGGGGGACGAGGTGAGCGAACCCCGTACCGTTCAAAGACACGGACCAATCACGGCACGGGATTGACTCGAAGATGGAGTAAAACTATCGTATAAGTGGCAGAGGGGGTAGCGTTACTATGCTCAGTCTAGAGGATTCCTTGTCTATGGTTGCATAGCTTTTAAAGTATCAAGCAACATCATGCAAGTGTCCACATAAGCATAGAGAAAATAATACATAGAATGCTCACACACAGTTTTGATACCAAAAAGACTATTAATTTCAGTGTCTACATCTAGCATCGAGTAGCGGAACTATCAGTACTGCTACTTGACAATAGATGTAGCGGTAAGTACTGATAGTTCCGCTACTCGATGCTAGATGTAGACACTGAAATTAATAGTCTTTTTGGTATCCAAACTGATGTATGGAGTGAGCACACTTGTCTTACTATATTTCTCTATGACATAAGCGAAATATTCCACAGCGTCACCTACATTGATATCCAGAATTAGTAAGAGTAATCTGACAGATTTTTTATTTTATTTAACATGTGATTTATATACTACTGGCGTTATTCATAAACGGCTGCTAACTTAATTAGTTGATGATCGTCGTTTGTCCGTCTCTATGACATAACGACAGATAGGCCAAATAACGCCATAAGTAGCAGCGTAAATAAATGTAAGTAACTTTATAGTCATCAGTTGATGATCGTCGTTTGTCGTTATGCCCTATCTGTCGTAACGCCATTCATCATTGGCCTTATAGCGTCTATTGCAGACGATTTATGGTGTAAAACCGGAGATATATCCTATTACACCGCCTGGGACGGAATTAAGGAAACGCAGGGATGCCCAGAACCTGCATTACCCTCTCGGCTTCACTGTCTTATCCCACAGGAAAGGCGAGCCAATTTAATACGTGTGGAGACAGGTCGGCTGAAGGAATCTACCGCTTATTTCAGGTTGGACCCTACTCGCGCCTTACGGAAACTCCATTCCGGGTTTTATTTTAGAGTATCCTTCTCCAAGATGGATTGCAAACCAATGCTAAGAGGGCCATCTCCCCTGTAACGAAATACCTTCTTGCTACGTTTGTGAACTTAGTCGCCTCGTACGACACCCTTATCCTATGTTAGGGTTGGCGCTATTCTAAAGCCGGCCACCACACGGCCATAGAAAGGGACAAACAATGATCATCAGCTGATTAACTTAGCAGACGTTTATGAATAACGCCGTAAATAGATAATACGTTTTTGGCAAAGATTTCAGTTTTGGTACAAGCTTTTATCGCTGACTGTACTTTTCTTACGACAGACAACTAATACTCGTCGAGACAATTCTAAAAACCCCTAACACAATTAGGTTGCGTTGTTTCATCACAGAGTTCCTATGGCCACCTCCTGTCTCCATCATCAGATCAGTTCGACAGTACCATATTATTGTATTGTCATTAGAACTACATACAGCTGCCAATTTTCATGACGCTACGATCCTTGGAAGATGGTTAAATTAGTTACCTTAGATTCCATTCTAATCATTACATAGTTACATACAGGTCGAGAGTTCCTATGGCCACCTCCTGTCTCCATCATCAGATCAGTTCGACAGTACCATATTATTATATAATCATCAGAACTACATACAACTGCCAATTTTCATGACGCTACGATCCTTGGAAGATGGTTAAATTAGTTACCTTAGATTCCATTATATAGATAGTTACATACAGGTCGACCTAATAAAAGCTTGATAAAAAGCGCTCTCATGTGTAATACATCTGTCAGTTTACTCGTTCTAATCGCGAACTCGAACTAACCCATCAAACCCCCTAATCTCACGTGCACACCCAGACAAACCGCCGGTGCCTGAGATCATTAAGGACAGTAAGCCGCCGAAAGGGCGCGCGCCATCACCCGACGCTGAAGAGGAGGCGCCATCATGGCGGCGCACGGCCAGCTTCCGGAAACAGGAGGTCACACGTGAGTATTAAGGAGACAGTCCATTTCCAACCGCAGCTGCACTACTGCTCATTTTACTATGGAAATTGACAGTAACAGCGACGCGTTCAGTACCAGTAGTGCAGCTGCGGTCAGAAATGGAATGTTACCCTTAGGAACTCGGGGGGCGTTCCTCAAAAAGTCTACTTGACCGTGACCTCAAGAATACCTCTATTGATAGGTGCCGCATGAAAATCTGTTCAGTAGTTTTTAAGTTCACGAACATACTTTGCCTGAATTATAAATTATTTTTATGTCTTGAGAATTCGTTGTATCGAAGAAAGTTTTAGAAACATTCTTAAAAAAACAACGCGTAGATTATCCAAGTGTAGTACGGTCGAGTGCACAATCTTTACAACGTTCCAGAATATATTTTATAAACGCCTCTATGATACTGAGAATAAGGTCGTCGTCTTGTAAAGATATGTGTGTACTTGAACTGAATATTATACAGTATGTAAACTAACGAAAAATATTTACTCAAACCCGTTAATATGTAGGTCACACTGAGCAACTTTTACTATGGCACCAACCCCGAAATCGCGAAAAAAAATTGACTCTCCCATAGAAAATTTCAATGCCAGACCAGCAAAAAGTATGAAACAACAAAATTTTTTTCGCGACGAGCAACTTTTCTCGGTGTGACCTACATATTAACGGGTTTGAGTAAATGTTTTTCGTTAGTTTACATACTGTATAGCCTAAATATTAAAAAATTAATATTAAAATGAATTTCCCTACGTTATTTCCAGGCGAGAATAAACCGGCTAACAACACCGTGGACAACGACACCATACTCAGGAGGACGCATAGTTTCGAAAACGACAAGACGTGAGTCAATACTAATGCATGCGAAGGTTTTCTATCACTCTACCGTGTTTTTCTAATTTTTATCTTATAAATATTTGAATAGAGTACGTTTTTTCTTGGCATGGCGATTTAAACTGTTAATATACCTCTCGCGTCGAATGATGGTCCCTATGACAGTTGCTTCAAATCTGGATTGGTTAGTCTTTTTTTAATAATTGAATAAATATATTTTTTACCGTATTTTTTTATTGAAATGTACTTTTCTAAATAATTGCTAAACAACCAAAAAGTGTCTACCAACATTTTACGTGGCAACTGCTCCGTATGAAAGTGAACTGTCATAGGCACCATCATTCCAAGCCTGAGGTATACTCGCGGTGGTCAGTGTTAGAGTCCATCTAAGCTAACTCCACACAGATTTTGACGTAGCAAAGTGTAAATGTCACCAAAAACGTGATTTTTAGGGTTCCGTAACTCAAAAGGAAAAAACGGAACCCTTATTGGATCACCCGTGCGTCTGTCTGTCTGTCCGACCATCCCCCCTCCCTATATCTCCGAAACTACTGGGTCTAAAATTTAAAAAAAATACACAAAATAGTTCTTTACCTATAGGTGACAGGAAAACCTATTAGAAATGTGCAGTCAAGCGTGAGTCGGACTTAATGTACGGGACCCTTGGAACGCGAGTCCGACTCGCACTTGGCCGGTTTATATTTCACAGAAATTTGACGTTTATGGTGACACTGCCACACTTTCTTAATACAAAGTCCGTGCAGAGTTAGCTTGGTCTGACTCTAGCTTATGCATAGTTACGAGGGGTGTTCAAAATATTCTCGGTATGAGAATGAAAACAAACAAGTACGAAAAGTTTGATATTTTTATTTTTCAATATACTCCCCCCCTATGTTCATACACTTAAAAGATCGATCAATTATTTTTTTTAATCCTGCATAAAAATATTTTTTATCTTTGGTGTAAAAATGCTCCTCCACTGCCGCCTTCAATGCTTCATCATCGGAAAATTTATTTCCACGCAGATCCTTTTTAAGATTGGGGAACAAAAAGAAGTCGCTGGGGACTAAGTCCGGACTATACGGTGGGTGAGTAACAGTTTCAAACCCACATTCAACAATAGCTGCCTTGGCAATATGAGCAGTATGGACGGGGGCGTTGTCATGCAGAAGCATAACACCTTTGGTTAACTTTCCTCGCCTCTTTTCTTTGATTGCATCCTTTAATTGACGTAGAATGTTAGCGTAGTACTGTCCTGTGATATTTACACCTTTTTCTTTATAATCGATCAGTAATACTCCTTCATAATCCCAAAATATCGTGGCCATGACCTTGCCAGCTGAAGGGATGACCTTGAACTTCTTGGGATGAGCTGAACCCTTAATGTGCCACTGCATGGACTCTTGTTTACTCTCTGGGTCATAATGATGAACCCAGGTTTCATCTCCAGTAACTATTCTTTGCAGCACCTCATCAGGATTTTCACCGCACAGGTCAATAAAATCGGAACAACAAGCTACACGCATGTCTTTTTGAAGCCGAGTCAGCATTCGCGGAACCCATCTTGCACTTACTTTTGACATATTAAGATGGTCATGGATAATATCATGTACGGTACCAATAGAGAGATTGGTTACTTGTGCTATAGATTTTACCTTCACTCGACCATCTTCCAATATAAGTTTTTCCACTTTATCAATATTTTCTTGTGAAGTAGCTACTACAGGCCGGCCAGGTCTAGGGTCGTCTTCAACACTCTCCCTTCCACGTTTAAACTCGCTTGACCACTTTTGAATGGTAGATAAAGAAGGAGCAGACTCACAGTAAACACAATCCATTTCCTCTTTTATGGTTTTTTGATTTTTACCCTGTTTTGTCAAGAATTTTATCACGCATCGATGTTCTAATTTAGTTAACATTGTCAATTCCCACATGATGTTCATGTTTGTTCAGCAATTGCAGAAAAACAAAAGAACATCTCGGTTCGAATTATACTTTTTTTTAATGTCAATGAATAAACCTTAGCGGCCAGTAACGAAAGAAATTTTAGAAGAGGTTGTAAGATATCAATACCGAGAATATTTTGAACGCCCCTCGTAGCTCAAGTTTTTATCATTTGTCATAAATTCTTTGTAGAAGAAATATCGAGAGAATAAAACTTGTGCTATGCGATTGTCGTATCGTATGATAACTTAATTGATGACTAGTGCTGGCATGGCGAAACAAGGATAACGGGAAGCAATAGGGATGATGACACATGTTGAATTTTATAACAAAATCTAGTAAAATAGATAGCAAACGAGCAATTTATCACAATAATGTGGATATTAAAATAAAATATTGAAAAATTACAAAAATACAGGACCTGAAAGTTTCAAAATTTAAGTTTTTTTTAACTTCCAAAAACGATAAAAGTAAGGGTATCATTCGATTCCTTACATTTCATCCAAAAAAATATTGTATAGCAACTATATACATAAACGCAATATTTCACCGACAAAAACGCAATTTTCTTGTTTTGTCCATACTACAAGATGGGCGATGACGTCACGGCCTCTGGCCGTTTTGTATAGGGCGTTTCGCGAGTGAAGTGCGACTGTCGGACTTTGACTACAATTTCTGACTTTTGTGTTACTTTAATGCAATGGGTCCCATATAGACATTTGATCCTAAAAACAAACCCGATCGATTGATACCATAAAAAAAATTAGTCATGTAGCCTATTATGTTTATTTGTGCTATAATGTCCATAAATTATTTACGCCTGTAAGATAATATCGCACATGACTGAATAACATCAGTCAAATGCGATATTATCTTATAAAATGATCTTAAAATTGAATCTCGTCAGATGATTATAAATATTATAGCAATCGTATTTGTTACTCTTATGTTTTACATACAGAAAAATGTTACGGATATTATTGTGCGTTTTGACATCATTGGGTGCAAATGCAATTGCATGTTACGCAACTGTTGACTTATTGTGACAGTGCGTTTATGAACTCGCTATCGTGTTCGCTTCTTTGTATCGTTAGCCTTTCATGCCAGCATTATTCAAGATACAAAATGATCACGCTGTAAATATTAAATACAGAAACCTGATTGATAACATAATTGAAATGTCAATGTGTTTAAATGTTATGTCAATGTCATTAACGCATTAATAATATTTCGAGCTCGTTGAAGTATTCAGTTAGAGAGCGTCGTCGCAACGTATTCAATAGGGAATATTACGCAAAACTCTGCGCAGGGGGCGCCACTCCCACAATAAGTCACAATCTAAGGGTCTACCACAAACGAGAGACTCGAAATTTTGTTATCTAACCTCTCTCACTCTTTTCACTCTTGCATATTCGAGCGATAAAGAGGCAGATAGCTGAGTTTCGATTTCGCGTGTCCCGGGTAGGCCCTATGTAAACAAACCGCCTTGATGTATCAATGTCATATTTTATTGTCTGTGCAAACTCGTCAAAAACAGTTTAAGGTCGAGTGTGTATAAGTCACTCTGGCGGCAAAACATTGTAGTAATACTCTTCAGAATTCACCATTGACATTTACGTTATTGTTAACATTCAGTATTATTCTTTAATTTCTAATAATAATGCTAAGACAGTGAAAAGTTCATCTTTAACGAATAACATCGTGCTAATTGGATCGCTTTCGCTCTAAATACCAGGATACCAGGACTTTTGAGAACGGGGAGACCGAGGATGAAATTATGATACTATACTTTTCTGAATTAGAGTTCTAAATGCCCACAGCGTAAGAATCAGTGTATAGAATGTATGAGATGTGTTAAGTGTATGAAAACATTTCGTGCCCCCGAGTTTTACTGCTAAAGAAGATGGCCAAGGTCGCCGCCATGTTTTGTGACCTGCGTCACTTTCGCACTTACATACTTGTGACGTGACACGCATCGTGACAGGCGATAAAAAACGAGACCATACTACCACCGTAGACCACAGTTACCGCATAATTAAAAGCAAGTAAAAGCAAAAGCAAGCATAGAGATGACAAGGTAATAATAATACCAATTCCAAACGGGATGGCCTTATGGAACTTGCAATAAGAGTAGCGGAGAAAGAGTTAATATAGTTTGGCCCTGTTATAAACTCTTGTCATTGTCGTATTACTTATTCCACCAAAACTTGGTTGGAACCAAGGAATGAATTACGTTGGTTGTGTTGGTATAATGTCAGCAATATTAAAACGTGTTTTTAATTTTGTTGCATTATGTATTTTCTGTCCTTCACACTCATGTGCATGCATGTGGCAACTCTATAAGTATAATTGCTTTTAGCCGCATTATGTACAGTCTGGCAAAAAAGAGTAGAAATTAAAAAGTGGAAATACTGTAGTGTCGTCCCTTTCAAATCAATCTAAGAAACGGGATGACACAAGCAGTGTAGCCACTTTTTAATTTCTACTCCTTTTTGCCAAGCTATATGTTACCGTACCGCACCGTCTACTTCAGTATTCAAATTCGAGGCACGAGTTTCTCATAGACTTGACGCATCTAAACCGGTATATTTCTTAACACATTGAACATAGGAAACTGTCGGTTGTTTTCAGACTAAGACAGAAATTCAGCCGAGTGAGTTTGTTGATAAAGCACTACGACGCGTTTTCGGGTCCGCTGCGGGTGACCTTCGTCCGGTCTCACGCTATTAACGAGTTAGTGTACTTGTCTGTGTTGCGTCCTGTGAGTCCGTAGGTCGGCCTTGCACTATCGGTCACTTCCGAATAGCGAACTTAGGATACAAGTAGCGTAGCGATTGCGTTCCCATTGCTTCGTGCGTAGCTATTAATACATTCAGTGCCAGCGCGAGCTACGCGCTACGAGCGTAGCCTATAACACGCGAATCGTATGTAGCGAAAAGCGCCTACGAACAGTGAACTCAATGTTAAGGTCAATACGGATAAGTGCGGCTCCGGGTTAAGTGCAACTAGCCTTTACACCGGAGCCTGTATACATATTGAATACAATACAAATCCTCTTTATTGCACAACCTCAATAAAACATTTACAGAGAGACACACATAGTACATGAAGACAGAGGTAACAACAGGCGGTCTTATCGCTTAGTGTAAGTGTAGTTCGATTAGTGTTTATTGCGAGTTCATACCAGCAGCAAATGTATGAACTCGCAATAAACACTAATCAATGTGTAAATAGGCCCCAATGTGAAGGAGTTACACTTATCCCGTAGCCACAATTATCCGTACTGACCCTAGTTGATGATTGTTTTGAACACAGAACATATTAAAGAAGTTAGAATGGTGATCGCGCGCAGTTAGTATCGGAACCGGTGTCGTCGCTCGTTCCTCTCCACATTACTTGCATGGATGTTTACTTAGTTTTTCGGTCAGCGCGGGCGAGTAGCATGCGAGCGTTTGCTCAAAACCGGCGGCGACACGTACCCTGCTCGCATCGCCATTCTAACTTGTTCTGTGGTTTTTAATACCTCTCTGCTGCCTAGCTCGTCACAGGTTCGAATGTGACACTATTATGATTAGATTGTTTAGGGGCGTAGCAAAAACAAGCGTTTATCGACTAACGCCGATCGAAATGTAAAAATGTGTGCTAGCGAAAAGTCACGTGATCATAACCCATACAATTATTTAAGTTTAGATTGACGTTTTCTATAACCGATTGTCTCCTGGCTAATGAAGCTAGCTATGTTTTCATATAGCAGTGAGGTATAATTTTAATTTCTGATTTTGTTACTAAGAATTCGTTATCAAATGCAACAGAACTGTGATTTACTCGAAAAAAGAACCTTAGTTGAAGTTCATTATCTTTCACTCATTATATAATGAATTTGCACTTATTAATTTTGCCAGATACACGCCATTATATACAATCTATGTATATAAAAGAGTTAAAGAAAATACTACCTACATTCCAAAAGTTTAAACAAAGCCTTTTAAGATTAATAATTCGGCAGTTATGTTACTCGTACATATTTTAAATTCTGATGTAGGTATAGTTCGTTTTTTTTAGCATTAGAAAGAACTTGAAAGAAGGTAAGCGATTTTGACATGTCTTTTAATTGAAAAACACTTTTTAAAATTCAATAACTATTACTTATGAAAGCAGAAGACTATAAAAGATCGTATTAGATTCATAATTGTTACATATTTACCGTAACTTATTTTTAAAATGTGTTTTTCAATTAAAAGACACATCAAGATCGTTTACCTTATTTCTAATGCTAAAAAAAACGAACTATAGTACAAAACAGGCCGTCTCAGCAGAACCTAATTTTCGCTATGAGGTGACCGATATTGCAACAGGCAAAGATAGATTGGTTCGGTTTAGGGTTCAGTGTGCTTGACTATATTTGTCTGATCTGAGGCAGGTTTTATAGCAAATGTATTCATTTATTAACTCACATTTATAGACGGGTCTAACGCGAAATTTATTCAGTTACCTTTATTTACCGACGTTTCGACACAGGTCTCACTGGTCATGGTCGCGGCTAACTGATGTCCCAGCAAAATGTCAAAACAGAGATTTGTGCAACTATCTATAAATCTATCGTCTATAAATGTGAGTTAATATGTATTCAAAACGCGAAGGTTTTAAATATTAAAATGTATTCATTTTCCATTAAAGTGACGTTAACATTATTTTATTTAGCATCAGGTTCTGTAGTTAGTATATTTTTAGAGCACAGAAAACATTTGACGGAACTAATATTGGGTACAAAAATAATTAGTCACGAGTCGAGAGAAATTAATACATTTTTACTGGTTTAATGTAATGCTAATGTTATTACTTATTGTAGTTGTGCAAAACGTACTGCAGCGGTATCATGGTCGCATTTTTATCACCTGTCATGCCATGCGTCACTTTCGCACTTACATATTTGTTAGAAGGTGACAGGCATGGTGACAAATGATAAAGAGTCGACCATCTTAGCCCTACTGGTTTATAATTTTTCTCGACCTGCGAGGTTAGGTTAGAGGTGAGTTAAACAAAGGAATATGATAGGATTTGTAAAGTATAATTAATAATGTTTTTGACGCAAACTCGAAGCTGAAACTGACGACTACAGACATTTTTTTTTATGTGGTGTAAAAATCTTCATGGAATATGATAATAAAAAACCAAAACATTAAAAGTTTAAAAACTGGAAATGGCTCGTCTACGAATCAAGACTAAGACGATTGGGAGAAAGTCAGAAGAATCAATTTATACCCACCCGTTCTTATTTTATTCAACTGATGTTTTATAAGAGCGTTAGAGTCGGGCCAAGCTAACTATGCACACATTGGCACATACTTTACACACACACACGGCACATGGTGCCGTAGTGTGGACGTGCTCCCATAAACGTCAAATTGTTATGAAAACGGAACGTTTATAGTGTCTCAAAGAGAGTAGGTACAGATGTAGTGCATAATTATTTTCCAATGTAGTTTCACGGAAACTTACGACCGTGTCTTGCTATTTCATTCAGTCTCGGTGCAAAAAGTACTGACATTAACTGAACTAGCATGACAAATACGAACATTTCCGAGAAAATACGGTGGAAAACAATAATGAACTAGACTGCCCTCCTAAAGATAACTGCAATAACTAATTTTGAAATCTCATTCGATTGTGTGACACATTGAGAACAAGGTAGGTATACAATTAAATGACATTTTAATATGAGTTATTGCACTTATCGTTAGGAGGGCAGTAGAGCTGTACAGAGTTATCTTGGACAGACTCTAGAGCTAAAAATATCTTTAGAGTTTTACTCGTCAACGTACGTAATTTGTTGTCCTGGCTTCGTTCATCAATTTCATTAGCGAATGTGGGAAATAATGATTGTGTTTACAAGATATTATATCGATATTAACATACTAATCATTCATCATTCAGTCGTGTTGCTGCGACCCGCGTCTAAGAATTTCACGACACATCCTGTTGTGTTATAACTCTAACTGTAACTACATTAACTTAGGGCTATAACACACGTGTGCTTAAACACAACACAAAACTATTGGAAAAGAAATAATAATTTGCTTTTGATACGATATCTTGCGAGAGTACAGCCCTACACATTCCCACATTCGCATCTGTCGTAAGCCTAACACTACAGTAAAGAAATTTGATTTCTGTGCCACTTCGTACTTTATCATAGTGACAATCAACTTGAAAGCCACTAGAGAACTCATTATTATTTATTATATAGTTATATTGTTACTGTGACAAGGAATGAAGTCGCAAAGAAATCAAGATTCCTTGACCGTACAATCTTACATACAGTGCTACGATTAGAGCTTTGGCAAACAAACTGTTTGGATATTTAGAGTGTGGGCATTTTTTACCTTCTTTAATACGAATAATTATTTCTGTTGCTGATGATAAAAGAATATTGCCTAGGTGCATAGCTTTAGGTATTGAAATAATGTTGCTTAACAAACGTTGATGCAACGTTACGCTATGAGAGGCATTTTTATTCTAACTTGTACTTTGGAATCAATGTAATAGACAACGCCAAAAACCTCGAAGTCCTAGGGATTTTTACCTTTTCATGCATTTTGAATGAAATTGCGTGTTCAGTATCGCATCCATGGGACTTAGAGGTAACTTTTCCGCTGACGCAATATCGCGTTCGCTGGCGTGGTTAGATCGTGTTTAATTATCCCTTTTTTGAATATGTTAACTGTCGACGTACATAACTAAGGGTCGGTTGCACCAAACTCACCAAACTGTTTGTCATCGTTGAAGACTTCGCTAAAAATTGTATGGAAAGTTTCATAGTAAACCGCCGCGACGTTGATCAGTCTGTCTAGTGCGGATGGTGGCAACTGGCACTTAGAACTCTTTCACGATGACAAACAGTTTGTTGCAAACGACCCTACGTAAATGAAAACGTAAGTCTCATGATGGCGTAACCGCTGCGTCACCGCTCCGTACGGTCCGCAAACCGTAGCACTGTAGCATGCTTGTGTGTTGTGAACAGTTTCTATCAGCGCTACCGCGACGTGACGGCGCGTATAAAGGCCTCCTCCTGCCCCTCTATACCCCCGCCGCCGCTCGCTGAGAAGGAGACTAATGATACTAACGTGGACGTGCAGACAAGGTGCCTGACTTGTTGGCTTCGGTTTTGGATTCATTGTGGTTTTATGAAAGAGCAGGTTCAGTGGAAATTATTTGTGGGTGTAAGAAACGAGACTCTTGCGTGCTAGGGTACATATTATTAATTTCGGTGATACTACTTTGCTGGCGCACGCGCTGCTTCTGATAGAGAGACAAGCTTAGATTGCTGGCTACCCTCACTTATTAACCCTTTGACCGCCTAAGACGCAAAATGGCGCACGCGGCTACAACCAGATATCAACCTTCGTGCATTCTGACAAAGTTCACGATGACGCGCCGTGGCGTTCAAAGAAGTCAGGGCGCTCTACGACGTCATACGTTTAGTCGTAACAACATTGTCAAACAGCGCTTGACAAGTTAGTTATCGCATAATCGATTTGTAAAACCGTGCAACGAATTATTTTTGTACATACAACATAGACTAGGAATCCTCTAGACGTAGTTTAGAGCAATTATTTCATGAAACCGATGGTGCCAAAAATACGGCGGTGCGGGGGGACGAGGTGAGCGAACCCCGACTCGAAGATGGAGTAAAACTACCGTATAAGTGGCAGAGGGGGTAGCGTTACTATGCTCAGTCTAGAGGATGTCTTGTCTGTGACATACAACTTTTAAAATCAATGTCTTCCGAAAGTATAAATGAGTCGCACGACAAAGTTTCCACTGTCCAGATCTTAATGTATGTACCTACTTTGAATCCAGAACCGACCCTAACACTACATTGTTACATTCATATTAAACATTTCATATTAACTTCATTTAAGATCAATTCAACCGTATCATCTTGTGTACTAAGTACTAACTTTGCATCTCCATTTTCCAATTGTACAGTATGTGTGTTTGAATTACAGAATATGTTGATCTTGGATGAACCCTGACTTTGTTTGCTATGTTTCTGTTATAAGCTAGGGATATTCGCACAGATCTATCAGTCAGATATGTCTGCCATAAATGTATGACACGGATTAGGCGCAGATGTGCGTGTGAACAGATTTCTGTCAGACACATTTGTGCCTTATTATGCCATTAATATGCAAATTTTCCCACTAGGAATTGTGTTCCACAGATATTTTATTCGTCTTCAGTTCTGAGTTCTGACGGACACATTTGTACGTATATCCCATACGCGCTCTATATGTAAATGTGTACAGTATATATGTGTATGGGTTATATACAGGTATTCTATACGTACGTTTATTTATTATGTAGCTAGACGGGATGATGTGTAGAGAAGATAGTGTGTCTATTATACGAAATTATTGCAAAATCAATTTTTAATTTTATTATACATATCAAGAGTATGTCAAACCAGCATCAACTTATAAATATATATATATAGTATAGTGTAATAAATATATAATTTAGTCCTTGTTGATTTTTCTGGTGGTTGGACTTTTAGTTGGATTGAGTTCAGATTTTCAGAAGTAGTTCAAGAGATCTTATAGTAGAAGATTTCGTCGCTATACTTACTCAACCTCATATCTGCAACAATCATTTGATGGAAATGTCGCTTTTCTTTCATTCGGAATACGGGTGTTTTTGCCATCAAATGAGTGTTGCAGATACGAGGTTGAGTAAGTATAGCGGCGATTTATCTTTCTATGTATTTAATATTGGTATTATTAGTAAGCATTTGGTAAGCGTCAACATATTGGCAACGTATATAGATTTTGACTTGTTTTACTTTCCATATAAACGACAATTGGCATTAATAAGATTATGTCTATAAGTGATAACCGAAACTCACTAATTACTACCAAAGTTCAGTGCCATAGTGAACCGTTTTTTTTGCACTTTATGATTATTTATGTCATCTGATGATGTATTAGTTCAATACCTTACTTATAATGCAGTATTTTGGCGCTTTAACTTATATTTTTTACGTTTACATTTAATCGATTCATACACTGGCAGCGCGATGTGCGTTAAACGGAACGATAATGAATGAATGAATGTTTATTTGCAACAAACAAGCGTACATATATACGTGTTGCATTTTTGTTTTCGAACGATCCTTGTTTTGCCATGACTGGCGTACAAAATATTGTTTTTATACTAACTAAATTGACTATGTACAATATACTATAAGCCTAAACTTATACACTACGATTTTAATTTTAATTTATAATTTCATGCAAATCATGCAATTATAATATACATAATGTGTAGCTCCATTCATTCATTAATTCATTTATATGCTCAAGGTGTTTTATTATTATTCTTTCGTTCAATGACAGGGTCTGAATCGACGACGTATAAAACCAAAAGTCACAACCGAATACTAACTATTTTTTCTCCGCACAGAATAAACTCGACAGCGGAGAAGCGAGAGCGAGACGCCAACACATGGAGTCCCACGTCCACCGCCGCCAATACCAACACAACCAATACCAATACCACAACACAGACCACTGTCAGGAGGTATGTACTGTACAAACAGCGACACTACTGACTGTACATCAGTGGACCTTATTACAACAGGCATAAGGTCCGATGTACAGTTAACAGTGTGGGCCATCGCATCGTACCATCGTACGCGGTCATAGTCCGTCTAAGTGTAAGGCCTGAGTAGACGCTCGAAGCGGAGCGTTCGGCGGGGCGTGCAGCGTGGCGTCGGGGTCAGGAGTAATTTGAGCAGCGTGCACTAAGGCCGCTCCTATACGCTTGCATTTGTTTAACATGCACGCCGCACGCCCCGCCCCGCTGCACGCCCAACTCGAGCGTCCACTCAGGCCTTACACTAAGGGAGGTCGCACACGGCGACTATGCAGCGATTCAATCATGCGCGACTGAATCGATGCATGTGGTCCATTGTGGTATTAGCAACATGCGACAGAAGCGATATAGTGGCGATACAAACGCGCGACTGTAGTCACGCTGTTTTAATTCAGCATCGCTGTAATATGTAGCCGTGGTGACAAGCTAACTACAGAATTTGACAAAACAAAGTGTGGATGGAGTTAGACCAAGATAAGTCTGCAACGATTTTACAATACCGCTACTTTGTATTTACCCACTTGAGGGATTGGTTCTCAAAAAGGAAAAAAACATAGTGTCTCAGTCTTAGAGTGGGCAAGTACTTATAAAACGGTGCAGTATGTACAGTCAGCAGCAGAAGTTGCTAAGCGGGAGAGGTGTTCAAAATTACCTTGGCACGCTCTTAATCTCGTAAGAATAAAGTCGCGTCAAGATAATTTTGGAAACCTGGCCCGCTTAGCAACTTCTGCTGCTGACTGTACGAGAAAAGCCCAATAAGTTAGTGCCTTCACTTTATACAAGCGTTCTAAAATTTCTGTACATAATGTTTGTCAATATACTTTTTTACCATCGCTTGTCTAAAGTCTATAGTCCACTATTACTGATATACTTAGTGCATTTTCTCTTGTTTCATATCTCGTGTACAGACGCCATCAGATATATCGGAGCGGCCAAGGTGTTCGCAATATCTGAACACGCACTCTAACGCCCTGACAATAGAGACGTGTTTAGATATTTGTGACCGCCTTAGCCGCTCCGATATATCTGATGGCGACTGTACAAACAGCAACACTCTTAACTGTCCATCGGTGGACCTTATGCCTTTTGTAATAAGGGCTACGAATTGTCAGTTAACAGCGTGGGCGATGGTACTCTGGTCATTCATAGGTACTTAGACAGATTTGAAAATAGCATGTTCTTCAAAGATAAGGTTAATTATTATAGCATAGTGATATACAGCGCGTAGCTTATCGGATGCGGAGAACCCCCACCAAACTGCCGCCCGGGAACATTTTCAAGTTTACATGTTTAATCCCGTTTGATTGGCCTTACTTTTAGTTAAGTATTGGCATAGAGAAATATAGCAAGACAAGAGTGCTCACTCCATACATCAGTTTTGGTACCAAAAAGACTATTATTTTCAGTGTCGACTTCAGCACCGAGTAGCGGAATTATCAGTACTGCTACTTGACAATAGATGTAGCACCGACCGGAAAGTCTTATGTTGTTGAGCAAAAGACTTTCCTGAGAATAATAGTATTTTTGGTACCAAAACTGATGTATAGAGTGAGCAATCTATGTATTTTTTCTCTATGGTATTGTGTATGACCATAGCATATACTATAGCATAGTGATATATCGTAGCTCCTCGGACGCGGAGAACAGTAGCAATTCCACGTGTCCAGCTCGGGGACCCCGACCAAACTGTCGCCCGGGAACATTTTCAAGTTTACATGTTTAATCCCGTTTGATTGGCCTTAATTTAGTATTGTGTATGACCATAGCATATACTATAGCATAGTGATATATCATAGCTCCTCGGACGCGGAGAACAGTAGCAATTCCACGTCCAGCTCGGCGACCCCGACCAAACTGTCGCCCGGGAACATTTTCAAGTTTACATGTTTAATCCCGTTTGATTGGCCTTAATTTAGTATTGTGTATGACCATAGCATATACTATAGCATAGTGATATATCGTAGCTCCTCGGACGCAGAGAACAGTAGCAATTCCACGTCCAGCTTGGCGACCCCGACCAAACTGTCGCCCGGGAACATTTTCAAGTTTACATGTTTAATCCCGTTTGATTGGCCTTAATTTAGTATTGTGTATGACCATAGCATATACTATAGCATAGTGATATATCGTAGCTCCTCGGACGCGGAGAACAGTAGCAATTCCACGTCCAGCTCGACGACCCCGACCAAACTGTCGCCCGGGAACATTTTCAAGTTTACATGTTTAATCCCGTTTGATTGGCCTTACTTTAGTATTGTGTATGACCATAGCATATACTATAGCATAGTGATATATCGTAGCTCCTCGGACGCGGAGAACAGTAGCAATTCCACGTCCAGCTCGGCGACCCCGACCAAACTGTCGCCCGGGAACATTTTCAAGAACTTCTTCAAGTACTGTTGAAATGTTGCTTGGTGTGTTATGCTTGCGGCGTTTTGTCAAATCACTGCTTTTGATCTAAAACTATCATTTATTTATTGTTTGTGTAGTCAGCAAGAAGCGGATCAGACTACGCGTCAAAAGTATCTACCATTCTCTAACAGCTTAATAAAAAGTGAGGTCTGTGTCTGTACTTCTGAACGTGATCTCATCTTCCTCGCATTATCACGGCATATTGCCACGGCCCATGGGAGTTCGGTTCGCTTGACAACTAATCCCAAGAATTGACATAGACACTAGTTTTTATGAAAGCGATAGCCATCTGACCTTCCAACAACTAGGCCTTATTAGGATTAGTCCGGTTACCTCACGATGTTTTCCTTCACCGAAAAGCGACTGGTAAATATCAAATGATATTTCGTACGTAAGTTCCGAAAAACTCATTGGTACAAGCCGGGGTTTGAACCCGCGACCTCCGGATTGAAAATCGCACGCTCTTTCCGCACTGTTCATACGCGATTTGTGAAGTTTTATATCTATTTGGAAAATAATTCCAGGGTGACAGATACCTTCTGACGCGTTGTTTCATCCGCTACTATGATACTGACTGTACAGTCAAATCCGAAAGTCACGGAGCGCACGGCCCGACCGTGCTCGCTCGGTCCGGACGCTGACCGCCATACTCTTGTTTTAACCAAAGTATGGCGGTCAGAGTAGGGGAGGTAGGGGACCATTGGACTCCCTTAAGCATCGAGTAGGGTGACTGCTATAGTTATGGCCACTACTTAGTAATTGGTCACTAATTAGTAATTGGCCACTACTTAGTAATTGGCCACTCTAATGGCTCCTCTACACGATGGGCCAACGCCGGCCACTCCAAGGGACGCAGCCATGCGGTAGAATGAGATAGCAATATCACTTGCTCCCTCTAACGCATAAATGCGTCCCTTGGAGTGGCCGGCGTTGGCCCATCGTGTAGAGGAGCCATTAAACATAAGGATTGGCTTATTTTTTCTGATTCATAGGAGTGGGCAATTACTATGTAGTGGCCAATAACTGTAGCAGTCGCCCTATGTACGCTCGGAGCGTGCGTTTTGTGGCCGAGGCGTAAGAAAAAACGGTTCACCGAGTCATCATTATCACTCTTGCATATTCGAGGCTGATAATGATAACGAAATTTAAATTTTCGCGATCGATCCTGCGCCATATGTTTTATGGATGTCAAACTTCCAAATAAAGTAGTGATTTGATTGAAACTAACAATAATCATTGCGTACTTCCACAAAGAGCATAGTTCTGTTTTTGTTTTTCGTTTTAAATTTAAATAGTTAATATTTTTGCAAACGCTCGATCACCCCGTACAATTATTTTTCAGTTTGTAAACGTAATATGTTTGTCGCGTTTTGCAATAATATTCCAACGATCTCTCTCCCACTGCCCAAAACAGAGTGAGATAATATTAGTAGGCTAGGATTGTGCTACTAGTTGTGCTATAGTCGGATTATTCCTATTTGCATTATTTGACACATTATGACTGACGTTTATAGAGATGTAACTAACCCGAATCGATTGTCACAGCAAGCGATTACGATTGGATGGCACCTAGTCTGTGGTATCGAATTGTGACGTTTAATGAATTTTTATTTGAGATTTAAATAAAGCTAGAATTATATGGTTAATAAATAATAATAAGAAAATATAATAAATTTAATAATGCTTTGTTGCGACCTAAAATGAAAATTTTATATCGATTTACTTAGACGACTACCGATTTATAACGGCGGTTTCCGGCCAAACCTAAATTTTAAAAAAAAGACGTAGAACGTAAACGTTCGCAGTGCAATTGTCTTCCTTTGTGATTTAGATCTTGCACCATTTTACGTTGTATTGCTGTTGTGAGTGACATGTGTCAAATAATACAAATAGGAATAATCCGACTATAGCTCCTTAGTTAACATTATCAAATTTTGTAACAGTTGTTGTTAACTATTTGATTTGAAATCAGATTCCTTTTTGTTTCTGCTTGTTGAGAGCTAAACAAAATATGAGTTGTTTTTGTTTTACAGACAGTTTTTTTTTATAATAATGTAGAATATTGCATGAGCATGCATTTTTTTTGCTATATTTTAAAGATATAGATCAAATTTATCTGAATAAAGAGCGAATACTCATCGTTAATATCCGAATAATACTTATGGTAAAATTATTTTATTTTTTCCACGCTTTTTTCAATTGATTCTTTAAAAGACAAATTTTGCTCAGTTCAGAAAAGTTTGCCCCACAACAAACTCCCCTACACGCTTAGTAATAAGCCTGAATATTGCAGGTCATTCGTGCCGCCAGTGCGCGACGAGGAGAGCGAGACGCAACGAAAGGCGCACGCCAAGCGAGTGAGGGAGACAAGGCGATCGACGCAGGGCGTCACGCTCGACGAGATCAAATCCGCGGAGCAGCTCGTCAAGAAAAAGACTGGCAATGGCACCACAGAGGTAAGAGCGAGACCCAACGAGCGAGGGAGGGAGACGGGGCGATCAACGCAGGGCGTCACGCTCAACGAGATCAAGTCAAGAGCAGAAGACTGGCATTGTCACACAACACAACACACACAAAGGTGTGAGCGAGACGCAAACGCAGGGCGTCACGCTCGACCAGATCAGGTTAAGATCAGCTCGTTAAGAAGAAGACTGGCACCACAGAGATATAATAAAACTAAATTCAGGTGCTACTCCAGGTACAGAGTCTATGAATTGGCTGGATTAAATCAAATTAATTTATATTATTTTATATTTTCCCACCATTTTTGTTAAAAGCACTATGACTTTGATGGAATACTATTTGCTTGGTTCGTACTAAATTAAACATAATCCCATGGCCATCCATTTTAAATACATACTCAGCCTGCCAATGGCTGCATTCCCCACCTGCCGGCACAGAATAAATAATAGTACTAGGTACAGAAGACTCACTCTCTAACAAAACGCGTCTGTTACGATCAGCACAGATATGGCCGCTAGGTGGCGACAGCGCCACGCGCGGCTTATGGCTAGCCACCAAAATTGGTGTGGAACGGATGTACTTTTAGCTACCTGTAGCAAAGCGACGAAATCGCGGAGTGAGCCACGCCTGCTGCCGGGCTAGCACACGATTGGCGCGACAGTATCTCGCGGCGAGATAGACTACCCGTCCCTTTTTAATTAACATAGAAAAAGACGAGTAGTCTATATCTCGCCGCGAGATACTGTCGCGCCAATCATGTGCTAGCTACATGGTCTTACTTGGGTGGATCAACTATTTCTTGTTGTTATTCTGTTCGGTCAGCCAAGAGACAATAGTAGCATAGTTTGTTAGAAGACATTGTACACCACCTTCTGACACGCTTGGTAGACGACCCTCTATAGAAAGGGTTTATAAGTTTCACAAAAAAGCGTGTTTGGAGAATTTAAATGCCTAAAAATCAGGTTTGAAAGAGTGACCCAGGGCCACTGACAATCCAACCTCTAGACTGAGCTTAGGCCAATTCTTTCATGAAACCGATGCTGCCAAAAATACGGGGGTGCGGGGGACGAGGTGAGCGAATCCCGTGCCGTGATTGGTCCGTTCAAAGACACGGACCAATCACGGCACGGGATTGACTCGAAGATGGAGTAACGCTACCGTATGTGTGGCAGAGGGGGTAGCGCGACTATGCTATGTCTAGAGGTTGGATTGTCTGTGCCCAGGGCAACGAGTGACAAGAAAAAGTTGATTCACCCACTTGGTACATTATTGTAATAGTGTAATTAGGCCATGACTGGACAATAATGTACTAATTAAAAGAAAATCTTTATAAATTCTAGTCGCCCGCGCCGGCTAGTCCCAAGAAAGAGGAACCTTCACCGGCCCCCGTTGAAAACAACTCGGTATGTACCTTTCTAATACTAAACATTTACAAAATAATCTCTATGGGTAAAGGAAGGACGCTTATACTTCGTTTTTTTTTAGCATTAGAAAGAAGGTAAACAATCTTGATGTGTCTTTTAATTTAAAAACACATTTTAAAAATAAGTTACGGTAAATATGTAACAATTATGAATCTAATACGATCTTTTATAGTCTTCTGCTTTCACAAGAAATAGTTATTGATTTTTAAAAAGTGTTTTTCAATTAAAAGACATGTCAAAATCGCTTACCTTATTTCAAGTTCTTTCTAATGCTAAAAAAACGAACAAGGAATTTCGGAAGGAAGGACACTTAGTACAAGGAACACTGACCTGCCTGCTGCCATCACCATCGCACGCGCATAATAGGCTCGATGAAAATTTTTCATTTATGGTATCAATCAATCAGGTTTATTTTTAGGATCAAATGTCTATATGGGACCCATTGCATTAAAGTAATACAAAAGTCAGAAATGATAGTCAAAGTCCGACAGTCGTAATTCACTCGCGAAACGCTCCTAACAAAAAGATATGTGACCGTCACGTCGCGGTCACTGAGAGCCCATCTTGAAGTATGGACAAAACAAGAAATTTGCATTTTTGTCGGTGAAATATTGCTTTTATGTATATAGTTGCTATACAATATTTTTTGGATGAAATGTAAGGAAAAGAAAGGTACCCTTACTTTTATCGTTTTTGGAAGTTAAAAAAAAACTAAAATTTTGAAACTTTCAGGTCCTGTATTTTTGATATTTTTCAATATTTTATTTGAATATCCACATTATTGTGATAAATTGCTCGTTTGCTATCTATTTTACTAGATTTTGTTATAAAATTCAACATGTGTCATCATCCCTATTGCTATACAATCTTTTTTTGGATAAAATGTAAGGAATCGACTGGTATCCTTACTTATTTTACTTATTTACTTTTTGGAAGTAAAAAAAAAACTTAAATCTTAAAACTTTCAGGTCCTTTTTTTAGTGTTATTTCCATATATTATTTTATATCCACATTATTGTGACAAACTGCTCAGTTTCCGTCTACTCGTATTTTACTAGATTTTGTTATAAAATTAAACATGTGTCATCATCTCTATTATATTGATATCCCGGTCGCAGTGTCATTGACCGCTGTCATCATGCGGGACAGCGATATACCTCATGACGCACGAGCGATAGAGATAGGAACAGGCAGGTCTATGTACGAAATTCCTCGTGACAAGTGTCTTTTCTTTAATAACTATTTATATCTAGGTAATGGATATCTATGGGAATATATAAGTAATTTTCAGCATCATTATGGTTGCGGGGTAACAACTTATAATAATAAAGCATATTTATTAGTTTTTACAAAAAATCGATCATTAGGCTTGTCCTGTAAATACTTTTGGGTTTGATTTTTCAATAATTTTGTGTTTCACTTCAGTTTGGTCACTATTCACCGAACCCCGTTGTTTGTATTTATTAATTGATTAACTTTACAGTAATTAATACCGCAGTTGTAATTAAAATCTATCAATTTGGCCACCAACAATACATTATCGCCATTTACTGTTCTCATTTTTTGTCTCATTTCAGCTATAAAAAGTAATTCATCGATAAAATGTTCATTAGAACATATTTACCGCGATTACACTTTTAAGAAATAATCTCTAAGCATATGTAAGTTTGTACGTATGTTGCCATTGATAATAATATTTCAATGGATTTTATGTTCGTCTGAAGAAACTTTATTTCCGTTCTTCCAATGGATTCGTTAAAAAAAAAGGTTAGGAAGCCGTTTTTCCAAATTCAAAATTAAGAATAACGTAAAAGTATAAAACTTTGCCCTTCGCGTCCCAGTTCAGTAAAAGCGTAAGGGCTCATTTAGACGGTGCGAGAACTCGCATGCGAGCTTCATTACATTACGTCATCTAATCGGTCGGCTGAATTGATGTAACCTCAATGGTCCGCAATGTAACTAAAATCGAATACGAGTTCGTGCGCCGTCTAAATGAGCCCTAATAAATGTGCGTATGATGTGGTCAGACGCGGGACGTGGCGGTCACCGTCGCGCTGGCGTGCGCGACCGCCACCGCCACCGCGACCATCGCGCCGCACGAGCGCCGCCCATCGTGGCGGCTCCGGCTCGACCCGACCAATAAGGTGGCTAGCGGGGCAAGAGCAAACGCGACCATATTTTACTAACTTCTATTCTAATGTAGGGTAATTCGCCAGTAACCGGCCACCTGTTAGTAACTGGTCACCCTAAATTATAAATGAATGCTATTCATTTTAGTATAAGGGCGCCTGTACACGGTGCCGCTTCCGCGCCGACACCGCACCGCCGCCGCACTTCTGCGCTATGTACACGAGACGCGTAAAGCCCGCCTCCGCGCCGACACCGCACCGCCTCCGCGCCGCCTCCGCGCCGACGCCGCGCCGCCGCCGCGCCGCCGCGCCGCCGCCGCTCCTTCGCGCTATTGTATGCGGAGGCGCGGTGGCGGCGCGACGGCGGACTTTACGCGTCTCGTGTACATAGCGCGGAGGTACGGCGGCGGTGCGGTGTCGGCGTGGAGGCGGTACCGTGTACACGAGCCCTAAGGTGGCTAGTTATTGAAGGTTGGCCAGTTATTGAAACCTTATACTGAAATGAATTCTGTTTATAGGTGAATAGAATTCATTTTTAGTTTAGGGTGGCCAAGTTACTGGCGAATTATCCTAAATTCCACTGACTTCGTCCCCTATCTTCAGTCGAAACTTCAATCTTGAGGAGAAACCTTTGAAACAGTGCAGTACGTGCGTATTAATTAAATTAATCCTGCCTGTGTAAATGGACCGACGGGACCGTGCCCTTTTGAGGGTGTGCCACCTTGTCATAAATCGGAAACTTTAAGTTCAACATTTTACTCCAAACTGGTGCTGCCCCCTACAGTTCAGACATGCATTCTTGCGCGTTGTAGGGTCTGCCATCTTGTACTCTTAATCGAAAACTTAAACTTGACATTCAATCTGCGTCAATAAACGGGAGACTACAATAACGCACGCTCCTTATTAGAGTTGTCTCGATCTCGAGAACGTTCTCCTTTTTGTATGGAAAACGTTCTCCCTAAGCAAATAAGCATGTGCTGCCCCCTACGTCTACCTTACGTGTTGTAGGTTGCCATCTAGCGGTCTAAATAAAAAAGTAATCAAAATTTAAACTCGCCATTACACTTCGTGCCAATAAACAAGCTCCCGTGCTGCTCATTACAGTCTGAACTGTACAGTCAGCAGCAGAAGTTGCTAAGCGGTCCAGGTGTTCAAAATGATCTTAACGCGACTTTATTGTTAAGAGAATAAGAGCGCGTCAAGGTAATTTTGAACTTGTCGCCCGCTTAGCAACTTCTGCTGGTGACTACATTGTGTACGTAGAATATCAAATTTAAATTCTTGGTCGCGTTTGCTCAAGTCTCATTTGTTCGGAAATATTTCGAGCATGTTGTCAAAATCTCAACCTAGGCTATTAGGCTGCGATGTCGTGCCATATTGAAACATGCATGGAATATGTATATATTATGTTTATAATAACTGTGCTAAAATATTAACAATTCAATGTCCTTTACTTTATGAAGAAGAGAACCTCAAATTCGTATAAATGTTGGCTTAAATATATTTAAAATATTGCTGTTATACTCTATATGTTTAGTTTTAGTCATTGTTTTATAAATGAACGCTTTTTTGTAATACTAACACATTTATACTAATACTGAGGGCCTAGCATGTACATGTAACCCTTAAATGTGATTTTTTCAGGAAAAGGGACCATGGTGTCGTAGACTTTTACTTTGCGAAATGTCGCGTTTGTTTTTATAAGAAATTGATCTGTTGAAATACGTCACGTCCCATTTCGTAAAAAACACAAATATTTCAAGCTTTTTGGAAATGGTCATTTCATACTATGATATAAAATTATTTCGTAAAATATCTAAAAAGTCTGGTCTAGTACAACAAATGTTGAATTTTGTTATAATTTTCTAATTGTTTTTATCATGTTAAGAGTGCTATTACATTTCGGGGATGAGCGAGTTTAGGTATTTTACGCGCTGCGGCAGGCCCCGCGAGCTCAGTACGCCGATCCGTTCCACCGCATTTTCCCTCGGTCGCACTACAATGATGGATTAAACATTCTTGATCCGATCGTGAAGCATATTGAAATCAACCATAACAACACTAACTGTACTTTAATATCAAAGTCCTAAAAATGTTATTTGGTACGAAAATACTAAATCCAGTGCAACTATACATACTTATGTAGGTCATTATTACTAAAAAGAAATTATACGTAAGTACTTACTTAGGTACTCGCTTATTTTCATTTTTCGTCATTGCATATGGTATAGGTTGTATAGTGAAACTATTTTAGCTATATAATAAAACCTTTAATTTGTATCAACGAGGGTTTAGAAACGAGCTGGTACTAAGCATCTGATGATGAAGCCTGATGATGATGATGAAGGTGGTCACGGATACCAATCAACCATGTAGTAACATGATTAGGCTCGTTTGATTCGTCTCAACAAGATCTTTGGCACTAGGTGATACTCAGGGTCTGATGATGGAGCTGGAAGGTAGTCACCGGTACCAGTCAACCATGCAACTAAACCACTTCGTGTTTGGGCTCGTTTGATTCATTTCAACAAGATCTTTGACACAAGATATGACTCAGGGTCTGATGATGGAGCTGGAAGGTGGGCACCGGTACCAGCAGTCAACCATGCAACTAAACCACTTCGTGTTTGAGCTCGTTTTATTCGTCTCAACAAGATCTTGGACACTAGGTGATACTCAGGGTCTGATGATGGAGCTGGAAGGTGGTCACCGGTACCAGTAAACCATGCAACTAAACCACTTCGTGTTTGGGCTCGTTTTATTCATTTCAACAAGATCTTTGGCACAAGATATGACTCAGGGTCTGCTGATGGAGCTGGAAGGTGGTCACCGGTACCAGTCAACCATGCAACTAAGGGATCATCCATTAATTACGTCACACGCATTTCTAGGTTTTTTTACCCCTCCCGACCTTGTTACACTTGGTCACATTTTGCAAACCCCACCCCCCTGGTGTGACGTCACATTTTAGGCAATGTTGTTTTCAACGAAATCTACAATATTAACTCGGCATAATTTTTTTAATAAAAAAATATTTTTGATATATAAATATTAGTAATTTTATAACACAACGAAAGTTACTTACATCCAAAACCACTTATAGTGTTTGTTAAATGGGTAATTATACAACACCTATCGCAAACACATGAACTTCACTTCCTCACAGTAATCGTATATAGCCTTCCGCCATAGTACCATAGACAGTGACAGTTCTTTTTCACGGCTTTGCCGCCAACACAAGGACACACGAGACGGCGTATGTATGCTATTTAAGCCACTTGCATAACCGCATACACTACATCCCTCCCTTGAAGTAAATTAGATAAATAACAACAAGAAATAAAATAAACAAATCGTGGCACATTAAATCACAGCTTAACATTCGCTCATTATCACTATCATTGTGTTCTCTCTCAAGTATCAGTTCCTTCTTCCTCAACCTTCCTCTGAACAGCTTCCCACTGTCCTTCTACTCTTTTCAAGTGAACCACATTCCTTCTCAGTATATAGTATTTAACTGTACAGCGAATAAAAAAATATAAATTAATCTTCGGTTACTGATGAGGTTAAAGTGACATCACAATATTTGTGACTCCCCCCTCCCCCATGTCACAACATGTCACATTTTCTTGACCCCCTCCCTTCCCCTAAACGTGTGACGTAATTAATGGATGACCCCTAAACCACTTCGTGTTTGAGCTCGTTTGATTCGTCTCAACAAGATCTTGGACACTAGGTGATACTCAGGATCTGATGATGGAGCTGGAAGGTGGTCACAGGTACCAGTAAACCATGCAACTAAAACACTTCGTGTTTGGGCATTCAACAAGATCTTTGACACAAGATAGGACTCAGGGTCTGATGATGATGCTGGAAGGTGGTCACCGGTACCAGTCAACCATGCAACTAAACCATTTCGTGTTTGAGCTCGTTTGATTCGTCTCAACAAGATTTTTGATACAAGATAGTACTCAGGGTCTGATAATGGAGCTGGAAGGTGGTCACCGGTACCAGTCAACCATGCAACTAAACCACTTCGTGTTTGGGCTCGTTTGATTCGTCTCAACAAGATCTTTGACACAAGATAGTACTGAGGGTCTGATGCCATGGAGCTGAATGGTGGTCACCGGTACCAGTCAACCATGCAACTAAACCACTTTGTGTCTGGGATGACCACCTTCCAGCTGCATCATCAGACCCTGTGAGTTCTATCTTGTGTCAAAGATCTCGTTGAGAGTAATCAAACGAGCCCAAACACGAAGTGGTTTAGTTGCGTGGTTGACTGGTACCGGTGACCACCTTCCAGCTCCATCATCAGACCCTCAGTACTATCTTGTGTCAAAGATCTTGTTGAGACGAATCAAACGAGCCCAAACACGAAGTGGTTTAGTTGCGTGGTTGACTGGTACCGGTGACCACCTTCCAGCTCCATCATCAGACCCTCAGTACTATCTTGTGTCAAAGATCTTGTTGAGACGAATCAAACGAGCCCAAACACGAAGTGGTTTAGTTGCGTGGTTGACTGGTACCGTTGACCACCTTCCAGCTCCATCATCAGACCCTGAGTTCTATCTTGTGTCAAAGATCTCGTTAAAAGGAATCAAACGAGCCCAAACACGAAGTGGTTTAGTTGCGTGGTTGACTGGTACCGTTGACCATCTTCCAGCTCCACCATCAGACCCTGAGTTCTATCTTGTGTCAAAGATCTCGTTGAAAGGAATCAAACGAGCCCAAACATGAAGTGGTTTAGTTGCGTGGTTGACTGGTACCGTTGACCACCTTCCAGCTCCATCATCAGACCCTGACTTCTATCTTGTGTCAAAGATCTCGTTGAGAGTAATCAAACGAGCCCAAACACGAAGAGGTTTAGTTGCGTGGTTGACTGGTACCGTTGACCACCTTCCAGCTCCATCATCAGACCCTGAGTTCTATCTTGTGTCAAAGATCTCGTTGAGAGGAATCAAACGAGCCCAACCACGAAGTGGTTTAGTTGCGTGGTTGACTGGTACCGTTGACCACCTTCAAGTTCCATCATCAGACCCTGAGTTCTATCTTGTGTCAAAGATCTCGTTGAGAGGAATCAAACGAGCCCAATCACGAAGTGGTTTAGTTGCGTGGTTGACTGGTACCGTTGACCACCTTCCAGCTCCATCATCAGACCCTGACTTCTATCTTGTGTCAAAGGTCTCGTTGAAAGGAATCAAACGAGCCCAAACACGAAGTGGTAGTTGCGTGGTTGACTGGTACCGGTGACCACCTTCCAGCTCCATCATCAGACCCTGAGTCCTATCTTGTGTCAAAGGTCTTGTTGAGACAAATCAAACGAGCCGAAACACGAAGTGGTTTAGTTGCGTGGTTGACTGGTACCGTTGACCACCTTCCAGCTCCATCATCAGACCCTGAGTTCTATCTTGTGTCAAAAATCTCGTTGAGAGGAATCAAACGAGCCCAAATGCAAAGTGGTTTAGTTACATGTTTGATTAGTACCGGTGACCACCTTCCAGCTCCATCATCAGACCTATACTCCTATACTGTGGATGTGGACCTATATATGTATATTCTGAGATGTCATCAAAAACATTTGTATTCAGCCATTTTTTTCATTTAGTACCTATAAAATATCAGGTCATTACAAATATTTTTAATGCGGTCCGGTTGCATTACTATACTATATAAAACCAAATACACAGTAGTAGGATCAAAGTTTCTCAGTCGCCGTTTACACTCAGCGTCACGCACACAGTATAGCATTTTACACGGCGCCTGCCGCACACAACGATAAAAAACCTCGTCGACGCCGTTGTAAACGTGCGGAGCCGACCGACACACGTCCTACCTCTACAAGCTCTGCCGCGGCACTGAGCTCACGACCGCGCGTCATCGGTAATATTAGAGAGGTTTTCAAAAAAATGACAAAAAATTATAGTAGAATTTCATAAACACTAATGTATACCAACAGTATAAGCAAACGCTGCAGATTGCTTGAGTATGAAAATTACTTCGATATTAAGTAGAATTTCGTAGGAATTGACACTTGTTTCGGAGAGAAAATTGAGTTTGTTTTTCTTCGATTTTCTCTTTCTCAAAGGTATTTAGGAAAAATGTCAAAAGTAATTCCTAAAGTACAGGGTATTAGTAATACAAAATAGCCAGCTTTACCAGAGTAAACTTCTCAACTTTTACAAATACGAGCTGACAATTCAGTACTAGACGTGGTTTTTCGGAAACGACCATCAGAAAAAAAATCATTACTAATTTAATAAGTCCTTTTTCTAATATTTACAAAGTAATTCCTAAAGACAAGAAGACGCTTTTACTGGAACAAGTACTCATTATTTCTAATAATGAGCGTAAAGTACTGAATGTCATCGAGGAATATCATCAATTTTGCATTATTTCGACTTTCCTTGTGGGAGCGCTCTTAATATGTAATAACATCGACCTAGCCCCAAACTAAGCGAAGCTTGTACCTACTATGGGTACGATACACAGACTTATATAGATAAATACATTCTTAAGTAGATAGATACAAAGATATAGTTTGTCAAAGGACTGTCTCATTTCAAACATAGACAGAGAGAATCATACTATCTATGTCTAGTGTAAGACCCAAAAGAAAAGGATGACTATAGTTTTTTTTGTTCTTATTTACTGACAAATTGGTTTTTACCAACTATAACATCCATAACCCAGGAACATTTATAATGTATGAAATGGCCTCCGCTACAATCTAATATTCTTTGTCACATCATAGACAAATGTATTCTACAGACGCAAAAATGAGAGAAAAATATTGAATTAAAAAATTTGACAAATGTATGGATGGCGCAACACATTTTGTGGTAACTAGATATAGCTACCATATTATGTGCAGTTGTCATCTTTTACCTAATACACTTGTTTGCTTTACGCGTTTTTTTGGACCACGTCTTAGTATACATATATTGTTTTGTCTATGGTTACACTAAGGTAAGCAACTTTCAGCTACTAGGTAAACGCACCCACAAATAAGGGCGTAAATAGAATTAAGAAAGTAACACTACTTATGCTCGAATTAAATATGCGGATAATATGATTATGCCGCGGTAGGTCGCGGTGTCAGTATCATCAGTATGTAAATCGCTTTAGTAAATTAGACGCTCCAAATATAATAACGGCAGGTAAGAAGTTGATTTCAGTTTAATACGATTTAAGAATCAGTTAAATATGTTTGGGTTAGAAGTCGTTAACGTTGTTAGTTTTAGGACTTGCGTATTGAATTTAGCGAAAAGCAAAGTAGTCTTAAGGTTTATGCATATATAATTCAATTTATTTCCTTTTTTGTTCCAGTTTTACTTTATGATGAACTGTCCTATTGTGAATGCGTTTATTTGGTTCTGTTGTGTTAGCCCCGCGTTGTGGTGATAGTGAGAAAATTCTAGAATTTTCCTTTCCACTATTGAATGTATCCTGTCATTGTGTCGTTCCACCATTTTGTGTGTACATTTGTGATATCAATTATTTAGTATACGTTCACCAACGGTATACGTATTTATAAAGAAAAGCTTGTGGAATTGAAACTTTTATTTAAAAAAAAATGTGTTGTAAAATGAGCAAATTTTAGTATTCTAAATGCATAATGTCTTATTTAGTATCCTGGTCACGGCACCACAGAAAGTTGTCACGAGCTTTTTAAAATAAAGTCTTATAACGCTGGATCTTTTTAAGCCAGTTTCTGTTTCCTTTGTTCCCTGCGCATTTTAAACTATGGCGAACAGATTTGCGTTTTAAAATTACTTGATTGCACTAGGTTTTCGAAAGTCATGTTACTATGTACGTGTGTACAGTTTGAGCTGGAGGATGCGGGTCGGCCGCGCTCTACGGACGCGACCGTCACGCTGCCGCTGCGGCGCCCGCCCGCCGCGAGTACGGCCAACACCGCCTCGCCGCCGTCTAAGGAGGAGAGTCGCGCCGGTGAGTATTGCAGTGTGATAGACGAGGCCATCACCTAGCCTACCTTACCTAGGAGAGCAGTCTTATGACGCACGTAGGGTACACGCAAGGGCTCGGCAGACTCCACCGACTCACCTCAAGATCTCATGGACAACACCAAGAGTTCACCAACTCGCCACTCTCCTAGAAGAGCATCTGTGCTTAGTACATAAGTTACATAACATGATCATGAAGTTTTAGTCGCCAAGCCACGTCGAACGGCTCTTAATACGGGAGTTATAATGTTCGGGAAAACTGGCGTCTTTTTTGTGGACATTACAAAAGTTAACCATTTGGATACACATTTCTAAGACTTCATACAACTTTAAAGAAGTAGAAGGATTTAACGTGCCTACAAGGATAAAGTAAGAAAATTAGGCTTTAAAGTCCGTTTAATTATTTTATGATGTCCACAAGAAATTAGCATAACCTTAACTTGTACCTACTAAAAAAGTTCTTGTCCCACGGATCCTTCGAATGGATCGAAACATAATATATGGAGCTTTTAAGTGATTGACTTAGTGCCAGTTGCATCATTCGCACTTGACAGACTGACCAACGTCACCCAGCGCACCGCGGCGGTTTACTATAAACATTCCATACAATAAAATTTAGCGAACTCTTTAACGATGACAAACAGTTTGGTGCAACCGACCCTTAATATCTGTTGAAAAATATAATTAATAAATCTTTTTTTCTTACCAGGCGAAGATGAAAAAGAGCGCGAAAGCAGTTCGGAGAGCAAATCATCATCGAACGCCTCCCCCGCGAGCACGCAGGCCGCGATGAACGTGATCCAGCGCCGGCGCAGGCCCAAGCGGCGCTCCACCGGCGTCGGCCACGTCGACATGGACGTGAGTACCGGACACGACACTGTGTCACACACGCCCACAACAACTTCCGGGAATTTAATCAAAGCTTGCCGGATAATTTCAAGAAATTTAAAAAAAAAACAAGCAACAACGGTTGCACTCCGGGAGTGCCGATAGAAGTGAAAACTCACCTCACTATGTTACCGACGCCCGGTAACACAATACATACGTTTAGCGGAGGTATTCTATTTATTTATTATATTTTATTATCATTCTCGAATAAGATCACACTTTTTCATTGACATGTTTATTTACATACTGCCATGACAACGTCAAATTATTTGAACATAGGTAAAGAGTCTTGAAAAGGAGTCCGCAACATAAATGTCAAATAACATTGAGTTTTTCTTTATTGATTTAAATGCCATTTAAATTATCAGTGGCCACCTTACGGGGCTTACGGTCACGTGATCGCCTTACGCCCCTTACGGTCACGTGATCGCCTTACGCTGTCTCGAGTTTATCATTTTTTCCCCACCTCAAAAAGTGCACAGTGCCGCTAAAGAAATTTTCACTTCAAAAACAAGAAATGGAAAACTTATTTCTATGTTTAACTATAAGGAACGTATTAGAACAAATTAAATTATTTTCATAAAATATTACAAAGGACTGGGGCACAGGAGGCCTTGGTCACTTTTTCTTAGTATATGATATTTATTTAAGTTTATAAGGAACGTAATAAATATTCAATATGTAATTAATAATACTGCCTTTTCGCCGAACATTTTTGGCTACAATATTTTGAACTAATGTCTAGTTTGATGTGAATTATGATTGATTTATTTCTCAAATAGAACACGATCGTATTAAATGATTGACTAGGTTTGAAATGGCGGACACTCGCTCGGTCCCAACTTGTTACTCTAAACTAGAAGTGACAAGATGGGAATGCTCGTCTGTTCCGACATTTCACAACTTCAAATATAACCCTTAGGTTCTTACAATTTAAGTTTATTTCAGCATAACATGTCACCACTAGTTATCCGAATTTACTACAAACAGAACTCAAATTGATAGCAATATGCGACGTATTAACTGTGTTCGAGTTTCTTATTAGTGTACCTACGTCCAGTTAAGTGATAAATCTAGGTATCAAAGTCAATTATCATGATATTGGTAGAAGAGTTACGGATTTTCGCTATTGGTTCCTAGGCATTGAAAATATACCCTATATTTTTTATTTGTTCAGCAACTAATTTGGTATATTTTGCAGGACATTGTGAATGATCGCGGCGGGGGCGGAGAAGGAGATGGCGAAACAGAAACTGTGCAGGTAAGTTAGAGATAGCATGCATAATCATTACACATTGCAGCTCTCATACATGGCTCAATACACCATCAACAAACACAACCATCTACAATTCTCCAACAAACATCTACAATTCTACATTAGCCTTCAAGTTCGAAGCACGATTGTCTTCACATTGTCTTAGATCTGATGAATGATCTGAAGATGAATCTGCGGCTTCTTTCCGGATCTGTCGTCCGCATGTTCACCCTGGCCTTGTGTGAACGCCCTTGCAATATGTATTTATAAAATGCTGGTGACTTGCGGTATCCCAGACTGCGTGTAACCTGTGCCACCACAGAACTAAAAGGCAACATGGTACTGGGTGGATCAACTATTTGTTGTTGCACAATTTGATTGTATACCTTGTTCTACTAACACGATTGGTAAAAGGCCCTTTTTAGAAAAATATTATGACTACCACAACAAAGCTTGCTTGGCGAATTTAGATGCCTACAACTACGTATTAAAGAGTGATCCAGGAGAACGTAACCACATGGGAAAGAGTGGCAAGAAAAAGTTGATTCACCCAACTTATAAAGTGATAAATACTTAGGGCATTAAAAAACATATAGGTACTCTTAAACACGTAAAGTTTTTAAATGATGCTGGATTAAATTGGTAGTTTGCGACATAATTTCCTCGTCTTCAAAATTAGTTGTCGTTACAGCGAGGTCGATCGCCGAACAATGGGTGACGTATATTTAGCGAGGCGATTCGCTTCTGGGAATCCGTCAAAATGTACATTTGACAGGTTCGAAATAGAACGCAGGTGCCGATATAAATCCGCCGTGTTGTGACATCCCGATAAAAGAACAGAAATGTGTACAGTCAAAGAATTGACGTACCATTTAGTACCTTGTCACAGTGACAATCAATGTGCAAGTCGCTAGTCTGCAGTCTGTGCGGAAAGAGAAGAGTCGTGGAATCTACGACTCACTGTCACTGTGACAAGCTACGAAATGGTACTGGACTTAAATTTCTTGACTGAAAAAAAAACGGATAGGAACTTAGGAACCCTCCTGTCCATTTTTCCGGTCCTGGGAAGCGCAAGGTCGCAGATTTTGAAACCGAACGAAACAAAAAGAAATGCAACTCTATTCCAATTGGAAATGGTTTAAATTACACTGACCATGGGCCATGACGAAAATACATATAATAATAATAATATGATGATGATGATAGTAAAAACTCTTCAGCTAATGAATATCTATCACCAGCTATGTACACGGAACAAGGATAGGGTATCCTTGACTTTACTCGTTCAAAGTTTGAGACATTTTGTGCCAAAATAATGTCTATAGTTTTTAAATAGCTCAAGACGTATTTTGCAACTAGTAATTATGCAGTCTAGCGGAAGTGAGTAACTAGTTTTATTTTTCGTTTGTGAATCACATCTAAAATTACATAAGTACCTTATTGTTTCGAAAACGAGTCCACCAACTAAACACGCTTGGCACGTAACTTTTCGCATACACGGTTTGTGTAGGCCGAATCTCTCTTGGAAATCTTTTCGAGTACTTGGCAGTGCTTTACATGGGTATTTAGTCATTACTGATTTCGGAGAAACTTGGTCTATTTATGGCGCACGCCGGTTGCGGTTTGGATAATAATTTTCTCGATGGAATATACAGTGGATCCTCGATAACTCGAAACTCGATTGGGCAATATACTCTCAAATATCACGGAATGAAATGCTACCCCTTTAAACCATAAAACTAGAATATGTAACATGTAACTCAATATGTTTGGTAATTAAACGTGCTTGTTAGACATTTTATATAAAAAGTATTTATAATTTTAATAGTGTTTCTAAAAGACGTAGCGTAGAGGAAGGCCCAGGATCACATATCTCAGCCAAATAAAAGACAGAGTTTCTGCCGTCTCGTACGAGGGGGTTAAAAGGCTGGCACAGCAAAGAGAAGAGTGGCGATTACTCCACCGACAAGAGCATAGCTCTTAAGGGGCCCGCTGATTAAGGGGACGGTATATGACGTTTTCGATTTAGAGCTCACTTTGTGCAATCAATTTGTTCAAGAAATGTTTAATAACTGCATTAAATTATACGTAAATTTGTTCACGAAGAAGCCGTGTACCGGCTCTTTACGGCATAATATTTTTTATTTGCTGTAATTCTCTACAAATCGACACTAAAAGTATCCAAAAATCAAAATATGGAGTTCCGTTTGAGCAACACGCATTACAGTTTTGCCTTTAACAGTAATTGAGTTGTTGTGTGATTTTGAAAGCTAAATAACTAAACTAGCAAATTATTATCTACTTATATTTTTACTCACAAATACAACACAGAAATTCAATCCCAAATGTAAACTTTCGTACAATTTCCATACATTGACGACATCACTCAAAATTCTTCTTCGAGTCAGATGGCCGCTGGCCTTGGATCGAAGAAGACGTGTACATCGTCGTAGCTCGTTTTTGACATTATTTAGACATTTCATCATATACGCATACGAAAATGTATACCAGTAGATAAATTGTATTTCAAAAAATAGGGTAAATAAATTTATTTAAAATTTGATTTGTTGTTATTTACAGGTCGTAACGATCGAAAACAGCAGTAAACTATCCTAAAACAATACGATTACAATTGAATTTAAGTAACTTGTTCCTTCAAAACCCGCTTAAAATGAAAAAAGTTTAAAGACTCGTTTTACTGATTGGGATTGATTTTCATTATGCTGGTATCAATTTTGCGTCATTAAAAAAAAGTATATGACTTCTGTACGTCAATGACATTTGATGTCAATTGTAATCTTGTATTTACGTTAGAGAATATTATATATTCATTTAAATATTACTTACCTATTAATACGAAGCGTAATTCGTTTAATACCTGAAAGTCTTAGTGTCTACACCTACTTTGTTGCCGTTCGTTCCGTCTATATGTGTGCGATTACGTGCTGTTCTCAATAATCAAGAAACAAGCCATAATCTTCAAGAATAAAATAACAGCAAGACCAGCATTTAGTACTAACTAGTTTTTGCGGATTTGGAGACAAGAGATGAAGCTTACAGGCTAATACCGCTGCGGTCTGGTTATTGTTATGTGTATATATCGAGTATTATATAAATTTACTATAAAATAACAATGTTTTATTTCAATGACATTATGTGCGTAGGTATGTATGTTTCGGTGATTATAAGAATTTTGTCCACACAATAATTGTGCAAAGCAGAGACTGCATCATGCTTTCTTTACGGTATAAGCGGTATGGTACCGTTATTATTTATCAATACCGGTTCGTTTTGAAGGTAAAACTATACCGGTTGAAATACAAAGTACGGTACCGGTATAAAATTACAGCAGGGACAACCATTTTTATAGGTGTACAGTCAGCTGCAGAGAAAAGGTACGACCAGATAGATAATTGTATGCAGGGGTGGTACCTTTTCTCTGCAGCTAGCTGTACCTAAACCATCATTGACCGAGCGTTGGCGAAGGTCTCCGTTTCAACTTGGGCAAAAATGCTTTCGTATGTCCGAATTCTTCTCCTTTGCATATCACATTTCTCAACTGATTCTCGTGAAAATTCGGTAGTCCGATATAATTATTCGGTTTCTTTTTTTTTTGAAGAATTTAAAATAGGCAGAAATTGTCATAAAGGACTTACGCGCCAGTAGGGTCTGTGACACTTAAGACCACTGCGATTATTAGGTACTTACTGGCCCCTATTTCACCACGACCACGGTGACAGGTGCGACAGTTGTCGACATCACTGTTGCTGACGTCACAGGCCTCCATAGGCTACGGTAACCGCTTACCATCGGACGGGCGATGTGCTTGTTTGCCACCAACATTTTAATAAATAAATAAATAAACTCCATTATATTGCCACTAAAAAATTCTTATTTTGCGAAGCTAATGACAATTGTCACAAGAAACACGGCAACTGTATCGAAATTGCGACACAGAACTCATTTCCTGTCAAGACTTACCGAAAATTCTTTGAAAAATCTTGTGACAATTGTCACAAGATTTTTTCGCGAGAGAAATGTCTGTTTTATCCGATATAATAAAGTTTTTTTTTTAATAATAGGTACAATGACGGTGGCAAACACGAATACGGCCCGCCCGATGGTAAGCGGTAACTGTATTATTAAATTGTACAACGGGACTTAATCGCGTATCTAAGTTTTAAGATTTACCTCCGACGTTTCGAGGACGGCGTTGTCCCCGTGGTCTCGGAGAAGACTGGCTTAAGTTGACATCAGCATCTTCTAACCGCGCGAGTTTTTCGAACTACCCGCACTTGGTCTTGTTTATCCGCTTGAACGTTTTGCGGTTCCGTTGTACAATTTAATAATGTGTAAAAATCGTGAAAGTTTAAATCAGTGTTAGCGGTAACTGTAGTCCATGGATGCCTATGGCGTCAATAACAGTGATGTTTTTGTCGTACCTGTCACCGTGGTGAAATAGGGGCCAGATTACGCCGCGCCGCGTGGAACGTGAGGTGCATTGGGGTAAATGCATACCATTCACTCAAGGAAAATAATCTCCCTTATAAGATCACTCGTGTGTCTGCCATTTTGTTAAAGCCAATTTTCACCGTAACTACTGGACTAGTTCAATTGAAATTTAGTACACATATGTCAAGTAAGGAAGTAGTAAGTCGGTGATCCGAAGATGAGTAACGTAAATAAATGAACTTTTAACTTTGCGGCGATTTTTGGTATCATGTGACATATCAGATATAATACATAATTATAAGTAGGTGAGCAAAAATGTACCATAACCTAACTCAGAATTGTATCACATAAATACATATACAATAATCTTTAATAGAAAAAAACCGACTTCTCTAACTACTAGCCTAACCCACTTAACGGCGCTTATACTTTATTTGGTAATATGTACCTATACATTTTATGGTAATCATAGTGTTTTTTTAGTTTAAGTATCATAGTGGTTTTCCGGATCAAGATCCGGGTCCGGGTCCGGATCCGAGTCCGGCTCCGAGTCCGAGTACGGGTCCGAGTCCGAAGTCCGGGGCCCAGTCCAAGTCAAAATCGAAATTCAAAATCACTAAACGTGTAGGTACTATGCGTCGTTGAAGAGTTCTGTTCTGATCATCATCAGCAGTTCCACTTCATCAAATCCCACAGTTTTTAATGTAAATGCTTGATTTTCTGATGAAAATATATAAAATTCTATACATATGCCTTTAAAATTTGAGGAGTTCCCTCGATTCCTCATGGATCCCATCATCAGAACCGGGTTTTGACAAAAACGGGACCAATCTGTATGCATATACATACAATCAAAAAAAAATTTTCAAAATCGGTCCAGTAATGACGGAGATATGGAGTAACAAACATAAAAAAAAAATTAAAAAAAAAAAAAAAAACAAATATAAAAAAAAAAACAACCGAATTGATAACCTCCTCCTTTTAGATTTGGAAGTCGGTTAAAAAATAGTTCAACGCCAAAAGATTAATGGAAGACCTATGTCCTATAATAGGTGAGTTGGTCTTAAACAAAAAATATGAAATAAAAATGTGTAACTGTGGAACCCATAGTGAATCCTACTCGTACATGATCGGTTTTTATATTATGTACCTATAAGATATTTTCTACTTTATACTTTATAAGTGTACCTACATAATATTTACTTATAAGCAGTTGTCACGTAAAATATTTGTAGATTTTTTTGGAAGTATGTGTCACATCATCATCATCTTCCTCGCGTTGTCCCGGCATTTTGACACGGCTCATGGGAGCCTGGGGTCCGCTTGGTAATTAATCCCATAAATTGGCGTGGGCACTAATTTTTATGAAAGCGACTGCCATCTGACCTTCCAACCCATAGGGGGTAAACTAGGCTCTTATTGGGATTAGTCCGGTTTTCTCACGATGTTTTCCTTCACCGAAAAGCGACTGGTAAATATCAAATGATATTTCGTACAGTAAGTTCCGAAAAACTCATTGGTACGAGCCGGAATTGCAATTCGCACGCTCTTACCGCTAGGCCTCCAGCGATTTTTTTGAAGTATGTATAGCACAAAAAAAAGACATTTAAGGTAGGTAATTAAAATACGGTATAAACATTATTGGAGAAGACTTGGAGGAAGTGTCATAGGGATCTACATTCGATGCGTGGAAAACAAGTTCTTTTGTCTAATTATAATCCATCGGCAATCACGCGAGCGCATAAAACGAAAATCATTTTTTTTTTTCACTCCCTAAAACTCCCTCAACCTAATAACAGTAAAACAAAAAATAAAATATAGAGGGTTACCAACCAGCCAAAGAATTATAAGTAGATATATGCACTTATCCCAACGCACCTCACGTTCTACTCTGCACGGGGTTCATTGCCGCTCCTACCGCCGTAAGTAACTATCAACACCTACATTATCAAGGCTACGATCGAAGATAATCGCTTCAGCACTGAAATAATACCGGTGGAATACCGGTATAATATTTTTTATTTTAATTGTATTAATTTAATAGTGAAACAAAAGGCGAATATACCACATAAAAGTAAATCGGTAAAGATATTAGGGGTACATTAGCCAACACTGTTTCCATATATTTTCAAATTTTATTTTGTCCGCCTTAATTAAATTTTGCACCCTGCCGGAACTTTATTTATTTAAATTCTCATTTCATTGATTTTGAGCCTTATGAAAAGTCGTATAGAGTAGTAAATAAAATTTTACATCTGACTTAATGACATCTGGTTTTATTCGGTTTAACTTTAGAAAACGCGTATCTCGACAAAGCCATAATGTAGAAAATTGTCAACAACCAAATGAATTATTAGAATTTAAATACGTCACGTGTGACATGAACAGACAAGGAAAGCAAGATTAAATGTATTGTTTCTCTTTCTTCTTTCAATGGAACGCTTTTCCTAAAAGGAGGCCACTAAACTCAAAACGCTATCTTAAAAAAAACTTGATGGGTCAGTGACCTGTCCCAGTAAAGTGAGGTGGTGTGCGTGAAGTGCGCTTGTGTGTGAAATGGGGTAAATTGACAGAATCTGAAAATTTACCCACCTCTACCGTCACCTTAACAGTCCGCCGGACGATATCGGCCTGTCAGTTAGAACAAAAATTTTACAGCTCCGAACAACTGACAGGCCGATACCGTCCGGCGGACTGTTAATCAGTGGGCCCCTTTAAATATTGATGATGATAGTAAGGTTTTACAATACGGATAAGTCTGGCCGCGGGATAAGTATAGCTGACCTTCACATTGGGCCGGTCTAAATATTAATTACCTTTTGCTACTTGCGTTTAGTGGCAAATGTATGAACTCTCAGTAACGGTACTTCTTGTTACCTACCGCCCCCACCGGTTCTTTAATTGTTTTCACGCACTTTATGTAGATTGACTATTACGTAAAAAGCTCTAAGCTTGTGTTGTGGTCCCAAAGTATCAACAAATAAGCCACAGCAAAAAAATTACTACTAGTGTCTTACCTCTTTTCTTTGACCATGATAAAGATATGAAAGGGCCAATAAGCGGTTCAAATAGAATAAATGGGGTAGGGTTACTACGCAGTGCTGGCCCCGGGCCAGGAGTCGTAACGGCCGTCCGTCGTAATGTCACAGTTGGTAAACACTCTGAATATTTATTCGAAATTTGAGTACCTACTCACCATTCTTTCCATGTCTACCACGACCATTTGAAGTTCTTGGAAAGACCTTTGTCTTAATTTGATTCTAATTTCTGACTTCTTTAATGTCTATGTTGATGATCCTCACACCTAGATTAACACTATAAAATAGGCTATAAAGTATCACCAGTGACTTTACTGGAAAAGTTTGCCCTCTAGAATCACTCGTGGAAAAATATAATTTTCCGGATATAAATCTGTCCACTAAAATCACACGCAGGTCCGTGTGATTTTAGTGGACAGATTTATATCCGTATATCGTGCTGAATAAGTTCATCCACAAGAATCACTTGCAGAGTAATATTACTTTCTGGGGGTATCCTAATATCCCGGGGAGTTATGATAGACAATGGGATCACCTGTGGCATCTCAAAATACAAAATTATCCAATACGATCACCTGGCTGATCGGGCCAGGTGATCTTAGTGAATCGCGCGTTGAAAATCGATTTCTAATCTAATACAGTGAATTAGGTAGTAGGTAGGGCGACAACGCAACTGCATATAAATTGCCACGAAGCTTTAGTAGAGCAGAATACGCACACTACGAGATGAGAGATGAGAGTGGATGACAACAAATGAGATTGACTAATCGTTACATGATACGCTTCGTTGCAGTTCATTGTTAGCCAAGACTGGTTCATTGGTAACTATTGAGGTGATGTAGGGATTAGTTGCTCTTGCGCAATGTGTACGGTCGCCATCAGATATATCGGAGCGGCTAACGTGTTCACAACTATCTAAGCAAAGTGAAACCTTTTTACATTTACTACGGCATTTGCATTACGTTAATTTAAAAAGTAAAAGCATTATGACACTATGAAAACGGTGTATGGTGGGTCACAAATCTGTTTATTTTGGAGAAACAATTTAAAAAAAAATGCCCAAATCGCTATGGCATCTCTAGTCCAAGTAAAGTAAAATATAAAAAAAAAAATTTACAATATGCCATTAAAAATCAAAACGGTAATCAATCATACTAATCATTTAACTAAAAACTTTCTTCTTTACTTTTTTAAACAAACGCAAACATTCGGTAAAATTATCAATAATATGCCGCAATATAAAAAATGTCGTAAGACTCGTAAGTATTTTTGGGCCGCCCTGTACAGCCAGCAGCAGAAGTTGCTAAGCGGGCGAGGTGTTCAAAATTACCTTGACGCGCTCTTATTCTATGAACAATAAAGTCGCGTCAAGATCATTTTGAACACCTGGCCCGCTTAGCAACTTCTGCTGCTGACTGTATAGCTACTGTTCTTTCATCCCTATATTATTGTGAGCCTACGCTTGCACACGCAAGTGAAACTCCAAATGCGCTCTCCAGCGTATTAATTTCCGACGTTATTATACGTCAACAATGTTAGCGCGGTGCGTCATGGCCATGTGCACGCCAGAAATATACTGGAGTTTGCATCGATTAGGAATATTACGGGTTCGAGAGCTGATCTTGTTTGCGCCGAAAGGGTTAATATTAATCGAACGAGCGAGCGAAGCGAAGCGAAGTTCTTACATTCGACTTTGAACACGCGGCTGGCTAGCGGCACGTCTCGGCATTTCGATGTTTTTAAGCTGAACTGTCAGAAGATAGTTTGATACTCAATAACTTAAGTAAATTTGTTCTAATTTAAATGAAATTGGGTAAACGTGTAGTCGAGGGCATTATATTTTAGTCATTAAATTATGAGCAGGCCCGATCAAGAGGTTATTGAGCTAGAAGAGCTTAGAAGGCCAAAAAGCTGTTTGTGAGAGGTCTTGCTATTCTGGTCAATTTTTTGCAAGAAACATGGTCGAGTTTAGTATCAAATGAAAGTGCTCGACTTACACTTTTATAATATCGTTTTTAAATTTACCATTTTGAAATAATTAGCAAGATAAAAATAAAATAGAATAAACATAATATATGTATGTGACATTTGACAAGAAATATTTCGGCTTAGCACAGATACAGTTTATTTTAATCTCTATGGTGGTGACTTAAATCCAGGGGAGGGACAGCCGTATACGAAGCCCTTTATTCGAAAAAATAGCGCCATCTATATTACTTAACGCTAAACTTGTAAATGGCGCTTCAAAATGTTTTTTTTTATTAAAAATGGGCTTACTCATGGCCACAGACTAGCCGAGGCGAAGACGTGGCCTACGATGGAGCGAGTCTGCCCAGAAGGTGCCTGTTCACCCTTGATTTGAAGGTTGCCGGGTTATATGAGCTCGGAAATATAGACGCCGGCAAGGAATTCCATTCCTTGGCAGTGCGCATAAGGAAAGAGGAAGCAAAGCGCTTCGTGCGGATTCGTGGAATATCTACCAAGTAAGGATGGAAACCGGCCGTGCGTCTAAAAGTCCGATGGTAGAATGGGGACGGTGGAATAAGCTCGTGTAGCTCTTGAGCACACTCCCCGAAGTGCAATCTGTAGAACACCGATAGACTGGCGACTTTCCGCCGATGGGCCAAAGACTGAAGCTTGCCCGTTAGCTTCTTGTCACCAATCATCCTCCTGGCTCTGCGCTCCACTGAGTCTAAAGCGGCGAGTTGGTATTTAGCTGAGCCGTCCCACAGGTGGCTGCAATACTCCATACACGATCGGACTTGAGCTTTATAAAGTGTTAGAAGCTGTCCAGGTGTGAAGTATCGCTTCACCTTATTTAGGACGCCCAGCTTTCTGGCCGCAGTCTGTGCTTTAGATTCAATGAAGGTGCCGAAGTTGAGGACTGAACTCAACTCCACGCCGAGGAGTTCCAGGCTGTCAGTAATAGGTACAGATGCACCTCGGAAAGAAGGAGTTGATGCAAAAAGCAAATCTTGTCAGTAGAAAAAGGCGCGAAACTCAAATTTTCTATGAGACCATATGCCTTCGCGCCTACATTTTTTTTACTGACAAGATCTGCTTGGCCAACTATATATACATATTAATCTTTGCTTAAATCAATCAATTAAAGGCTCCACAGACCTTGCAATAAATCCACGCGATCTTTGATCCATTGCCGCCTATAGAGCGACATAAAATAGTAGAAATTAAATAAAATGGAACTCAAAAATGTCCATACTAAATTGTTGTCATGTGTAAGCATTTTACGTCAAAAATGTGACAGGTACGTAGAAAGTGGCGCCCTCATTTATTTTCTATTATTTTATGTCGCACTATACGAGTACCTAAGTAGGTGCAACAAAGTCAATCGCTATATAATTTTTGGTTAACCGCGAGTTCTCAGTTCGGGGCGAACTACTAGTAATACTTTCTCACAACAAAATCTTTTTGCGCGGGTTTTTTTTTATGCGGTAAATTTTACATGAGATAATCTACTCGTAATGACCATTAGTTTTATTAGGCGGTAAACGCAGCGGTAAGCGCATTGACATTTTTCCTACATTCCGTAGATCGCATGCGTTCAACGCTGAATTTATTGCATAACCGCGGGCTTTAGAATTTGGTGTAATGTTCAATTTCAAACGGCTTGAGAGATAAAAATCTGTTTCCAGTTCTCATAATTTATAATATAAAATACTGCGAATATACTATGTGATATCTGTTCGCGGGTGGCATATTGAGTTCTGAAGGCTCACCGTCAACATTGTACAATCGAACATTTTTGAATTTCGCTTTCCGCGAAGTAGCGGAATGTTGAAAGTGTTCACAGTAAGAAACATGTGTCACACTCATTACAGTTGTTGCAGTTCATATTGGTTATATTGGTTATATCCAATTAAAGGCTTCGTCACACAGGCGCCTTTTCCGGGAGGAGCGTGAGCGGGGCGCGCCGCTTTTACATATAAAACGCTCACGCCCCGCCCGGAAAACGCGTCTGTGTGACGGAACCTTAATATAATATATGGTTGTTAATGTTGTTATACTAATCTAATAATACCATACTTTAGCCAAACTGTAAGCCCGCGTTCGCGTAAAAGCGTTGTCATTGTCACATTGTGTGAGTGTCCCATCTTGGCCAAGACTCTTATGACCCCTGTTATGATTTGGAGTAGCCTTTTCCTAAGTTTCCAAAGCTTTTTACTCCCGCCAGAGTCTACTCTGTGTATAAAGAGCTTAAAGGGGCCCACAGTTTATCAGTTCGACGGACGGTATCAACCTGTCAGTTGTTCGGAACTGTCACCTTTTGCGTTTATCGTCGGCTGATATCGTCCGGTAATCTGTGGGCCCCTTTAGACCCGTGAAACGGTTCCACTCTTATTAAGTGTTTGAGCTCATTGCCACCCTGTTAATCCACTGGTAGAAAATTTATGTAACTAGTTTCACGTTTTTACAGAATTACGTCGCCGGAAATTAGGTTATTAATATCATCCGTCCTACGTCATTTCACTTGCGGAAATTTATTTTTTACTGATCTCTTCCGGCTCTGATGGCCGCTCGCAAATAGATTATATATTTCGTACTCTTTTCTACTACGTAAATGAGAGTTCTGATTATGTATTAGTGTTTTTTTTATGTGAAACTGTTGACTTTTACTTACTTTACTCTATATTTTTTAACAGACTTATCACTACATAGTATAAAACAAAGTCGCTTCCCGCTGTCTGTCTGTCCCTATGTATGCTTAGATCTTTAAAACTACGGATTTTGATGTGTTTTTTTTAAATAGATAGAGTGATTCAAGAGGAACGTTTATGTACTTATAATTTGTTAACCCGTGCGAAGCCGGGGCGGGTCGTTAGAAATAATTATTTTTTATCCTCCAATGCCTAAAAAAGTATATCAACCTTCCTAACTTCCTTAACTATCGGCAGTACGCAGATAACTTAACTTTCACTTTATGTACGTATTTAAGCAACTAATTTAACTCGCTAGAGTGCAATCCTTTATTTCGATTCAGCCACTTGCCCTTCCATTCTGTACCCGCTATCTTTTAACCCTTTGACCGCCAAAGACGTCAGCTGACGCGCGCGCCCTCGTGCAGTCCGACAAGGTTCACGATGACGCGCCGTACAAGATAGGCGTGGCGGTCAAAAGGTTAATAAGAACTTAAAAAACCCGCTTCTGAATAGCTGTAATAAGTATCAACCACGTACACACATTACTATCAATGAACAAAAAAAATATACTAAAATAGGATTATTTGTGATCCGGACTCGTAATGCGATAAACAACTTGATATCTGTCAAATTATGTTCCTCGTTAAAACAGTACTACGCAGCCGTCAAATGTCTGTAGTCACATCATAAACAGTTAATCAAATGTGGGCAGAAAAGCTTCTACGCATAAAGTTTTCATGAAACCTGTTAGGGTTCCGTAGTTAATTGTATATCGGCGGAGAGACTCGGTCCTAAATCCACCAACGACGTTTTTCTCGCGCAATATCCCTTGTGAATAAATGGATGCATGGATGTACTGTACGTTGTCGCTCACTGTAAGACTGCCTGAGGGAACTTACTCGTATTTGAAAGAAAAATCTTAAATAATGTTCGCTTCTTACTCATTGATGGTAGACTGTCGGCGAGATATACTTCATCACCACAGATTTAGAATGACGCTTACGCTTAGTGATAATTGAAGTGTGCAAAAGGAAGAGTGCACGTCTATGAACATTTCCTGAGTGCGAATGAGAAAGAGGCAGACTACAAATGAAAAAACGTGACCACTTTTGAGCTTCACGGCGGCCACTATAATGTACCAAAGCGTAAGGTTACCAGACTAATAAAGAAACAGACAAAGACTAAGGTAAGGCCTGAGTGGACGCTCGAGTTGTGCTCGAGTCGAGCGGGGCGGGGCGTGCGGCGTGCATTTTAAACAAATGCAAGCGTATAGGAGCGGCCTTAGTGCACGCCGCTCAAATCACTTGTGAGCCCGACGCCACGCTGCACGCCCAACTCGAGCGTCCACTCAGGCCTTACACTACAGCCTCATACAGGCGTTCTGTAGGAGTACGGATAGATACAAAGCGGCTCAAAAATACGTTGACAAAGAATCTTTAGAGGAATATTTGTTAATTAATTAAAACTATATACAAACTGTTGTGACGTACCACGGGTAAGGGTACCTACTAAAGGTACCTTGGAATATTTGAATGGGTTTGTACGGCTTTTTCTTAATGGGTTATACAAAAGGCGAGGGTAGTCAAAAGCCGCACTCTAAAAAAAATTTGGTTGGCCCTATCAATATCTTGATAGTCGTAATCAAGCATCTTGATTCCATACGAGCCTAACAAGAACTTAGACACATCAAATAAGGTAATTCTGATTGCTATTACTATATCTATGTAACTGAACCAATTAAGATCTTGTTCAATATTTACACGAAAAATAATTATGCTAACTAATTGATCCTAGCAAGATCAACTAAGGGCTTGATAATTATTATCATGATAAGTTACTGTACCAACTAATACAAACAAGTCAGTTTAACTAAGATGTAGGTCAATATTAACATGAAGAATTACTGTATTAACTATTTGACCCAAATAAGTTCAACTAAGAACATGATTACATCGACTAATGCACCTTATTAGCCTGAACTAAGATATTGTTAAATTTGAATCTCAATTGTTTAATCATTTCAACTAAGATGTAAATCAATGTTAACATGAAGAATTACTGTATCAACTATTTGACCCTAATAAGTTCAACTAAGAACATGATTGCATCGACTTATGCATCTTATTAGCCAGAACTAAGAAATTGTTAAATTTGAATCTCAATTGTTTAATCAGTTCAACTATGAAGCTTGTCTAGTACAATATACCATTCTTCATCAATTGTACAATAAAACACAACAAAAAACAACAAGCTTCATAGTTGAACTGATTAAACAATTGAGATTCAAATTTAACAAAGTAAAATTTTATGAAAAGGGGGTAAATGAATAAAACAAAAAATATATATATAATAAGATGTTATTTATTCATCTAAACATTTAGAAAACTAAACGTTTTACATTTAAAAATCGAACTTTCTTTTACATACCTTACATATATATTATAATTAACATTTAAAACGGGCTACAAATATAATGACCGTTTGGCGTACAACCGTCGATTTCCCCCTTATGGGTACCCGTTGGCGGCAGGCTCGGGGACGTCTGTCGCCTACACGAGGGTCCCTGGGATGGCCAATGCGCAAAAAATGGCGCACTCTTAGAGAAGTAAAGGGAAACAGTTCCTCCGAAGTCGAGTCCGCAGTTCGGACAGCCGCTGGCGGGGTTTCGGAAGCATGGTCCCGATCGTTTCCCGTGCCTCGCCTTAAAGCCTTGAGGCGGCCAACAGGGGTTTTACTGGGTAGACCTGGGGTCTCATTAGTCCACAACAGGGATTCCCACATAACCATCCCGGCCCGTCCCCGCGCCTTTTATTCCCGTCGCCGCGATTAGCACTTGCTCCATGTTGCACATACACTATTATACATTAGGGTCATTAGGTACACAAAGCAAAGGTAACACGTTCACTGTTCCAGGCTTGCCGTGAAATAAAGGCACAAGTAAAATTTATTTCGTTGACGCGTACTTGAATGACTAAGTAGTTGAATGTTGAACGTCGAGGCTGAGACTGACTCCCCACTCGCACGGTCACAGGCGCCGCAGGGGCGCGGGCGGGGAGGACCGCGGGTGCACCGGCGCCCCCCTACTTATCTCTTGATTGAACGGATTAACTGATTATTTAATTTAATTATGAAGAAAATCGATTTAACAAATAATTCTTAATAGAATGGAATATTAGTTTCGTAATTAATACAATAACTTGATCATAATGGGATTGAATGTTTTATCTTCGTTGTTATAAATATTATATGTTTAGTTGATTAAAATGCCAAGTCTTATGTAAATCAACAAAGAGAAAATAATCACATAAACTATTAAAATGTTCATAACTATTACCATATTTATCTGTTTTAATTTATTTGTTAAGGATTGAATCAACCTACGTTACATAATTATGCCAACAAGTTAATGATAGATGCAAAGTATACAATTGTTAGGATTAATAACATACCTACTTTATTAGTTCAATCACAGATACACTTATTGTTTTAAGTAATCAGGTTTCTTTGATTTATATAAGATCGTTATTGTTATAATTAACTTAACGTCAACTAAGAGAAAACTGCTCTTAGTTGGTCTTCATTTTTTAGAGTGCGGTGCTATCTGACCTTCCAACCCAGGGGGAACCAACTTCTGTTGGGTATAATCCAGTTTCCTCGCCATATCTAATCTAATACCTTTAAACGAGCAATTCTTGTTTATATATATATATATATATTATTTCGAGGATCTCGGAAACGGCTCCAACGATTTCGATTAAATTTGCTATATGGGGGCGAAAAATCGATCTAGCTAGGTCTTATCTCTGGGAAAACGCATATTTTCGAGTTTTTATATGTTTTCCGAGCGAAGCTCGGTCACCCAGATATTTTTGTTTTACAAGAGAAATCTGGTATATACATATCAATATTATGAGTACCTAAGTACCTATGTATGATATTTTAATCACATTCCGAATTATATTACACGTGCCGGGGTGCGGTATAGGTATGGCCACTAGAGTTGAAGTACAACAACAAAATCATGTAATGACAACGAGTTTTCGAAATTAGTGTCCCTTTTCGTACTGATAGCAAGTTGAACCGCCAACTGCAAGATAGAGCAAAAAGTTTCTTTAAGATTTTATGGTGCGCTTAAGTCACATTCACTCATTCATTCAATACTGTTTTTCCGATTAGTACTCTGTGTAGCTGTGTGTGTAATCATCAGAGCTCGGCGGGGGTGAGCTATTTACCTTATAATTTGACATGTCTTACGTCATATTATAAGGAATAGCTAACCCCTGCCGAGCTCTGGTAGTCATTCACTTCATCTGTCCTGGCGATATATACCCATATGAAATCGTTTGCTTCACCGCTAGGTTACAGGTTCTTCTTTAAGTTTTAATTCGGTATACCTACTTGTAATTAACTGGACCCAGAAACAATCGAAGCCGTTCGTATAAACGCGTGCGCCTTTTTCTGTCCGTGCCATGCTCTAAATATAAATTCTATTTTCAAGTTTACACGCTATACATTTGTGTTGGGTAGTGACCCAAATACGCGTGTTTTGAGTTGTTGGAGTTCGGGGTTTTGAAATCGTCCGCGTGCGAATGTGCCGCGAGCTTGGAATATTTGAATGGGTTTCTACGGCTGTTTCTTAATGGGTTTATGGGTGAAAAACGATTGTATAGAACGACTCATAATGACATACGATTAAATAAATAAATAAATGGGTTTATAGTCTACGTTAAGTGGATGGCCTTTTAACCTTTTGGACGCCAATGACCCATATATCCGCACCGTAGGTTTAACGCCAAAGACCGATTAATCGGTCACAGACCACAGAGCAACATAGACCTACGTACATATGCATAAAGTTCAATTTCAGTTTTGACACTTCGGTGACGTGGCGTCAGCGTGACAGCTTTTGTGTTTGACACGGCGTCGAAAAGGTTAACCCGTGGAGCGCCCTACTCTGTCACACGTGTGACACGTGTGATAGTAATTACACCATGCTACGGTAATACTGGGGCGCTCCACGGGTTTAACGTAACTATGATGTTCCGCGCACCTCGGGACAGTCGGGACAAACCTCATGAATGGTGTTTGTTTTTATCTATCTCCTTTATATCTTAATTAGTTGGTTGTACCGTTAAAAAGTGTTAACACTTACTGCCGTATTCGAACTTCAAGAATCAAGATATTCACAAGAGACGACACGTACTATATCCATTCTAGATACGTTATAGTTTAGTTTAGATTTCAACTAGTTCTCTTTTGCAGCGCAATTCGGGCAACCAATGTCACTTTTACGATAGATCGTGTTAGATATCTATTAGATGTGAATTAGAAAAATGGTTCAAGAGTATCTCCAGAATCGCGGAAATGTCAAATTTGACAGGTTAGATCTTAAACATATCGTTATCGTATCTTGGCGATGTCTAAAAGTTATCTAATAGATGTCTATTACAAAATCGAATCGGGACCCAAGTCCCTAAATCCTAAATTTCGACCTTGGGCTGTAACGTGCGTATGAAATTAGGCAGGAGTATACTTATTTCCCTTTTTTTGCATGTGTGATGAATAACATTGTGTGTCACGGGTGGTGCAGGGATTACTTACGAGCTTGTATCGTGTTAATTAAGTCTTCGCTTTCGGCTTCGGGCTTCAATACGCATCCGTTCGTAAAATGTTGTTTATCACCCTTCAATAATACAAATGTACTAATAAAATTAGTAAATAAGTACGTTTAGTTTAATATGTATAAGTAACGCACAAAAACGACAGTATTTTATAACGTGACCTTGAAGATACTTTTTTGTTTAAATTTATTTATAATAATGTTACAATATCCGTTAATTGAACTAATTGACCTCCCCTTTGTCTCATAAAATAGCGAAATTTTAATATTAATCGTAATTTCCCGTGTACCTAAACTCATTCATTGCCATTCGCGACATACGCACCAAAGAGACATTACTCAAGGACGGACGGAAATAAGGATTACTCGCCGTAGTATTGTTAGACTGGTCGTCAATCAGTCGGCGGTTCCTGAGTATTGGCAAGGGTAACAAAGGCCGCTGTCTAGCGATATTGTAGGTACGTTTGTTTAGGGTTCCGTAGTCAAAGCCTTAATAGAGTCCGTCTAAGCAAACTTTATACCGATTTGAACAGAACAAAGTGAGGAAGTGTCAATAAACGTCAAACGTCATACTGACATTACCACACTTTTGCATTGCAAATTCCGTGCAGGGTTAGCTTGGTCCGAGTCGAAGGAAGGGTAAAACTATTAGGCCCACTTGCACCATTCGACTAACCCGGGGTTAACCGGTTAAACCTGGAGTTACCATGGTTATAGAGCTAGAAGACTAGCTGCGCGCGTTTTGTGAACTACCCGCACTTGGTCTTGATTATTCACTTTTCGACCTACTTTACGCAGCCATAGAGAAATAAGTATGTATAGGTATAGAGTGCCCACTCCATATAAGAGTTTTCTTACTTAATAAGTTGTATGGGAGGTAAGTGCTAACAAGATTAGAATTTGCTTGAAACTTAATACTTAATATCTGGGCGACTAAAAACGCGCGTTTTCCTAGAGATAAGACCTAGCTAGATCGATTTTTTGCCCCCAAAAACCCCCATATAGCAAATTTCATCGAAATCGTTAGAGCCGTTTCCGAGATCCCCGAAATATATATATATATATATAAATAAATAAATAAATATGCAAGAATTGCTCGTTTAAAGGTATTAGATAGATTAAACATAACTCTTATTAAAAATGGGTATGTTGTATGGAGTGAGCAGTCTATGTTTACTTATTTCTCTATGATTCAGCAGAGGTCTATAAAACTTCCAATAAAATGAAATCTTAGCGAACACGATTACAAATTTAAATATTATTTAGATTTTTCAAGATGTCCGAATTGTAAGAAGAGTTTTTAAGTAACGTTCCGACACCTTAAAAATGCAGTTTAGTGCAACTAGCCGGAAGCCGATTCAGATTTGACTACTTTTTACGGTTCTGATCTTATTTTGATACGACCTTGAAGATCGCTCACGCTGATTGGTGCATGCGAAACGAAGTGAAAGTCGTGCGTGAGATGCGTGCCATAGATGACGATCGTCAAGGTCCTATCAAATCCATACCAAACTGTAAAATATAAATCAGGCTCCGGAAATCTCGTAAATCAAGTTCGCGGGCGGGGCGGCGGGCACAGCTAGTTGTTTTCCATGCTGTATTTACAGTGCTCGTGACACTTTATGACGTGCGTTTGTGCGGTATTAATAACTCGTACCTGCGCGGACGCACGCGAAGGGGCACACGTACGGTGGAAGGGTGTGTTCCGGGTTTTACGAGCTTTTATATGACTTACAATGCTTATATGTAAAGTACAAACTATGTATGTAAGTGGTCTTATATACTGACATAGGGTAGGAGACTGGAGGTAACCATTTTAACTCGGTGATCAGATCAAAATAATAACTTATTTATTATAATGAGGTTGCACCTTGTTTTAAAATTTACAAGCTTTCATGAAACGACCTTCGGATCATGTTCAGATAAAATCCTTACGTATATCTTGAGTTTTATTTTAAGATTACATTCAATAACTGAATAAAATAACAAAACAAATTGATACACAAATACCAAGGCCTCTAATGCCCAGCGCTCTTGTTAGGGAACTTGTGCTTGTGAAAGGAAAAACAATTTTTTTAAATCAATATAAAGCATTGTAAATTAAACAGTAATCCCAAACGTTTATGTGAGTTCGACGTTCCAAGACGTAGGCTCAGTAAGATTCTAATCCTGGGCGGTTGCAGCTTATTGTAAAAACTATAGTTTCAATAGATAACAGACGCATCATAACTGACATTGAAAAGATCGAACATCAGGTAAAGCTCCACGTAGGGTTGTACACACTGCGTCCGTACACAACGTTAAATACAGGTGATGGTCTCACGTGCACGTCACCGCCGTCGCGGCCGCCTCGTGGGCGGCAGTCCCAGCCCAGCGTCCGTCGCGAACGCGCGTCCGTCGCACGCCGACATGTCTCGCAAACAAGACAGATACTCCTCCCGACCGAGGTCCCTCACCACACACTATGGCTCCTCCCCAAGCGTCCTCGGCTCCATGTTCTCCAGCCCCTCACAGTACAACCCATACTCCAACTATTCCAACTATGGCTCCAACACCTACAGAAACTACAACCCCTACAGTCCCGGCTTCCAGCGCTCCAACCCCGCCATATACGGGGGCACCAGCTCCGGCTATGGCGGCGTCTATCTCAGCGGAGCTTTACTCGGCTCCCTCAATATTATGACGCCAGTTTTAAAAAAGTTAGACAAGAAGCTCAAAGACAGTAAAACGAACTTTAAACCTAAAGCAGTGCCGCCGGCTAAAGTGCCGGAGCCTCAGGAGGTGTCTGAGGTGCCGCCGGTGAGGCCGGAGAGGAGATCGCGCTCCGGGAGCAGGAGCAACCTGAACAAGGAGCGCTCGAGGTCGCTCACGGCCATCGAGCCGGGGGGGCACCTCAACGCGCGAACGCTTAGCCTCAACTCGCTCGCCTCTGACGGATATTGTGTACGTAACTTTTTACATATAAAGATCGCGATTAGGTTATAAAGTAATATAGTCTGTTGATTAAAGATGAACATTCTATTATAAAATTTGGGATAAATATTAGAACTTTCAGTTCGTTAGATAGTTGTCTATTTACAACGATTACACGGATTAGAAGTTAAAGATTGTTGTTTATTTTGAGAAACATTTCTTAAAGTAACTTTGCTTGCCTGTGTATAAAGCACAGATGGTCAATATCATTAAATTATTGTAAATATATCATACAGTTTAATTACCTGGTAACGAGTGGACGCAAGTAATAAAGAGCTACTTCAGCATAATTCTAAATGTAATGTCACAACAACGGTGTGTGAAACATACTCGTGGACTTTCAAATAGGATACGTAATATGTAAATTATTAACATTTATGAGCTAATTTTGTTCATTATGCAAACTAGTGAATTACATATTTCGTCGTAAATGATGTACAATTTTTGTGACTTAATAAATTGCCTCTTACTCTATACACATACATTCGTTGCATTCTGAAGACACATTAAAGCTGCTGATGAAAAATATACATACTCGTATAAACGAAATCCACACAAAAGTAAAAAAAAAATATTGAAAAAACATAACTTTAGTTTACATCTTCGTCAATCATCAAGTACATGTGTCATAAGTTGATGACTAATATAAATTAAATAAACACTTTTGAGTGTGGCAGTAAAATATGTCGATTGGCCTAGCTAGATTGATAAAGACGATATTTTGCTTTGTATTTTTTTCTCATCACCTTTTTTCCAATGTTATATAAAGAGGGTGCCTAGCGTACGTATCCCCTCTCGTGAGAATCGGCGTGAGCACCAGTTTTAATAAACATTCAGCGCCTTTATACCGGCGATAAACTACTGTATAATCTTTTTTTGATAATTGGTGCCTTGCCAAACGTTTGGTGGATCACCCACGTTTTAATTATTTGCCTTTAAGCTCTCAGTGACTATGATAAATTATATGTGCGTGACCAAAAATATATATGACCACTTTTTCCTGTGCCATTGACCGGGTTAAACAACTCGCGATGTATGTTAGGTCGTACTTTATTTTTGGTCGAGAAATGTCCTTCTTACTTTAGTAATGCTGATAATTGACATGTCAGGAAATGATGACGGATTTTTTTTTGTTACCTATATTTCCCGCCGTTTCGACGCAGGTTACACTTGATCGCGGTGAGCACCAGGGGCCCGTTTCTCTAAACCTTGTAACTTGTAATACAAGCGGATGTCACTTTTTGACAGCTTTTGTTAGAAAGGGACTTCCACTTGTATTACAAGTTACAACCTTTTGAGAAACGGCCCCAGTAACGACCAGAGTTACCTGTGTTGTTCGTTGAATCTGAATCCAATACTTAATGGCACAATATGTTGATTGATTATTTTAAAATACTCTGTTTTTTTTTAGAGTCTAAGACCCGTAGTTTCCAAAAGACTGGCATGCCGCCCTTTTGAACTTTGAGCAAGTCAATGTTATAACTACATTTTACAAACATAGTTTCTTGCAAATTTTTGATCGATCCTCGAACTAAAATCCCTGCCATCTTGAACAGTGACACCTCGCATGCTTAACCATTCCCCTCCCGTCCCCTCCCTCCCTCTTCAATTCTTCATACACCTTTAATCTTTGTTCTACCTATAAAACGAGTCATTCGCGGTCCACGGTTCTAATTCCAGATCCATCGAAACAGTTCAACTATTTCGACATCATTATGTCATGAATATAAACTTTCGCGCTCACTTTTAAATGGGTTTTGTCACTTTTAAATGGCGTCAAGGTCCCACGCGTCATAGTTCTAGATGTGTTTGAGTCATTCTACGGCAAGAGTAACCGCAAGTCGCCTTTTTATTGTTCGGTCCTTTTATCCAAATTTAAGTGTGAATATAGGCTCTGACTACACTAACTTTGCACTAAGAATACATACCCCTTTATGCTCCATACTTGACGTAGCACTTGGCATGAATACGTAGCGTGGCCCGACTATATCTTACTAAGTGTTCTTGCTTTTCATACCTAGATCATACCAGATACATCATTTTGAGACACGAGACATAGAAAAGCGGTTTCGCATATACATACATCAGTCAGCATCAAATAGATAGTGCCGGCCAAAGTGGCCAAATATCGTAACACATCCTTATTTCTATGGTTAACAAAGGCGTGTTGATATATTTGGCCACTGACAGTCACTATCTAGTTCATGCTGACTATACAATAGGTACGAGTACGATAAACATTATTTGTATAATATATCTATTTCATATTGTGTGACCTGAGCTGGCTTTAAATTCTAAACATACAGAAACGATAATAATTTTTGTTATGATCATAGACGCGTTAGTGGCACTACACGTTCCTAAAAATATTATAACAGTTACAAAATAAACATAGCCCTAACAGCAAAATCACTACATAGTATAAAACAAAGTCGCTTCCCGCTGTCTGTCTCTCTGTATGTATGCTTAGACTTTAAAACTACGCAACGGATTTTGATGCGGTTTTTTTAATAGATAGAGTGATTCAAGAGGAAGATTTATGTATAATTTAACCCGTGCGAAGCCGGGGCGGGTCGCTAGTGTTTAATAGAGTCAGATTTACACAAAGGTTTGACAACATGTGTTTCTGATTTTTATAGCAGATCGGTACCTACTCACCTGACGTGCACTTGCGGTTAAGGTTGTGGTATTACCTGTGTCACTTCAGATAACGATCGTTATGTTGACTCAGCAGTTCACTGACAAGCTACATCCTCTTGTATACATTAAGTTGAAAAATCTTCGAGGTCTACTTGCAGAGAACATTTTTATTGTTTATTAGTCTCGTTATTCCTCATGGGTATATCGCATAAGACTCGCTAACTGCTAAGATGTACAGTCAGCAGCAATAGTTGCTAAGCGGGCGAGGTGTTCAAAATTACCTTGACGCGCTCTTATTCTCTGGACAACAAAGTCGCGTCAAGATCATTGTGGACACCTCGCCCGCTAAGCAACTATTGCTGCTGACTATATTGCAGTTTCCGACCGATTCCAGTATGACGTGCTGGCGGCGCTTTCGTCAGATCTAGATCCTCACTCCTTAACCTATGTGTGCATCAACTTTCTAACCGTCTACGTATTACCAATTTCCAGTCGGGAAGCGAACGCACGGAGGACGGCGAGGACATCGACTACAAGGCGCTATACATCGCGTCCTCCAGCGAGGTCCGCCGCCTGCGCGCCCTGCTGGCCACCTCCGAGCAACAGCTGCGCGACGCGCGCGCCACCATCGCGCGCACCAGCCAAGTGGTAATACAAATAGTTTCATCACTAGCTCACAGAGATCACAAGGAGCAGTATGTCGCGTCCTCCAGCGAGGTCCGCTGCCTGCGCGCCATGCTGGCCACTTCCGAGCAACAGCTGCGCGACGCGCGCGTCACCATAGCGCGCACCAGCCAAGTGCTAACACAATTATCATCACTAGCCCATAGAGACTACAGGCGCTATACATCGCGACCTCCAGCGGGGTCCGCCGCCTGCGCGCCCTGCTGGCCACCTCCGAGCAACAGCTGCGCGACACGCGCGCCACCATCGCGCGCACCAGCCAAGTGGTAACACAATTATCATCACTAGCCCATAGAGACTACAGGCGCTATACATCGCGTCCTCGAGATCTATAGCGCGCACCAGTCAAGTGGTAACTGAACTAGTTATCATCAGCATACAGCGTCTGTCGCTCGCCATCAGCAACCTCAGCCGCTGTAGCGCGCACCAGCCAAATGGTAACATAACAAGCTACTCGTATTAGCTCACAGAGCACAGCGACTACACAATTACACATCGTGTCCTCGAGCCCTATAGCGCCCACGCATACCAGTCCAATGGTTACACAACTAGTCACCATCGGCTACAAGGATACGGCTAACGTAGCTACGCTATCGTCTTCGAGCGAGCGTTGTTATGCTGATACATATCTCCCAACCGCATGAGTTCATAAGCCACAAGAATAACACATTCACCGTTTGGCTGGTAGAAATGTAAATTTCTTAAAGAAAATAGATCAGTCTCGGCTCCTATTTTACAAAACGATTTGAGTTCTGGTCTACGGCTTGCATTCTAGTCTAGGATACCATAGCTTGGAATTACTTTGCAATGGCTCACGATGTTTTTCTTCATGTTTTCCACCAACGAAAAGCAACATAATTCTCGAATAACATTGGTACATCTCGGGACATACCCCACGACCTCCGCTTTAAGGGCCAGCGCCGGCAATGTCGCGACGCTGTACAATAAAAAAATGTCCAATGACTTAAAAAGCAAGACTTCCGAAAATAGAGTACATATATGTGTATTACTCCAGAATATGCTGCGATTTGTATTTAGAGAATTATATATAATATTATGTAGTTATAAATTACCCTGCTTTTGCGACCTTAACACCGCTAGGTAATCTTAGTGCAATGCCAAATTGACTCATTAGTACGCAGCCCATGCAAATGTTATAATACATCTTACACGTGTCCACATGCACTTGAGAATTAAAAGGTTACATCATATTTAGTGTACTTGCAACGAGTTTTGAGAGTTTGTTACAGTAATTATTTCTTATAAGTTTAATTGTCGCAATCTTTTTATTCTTGGATTATGACCAATGTTGAGAAGACCGGAAGATGTACAGTCGCCATCAGATATATCGGAGCGGCCAAGGTGCACACAAATATCTGAGCACGCCTCTATTATCAAGGCGTTAGAGTGCTTGTTCAGATATTGTGTACACTTTGGCCGCTCCGATATATCTGATGGCGACTGTACAATGTTTGGTTTAGAAGACCGTAGGCCGAAAACGTAGTCGGGTAAAAGAAGTGTTGTTAAAAACGTAAACATACTGAATTATATATGCACAGCACAGTCAGAGCAGAAGTTGCTAAGCGGGCGAGGTGTTCATAATTACCTTGGGGCGCTTTTATTCTCTTAACAATAAAGTTGCGTCAAGATTATTTTGAACACTTCGCCCGCTTAGCAACTATTGCTGCTGAATATATTTATGAATGAAATCTCTAGTGGCCCATTCATATAAATACCTTAATAACTAGCATACATATTATAAAAATATAACTAAACACTAAAACACATTATGATTGCGATGCATACGCAACCCCGCAGTGTCAGGGAACCGGCCGCGGAACCGCCGAAACTTGACACCCTTCGGCCAAAACTCCTCCTTGGTGAAGGTCGCTAGATGTTCAGTCGGAACGGTCACCACAAACGAATTAAAATTCGCATTGTGTCGAGATTCCAACTTCGCGACCCTCAGGATGAATCCGGTTTTTGCTTTCACATACTTTACGATATCATCATATTTATGTCCATGCTTGTGCAACTGTGTGTGTGTGTGTGTGTACTAGATATATGGAATATAATTACAAGCCAAGCGAATGCCAATTAATAGAAAAAATACATGCAAACTTTCCTCAACTCATCTTTGCGAATTCTGCCTAATGCCACTACTGCCACTACCTCCTTATACATTTCCTCGCTATACCCTAAAACACCGACGTCCAGTATTCATCATCTCTAGAATTGTCTTAGAAATAGCTTTGTATGATATAATGTGCCACATTTGTCCTAAGGACATGCTGCGTTGCTCTTCTACATAGTTATACCACAGAATAAGTAATAGTATTATCATACAGAACGGACACGCACCGCCCCGCCCCGACTCAGATTACCTCGCCCGCGACAGGCCGCGACATGAATGTGTGCGTAAGTCGCTCTACTGAGATTCCGTCAGGATTCCGTCAGAAACTCAATGACGCGTGTACAGACGTGCCGCGCACACATATAAACGCAAATCATTTTTGATGTATGGCGTGTCCGCCCTGTGGTTATACACCCGACCAAGCGCTGACTGTATTCATTATGTTGAAATATCATCTTATAATTTAATTTCTCCATTCCAGAATCAAAATTCGCTGTCAGACATCGAGAAACGTGAGAAGCGAGCCATGGAGAGGAAACTATCCGAAATGGAGGAAGAATTAAAGGTACAAACATCCTATCAAACTAATAACACTTGACGAGTAACAGTCCTTGCTTGTTAAAACTACATATCGTCCCTATACTTGCTCAACCTCATATCTGCAACAATCATTTGATGGAAATGTCGCTTTTCTTTCATTCGGAATACGGGTGTTTTTGTCATCAAATGAATGTTGCAGATACGAGGTTGAGTAAGTATAGCGACGATATTTTACATTGGTATTGGGTTAATATTTTGCCTACCAACTAAAATAACAATATAAGTCTGATTACAGCTCAAAAATTAGCACACGGGAATTGTGCTGCGAGCGACTAAGCTGTACCATCGCGCACACTGTTAACTGTCCGTCGGTGGACCTTATTACAAATTAAGAGTGTTGCTACTGTTGACGTTTGTACATGTACTGAGCAGGTTGATAAAGTCAAATACTGTAATGCCTTGGAAGATGTTTGACATATAGCATATAAAATTGTATTTTAGCTGATCACAACTTTGACTGACCAAAAGCGGGTCAAACGTCAAAAATTTACTAAGGGCTTCGTTTACATTTTTGAGTCTATACAGCATTTCCAATCATCTTTATTTATACAAGGGTTTTAGTATGAGGGTAGTTTTAATAGTGACAAAATACTGACCATTTTCTCTATTCTCAGCCCTTACCCTACAACCAAAAATGTTGATTTGGCGTCTTTTGCCAACAAGTCAGCGATGAATAAAATTTGTGCTGGAAAGTCGCCCACATTGACTAGTCTATTAATTTTTGCTACTAAAACACATTATTGTTATAATTATTAATTTCAAGTCTCAAGTGACAAGCAAGGACTGTCTTTACCGTTAATAAAAACACATATATATATCACACACACCACAATCGTTATAAGTACGAATATGTAAGGAGTACGTCAGTAAACAGATGTTCGTTTTGTAGCAATTGCAAAAGCTTAAAGCAGAGAACGAACGGCTGAGGGCCGAGAATCGCGCCCTGACGCGGGTCGTCAGCAAGCTTACCAACTCGGCCACCAAATAGGTAAATTGTGTTCAAGTGTGGCCAAGGCCGGCGGACCGGTGTGACAACTACTTGAGTCGTTCAAAGTACTAGTAGCAACTGGGTTAATCAACTTTTTCTTGTCACACGTTGCTATGGTTACGGTCTCCTGAGTCACTCTTAAAATTCTAGGTTTGTCGTATTTAAATGAACCAAACTTGCATTTTATGGCAGTTATAAGACCTTTCCATAATGGGACCTATACTGAGCATGTTAGTAGAACATGGTACAGCAGTTCTTCTAACAATCTATGCTACTATTGTCTCCTCACTGATGGGACAGAATAACAACAAGAAATAGTTGATTGACCCAACCATAACTGATCTGCAGTAAGACAATTATCAGTTAACTGTGTAGACGATCGTGGGCGTTTTCTAAAATAAATATTGAAAACCCGATTCTCCCAGATCCTGGTATTTTTGGGTTCTTTCAACTCAGAATCACTAGCATATTCAATCCTGATGATAAAAAAAATTGACCCAAAATTTTGTATGAAAATTGTACATTCCACTACGTCACGTTACATACAAGTGAAAAATTTTCTCATACTAAAAACGTGACGTAATGGAATGGACATTTTGGGACATCTTTTTTTAATGGTAGGATGAGAGTGCTGTCGATTCTGAGTAGAATGAGCCCAAGAATGTCCAGATTTGAAAGAATCGGGTTTTCAATATTTATTTTAGAAAAAGCCCTCGTACGGTCGTTCACAAACATTACAAGCCAATGTTCCAAATAATATATATTTTTCAATATATATTCCACGACCATAACCAAAAATAAAATAAAAAAATCAAATATCATTTATTGTCAGACAACTAAGGCCCATAGATACATACCAACTAAACCAACATACATACAATAAAAAAAATCGTACAAGCTAAAAATTATTTAGGCGACACGGTGGTTTTCTGTGGTGTCGCATGTTCCGGTGTAGGATTTGGCAGATTCCCACGGAACCGCCGAAACAATACACCCTTCAGCCAGAAGTCCGCGCAAAAAAATATGGGCAATACGGACAATATTATTGTCAGTTGTTGTATTTTTGGAACATTGGCTCGTAAAGAGGTTTGTTAACTGGACCGTACAACTACACTGTAGAAATAATTAGATTTGTAATTAAGTTGATTGATAGTCTATTCAGAGCTCAGTGACTTTGTTGTATTCATAATGGACTGTCGGTATACCTACTCGTATTTTACTATTCACTTGTATACTTTGCGACATCGAATATTTTAATATTATCTTTAATTTGCATATATTGATAATGTTACTATTAGTATCATTACATGTCGAAGAAAGATTAATGATTGTTTTGAGGCTATGGGCGAGTTGTACTATTAAATATAGCGTAAGCAATCAAGTTTCCACTCTGGCCTTTTAACTATGAATAAACGTTTTAGTAAAACCGACCCTAAGTAATTCTTAAAAAAATGGTATATGGACATTTACTTATCTATTATATTTCATTGAAGTATAAATGTTAACCAGCATTCACTTGAACGAAACAATAGTTGTCTATCGGCCGTCGGTCGTGACGTCACTCAGTGTCGCGCGCCCCCCCTTAATGCATAATAACTGTGTGTTGGCAAGCATGCTTTTGATACGTTTCGTTTCTAACATGCGCCCGATTTGTCTACGCTTACGTACGATAATCATACTAGAAATGTACATACATATATATATATATATTATGTTAAAAGTTTTCATCAAATAACTGCAGACATTTGTGCGAAGCTTTGACTCCGAATAGCTTTGACGATTGCGTAGTAGGATATTAAAGAATTTGAACTCAAACTGTGAATAACTGATAAATTTTTTGTGAAATGCTTTTACCGAACGTTGCTGTTTAAATTTAGCGAATCCTATAAATAATTTATCCTACAAACTCAAATTGACCATATTTGTGTAGTTGTTATTGATATGGTCATATATAAAAGTTAAATAAGCGACGACGAAGCACCAAGGAATAAAAGAGGCGTGATTTTGAAACATGACATGAGAGGCGTTGGTTAGTTCCGTTCAATATGGAGACTCAGTTGCTCCAATCTTTTTAAATATCGTATGGCGTAGACTCTTCGGCGTGCACTGTGTTTTATCAGATTACGTATTTACATAAAATAAGTTGTTAATTGTAAATCTGTACCTATTAAAGTAAAATAACTGCGATGTTTTTAAAAGTAAAAGATATTGCGAGCAATTACAACAAATACTCTTTAAGTTTTAGTCTAGTTTGTGGAGATTTGCTCTTAAGTTGCCTTTAACAAATTTAAACGACGACATTCAGCCAACAGAATATTGAAGGAAATATTTCAAGAAAGCAGGCACACATATATTCATAAAAAATATTAAAACGAAAATTTTAATAGAAGTGACAGTACTGACAGTTATTTATTATACTGTGAAATGGTCGATAAAGATAATACTTAATTTTGTGTATGTCTTTCATCCTGAAAAGTTGCACACTTGTAAAGAACCAAAAAAAAAATAGTCTGTATGAAACACAGTGCGTGCAGTGATCGCTAGTGTGCTGCATGCCATGTAACGTGTCCACGCGGCGGTTTCATCAATACGTAGCTAGGACCATCGTGCGAACACACCTGCCCCTGCCCCCATCGTGTACGGAATCATTCCAAATGGATTGTTACTAATAAACTCGACTAAGTTTGAAAGTACTCTAACATCACGGAATCACTTGTACTTACCGTTTTTTTACCTATATCGGGAACTACGACTATTATAGTCATAAATGAAAAAATACGCCTTGGAAATTATTTTTGGACTACAACATGAGAGTTAGAACTAGTACTTAGTACGAGTATTCATAAAAATATCACTCAGAATACTTAATCTGGCCGAGAACGTAGTTGAAATGTATTTGGCCAAATCACCATTTGTGACAACCCTAGTTCCAACAGCTTCCTGGACACATTTTTGACAAATTGAATGTTGACATTGATAGTATTTCTGGTTTGCTAAAAATGACCTTGACCAAATAAAGTACAATACAAGTACACCACATCCGAATATCAACTTTTGCTTCTGACTCGACTTGAGGCAGATAACCTGAATACCATCAAAATTTTGCTTCCCAAAAATGTGCTCATAAAGGTGATCAGGAATTATCAATTAATGATATAATCATAATTTCAATAATTTGTAAACATTAAGTAGGTATACCAGATTTTAAGCTTTGTATTGTAAATAACACTGGTTATTTAAATTAACTATAATTTAATTGTTTCAAAACCTACATTTACGGTATTTTTCTGTAAGGTTCGAGTCCCGAATAAAAATTGTTAGCTGAATATGGTGTGCCATTCAAAGTTTTCAACCTTTTATTTTTAACGAAGACTTGATTTGATAATCATGAGTATTATGACGTTTAAAAAGAGTAGTGTTTCTGTACCTACTAGTAGTATCCTAAATTGAGAGTGGCACTAGAGTTGATATTTTTGTGTATTTAAAATGGTATTATTCCAATAACTAAATGAGTTCTGTGTTAACAAAACGATATCTTGCGATTTGTCAATCGTAATGTCTTTTCAATTGATCGTCAATATATCAACGAAGATGAGAAAATAAGAGAGACAGATAGTCTATCTAAGATTTTGTCCCCATCCAAGAATCTTATTTACATGTACGGGTTCATGATCTCGAGTTGCAACCAGTAATGGCGATAGACAACAGCCTTGCACCCATTTCGTTTAAAACAATTTCTTCGTAGCCTTCCGAATCTACCTCACCAAAGGGATCCTTCAACGATTTGTTATTAGTCTTTATTATTTTCTCACCTCTCTTATCACTATTTGGTCCTCATACACTAACGAATGATCTTACATTTTCAGTACCAACAAGCGCTCCAAGCCGAAAACCAGCGGCTAAAGGACGAGAACGGAGCCCTAATCCGAGTGATCAGCAAACTGTCCAAGTGAGCGCGGGCTTGCACAGGGAGGCATTTGAACAGTATTTAGCGGCACTATCCTTTGCTCATATCAAGTGGTACCTAGTCTAGCTTCACACCGCATAATATGTTATCCGGAGTATTTACTGTGGCCTGATGTGTTTTAATTTCCTGGCCTGATGTGTTCGAATTGTGAGTTCTACCCGATGATATACCGTTCTACTTGAAACGGTTACTGATATTGGTCACAATGGTCCGATTTATATATGAAATTAATTTGTACTGAAATATTGTGTTACGTCTCATCTTTAAAAAAGCTTAAAAAAAACGGTTGGTTGCTTTTTGTAGTCTCTCAGATTTTTCTTTTTCAAGTAGTTGAAGGAATATAAAAAATATTTTATCATCAGTCTAGTTCATCATCATAGCCTACAAAATAGCTGAAAACAAAAGGACGTCCACCTCAAAATACATCATTTGTTTGAGGTTCGGTACCCTGGTTTAATTAGTATCACCATGACATTTTACTCTCGTCAGAATCAGAGGTCCCCTTTGGCTCCTTTACATGCCCGCCTGATTCGCTGATATGGACATAAGAAATGTGACGTTTTCAAATTGTTTTTCGGAAAGATAAATAGTTACAGCTATTAAGTGATACAAAATTAAATATGGCGTGTTCTAAAAATTCAGATGGTCGTTTGTTATTTGGTGGTATTAAACTATGAATAGGGTATTTGACTACTAGTCAAATCAGTTTCTTTTTTCGAACTGTCAAACCGATTTTGCTACTATGGAATTTATATAAAACACTAGCATGTGACATTACAATCAAATTACCTACTCTTTATTTTTTCTTTTGACGACCGGTCTGGCCTAGTGGGTAGTGACCCTGCCTGTGAAGCCGCGGTCCTGGGTTCGAATCCCAGTAAGGGTATTTATTTGTGCGATGAACACAGATATTTGTTCCTGGGTCATGGTTGTTTTCTATGTATTTAAGTATTTGTATATTATATATATCGTTGTCTGAGTACCCACAACACAAGCTTTCTTGAGCTTACCGTGGGGCTTAGTCAATTTGTGTAATAATGTAATAATCTGTAATAATGTCCTATAATATTTATTTATTATTTATTATAGTTTTATAAGGGTTTTAAAACATATATTGTGTCTAAAAATAACTGCTGTCTACGTTTCTTTATTAATATTCTGATACTTTATTTCATGCATAGTGTAAAACTATTTATTTTAAATACAGTCAAATACCTTATTGAGATCGACATAATATTTTATTTTTCGCGAACTATCCAATCTATCTATGTAAATATCTTACCAAGTTTTCTTTATTATTGCTTTTATAACATCATCGTAATTTTTCAAACATTGTGGTACCGAAAATAAAGCATAATTTGCTTGTTAAAAAGTGCTGATTTTGAGTCCATATGATATTAATGATGACAACCCGAAAGGCAAAGAGAGAGCGACGTATTACTGACAATAATATGTATGGATTCAGGCAGGCTAAGTCACAGACAAGACATCCTCTATACTGAGCATAGTAACGCTACCCGAGGGGGTAGCGTGCCAGAAATATACGGTAGTTTTACTCCATCTTCGAGTCAAAGTGTCTTAGTGCGACGTCCGTGTCTTTGAACGGACCAATCACGGCACGGGACTCGCTCACCTCGTCCCCCGCACCCCAGTATTTTTGGCAGCATCGGTTTCATGAAATAATTGCTCTAAACTCCGTCTAGAGGATTCCTAGTCTATGGGCTAAGTATACGACGGCCATTGCGATCTTTAAAGAGGGAAAAACTTAGCTCATTAGGGTGTTACTGAGCTTATCAATGCCGAATCGACTCAAACAATGAGCATACGAAGCAAAATTGTTGGCAGTTAGGTACATCCCATTTCAAGGAAATATTTTTCTGTTCGGCTCATTTCGGTTTTAAAAAATATGGTGACACTCTTAGAACTCTGCGCAATGTTTATTTCGCATACATCAGTGAATGTGGGGCGAGCATTGGCCGAGGTATGTCCGTATTGTACGTGCCGCGGTGTGAAGTTAAATTCCGTTTGTATTTCTGTTTGTTAAGCCTAGTTGTATACAGCCGGCCGAATATTTCGACCGGCTCTTGCCACCATATTTGTAACCTGATGAATTTGTTTAATTATAATGCTTCAAGCGACGGCCGAGCATCAAATTATTAATGATTATGAATTAGTTTTTTATTCAAAAATGCATTATAAAAGTTAAATTATTAAATGCATTAAATTAATTGTTAATTTATTAAATGCAATATATTGAAATCAAAGTACATGAAAACGATCGTCGATTTACATTATTTGTTAATGAAATATCATCAGATAATTACTCAAATCAACTTAAAAAATATTTAATTCGTCATTATCATGGAGTTATTTTTGTAAGGCAAAATGTATTTATGTTGGATGTGGTATCAATTAGGATCAGTGTCTGTAGATTGTAATTAAGATTTTCATTAACTAAAAAGAAAACATATGTGCCTCAATTGATTCTTCCTTTGACTTTATAAAGTATTATAATAATATATTTATTGTCAGACGTACTTAGGGACGACAGGTCGTTGCGGGGTCGCGTGCCCCAATTTTTGTACACCGAAAGAAAAAATGGAACAGTAATCTTATAATGAAACCTCGATATGTAGTAAGTAGGAGTCAAGCAAGCGGGGTGTAGTGCGTGTAGTCTCGCTCCACTATAATTTTATGCTACAACTAAAGCTTAGAAAATGTGACTTGCGTTCGCCGTTATAATCTACGAATAGTGTAATTTTAAAGTATCTATTGCGTGACAGTTCATATCATGTTTCACTATATTCGTTGAATTATATAAGCGATCTTTGGGTGACAGTCATAATGTACAAGAGTATTATCATCATCTCTTCCTTATATTATGAGAGTAGACTTATCAACATAATGCCATTAATATTACTGTCTGTGCAGTCACCTCCATTTGAGCGGGCGAGACTGTTATATGTGACTTTTGTAATATTAAAGAACTTGACATGAACTTATACAAACTTTTTATACATGTTAGAACTATGGTTCATTGAGTTCCTCCGCTTAGATGTAAGTGGCGGTGACGTCGCCTTACAAATCATTTGCTTCGCAAAGGTTCCAAGACCGGTCCCGTTGTGAAGTGTTGCATGAATGGTATACGCCGTCCCTATAGAGTCCGCAGTGTTGACCCCGATGTATTCCTAGATGATAATATAAGACGTGTAAAGTAGAATAGTTTTATGTTACTATAAATCGCGCTGCCGCGCCTAATAATTTCGTGTAGTTATATATATCTCGAATTACTAATATCTATTTATATACGCATAGTGTTTATAAGCAATAGTTGAAAATTGGAAATGTGATATGTTGATTTTGTACGCATCGATAAGCATGTTATATGAATTTACTTGTTTCCTCTTGTGTATTTTTAATGTGAGCATCGGACTTTGAACGTTACGGGGCATTTCGAAGGACTCCTGGTATTATATGGAGTTACATTACTATTATGACCAGAACAATACTTAAATATGATGAACGCGTACGTTAAAATCCTGCCCCCAAGTATATACCGATAAACTATGCAAATACTATCTTAAAGTTACTTTTTGCGACGCGGGACTTTACATTAATTGTGACAATAATATTAGGAACCCCGACCCCTATGGGTATTTGTATAGTTTTGGCTGAGCGTCGGCGAGGTAGAATGTAGTGTGGACGATTTAACATTGTGTGTATCATGTCGTAAGCGCAAACTACGTGCATGCGTTTACTACATTTAATTGTTTAAACGTTATTCCTCGATGTCAATTCAATTTATTATCGGCATGATCGTATACATAGTATTATGACAGGCCTTATTTCAAAGCAATTAGGTGTAGTTTTGAATGACGTAACCCTGATTATGGAAAGGGCTCGGTGAGTGGATGAAGTGAGCGTACTCAGCTTAGCCAGACTAGTCGCGCGGCGCGGCCCCGCCCGCCGCGGTTGATTGCTACCCGACATCCTAAACATAAGGGGAGCATGCTTTCTGATAACTATTTACCTTTCTCGCTCTGACGTGTAATTCCCCTCTTTAATTAGGGGACTTACTAAAATGATAAGATTTTAATGATATTTATTTCTGATACTATTCATTAGAAATAATATGAATTATATTTGTTTAACTAATGCCGCTCGTGCGTATGTCTTAAAGCAAAGAATGTAATAAATAAAAATTATATTAGTTTAATGTTATTTAAAATGTTTACAATGCCGTCAACTTGGTCTATTGTATTGTATAAATTCGTAGCATTTTTTAACTTAGCGATTCTGGTTTTTGTTCATTAAAGTTTTTTATTTATTTCCAGAGATAAGAGTTAATGAAATAAATATCTTGATTAATTTATTTTTTGTTTTGTTTGTTTTTGTTCGCTTATTTCTTTATTCTTCCTAATTAGAATGTATTGTTGCCTTTGAATAATAGGCTGAATATTTGAATTATTTTGAACAACTACAAAGTACGAGTAAGTGGACTTATTATCACAATTGTCCTTCAAAATTGCGCTCAGTCAGTTCCTATACAAATAATGGCTAATAATTACGGTTTAGCAAAGTTTGATTAGGCGGCGAGTGATTAAGTAGTAAGCTCTTAGAACGATACTAAAAAATCGTGCCTTTACAAGACATCTGCGCCAGGCCACAATAATTTCTTCATGTAAAGGTGTAGTACCACGATTCCGACTATCGGGTCGTCCGGCCTGGGAACGAAATCATAAAATACCCGATAGTCGGGTTTTCGGCACTGAAAGTGTTAAATCAGGGTTCTGAGGTGGCCCTGCTGCATCACAGAATCACACTCAATGGTAACAAATATTACACGACATTGGACTTAAAGCCATCTTTAGAACCACATAGCGATAGATCGCTAATGTGGTCCCACACTGGCTGTTATATAAATAACGCAGTGTGACAGGGACAACATAATAAACTGGAGGCAAGAGGACGCAAGGCAAAAATGTTTTCTTAGCAAATCAATCTCGCACGCACACACTCATTTATCGAGTTTGAGCCATTCACCTCTCGCATTAGGCCAGTGGTTCCTAACCTTGTCAGTCCGGTCACCCCTATGACTAACTAGGGAACCTGATTTTACCCCTCCTCCCAATGGTAATAAAAAATAAAACGTGTACGTTTGTTGTATTGTTATATTAGGTTAGCTTATTTACCCCCGTAAAATACCAGTTTTACCCCCACGGGGGTAATTACCTCCAGGTTAGGAACCACTGCATTAGGCCCACCATGATGTCAAACATAGGTATACTTATGAGATGTATATCAAACTAGCATCTGTCATAGTTACTTTCCCATTTATAATATCGTCATAATATCTAATAATTAAGACAGTTTACCTATACCTATACAATGTTTTACATACATATTAATATTATACTATTTATACGTATTCAAGTTATATGAACGTATTTTGAAGAATGGTGTTCATATGTACCAATAATATTTACTACTCTACTTCAGATAAACTTCGTACATACTTAACATACTTCTCATTTAACTTGTACCTACACTGAACGAAGTAGAAATTATATGTCATATCAAGTTAATATGAAAATAGTTAGTCGTTGAAACATGTTATATTCTAAGGGCAGGTTGTACTAACCGTCGGTTACAGTATACCTAAACGTTCGCTAAGTTTTAAACTATACAAATTTCGACATTTTCTTCATATATTTTTAACCTGTGGTGCAATCAGTCATAAATTTACAGTCTAGGGCACAGACAAGACATCCTCTAGACAGCATAGTAGCGCTACCCCCTCTGCCACAAATATACGGTAGTTTTACTCCATCTTCGAGTCAAAGTGTCTTTGTGTGACGTCCGTGTCTTTGAACTGACCAATCACGGCACGGGACTCGTTCACCTCGTCCCCCGCACCCCAGTATTTTTGGCAGCATCGGTTTCATGAAATAATTGCTCTAAACTCCGTCTAGAGGATTCCTAGTCTATGGTCTAGGGTCAGGTGGGGTAAATATAAGACACGGGTAAAAATAAAACAATGTTATTAACACTCAAAACCTTATTGTATTTCATTCATATTCTATTTATAGCCGGTCAAACAAGCCTGTCAGTAGATACAGGCGCGAAATTCAAATTTTCTATAGGACGATAACCGTTCGCGCCTACATTTTTTAAAATTTGCCGCGCTTTTCCACTGACGGAAATTGCTTGACAGAGTATAAAAAGAAGTCTACACACAAGGCTTTTTTTCTAAGATCGAGATAGATCCAAGAGTTTTAAAAGTAACCCAGGAGAGAGGAAGAGAGCACAGGAGAGACCAGGAGGAGGTCCGCTCGTTCATCTATTTGCGTCTCTATTGTTATTGCAAATTCAAGTGCTAGAATATAGTTAGTAGTAGGTAAACCAGTTTACATTTTCAAAATGTTTTATCTCCCCCGTTTATGATGTTTTTTGGACTGTACCTACACAGGTGCCTTGCGACAGCGAATTTTTGATGACTGCTTTTCCGGCTGCTCTTATACTTTTTGGAACTGTTCTTCCATGTTTTTATACTTTTTATAACTGTTTAGCTTTGTCATAAGAGCTCTCCTTTTTGTCGTAGCTCTATCCTACACGCTTGTTAACCTTTTGGACGCCAATGACCGATATATGCGCACCGTAGGTTCAACGCCAAAGACCGATTAATCGGTCACAGACCGCAGAGCAACATCGACCTACGTGCATATACATAAAGTTCAACTTCAGTTTTGACACTACAATGATGTGGCGTCTGAGTGACAGCTTTTGTGTTTGACACGGCGTGGAAAAGGTTAAATGAAGGACAATGATGGGTACCGTTTTGTTCCCAATCGATGTGCAGCGAAATTTCTTACCTACGTCAGTTCTCGCTTTGAAGGCTTGGAAAAGCTTTTAACTATTACATATGTCCCCTGTCTTACGGCCTGGCCACGACATTGCGCGACTGGCTTCGACTAAGGCGGAAACCATAGGTGGAAACGAATAGTCCGATCGCTTGTCGACTTAGCCGAAGCTAGTCGCGCAATGTCGTGGCCAGGCCGTTAGCCTTAATGGCTTGAACCAAGCAACAAACATTACTTTTATATGTATCAGGATGACAGATGCTACCTACGTAATAAAGTCACACTACCGTCTACCTTCTATCCAAAGAGTATAATTTATTATAGGTAGTAGGTATGAGAGTATTATTATTAGTATCGATTGTCTTTTTGTATCAACGATTGCCATTTTGGCTAAGCTCCCAGATATTATCGCTGACTATACTCCACTGTGAATATGATAATAATGTATATATATTTGATAGGATTAGGTTATGTTTGTAGGTAGATGACAATTATAAACATTTACATACATTACGTTAAAGCTATCGTTGTCTTCTTAATATCTTGTCAATTTTATACAATAAACTAATTGGGATTAATGTTAGTCTTTTATTAACATTATTCATTCAACTCTTCTGTGTATTATATTTATAAGGATCCTGATCAAAGTTTTAGTAATCTTTTTGGGCTTTTAAATTGCATTTTTTCGACAATGATTTTTGGCTCTATATTAAGCACAACCTAGACCTGATTTTAGACTACTACACACAATATGAAACGTGATGGAGATTTGGGTAGGTAATAGGTACCTAATTGTTAAGTGAGTGACATTATATGATATGATCTATAGTGTGTCAAAGGTCTGTTTGATTTCAAACATAGACAGAGAGAATCATACTATCTTTGTTTAACACTAGTACTAGCACCCAAAAGAAAAGGATGAGTATAGTTTTTTTTTATTCCTATTTACTGACAAGATTTGGTTGACCCAGTATATATACCTATATCAGTGTTTTTCAAACTTTTTCATGACGCGACCCCCTTAGTACGAACAAAATGTTTCGCTACTGTATTGTTTTAAGGCCAGCAGAGGCTTCCCCCGCGACCCCCTGTTTGAAAAACACTGATCTATACTATGATATCAGCTGTATTTTTTTTCTATTTTGTTACCTCTAAGAAAATCTAGTGCATACTGTACCTGTATGCACTGTAACGAGTGGTGTCGATATCTCAATAGTTGGTGGAAATGACCCAAAATAACATAATAAAAAAAAACTTTCACATTGAAGACATTATATTCAACAAATCCATCTATGAATTATTTCGATTTATTCTATAAAAAAATAACAATATTTAGGCTTTTTTTACAATTTATTCCTAATGAACACTTATTGGAACAATTGAACAAAATGTATTTTATTGACAAGTTCTGACAGTGCAGGCAAGCATTATTATTATGCCTATTAATGTACAATAGCAACTCGGGACTGCCAATTAATATTAGTGGCACTTACTATTTTCAGAAACATAATGGTATTTTAAATAAGTTCATATTACGAAACTTTTCTTTCTTCTTGGTCTGTGTAAGAACCAAAAAATAAGCTCATAGTTGTTGCTGCAATAAGTATTAGATTTTTTACATTATAGTTGTCTAGGTACTTATAATAATATAATTTCGCAATTCACTGACATACACAATCATTTGATTTTAGACTACGATATAGAGGACTTACAGATATTTTACAAAAGTATACAGATTATTACAAAAAAAAACTACTTGTTCAATTATCAGTAGAATTCATTTTGTATTTAAAAGATTGACGTTTCCCCGCAGCGAAAAGAAGACACATACAATTTAAAAATAATGTTAGTCAAATAGATATACATACATGCTTAAATCTTAAATGATTCACTATTAAAACAATTTTATACTTAGTCCATCTCTTACAGCGATTACAAAAAATGAAAGTACCTACTGTTCCTCAAAGTGGCCGTCAGGCAATTAAAGAATGCTATACTTTTTAACATGACCTACTCTATTAGAACTCAAATAAGGTAAGTACCTAATAAAGTAAACTAATTAAAAACTGCTTACACAGCACTTAAATCATTACATTCATTACTGATGACATGACGATGTCAGGTGGAAACACCCTTTCTAAATGGGTATTTTTAAATAGAACAACAATAACACGAATGACACGATATACATAATTGATTGAACACGACGCGTAATAGGCTAGGTGCAATAATAGATGCTGTAAAAAAGTTATAACATTTCAATATAATTTTCACTAACTAGGATACTAATTTCCTGTGATTTTATATTATTATTGTTTGTTCGTTCGTACGCGGTTATTTTAGGGTTTCAACATGTCGAGGTATGACCAGCAAAAACAATTTACACGTAATTTGCTTAGAACATGTGTCTTCCATTTCTGGTCTCGCTCCTAGAGGATATATTTACCTAATGAGAAAACCAATTTATAAGGAACATATAACTAGGCCTAAGGCATGTACGTCGTTAAAAAAAGAAGAGATAGCAATATTATTTTGGCATCAAAATGATCAATAGGTATCTATGAATCACCTAGAAAATTGTATATACCACGTGTCCCAAAATTTAACGATAAGCTGGCACCAGAAGATGGACCTGCTCATGAATACTCGAGGAGAAAATAGAAAAATAAAATATCTCTATTTATTATGGAATTAACAAAAAAAAAATCGACACCCCTAGTGGTTAGTGGCTAGTGGTCCCCTAGTGGTGGGTAGTTTTTAACGACCATGTCTACACATTTATTTTTTTTTCTTTTTTTTTCCTCGAGTTGTCATGAGCAGGTCCATATTTGTTGAATTTTGGGACACATTGTATAACAAAATAAATAACTATATCCTCCTACAATATCTACGGACGATTCGACGGGTCTGGATTTAGAAGAATATAAAAATTCAGTTCAGATTCTAACTAGTTTTCTAATAGGTATATACTTACCTTAGCGCATTGTAATATGCCTACTGGAATAAACTATCTTTTATCTTTATCTTACGAGACCAAATAAATAATGTCAGTGAACGGACGGTATTTTCTCTCGTGTTTCGGGTACTTATTCCCAACTTCATCGTAAGTATAAGCAAGCGTATCGGGAAATCCCCGAATACTCAGTCATTTAGTTGTCATTGGCTATAATGTAACTAATAAAGTACCTATATACCTAAACAAACTGAAAGATTCTGAATATAACTATTTTTTTGTCGAATCACCGTCAAATAGGTGCATTACCAGATTACCACTTACATACTAAATAATAAATGTTACATTGTTAATACTTTCGGATCACATAAAACTATCGATACAAAAACGTGAGCTGAAAGTATGTTGTAAAAATCATAAAAGACGATAAAAATAAGATTGGAAATTAAACTAAAAGAAAAACAAAAAACAAATCTGAGTCCCTACAACGAAAAAAAGGTAATTTGAAATTTCATCCCCTATCTACCTTTCTATCGCTCGAATATGCAAGAAGGTAGAGATGTTTCTCGATGTTGGCGGTAGGCCCTCACACTACAGAGACATGTACCTAGTATTAGAAGAAAACATCTTGCTACAGGGATTTATATTTCTTACATTACAATAACTTTATACTAGAAAGGCTTACATTAAATAGATAAGTAGGTACTTATTTCGGCTATTTAATCAATAGGAAATGAATGCATATTTAGATATCTGTTACCTATCTAATGTTTTAGTAAGCATGCATTTTCTGTCACTGATTCGATAATATATCTCCATTTTAGTAAGCACTCTTAACATAATGAATTAAAATGCAATTTACGATATAAATTTTAAACTAATTAATAACATAATTCATACAGTTCCAACACTTTTACATCTTTGGTTCGTACCTAGTAAGGGTTGGTGATCACTTTCCGCCTTCGCTCACGCATTAAATTAACATTAAGCTATTTACACACCCGACTGCTGCGTTTGTATAATACAAAACTACTTATTATATAAGTTTATAAACCATGGGAACATAAGTTAGCTACAAGATTATTATAGGTAGGTAATCTTTTAATATAGGTTTAAATTTCCGAATGTAGATAAATTATAATAGTTTGGTACCTACTTAAAACACTCCCAAAGTCCACCTCCGATTACCATTTCTATAGATCTGCATAGCATTGTTTTTTATTATTATCTTGTGAATTTAAATGACTATTAGGTATACCTGATAATTATTATATTGAAGGTGTTACTGTGAACTTTTTACATAACGCAGCCGGGTAAAAGTTATTATAAACTATAATTAACATCGGTTTAAACCAAGTCTACAGAAAATGGTAACCATTACATTATTGATTTTGTATGAACGTAAAAAAATATAAAAATAGTATGTGCAGAGCTTATCACTTGACTTGACATGTTACGTATTAAACGAAAACAAAACCAACCAATTTGTCAATATGTAAATACACTTATTCTTAAATAAAAAGAGTCTACGAATTATGACACAAAAACGAGTCAAAACCAAGCGATTTAAATGGCTATTTGGTTACCTAAATTCGTGAAAGTATAGCACATAATAACTTTCCTTAACGTTTACACATAGTAAACTAGAAACATCTCGAAATATAAAACATACTGAGACATGTCATCGTCCTCGACTCTAGTTTTTCAAGTGAAAAACACAATACTTACCGTAAAATGTAAAATAGTCAAAAAGCCACCAATCCCAATTACGGTTGAAAATTAACTCGAATAATCTTCGTTCAGTTGTGACTGTTATTCAAATGTCGTATTTCTATGGCAATATATTTATAAAAATGTAAGAAAAAATACACACAAATACAAGAAGCACACTGCTTTTTAAATATGTATGTACTTAAATAATTGCGTATTGAACTTGTGTACCATAGTTGTGGTACCTACTCGTACTATACCAGGGATGTTACGGAGCTCTGTTTCCGTTTCCGTTAAGTCGGAACTTCCGTTTGGTATTACACATCCGTTTCTGTTCTGGTTCCGTTACTTTTGAAACGGAAGTTATATCGGATGTCAATGGTTAGCGCGGCAGCGGGACATGAGCGGTGTACATCAAAAACAAACAGGTTGATACCAGTCATTCGCTCATAGCCCCGCTTGCCACGTACTGCAGTAATTAGATGTACTGATTTATCCGTGTTTTTGAATTTAAAGTACCTATTCGTATGTGTTGTGTTATGTAATGTATACCTACTGATAGTACTGACTCGGGCTCCGGTTCTGGTTCCGGTTCCGTTTTCGGATCCGATTCCGTTTCTGGTTCCAATAAACTAAATTTAAAACATCTGGTTCCGCTTTCGGTTCCGATAAAACCACATCCGTTACATCCCTGTACTATACTATAGATGGGTGTTTTTACGGTAAGTAAAAATTACACCAGTATGGCTTTTACACTCATAGTCCAATTCTAAGTTCGGTACTACCAAAACTCGATTTGACATTTTGTTATTTCAGAATTGACAACAAACCTTAAAACTCGTAGCAGCATATTAGCGGACCGCGACCCCGTTTATAGTGACGACCGCATTCGGTCCGGTCGGCTCCGGTTCGTACGCGGAGTCGGTGTCGCTTCGTCGGCCGTACGCCGCGTTGTCGGCCAGGTGGTCGCTGTACGGCGAGTCGTACACGTTGTCGCTGACGTGGTCGTAGATGTGGCGCCCGTTGCTGTCGTGCAGCGTGGCGTAGCTCATGACTGCTGCGTTCTGGTCCTCCTTGCGTTCAGCGCCCTCTATGTTCTCGGTGTTCTTCACTGGTGTTGATTTTCGACTAGAAGAGAGTTCGTTTATAGTAGATCGTATTAGAATGTGTCACAGTATTAAGACGATTCGAATATTAAGTTTTATGCGGTTGCGGAATTTTATCACTGAGTCCTTTTAAGGATTATGCAGACTGCCGTGTCTAGATGTACCTAACCACCAAAACAAAGCAACCACACAGTGAACACGCTTTATCTACAGTTATGGCGTCATTAAACCAAACTTATTGTTCATCATAAGCACATCTTACTTGTACAGTACCTAAGTGCCCCAATTTATATTTCCACGTCGCCATAGCTGTAAGTATAGAAAAGTTGATACCTATGGCACCACTGTACCATAAGCATTTATTCATCTAAATCGGAAATAAAGGTTCAAGACACTCACAGTATCAAGTAAATAGCTCCCAGCAGCACCAGCAAGAACAGCACGACGCCGCAGCCAATCCCGACCCTCAGCGGCAGCGTGCTCGTCTCAGCCGCCTCGTTGATGGCTATCTCGCAGCTGGGCTCGTCGCCGGACCAATGGCCGTCGTCCATGCACTTGCGGAGGAAGGGCCCCACGCGCTGGAACTGCGGGAGGCAGTGGTACTCGATGGAGCTGCCGAAGAGGGTGGAGCCGTTCGCTATGATGACGCGCCCGTTGTCGATCGAGCCGGGCGGGTGGCAGTCGATGGCTGAAAGAAGGGAAAGGTTAAGTGTAAGGCCTGAGTGGACGCTCGAGTTGGGCGTGCAGCGGGGCGAGGCGTGCGGCGTGCATGTTAAACTAATGCAAACGTATAGGAGCGGCCTTAGTGCACGCTGCTCAAATCACTTGTGAGCCCGACGCCACGCTAACAGTTACAGCACGGATGCAAGTTTTCTAAGCCACGAATCACCTCAAGTACAAGACAGTATTTAACAAAACTCGCAGACCGCAGTCTATGTGTCAGTTTTAGGTGCGAATTTACTAGGGAATATCAGAAAATATCTAATATTTTTGAGAGGAACAACCGTGGGTATAAAATGGTGTATGTATGTGTGTTGCCTGATGACTTCGAGTACTCCGTAAAAGCTTCTTAATGTGGTATCTGTTTAGTCTGTGGCGAGCTCCCCCTAACAATCTCTGTAGAAAGCCAGTGTTAAGATCGGTTTTCCTAGGATAGCGGTGCCGTCATATAGCGGCCGTCTCTATACTAAATAATACGGCTAAATATGGATGTCGTAGTATTTGTATGGAGACGGCCGCTATATGACGGCACCGCTATCGGAGGAAACCAAAGCTTTAGCTGTCTGTTCCTGTTAAGTACTCACGTGCGCAAGATGGCGGCACCCCGCTCCAGGCTCCTTTAGGCAGACACGTCCTGCTCTGGTTACCCTTGAGCCGGTAGCCCCGCTCACAACGGTAGTGGGCCTCGCCACCGATGCTGCGAGTCCAAGTCTCGACATTGAGGCCGACGCCACCCTTGATTTGTTCCGAGGGGTCTGGGCAAATTATTTCTGTGGACGAAAGGGTTTTGTTAGTCTTGGGCAGTGGTTCTTAACCTTCTAGAGGTAAGGAAGCGCTCGAATAAATATGTTTTTACCGATATTTAATTACACAAACGGGTCTACCGCGATATAATTTTATTGTTTTTAGCTTTAATTCCGACGGAGATACTAATAAATGTCAACGGAGATACTAATAAAACACCACTAAACTACCCGAAATTAGCTTACTAATTTCGGGTAGTTTAGTGGTGTTTTATTAGTATCTCCGTTGACATTTTGTTGGGACGTCAGTCTTTCCGTGACCACAGCTGGTGCAACTCTGCTGAAACGTCGGAATTAAAGGTAAAAACAATGAAATTTATATCGCGGTAGACCCGTTTGTGTAATTAAATATGTGTACAAAACGCGAGAGTTTAAGGTGTTAGAGACAAACCAAAGAAAGTCTGCAGCGCTAGATTAAAAGTAGTTTTTAAAAATCAGTATGCGACAACACCACAGAAAATGGATTAAATAGTCTTGATACTTGTGAAATTTCTACCATATTTACTTACCGTCTATGAAAAAATTAAGCTGTATGCACAGCTTAATTTTTATGGTAAAATAAATTTCATTCCAACAATAGATGTCACTATTAATATGTAGACATATACTAATATTGATAAATAATATTGGGAGAATGTGACATTTGGCTTCATCAAAATTAATAAGCTTTTGTAATATCCGCGACGGCGGTAAATAGGTACAGAGGGCCTACCGCGAACACCGAAGTTCTCAATATGCGAGCATCTTTCTCTTTTACTCCCATTAAGGCGTAATTAGATTGACAGAGAAATTGCCCGCAATTTGCGAACTAGTTTTCGGAAAAACGAAATAAACCATTAAAACAATAAACATATATTAAAAATTAATTTTAGCTTTAACTAGTAGGTACCCATGCCGTGAGCATAAGCATGGAGGTTGTGGGTTCGAGCTCAAAACCCGGCTAGTACCAATGAGTTTCTCGAAATGTTAGAGGAAGTTCATAAGTATGCCTATACCTATTAGGTGTGTTCAATTTGCTGTGAAACCTTAGTCTAAACCAATATTATATTATCTAAGTAGGTACATATGGTGAAGTATTAAGATGTTTCATTCCACTTACCCGTCATCAACTCCAAATTTTGTAAACATTGTCGTTTTTCAGCTTGAATCGCCTCGTGCTGACTTTTTACAAGTGTAAAATTATTCGTCATGCGGAAAAGTAACTCCCGCACGCCGGTTTTGTAAGGTTTCACCATGTTTATTCCGTTCATCACAAAACACAATGAATATTTAAATGATTTTGACAAACACATACCATAGTGCATGACGTTTACTGACTGCTTAAAAAACATTGCCATATGTAGTTTTTTAATTCGATGTCAAATTATTGCGCTGCAGACTTTCTTTGGTTTGTCTCTATAAATATGTTTTTACCGTATTATAAGTACTCAAATGTTACCTACATTTCAAAATAAATTAATGTGCTCAGAACTACCAAATAATATCTACAAACATTTTATTACGTGACAGCTACTCTACTTATATGAAAATGATCTGTCATAGGGATCATCAATTCATCATTCAACGTGACAACAACAACGTATAGATGGTCTAATGTGTCAACAATTATAGTTCGTTTTTTAGCATTAGAAAGAACTTGCAAGAAGGTAAGCGAACTTGACATGTCTTTTAATTGAAAAACGCTTTTTAAAAATCATAAACTATTACTTATGAAAGCAGAAGAATATAAATGATCGCATTAGGTTCATAATTGTTACATATTTGCCGTAACTTATTTTTAAAATGTGTTTTTCAATTAAAAGACACATCAAGATTGTTTACCTTATTTCTAATGCAAAAAAACGAACTATAATGTGGCTAAGGGCTCAGTTAGACGGCGTGCGAACTCGTATACGATTTTACATTGCGGTCCATTGAGGTTACATCAATTTAGCCGACCGATCAAACGACGCAATGTAATCAAATTCGCATGCGAGTTCTCGCCCCGTCTAAATGAGCCCTAAGATACTCAGATTGAAATTAAGTAAGGTAAAAAAGAGCTACATCAACGAATCACAATAAATTTCGAGTAGAATTATCAAATTTTGTTAAACAAGAAAATACCTAATTGTATTTTTTTTTATGCGATTCTATTACTAAATCAGCTTCGCAAAGACCAAGCTTATAAGCTTCGTAAAGACCAAAGTTCCGCTCGTAGGCTCACCTTTGCACACGGGAGCCTCAGAGCTCCACGTGCCATTGTCCTGGCACAGTCTCCGAGACACGCCGTCCAGCTGCCAGTGTTCGTCGCACTCGTAAAGGGCGGTGGCGCCGTAGTAGGTCGCGTTCGTGGCTAGTGTCACCTTGCCGTTCTCCAGGCGGCTGGGGTTGCCGCAGTCCACATCTGAACGCAAAAATATGGTTGTCTGTAAAGTCGGTTTACGGACGACAATTTTGCATGATAGCGTCATAAGAAAACATTGATGAAAAATTGCATGCTTTTATACGTTAGCATGGAGATTTGGGCACAGCGTGACACTTTTTCGTCCATGCTACCGGTGTTCATCGATTTATAAGACGTTATCACGTCAGAAGTAACTTACGGGCTTATAATAGTATTTTATGCAACCGTTGTTTAAGAGGGGTCAAAAAAGGCGAGTGGCGTGAGTAACAATTTGAGGCGAAGCCGAAAATTGTTAATAAAGACGCCACGAGTATTTTCTGACTCGGTTAAACAACGTTGCATACAATACTTTTTCTACGACCAAGCACTTACTTTGAAATAAAATTGTAAATTTAACAAATATTTTTAATTCAAGAAGTAGCAAAAATGGAGGATACGGGCGGGAAAAGAATGAATGAATGAATGAAATAAATAAAAAACTTGTCTATGGTTCACTTATTTGTCAGAAATTACATTTAAAATAAGGTTGGCAACACTGTATTTCGTTCAATATGTTTTAAGTGGTCATTACACGAAGTATCGTAAAATCGCCAAAAAGATACTGCGTGTAAGCACAAATTTTTTTTTGGGGAATAGACTAAAGACTTGTCTTGACAACTATAAGGTAGGGTTTTAAAGGTGTGTGCACGACCCTTTAAATGACAAATAAAAGTACGGGAGTAGAAAAAATATAATAAAGGGCTACGCTGTTGGTGCTTTAGTTGCCACACTTACGGCCCGGTCACGAAACGCTCCAGGCTTACGTCCGACGTCCGACTGTCATTTGTACCAAACGCTCGATGCGTACAGTCAGCAGCAGAAGTTGCCAAGCGGGCGAGGTGTTCAAAATGACCTTGACGCGCTCTTATTCTCTTAACAATAAAGTCGCGTCAGGATCATTTTGAACACCTCGCCTGCTTAGCAACTATTGCTGCTGAATGTACCTACGTTCCGTAGTTAGAGTGAAACTATATGTACCATCAGCGGTAAGACCATCACTCTTGACACAACCTTACTATCATAAATAGAAATGAAATATACTTACATTGGCACCTTGGCGTGGATCCGCTCCACTGCCCGCTGTCCTCACAAGTGGACAGGCTCTCTCCAACAACCTTAAAAAATAAAGAATATTTTATTGGGTAAGTAAAAGTGCTTACTTTAGTGGTATTTTGACAGTTATTATAATCGAATTTAAACTGTTGTGAGACACACTAACATTACACCGCCGTCGTGAACGCTGCTCGCACTGTTAGTGCTTGAGAAAGGAGACCTAGGCTCTCCGAAACATGTCGCGCGAGTGACTTAAAACAAGTGAGTCTAAACCGTAAAATTATTCAAAGTTACATTATATTCTAGAACATTTCTACGCTCGTATTTTTTGTCGACGATTTCATTGTGAAATTCTTATTATTAAGTTTAACATATCTATAAGAATTCAATCTTTAAATAAAAAATAATTGCATCAATAAACTGCTCTTATAATTAGACAGATGATATTTGCGTAATATGACGATTTAAGAGTGCTAGTTGCTAGGCCTACTTGAATAGTAATTTAACTTTGACCATATAGAAAAAATACATAGATTGCTCACTCCATACATCAGTTTTGTACTGATACTGATAGTTCCGCTACTCGATGCTAGATGTAGACACTAAAATTAATAGTCTTTTTGGTACCAAAACTGATGTTTGGAGTGAGTACTCTTGTCTTACTCTATTTCTCTATGCTTTGACTTATAACTACATATGTACTTATATGTGACGTCCCACGGATAAAGGTACCTTATGGCCGTTGGCGCTTATGCTATTATTAACGCCGCTCCGCCGCCGCGCGCTATTATTATTGCGGCGCTATGCGACGTAAGCGCCAAGTGCCATAAGGTACCTTTTGCCATGGAACGTCACATATTGTGTGTTGTGATTATAATATGACATGTTTTTTATTTAAAGTGTCTCACCTTGTACCCCCTCTCGCAGCGGTATTTGACCAGCGCGCCGATACGGTAGGTGTTGCCGTTGCCCGCGCTCACGGAGGTCGAGGTTCGAATCATGGTGCGGCCGTGCATCCGGTCGTTACCGGTTACGGAAACTATGCTGTTCTCGGCCACTATCGGCTCGGGGCAGCGGATTTCTGACGAAAATTTTTCATTACTTTCCTTTTTCATTACTTACACAATTTGTTGCACAATGTTTAGGTAAATACTTACCTACTTACTTCATATACCTAAGATGGACTAATTACCTACCTAACCCTTATATTATACCTAAGAACTGATGTAAAAAAGTAATGAAATAAATGCATTTGTATTTGTTGAGGAGGTTATCAGTGATAAATTAAATTAACTCTGTGATAAAGAGTTCCCATGGCCACAGCTCCATACGTCATCATAATATTGCCTTGTCATCTGATTTACCTACATAATTATGTCTATGCAAAAATTTCATCTCAACCTAAAATCGGGAAGTCGGCTGAGAATCAGCTGGCTTTTGATTCAGATGTTTGTTGGTGCTGTCTCACTCACTCCACTAGCGCTCACCTTCACACCTGGGTGACGCGTCGCTCCACTGGCGGTCGGGGCCGCACTCGCGGCGCACAGGCCCCGCAAGGCGGAAGTTCGTCGTGCAGGAGTACTGTATGATGCTACCGAGATGTGTGGTGCCGTTCAGCAGCTCGGCTGCTCCGTACGTCAATGGTGGCAGCTTGCCGCAGTCCACGTCTGTTCAAGAAAGAACATTTGAAAAACTAATTCCTTGGAACTTAATACATTAACTAACAAACTGTATCACTATTGTCACTCGGACAAAGGGATTGAATAACAACACCATAAAGTTCATCTACCCTTAGGGCTCATTTAGACGGTGCGAGAACTCGCATGCGGCAATCACGGCTGAATTTATGTAACCTCAATGGTCCGCAATGTAACTAAAATCGTCCAATCAAATGACGCAATGTAATGAAACTCGCATGCGAGTTTTCGCACCGTCTAAATGAGCCCTTATACTTATCATTATTTATTATAAACACCTCGCCTACTTAATTTACTACTTCTGCTGCTGACTGTACCTACTGCAAAAGATACATGACCTTAGGTAGGCATCCCTAAGCTAATCGCTAATTCTATAAAGTTTATAAGATTACCTACCCCATGAACCTAAAATCATTTGAGCGTGAAACCTGCCAGTCAACGCCTGTGGCAACGATAAGGAAATTTTCAAATTTCGATTGTAAAATAAACCTTGTGTAGGAGTCATAAGGTTCAATTTATTTGTTACTCGATATTGATAGCATGTCGGTCCGTTGAACTTCATTGGAAGGTTCGTTACATGTAGCTTTGCTCGGAAAACATATAAAACCTCAAAAATGCGCGTTTTCCCAGAGATAAGACCGAGCTAGATCGATTTATCGCTCCCGAAAACCCCCATATAGCAAATTTCATCGAAATCGTTAGAGCCGTTTCCGAGATCCACGAAATATATATATATATATAAATAAATAAAAAAAGCGCTGGTGGCCTAGCGGTAAGAGCGTGCGACTTGCAATCCGGAGGTCGCGGGTTCGAACCCCGGCTCGTACCAATGAGTTTTTCGGAACTTATGTACGAAATATCATTTGATATTTACCAGTCGCTTTTCGGTGAAGGAAAACATCGTGAGGAAACCGGACTAATCCCAATACGGGCCTAGTTTACCCCCTGGGTTGGAAGGTCAGATGGCAGTTGCTTTCGTAAAAACTAGTGCCTACGCCAATTACCGGGATTAGTTGCCAAGCGGACCCCAACCCCAGGTTCCCATGAGCCGTGGCAAAAATGCTGGGACAACGCGAGGAAGATGATGATGAAAATAAATAAATATACAAGAATTGCTTATATAAAGGTATTAGATAGATAGATTGTAGTTGACAACAGCGAGGTTAAAGGTTTTGCTGCAGATTATTCAAGTGGCAAGTAACTTACACTCGCACTTGGGCGACTCGCCCGACCACTCGCCGTCCTGCTGGCACACGAGGCTCCGCTCGCCCGCCAGCAGGTGCCCGGCCTCGCAGTGGAAGTCGATGGTGGAGTGCACGTTGTAGTCGTAGGCCTCCATGTACCCGCCCGCCGGGACTTCGGGGTCCGCGCACGTTATCACTGGGGACAAGAGTCACATTTAATTTCACAGTAATTGTGTCGCTGTTATCATTTTTCAAACAGCTTGGGTACGGTAACAGATGTCGTAACCATAAAATGTATAACGCAAAATTTCCCAAAATTCTATTGAGATTATATCTATCACCGAATACAAACTATTTGAAAAATACTATTTAATCATATTATTCGACCGCAATGACAGTGGTATTCGAATGTAGCAGAAGAGTACGATATTTACAACCATAGTGTTTTGATTAAAACAATGTATTCATATACCTAGAAAAATAATGGGAACGTACAGGTATTTACTACTTATTTATTTTGTTCGGTGTGCATGATTATTTGCCGTGACGGCGCCGCAGGCGGGATATATTCCCACTAGTTACCACCAAAGTGAGTTGGTCGTAACACTGGTAACTAGGTACTGGGGATAATTTTAGTGTTCCGTACAAAACTTTGTGCATGGAACATTATGGGATCACTTCGGTCTTGCAAATAGGGTATTTGACTGTAATTAAAATAAATTATTGTACACCATGCATTTATAAAGCACCAGAAGATTAATAGAGAAACGTAGACAGCAGTTATTTGTAGACACAATTTCTATTTTATAACCCGTATAAAACTATAAAGAGTAGGTTATTTGATTGTGACGTCACATGCTAGTGTTTCATATAAATTCCATAGTAGAAATTTATTTTTGACAGTTTGAAAAAAGAAACTGATTTGACTAGTAGTTGACTACTGCGTTTTTCTCAGTTGTTCCCACTGGCACAGAATAAATAATAGTACTAAGTACAGAAGACTCACTCTCTAACAAACCGCGTCTGTTATGATCAGCACAGATATGGCCGCTAGGTGGCGACAGCGGATGTACTTTTAGCTACCTGTAGCAAAGCGACGAAATCGCGGAGTGAGCCACGCCTGCCACTGGGTCTTCCGCACGCTCTGGACGTTCGATTTCGACTATTGACCACTCACGTTCGCAGGCGGGTATGTCGTGGCTCCACTTGCCGTCCCGGTTGCACTGCAGCGTGTCGGCACCCTGCAGCCAATAGTCCGGCTCGCACCCGAACGCCGCCACGGAGCCGTACGTGGTGGTCCCGTTGAGCAGCCGGAAGGAGCCTGCGTGGATCTGCGCGGGCGTGCCGCAGTCCACGTACTTGCAGGAGGGCGGCGTGCCCGACCACGAGCCGCCGAGGGTGCACGTCACGCTCTGTCAAACGATAATATAAGTCACTACGGCCGGGCTAGCACATGATTAGCGCGACAGTATCTCGAGGCGAGATAGACGACCCGTCCCTCTTTGATTAACATAGTTAGAATATATATATACTGCATCCCTGAGTTTACTCGTAAATTAAGTACCTAACTTTCACAAATAAACCGGTATTGTAATTAACTCCATTTTGGAGATAATCAATGATTTATTTTTATCTGATAATGCCCCTACGAGCGTGTACACTTGCCTTAGGGCCTGTTTACATATTGATTAGTGTGTATATAGTATGAGTTTATACATTTATTGCTACTAAATGCAAGTACTATTCTGGACGATCAATATTCGAAATGCCATTGATATGTCATACTTTTTACGATTTGTTTTATAAATACCCCGAAGTTAACGGAGTTTAAAAAACACACCATTCACCAATGCATCAACGAATTGTTTCATTGACTTTACTGACATTCGCTTTTCAGCGAGCATTCGGAACCGCCTGGAGCTGACATATTAATTAAGCGGGGAAAGCAGATCAATCCGGGTTGCAATTAATACGTGTCACAAATGAACAAAACCGCAGGCTAGGAGGTCATTGCACCGGCGTTATGCCTGCTCTTATAACATTGCTCTGTGCCCTATAGGTATACACGGGGGCCAACAATTAACTGCATTCCCGTTGCCAAGGAGGTTTTCGGATTATACTGAGCATCTTTTACTATGGGACCAACCCCGAAATCGCGGAAAAAAACGTACCCTCCCATAGAAAATGGACCAGCCAAAATGTATGAAACACCCAAATTTTTTTTTCGCAATTTGGGTGTTGGTTGTTGGTCCCATAGTAAAAGTTGCTCAGTATAAAGTTTATCCAAAAACCTCCCTGGCAACGGGAATGCAGTTATTTTTTAGCCACCCTGTATATTTAATACACGAGCGAAGGACTGTTCCTTAATTAGCACAGTGATCTGTTATTTCCAATAATGCGTCGGTAGACTACTAGAACTTACACGTGTAATTAGGTAAATATATCTACATACCTACCTATATGGGCATATGTATTAAAATTTTGAGTTGTTTCTACTCAGTGTCATTATTTTAAGTGTCGGACTCGCCCACCGAGGGTTCCGTACAATTCGTAATATGTATCTAAACAGGTATGAATTAGCTCCCCTATCTAATATAATAAAGTTGTATAGCTAGACGGCTAGACTAGGAAGGGTGCCTAGATTGCCGACAGACCGTAAGGGCGATGTCATTTAAATCAGTCGTGATTTGTAACCGTGGCCGAATTAATAGTTGGACGTAAACTCAAATTTGATCCGACATATCTGTCTAGCCCAGCTAATTTCCGCCATACGTTGATAGCTCCAGACAAATCTGCCAGAGCTCTGACGGATACATTTTAGACAGCTATTAGCCTGAGAAACAGTAGACGAGCTTAAGTAAAGCTAAATTAGTTCCCCTACTAGACCCAATACATAGTTCTCACGGATTTTGAAGTCGCGTTTATACAAGTTTCTCGCCTCGAAGTAACGAGGCAAGAAACTTCTATAATACATACATGAACTTACAAATTACGTAAGCGTCCGCACCAAAGGCGAAAACCGTCCACATTTTGATGACTGAATGTCTCCGAACAGGTAAAATTGAATAAGATGTGAAAATCAATATAGAAAAATAGTGAGTAGGTACCTAAATAAAATACCGGTCTTATGGCTCCTCTACACGATGGGCCAGCGTCGGCCACTCCAAGGGACGCAGCCATGCGGTAGAATGAGATAGCAATATCACTTGCTCCCTCTAACGCATAAATGCGTCCCTTGGAGTGGCCGGTGCTGGCCCATCGTGTAGAGGAGCCATTACGAGTATCGTACGATATTATCGAAGCGAGTTTTTAGGGTTTCCTACCTAAAGGGTAAAAACGGGACCCTATTAATAAGACTCCGCTGTCCGTCCGTCCGTCTGTCTGTCAGCAGGCTTTAACTATGAAGCGTGATAGCTAGACAGTTGAAATTTTCACAGGTGATGTACAATTTTTGTTGCCGCTATAACAACAAATACAAAAGACAAAATAAAATAAATAATAAAAGTGGGACTCCCATACAACAAACAGTGATTTTTTCGCTGTTTTTTGCGTAATGGTACGGAACCCTTCGTGCGCGAGTCCGACTCGCACTTGGCCGGTTTTTATTTCCGCACAAGTCTAAACAGTTCAGTTTGCCTAGCGATCGCCTATTGCTGGTAATGTCGCTAATCATAAAAATCGTACGGAAACCCTTGCAATGTAAATGCAACTGAACTTGAGTTGTATCCGAATGGGATAAATGTCGATTTCGCACGAATTCCGAGGACTTTTGTTTTGATATGCGTCGACAAATGCGGGGTCGAGTAGTTCACTACATTTCTTATTTAACTCTGATGAAGGTTGCATGCCTTTGAGGGAGGTTTATTATATTAACAATATGATCAAAGGGTCGTTGATTGAATTAATTCGTCTTGATGGATTTTTGCAATATGCAGGATGAGCTCATAATCTAATTTTATAGCGGACTTTAATGGCCAGGCGGTATTAAGCCAATACGCTTGCACCAGGCATGTAACACTCGGTATTTTATATGATAACTGTGCTTGTGGTGGTACATTTGTTTAACTAGTTATATATAGTTTGGCCCAGGACTGTCTCATTTCAAACATAGACAGAGAGAATCATACTGACTTTGTTTCACGCTTTTTCTAGTATCCAAAAGAAAGGGATGAGTAGGTATAATTTTCCCGGTTCTTACTGACTGACAAGTCTTGTTTGCCAGACTCATTTTGGTTCAGTTCCGGGTTCGGAGATCACGCGTCACTTTATTATTACTCGTACATACCTCCGGATGATAAATCCGGATATCCCGTAGTGGTTTTCCACGGAAAAAAATGATAAATTACATGACATGTGAATCTTGTAGCATTGTAGCATCCATACCAATTTCTTTATTGTCAGGACCACTAACTGTTATGACACATACAAACCCCTAAGGATTGATCCATTCATATATAAACGCGGACCGATTCAGGTGCTTTCCGGGACTGATTTTGACCATTTCTAATGTAGTTACTCACCGGCTGCCCAAACAGTATGAATCCATTCTGACAGCTGTAAGTCGCAAGCGAGCCCGCCTTGTGCCCCCCAACGGTCACAACAGCACCAGACACAGGCGGGGGCTCCGGGCACCAGTCGAACAGGCACTTCGGGGCAGATCCGGTCCACAGGCCTTCATCGCCGCAGACTCTCTCCACGTCTCCGACGAGAGTGTGGTTTTCGCGGCAGGAGTAGGTGGCGCGCGCGCCGTGCGTGGTGCGGCCGTCGGTGAGCGTCACGTCTCCATCTTGGATTGAAGGTAGACCGCCGCAGTTTACGTCTGAAGTATTAAAAAAATGTTTATGCAGGGTATAAATAAAAAAGTAGACGTTCACAGGGCCGCATCGCACGCATCGGACGCATCGCACGGTGCGGATCGGTGGACCCACTTGTGTGACTTTCTATACAAAGAATACTAAAATGCGTGCGATGCGTGCTCGTCTAATGAGTGGTTCAACTATGAAAATCGCATCAGGAAAAAGTTTCTCGATGTGACATGCGTAAATAACTTGGTGGGAATAGGGATTGCCTTACATGGTTTCCACTTAAAACCAGTAAACCAATTTGTATGCAGAATATTTACCTACTTTTCATCTCTTAAACTCTGATTGGCGTAGCTGAGCTGTTTTTCTAACATAGTTAATTTACATTAAGCTTACTTGTGTTTGTTTTTATGTGCGTTATTTGTGTTTACCTAAGCCAAAGCTTAGCTAAGCCAAGCCAAGGTGCTCACAAATATCTGAACACGCCTTTATTGTCAAGGTGTTAGAGTGCGTGTTTAGCTATGTATTTTCAGCACGTCGGCCGGTCCGATATATCTGGTGGCTGTACCTAAAAACATTTTAAATAAAAGCCGTATAGTTTTAATTCACTGATGACGGATTCGTGAAATAAAAAAAAAACAACAAACATGTTTGTGGCAACTGACATTTTTCGTTTTCAGGATCATGTGAATGTAACAAACAAATGACTGGTGAAAAACGAAATTCTGTCTGATGCACTCCGAAATAAATAAAGAGCCGGTATAAAGAGTTTTTGAGTTCGTTTATTTGTGTACTAGCTGTTGCCCGCGACTTCGTACGCGTATATTGGTGGTTATATATTCTACATTATCTTAGAACATTATGCAGCAAAATATTGCAGTAGGACGGTTAATCATTTGTCAATTATTAATATTATACAACGCATGAGACTTGTCTTTCACAACCTACGAAGTTTCTAGCCCCTAACTAAATAAAATTGTTCTCGATATAATCTCTCTTAGAAGATTTTCATGTCCTCTATTTAATAAAACCTACTACCTAACTACTTATTTACGAAATTGAAGTTCCTAGCTTTAAATAAAATTTGAACCCTAAGTATATAAACTTTCAGCCCCTTTTAGGGGATAAATTTTTAAAAACGCTGAATTTACTTTTCTTGTATTCTAATAATATGCCTCTGTTCAACTATTCAAGCCCCGTTCTCAGAAAAATGTTTGAACTCCATACAAACTTTTAACCCCTTTTTCACCACCTTGAGATATGAATTTTCAAAAACGCTGAAATTATTTTTTTTCCGTTTTAAAATAATACCTTTTTACGAAGTTTCAAGTTCCTAGCTTAAATAAAATTTGAACCCCGTACAAACTTTCAACCCCTTTTTAACCCTGTTAGGGGATGAATTTCACAAAACGCTGTAATTACTTTTCCTATCTTCTAATAATATCCCCAAATACAAAGATTCAAGTCCCGCGCTCGAAAAAATGTTTGATATCCATACAAACTTTCAACCCCTTTTTCACCACCTTAGGGAATGAATTTTCAAAAACGCTGAAATTAATGTTCTTGTATTTAAATTTAATATCTATTTGCAAAGTTTCAAGTTCCTACCTTAAAATAAAATTTGCACCCCAAGAAGAACTTTCATCCCCTTTTTAACTCCCTTAGGGGTTGAATTTCCAAAAATTTTGCAATTTCTTTATTTTGTAATCGGCTATTATGCCTTTCTAAGAAGTTTCAAAGCATTTGTTATGGATTCAAAATTTCAACCCTGTTTTTAACCCTGTTAGGGGATGAATTTTAGAAAACGCTGAAATTACTTTTCCTGTCTTATAATAATATCCCCATATACAAAGTTTCAAGTCCCACATTCACAAAAATATTTGATCTCCATACAAACTTTCAACCCCTTTTTCACCACCTTGGGGGATGAATTTTCAAAAACGCTGAAATTAGTTTTCTTGTTTTTTAATATAATACATTTTTATAAAGTTTCAAATTCCTAGCTTAAAATAAAACTTGTACCCCATACAACCTTTCATCCCCTTTTTATCCCCCTTAGGGGTTTAATTTTTCAAAATCGCTTCTTATCTCTTGTACACTTTATAAATGCAACCTGGTGTGCAAATTTCAACTTTCTAGCTTTTGTAGTTTCGGCTCTGCGTTGATGAATCAGTCAGTCAGTCAGGACACTTGCATTTATATATATAGATTTATCAGAAATATTTATTCCTATGTTACGGTTTATTTCTATGTAGGTGTCTAAGTATGCACTTATCTATAAGTATGTACAATGTCGTCGTCTATTAGTACTCATAGTACAAACTTTTCTTTTGAGTTTACTGTTACTACAATAATTCTTTATAATTTTATTATTAGTCAGTCCGCACCAGCTTAACAGAAAAGCCTTTTCAGCGCAAGAAACGAATTAGCCAGACATTTCTTTCAAGTATTTTCAATTATTTTACGCCTTCAAGGAAATGCCTTTCTTTAAATAAATGCAATCTGAATGGCAAACAGTTATTCTTCAACATAGACATTTTATATTAAGTACAGTCGTCACCAATTACATCGGAGAAGCCAAAGTACTGAAATATATCTTAACGTGCCGCTATTATCAAGGCGATCGACGACGACTACATACCTTGTTATTATTTCGGTACCAAAAATTAATTGCTTGTATAAGATGTGTCCAGTACAGTCGACTACAAAGAGTGGATACATCTCTTCTTAGTCGACTGTACAATCTAAGACATATTAATTCGTGCTTCGAATTTGACAGCTATTTAATGCAGGCAGCTCAATACATTATAGTATTTTTCAGCCACGATGGGTACGGTGACACGTGTCATCTCAATACAATCATAACCTTAAAATGCAGAATCTCACAAAATTGTATTGATGACACATGTCACCGTACCCATCGTGGTTGAAAAATGCTTTTAGCCGGTAACTGTGGTTGTGAAAAACTGACGTTTTACAATTAATTGTAAAACGATTAATAGCAGAATTCTGCTACCACAAAATATCGCCGTACATTTCCTTGAACTGACAAGACCCCGGGTTCTGAATTCAGAATCTCCTTGTTTACAGCATTATAATTAACTATTTTATTTAAAGCGCTTCCTATAGTGCACTACATCGACTTTTGTAAAGCTTTCGATAAAGTAGACCATGTATATCTTCTTAAAAAACTAGCATTTAACGGAATCCGTGGTAATCTGTTGCGTTGGTTTGCCTCCTATTTAACAAATAGAACTCAAGTCGTAGTTATTAATGGCTTTAGGTCTAACCTTGCCAATGTGACGTCCGGAGTAATTCAAGGCTCAATTTTAGGGCCTTTGTTATACAGTATATTTATTAATGATATCAAAAACTGCTTTTAGAATAGCAGTTTCCTATTATTTGCAGATGATCTAAAAATTTATAAAGTAATAAAAAGGGAAAGTGATAGTAAATTGGTCCAGAAAGACTTAGACACATTTTATAAATACTGCGAACACAATAAGTTGCAATTGGCGACTAATAAATGTATGCAAATTACTTTTACAAAAAACAAGAAAAGACTCATAAACTTTAACTATAAATTAGGTCAAACACAAATAATGAAAGTACAAACAGCTAGGGATCTTGGAGTAATGTTTGACGAAAACCTACATTTTAGCGGGCATATAGATAAAATAGTACGTAAAGCTTATCAAATGTTAGGTTTTGTCATCAGGTCGGCTAAGATATTCAAAAAGGCGGATACGTACCTATTGCTTTATAAAACGTTAGTAAGACCACATTTAGAGTACGCGTCAGTTGTATGGAATCCTCTTTATGCCAAATATGCTAATGCCATTGAAATGGTACAAAAGAAATTCCTGAGAATTATGCATAAGAAACTTACAGGAAAAAAGATGCCGTACAAAAACTTGCTAAAGCACTACAAATTATCATCATTGTCAACGCGACGAATAATGTCCGATGCTATGGTACTTTACAATATATGTAGAAGTGAGTACAACAGCAGCGAGCTGATACAACTCATGCGGTTCCGGGTGCCGCGTAGCGGGGCGCGCTCCGCCGCCCTGTTTGCCGTGCCCACGTGCGCCACCAACGCTGGTGTACGAGCGCCGCTGCGTCGCATTTGTGACACATACAATAAAAGTCTCGTCTCCGTCGACATCTTCAACACTAGCAAAATTCAATTTAAAAAGCAAATCCTTGGAATAATTCAAGAAGACTGTTAGTTAATGGTATAAGTAGGTAAGTATAGCCTTAAGATATAAGATACTACAAATTGTTTGTTTTTTACTAATGGTTCGTGCCAATAGAAAATGTCTATTAATAATTGTAAACTGAATTTAACTGTGTATCTCGGTGAGAACTGCTAGGGAGGAAAATGCATGTTTTAGTATGTAAGTTAGTTCTTAATCGAATTTATGTACATTTTACTCTGTTGTTCTCTTAATAAATAAAATAAAATAAAATACATGAATTGAATTCCATGGAAATATCTATTTTACAAGCTCTTATTTAATTTGTAATGTCTGTGAGTTGCTTTTGTTTCGTTCAAACAATAACTCAAAGCAATGCAATCTGACGAGTTGTACAATGTACAGTCAACTGCAATAATATGTTACTCTCCGAAGGCCGCAAAAATATGTGACACGCTCTTATTGCGCTACAAATTAGATCGTGTCAGATATTTTTGTGGCCTTCATTGTGTAACATATTATTGCAGGCGACTGTAGTTCGATTGCGCGCTCATAAAATATTAGTAAGTAAACAAAATGTCTGTTTACTAATATTTTTTGCATAAAAAAAATCCGTAATATAAATCAAAGGGAAAGATACCTAAGTAAATTGCTCTTCAAGATATATTATAGCCTCGTCCTGCCCACAATTCAAACCAAAGTATTCGGAAAATAGAGTAATTCTTTGTATTTCGCGCCTTTTTCTACTGACAAGATTTGCTTGACCATCTATATCTTTGTCTTACACTAGTACTAGCATCCAAAAGAAAAGGATGAGTTTTTTTATTGGTTTGACCACTATAGACAATTTATAAATGAAAATAAAAATTTGGGGTAGCACTTACATTTACAATTTGGCGCAGCGCCCGACCAGAATCCGTCCTTCTTGCACTCCCTAGTGTTGTCTCCCACCAGCATGTGGCCCTCGGGGCAGCGGTACGCGATGGAGGCGCCCACCTTATAGCTGTCTCCCTCTATCGTGGTGTTCAGCAGCTTGTCCGGGCTGCCGCAAGTCGGCGGCACTGGAAAAACGGTTACGTTTAAAATTTCGAACTCGCTTTCGCTATTGGAATCATTAGCAAACGGAAAAATTACAATCGCTGGAAATCGCATGCTCAACACATTTCAAATACTTAGTGTAAGGCCTGAGTGGACGCTCATGTTGGGCGTGCAGCGGGGCGGGACGTGCGGCGTGCATGTCAAACAAATGCAAACGTATAGGAGCGGCCTTAGTGCACGCTGCTCAAATCACTTTTGAGCCCGACGCCACGCTGCACGCCCCGCCGAACGCTCCGCTCCGAGCGTCCACTCAGGCCTTACACTTAAAGTTAAAGTTAATATTTAATACGCTAGCATTTGCACTGCAATCGCGGAGTTTCGAACAAAAAGGTTACATTTATAATAACGGTTTCTGATTAATAACTAATCTAATAGATATAGGTACCAGGTAGAATTAAAATTGATAACGACATTTTTATTATCAGCATCACTATACACTAAATAATATTACGCTGGCTAATTGGATGATATAATTAAAAAAACAACAGGATCTGAGTGAAAATTTGAAAATACTCAATTTTATTCGTAAATGAGATAAATAATATTTATAGCTTGATTTACAATAACGCAATAGGCTTTTATTTTAATTAGGTACCTATGTTTTATTCGCTTTGCAAAAGCAAGTATAAAAAAACCATAGTTAAACTACCATAATACCCTGTCTAATTTATTAGTAGTGCGACGAAAATCGGAATGTCAAGTGCGATTGGAAGTATTGAATTAAAATAAAATAAGTTTTTGGCAAAAATTTCATTGTTGGTATTATTACTAAAAACCCCTCACAATTATGTTTCGTTGTTTTATCACAGAGTTCCTATGGCTACCTCCTGTCTCCATCATCAGATCAGCTCGATGGTACCATAACATTGCATTGTCACCTGAGTTACATGTATATGTAAATTTTCAGCTTCATTGGAAGTCGGGAAGTGGATAAAATTTAACTTGACCCTTACAAAGATAGTTACATACAGACCCGTAGATACATAGGTACAGTCACCAGCAGAAGTTGCTAAGCGGGCGAGGTGTTCAAAATGATCTTGACGCGAAACCGTTACAAATTGTTAAAATAGAAGACCTCTGTGTTTGAATATCTTTCCGCAAAATTATTATTTTAGACTTTAGAGTTTAGAGCAGCGGTCGTCAACCGGCGGCCCGCAACCTCTCACTTGCGGCCCGCAACCTCTCACTTGCGGCCCGCAAGCCCCCCTGGCTATTTTGTATGTAATATTGATAAACGACAATCTGCCGTATTCGAACTTCAAGATATTCACAAGAGACGACACGTACTAGATCCATTCTAGATACGTTATAGATTTCAACTAGTTCTCTTTTGCAGCGCAATTCGGGCAACCAATGTCACTTTTACGTTAGATAGAGTTAGATATCTATTAGATGTGAATTGGATCTCTAAGTCATATCTTGTGGAAATCGTTCAAGATTATCTCCAGAATCGCGGAAATGTCAAATTTGACAGGTTAGATCCTAAAAATATCGTTATCGTATCTTGGTGATGTCTAAAAGATATCTTATAGATATCTGTTTCAAAATCTGAATCGGGCCCAATGTCTGATGTCACAAATATTAACAAAGTGCGGCCCGCGTCAACTTCGTTAGTACTATGTGGCCCTTGGCTGCTAAAAGGTTGCCGACCGCTGCTTTAGAGCATAGACACACGACATTGAGATGTAATGACGTTAAATCGTTGACCAATACTGTACGATGCAATACCAATACTTTAAAATTTATTGCAAGTCTGGCTTGTGTTGATCTTAGAAATGAGCTCTGTTACTTCTACCCAACAATAATACTGTGATTGGAAAGAAGTAAATATGAACTAGTAATACCTACTTGTATAGGCGCCGTCAGATATCGGAGCGGCCAAAGTGCTCTAATATATCTATACTCGCACTGACAATAGAGAGTTTTGTGAGCGCTCCGATATATCTATTGGACAACTAGTTTAGGTGCATTTGGGTAACTTCGAAAACGGAGTAATTATAAAAATTGCAAATATCTAGTAAACTAGATGCACTTTTTACTGGAGCAACAGTAAACGAGATGCCTTAGTAAGCGATGTAGCAGCGTAAGTCTCCCTCCGTCCACTAGGAATACTAGGATCCATTTGATAGGATCCATTATGGATCCGAGTGGACCTTCATCAAGTATCAAGCAGGTACTACCCATTTTCAAAATTATCCCGCTTTCGAAGTTACCTCAATGCACTTTAACATCTAATACCTTTAAACGAGCAATTCTTGTTTATTTATTTATTTATTTATATATATATATATATATATATTTCGTGGATCTCGGAAACGGCTCTAACGATTTCGATGAAATTTGGTACATAGGGGTTTTCGGGGGCGAAAAATCGATCTAGCTAGGTCTTATCTCTGGGAAAACGCGCATTTCCGAGTTATTATATGTTTTCCGAGCGAAGCTCGATCACCCAGATATTGTTATTTAAATATCAAACATACTTAAGGTGTTAAAATCGTCTTATAATAAAACTTCGCTTGAGCAGCTCTTTCGCATTGCATTTATTATAATACATATTTAATATACTAAGCCAAGTGCATACATTCGTCTACAGCTGTCAAAAATGTTCTATGTAAACTTTAAGACCTAATCATATTTTAGGATTTAAAAACCAGCACTACGCAGTTCTGGTCGCCGTTCATCAAGATTATAGGCCAGACACACTTATGACCCAGGCACACTTAGGTACTTGCCCTTACCCATATACCATCGCGTAGCACATTCGCGTGAGGCGCAAATGCATAAAACGTTCGATATGTACCTAGAGAGACACTCACTGTACTGGCAGATCCAGTGCAAGTAGTCCAGGTTGCACCCCACGTCGTTCCACAACCACGCGCGCCCGCCGTCCAGCACTACGCAGTTCTGGTCGCCGCACACCCAGATTATGGGCCAGACACACTTGACACAGGCACACTTACTTGGCCTTACCCATATACCATCGCGTAGCACATTCGCGTGAGGCGCAAATGCATAAAACGTTCGATATGTACCTAGAGAGACACTCACTGTACTGGCAGATCCAGTGCAAGTAGTCCAGGTTGCACCCCACGTCGTTCCACAACCACGCGCGCCCGCCGTCCAGCACTACGCAGTTCTGTTCCCCGTTGTAGTTATTCGGCTGGTCTTTGCCCCATGCCGGCTTGGATACCACTTCGCCTGAGAATAAAAAAGGAAATTAACCTTATTTGTGTATGATAATAATTAATAATTCTGACTGAATTTTTACGTCGTCTTTTTGCATTTTTTTCCTGAGCATGTTTTGTTTTAATTTTTTGTTAATTTATTTAGAAAACAAACAGCCTTTTACAAATAAGTCTTACAAAAATGACTAAAAATAGGCCTAAAGTTTCATACGTTACTAAGTTGAATATTACAATGAAAAGTAAATAGGTTACTTAATTATAAATTACCCGTAAGTATAGTTGTGAGTACAACACGCAAATAAAGTAAGAAAACAATGCAAAATATTTACTTGAAACAATTTTTCAATTACTAGTAAACAAAATATGCCGAATGTTGTTCTTGAAAACGGACAACGAACGGATTTTTGTACCTACTAACCCCCTAGTTTGTAAGCTCTACTAATAAAAATGTGTTCAAGTGTTTGTTACACGAAAATAATTATTCAATTATAAAATTCAGTTTCGCTGTCAAAGGATAGACTGACATAGTAATAAATATATATCATAATTACATTGCGCAAAATTAAACCACCTACGTCCAAAAAAATATTACAAAATAATACTTAATATTTGTAGATAGATAGAATTTCACAAATAATAAAATGCATGTTGTACAGACTGTAAAGGTACTTTTACACGGAATTTCAGGTGGAATTCAGGAATATTTTCCAGTATGCAGTGCAGTGGACTGGAGAGGTTGGCGGAATGTTACATAAACATTTTACCTACGAGTTACAATCGAACAGCTTCGAGTATTATATTTCGAAGAATGTTAAATGAATATATAAAATAGATGGATTTATTAAAACAAATAAAGACTGTTGTTACCTACATGTAAAAAAGCTCCGTTGCATGTAGATATTAGATATGTATGGTTTACAAAAACGCATTAATTGCATTGACATTGGCAACTTTTCGTTTTAAATAGTCATAAAAAATAAATTATAAATGGCCAGGATTTATCAAACTTCTCAGCAAAGTAATAAACCAATTCCGTCAGGTAGGCGCGATATACGTCCCATAGAAAGTTCGAAATTTCGTGCGTTTTCCTACTGACCTTTGACCGGCTATACATGCATTACTCAGTACCTCTACTATAAAGCCTTAGCAAAGTCTTTAACATCTTGTCTGCGTATAATATGGATACTGAACGAATTTTTACAAACTACACTTCACTTATGCCTTTGTACACACTTGAGTATGCTGCATCCATCCTAACGCATCGTCTTATCTGCCTCATACATCGCTGGTTGTGGTGCAGTTATAGTGTGTCAAAGGTCTGTTTGATTTCAAACATAGATAGAGAGAATCTTACTATCTTTGTCTAACACTAGTACTAGCACCCAAAAGAAAAGGATGAGTATAGTTTTTTTTGTTCCTATTTACTGACAAGATTTTGTTGACCCAGTATAGTAACGTAAAAATATGTTACGAGCGTTTAGTTATAAGATAAGTATTTTGTAATGCATTTCTACCCACTATAAAAATAACATGTTTTCGCGTACACTGTATACTTAGTCTTAGTTTTAACATGTACATTTTCTCATGTAAGTGTATCTTGTAATTCTTTACGAGAAATAAAGTTTAAACAAAAAAAATATCATCCTTTCTTATTCGAGAACGATTTTTTGAACGAGGTTTGAACCCACGATTTTTGACCACGAACATATGAATGCTGAGTCCATCCCTTTTGTCACACCATTGTTGTAGATAGACTTAAGAATTTATGCTATTGTTTAGGTTAATTGTTGCTGGTCTCAGATCTACATGTCTATTTGTTTGTTTTTCTTTATCGTTTGTGTATTCTTGTATGTGTGTGGCAATAAACAATTCTTATTCTTAAAGGTTAAGACCTAGAACTGGATGCTCACCGTCAACCCACTTCCAAGTCCTGGACGTGAGCCCAGGTTCCTTCTGCGCGCCGATCCACACCAGCTGGGTCTTCAGCTGCGCCTTGCGCCGCTCCAACTCCTGGATGAGGAAGCTGGAGGTTGCTCCCTGCAACATAGATGGCGATAAGTAAGCAGCAAACATTGATTTATTGCAAGATCCTTAGGAAAAACCGTGTTCCAAATAAGTAGGTTAGTAAATATTCTTTATTGCACCAATAATTTTGCGCCAAGTTTGGCGGCGTACCGTTATATGCTTTGTAGTTAGCAAGAAATACCTCGCTATGCTGTGGGCGCCTCGCCTCAACAAGGCTGCCTAGCCATGCAATTCCTACGTCTAGCAACGACGCCTCGTACGAGTATCAAGGATGCTTTGCCATACTGTGGGCGCCTCGCCACGTTGGGGTTCCTAACTGGAACCCGAGTATGTAGTCCCCGCCGCGTGCGTCTGGCACTGCCGTCATGCCTCGTCGAAGCTGCCTCCTCATACTGTAGCTGCGTCGCCATGAGCTCTTACCTGGAACCCGTGTATGAGGTCCCCGCCGTGCGTCTGGCACTGCCGTCTTGCCTCGTCGAAGCTGCCGCCCCGGGCCACGTTGAACTCGTAGCAGTTGCGGGAGAACGCGGCCAGCTCCACATCGTCGGGCAGTCCGACGGGCGCGCACCGGTCGTTAGAGAATTCTACAAATGAATGAAGTTGTGATGAAACAAATGATCTTAGTTTTGATCTACTCGTAAACAATTTTCAGATCAAAACTAAGATCTGGAAGGGGACTGATTACTGTAAGAAGCTGCTGATGTCAGGTAACAACCAAAATTGGCTTAGGTGCGCACGGCCAACAAAAAACACACACACACACACACACACACACGGAAACAACGGCTTTCGTACAGAAAGTACGAAGCGTCAAACTGCAGACTGAATATATACCTTCTGTGGTGAAGACTTCAACTTCGCACAGCGAGAGCGACCCCTCCACCCCGACCAGCTGTAGGAACACATGCTGGCCGACCAGCGGGCGCGCGCAGGTGAACGTCTTCGTTACTCCCTCCTCTGAAACACGACAACCATTATAGACTACATGACAAATTTTCATTTATTGTAGGTATCAATCAATCAGGTTTGTTTTTAGGATCAAATGTCTCTATGGGACCCATTGCATTAAAGCAATACAAAAGTCAGAAATGATAGTCAAAGTCCGACAGTTGTACTTCACTCGCGAAACGCCCGGAACAAATTGACATATGAACGTGACGTCAAGGTCTCTGTGAGCGCATCTTGAAGTATGAACAAAACAAGAAAATTGCGTTTTTGTCGGTGAAATATTGCGTTTATGTATAGTTGATGCTATACAATCTTTTTTTGGGTAAAATGTGAGGAATCGATTATTTCGTTTTTAGAAGTTAAAAAAAAAAACTTTAGTTTTGAAGTTTTCAGGTGCTGTATTTTTGTATTATAAAATTGTGATTAATTGCACATTTGCTATCTATTTTACTAGATTTTGTTACAAAATTCAACATGTGTCATTATCCCTATTATACACCATTATCAGTGAGTGGAGGGAACCTACACACGATAAACCTTAAGTTAAAGTAGGTATACCTACAACTGATCAAACGGCCAATGATAATAAAGATGAAATAAGAGCTACCGAGCCCGCCACAAGAATGGAAACAAGCTATTATGACCTGATTTTTGCTACGCATTGCCAATTAGAAAACAAAATATGTAGTAAAAACGATAATAGAACATTTTAACCCTTTGACCGCCGTTGGCATGTATACAAGACAACGATAGAACGATACACTGACGCCGCTGTCTTGTATACAAGACAAAAATTCAACCGCTCGGTAAATGTGGAAAAAATATCAATTATATATTTTTTTACACTCATGTTAATGTTTTAGGTCCTTGTTTAAAAAATAATTGCATTTATTGCAGCTATAGAAATCCATTCTTTTATAATAAGGCTCTCAAAAAAATTGCTCCAGATTTCAACGTTTTTCTTGTTCCTCGTCGCCGTTGTCTTGTATACAAGACAGCTAGGGATGGGAATGTTAACTCGATATGAGAATATTCAAAATAAATATCAAATCGCAAATCTGGTTTTATTTAAGCATTTGAACACTTGTTAAATGCCAATTGGTGGTAACTAGTAACTAGAATACGTAAAACGAGACGAGAGAGACAGGCATTAACTAAAGCTGAAGTTCAGGGAGCTTCTTCAGCTGTTGATAGTAGAATCAGACAAGTAAATCTGTCCTTGTGGTTTATTTGCAGAACAAAAGATTCATTTTAAGATAGTGTAGTGGGAAGTGATACCCTGCAGTGACCGCTTCGCACAAGAATGGTACAGGCGGACGCTAGGACTATATAGTCAGTGTCGCCTAACTATGAGAATGTTATATATTTGAAATTGACGAAAAATTGTCATGGCAGGGAGGATGTAATACGGGAACTGAGAAGCTCATCTAAGGAACATGTCGAATGTGAAACATGCATTCCCGAACATTTCCGATCCCCACCCTTTTCCAATATTATTGTTCTTCACTCATTGACAATTCAATTAACCCACGTGCAATTTTCACCAATACAGTTCCGGTACTTACATTTATATTATCGACACACGATGCGCGGCTCTAACGTTACGCTTATAAAGTTTACGTACCGACAAGCGCTTACGCCGTTGACCTAGAGACTATTATTACTTAATCCGCGCGGAAACAGTCCTTGTCGGTCTGCACTGCGGACAGTCCATGCGCGCCGTTGTCTTGTATAAACGACTTCTTGTACAGCCTAGTGCGGTGATATTACGTCATGAATCGATATTGTTTAGTGGTTGTTTTTAATGATAAAGACCTTTATTTTGAACATTGTCGTGTGTAAAAAATATGTTAATTTTTGGCATTTTCGAAATAAATTAAAGTTGGATAAGAACAAAGCCAAATTGAGAAGATTTTTACCATAATTTGTAAATATCGATATCACTATTTGCAATCCCTAAACTTTTTATTAGTTGTTTACTTAAAATTTGCTCTGGCGTGTGAGTGAGCGTCTTTGCGGACTAGGTCCGGCGGCCAAAAGGTTAAAAGTAAACCACTGATATTAGGTTTACGATAATTGTCATTTCAACATTTAAAACGGCGATATGTAGGTCCAAATTACAATTTTTTTTATCTTTTTTACAATATATTACGATGTCTGATTACTTAAGGTGTATTTATTAACTTTAAAATACAATAGGCAACCGCCTATTGAATATACTTACTCTCTTTGGCCTATTATAAGTTTTTGGTTACAAGTACACAATAATAATAATATAATGAAAACAACGTTGTTTCCATGGCCTGGGGTTAAGTAATATGCGGCGAAATGAATGGTTTCGGAGGTAAGAGTAAGATAAGGCAACCGGTACGCATCTTACGTAATTTTTTAGATAAATTAAATAAAAATCTAAGATTCCTAGTGGAAAAATAACGACATCTGCGTACGAAAGAAAAAAACTGGCGTACAATGTCAAATGCAGGTTGCAGCGGCACGTTTATTTGTCTTGCGTAGTCTTCTTAATCTGTCAGATCTACACTTGTGCTATTTTTATGGTTTATGGTTTAAGAACTTTATTCTCAAAAAGAATTTACAAAATTCGCTTACTTGAGAATACAATTTTTATAATATATCTTAGGACTAACGTGCAGACAAAGTCAAATAAATAAGTAATCATTATTTCATTAAGTACAAAACATTAGTTTGGTTACAAAGTGGGTAGAAATACGTTACTAACCGGCTCGGATAGCTTAACTCGTGCAGTTAAATATGGTGCATTCCCGACGCTTACCAAGCGCTTTTTACGTAACGTAATCTATAAACTGAAATAGTTCTTCATATAGTTTCAGTTTATTGAACCCGCCGTCAAAAAGTCACTCCTTCACAAGTTCTATGAAAGTTACTAAGTAAAAATAACATTTTCGGTTTTGGTTCATAAAAATATAAAAACAGAGATATATAATACCTACTAAATTAAATTAACTAAAAATATGACTTATTTACAAATAAAAAATGGGAGCTAGCTCGGCGTCAGATGGAAGGGTGCCCAGAAGGCTGGTGGCGTTGCCGCGCTGAATGGCGATGCCGATTCGTTGGGCAAGGAAGTAACCAGCCCTCTGGTCACCCGTAGCATCAGTGAGACACTTCGCTAACTCCTTAAATATGCAGTGTGCTCCGGGTCCCCAAGGCCCGAGGGTCTCCACCCCAAACGGCTCAAACTTATGTTTGTAAATACTTACATAAATTCATAATAGGTAGGTAGGTAGGTATATTTATATTTAAACAAGCATACTTATAAATGTGTAAAGTCTAAGACAAAATTTGAGTTTCAAATTTGACAGCTATTGTATATTGCGGTTTACGGCTCCGTTATAATGCGGTCCTACCTATCAGGTTTTTCAAACTTGACATTGAACAATGCAGGTACCAACCACTAAACATAAATATAGTGCCTTCTACTTCTTAAAAAAAATGGTTTTCATAAAATTTATGATAACTTCGCCAATGTCAAGTGTCCTGACATTGTTTCGTAGTTTTTTAGTAAAATGATAGCTGGACTTTACCAATAGCCACGATGGATTGCCGGGTTTTGACTAAAGAATGGTTAAACGCGTTTTTTGTAAATTTTTCTTTCGACTTAAAACATGTTAACACGCCAATGCGGTATTTCTTGTGCTAAAGTATCTAATTATATTCAGCATTAGACCTCTAGCTGTCCTGCTAATATCTAATACCCCTCAATAAATCACTCAAATAGCAATTTAAAGTTATTTCTCGTACGTTTTTCCGACCAGTTTATAACAATGTAAAAAACAGGCGGTAATAATGCATAAATTATATAATGGTTGCCCACAAAGCAAAACATTTTACATAATTCGTACTGCACAGTCAAAATATACAGTATTTGATGTCGACGATAACTTAAGCGCAAGTCCCCATGACGACTGAAGTAGACGGTGCTGTATACAGTGAACGCATATTTTCACTGGCTGTATACGACATCTTATTTTTTGTTATATCAATGGTAGGTAGATAAACTGTCAAACGTAACACTATCCTTTAACGCCAAAGGCTCCTGCAGCTGCGGCTTATAAGGCTTCGGGCACTCCATCCTGTTAAACGACCCATTCACCACCATCGAATCCTGATCTATATAATCAACGTAAGTTTCGCTGCTTGACTACGAAAGAATTTCCTTTACTTCGCTAACTTCATTCTCAATTTGTTTTTCATCAGTCTGAGGGTTTTCAAAATAATCCGGCTTTATAAGCTTCACTGGTTTTTCATCAGGAACTACACCGAGCTTGAGCAAAGTTGCTACAGCGACGTTTTTCTGCCTTCTGGTTTTAAGAGAATTGTCAGCCAACGACGCTATGATTGTGTATTTTACTTTATCTTGTAGCTCTTTTATTTTTTCTGTTTTGGGTCATTTGCCTTTTTGGAAGACAATTTGCAGGTTTGCCTTTTGGTGTTTCTTCCTGAGTAGTTTGTGATTCAGGTTGCACAGTCTTGATATTTGCGTTGGCCGTTTCATTGCGTTCTGGAACATCTTTTATACTTTTGCTCTTAAACATAATGATATTATTAAATGTTGGTATTTCTTGTTTAGTTTCGCAAGTAGTTGCGTTGATTTTGTCTTCTTGTGAATCTTTAGCACTTTTTGTTTTAAATATATTATTATAAAACGTTGGTAGTCCATCCTGTTTTATTCCGCTAAGATTTGGTTGAGATGTAGCTACGTTTTCATTAACTGGTCTATTATTTCTAGTTCCATGAAAATTATTATTTTTCTTTGGATAATACTTTGGAACATTTCTATTACAGTTAAAGCTACTGCCTGGAACATACTCTGCGGCGTTAGGGTTCAGCTTACTTATTCTAATTTCATCTTTTGCTCTATTTCGGAAAAGCGTCAATGTCTCGTTAGTATCCCTAGTATCGTCTTTTGAGCATGGTCGAGATGCCGGCCAGGTCTGGGACCGTGCCGCCATCTCCGGACGCCCCGTGGCCTCTGAAGAAGTAGCTCATCTCATACTCATTGGGTATTTCATGGCGGATAGGCGGAGGCCGTTCCCCGGCCACTACATGTTAGTCCAGGTCCTTAATCCCTGTCCGGCGCCCGTTCACTTCGCTGAGGTCCTTCAGGAGATCTACCTTAGTCCGCCAGCCGCTCATTTTGGCACTTATTTAAAGATGAAATCCACTTACGCGTACAACACTTAATCTTATTCGGCGAGAAATTACTAGAATGTTATAACGTCATTGTTTATTATAAAATACCAATAATAGTAGTTTATGCAACAGTGATATAATAAGGGTTCTTAAAATTCAAGGGTCGAAGTTACAAAACGAGACGTAGTCGAGTTTTGTAAAAAAAGACCCGAGAATTTTAAGAACCAATTATGAGCTGTTGCATACATTACTTTTTCTATGACAGCTGCAGCAAAAAAAAAAAAAAGTTATTATTAAAAAAAAGAGTTATTATTTAAAAAAAAGAGTTATTATTTAAAAAAAAGAGTTATTATTTAAAAAAAATTGAGTTATCATTTTAAAAAAAAAGAGTTGTTATTGTAAATGAAAACATACCTCTTTCAATCAAGATGATCGGAACTTGTATCTTTAAAAAAAATAAAGCGGTTGTATTATACTCATAAGATGACTGCTAGCAGTCATCTTATGAGCCTATAGACAAAGCATTCAAATGACATTGCTTTAGATATCACTGTCAGTCATTTAATTGACACATTTAAGTGCTGGAGTAGAAAAAATAATATATTAAAAGGAAACGAAATTCTATTTGCCTTTTTGGAAGACCGTTTGCAAGATTTCCTTTTGGTGTTTTGACTTGTTCTTCCGGACTAGTTTGTGATTCAGGTTGCACAGTCTTTATATCGACCGATACCAGCTCAAGTGCCAATATTTTTACTTGTCATTCCCACAACCAGTTTTTAAAATTTAAATTAAGTATAAAAACAGAAAGAAACTTGGAAAAAGTTATCCCGCGCTAGGATTCGATCCTCAGACCTTCATCTCTGTAGTCAGAGCGTCGCCCGTTGAGCTAAGGATCCAGTTAACAAATTGAACGAAATAGTCGACCAGTTTCGGCACACAACCGTGCCAGCTAATATACGTCACAACTGACCGACCCTACGGTCTATTTTCAACTTTAACATAACAACACTACACAATACAGTTTTGTGCAGGTTATTAATTAAGCTGCTATACGCGTCATGTCCCCGACCAAGTAGACCTTTTTGTGGAATGTCTCCATGTCGCTGAAACCTGCAATAGCTGTCATATTCGAAGCACGGACTTTTTACACATTTAATACCACGATCAATGAATCTTTGCTACAAGTTGACATTCTGGTTTTATTTTAATACTTTATCTGCGACACAGCTACGCGTTACTGGTTAAATAGTTCAAGAGCTGTTGCGAAATAACCTAATAAGATACTCAGTAACAGGCTCCAGTGGACTTGACTGGATGAAATGATATGACAGCTCACAAATTAGAAATTATTTGTTAGACTAAGGGTCGGTTGCACCAAACCGCCTGTCACCGTTAAAGCGTTCGCTAAATTTTATTGTATGGGAATTTTCATAGTTCTCCGCCGAGTGATGTTGATCAGTCAGTCAAATGTGGTTGGTGCAACTGGCCATTATAGGGGCCGTGCGCGTTGGAGAATCGGCATGATGTCAAGTGCCATTGGAATTTTGATGTCATTCGTGTCAGTCTGTCAGCCAAGGAGAGCTTTTTTGAAGATAAACGTTTATAGTAATAGCTTCGTCTATGTATATTCCGTCGCTGATCTCCATATACGAACTTGCACCTAAAGTGTTCTTAACTTTTAAAAACAGTAACCAGGGCACTTTATTCGAATAACGAAGAAAAGAGGGTAATGATATTATTTAGTTCTTGCTTATTCAAAATATATACTAGTTAGCTATATTTCCTTCATTTTGTTAATGTATTATTTTAATTGGCTATTTCGTATTCCGCTGCAATTTAGTTTGTTAGTTTTAGTTAATCATCGTTATCTTAAAAGAGTAGGTATTTTTATTTTATTATAATTACCAATTCCATTACCTACTACTTGAGGTTATTAATTCAAGAATATATAATTAACAAATCTGACATAAATTGTCTACATTGAGAAGCAACCCTTTTTAAGGTTCAGTACTAGTAAATAGTATAATAATAATATAACACCCTTATAGTTTCGCCATGTCTGTCCGTCTGTCTGCGGCTTAGCTCAGTAAAAATTATTTAGGTTAAACAAGTAGGTACATTATACGTAAAGTGGCGTAATTTTATTATTTTTGGCTGTGTAAAGGTAAACAATATTTGTCTTGTGGTGAAAATTCTTTTTGGTGTGCTTAAAAAGTCCACCATTTGTATCGTATCGTGTATTGTGCAATAAATAAATTATAATAAAAACTAAGATATTATCTGAAGTGTACGTCGCAACAGCAAGTGTAAAGATTCCCGGCGTTCACATTCCACTTTCCTCGTTATGGCTCTGTGGGAAGTACGTAAATCAATTGACAATCGTAGAAAAGGTTTAGAAAGCGAGCGTGGCTTTCGTTTTACGGTTCAACATTTCCCGTAATTAACTAATCATGCTGACTCTTTTTATCTTCAAGGGTCAGAAAGTAACAGGTTTCTGTAATGTAAGTTGACACTATTAACGCACAATTTGCAAGCCTTATTACCTATATAAAGGTTATCGACTGCAAATGTTCTAACTTCTAACTCTGTTATTATTACGTTTGGAACTTTAATTGTATAATAAAAGGTTTGGTATTTTAAAACGGTTGCTTTTGGAACACTCTAGAGTTATATGTTAGATAAAAAAAGGATAGAGAGTCGTTATCTTTAGTAATATTTTTATTTGAAACTACATAGCTTCTGCCCACAACTTCGTCTGCGTGGAATGATGTCGAACTATCCTAATGTTATTCATCGGGCATCCAAACTATCTCCATACCAAATTTCATCTTCATTAATGAGTTAATACGTATACTTATATAATTATAAATCTTTCATTTATTTACTTAAGAATTTAATATCTGGGAGACCTAGCTTTGCTCGGAAAACATAAAAACTCAAAAATGCACGTTTTCCTACAGATAAAACCTAGATTGATCGATTTTTCGCCCCCGAAAACCGCCATACCTATAGCAAATCTCATCGAAATCGTTAGAGCCGATCCCGAGATTCCCGAAATATAAATAAATATAAATAAATAAATATACAAGAATTGCTCGTTTAATGGTATAAGATGTACCATATCAATTTTGAGTAATTCCTGAAAAATCTGATTCCCTTGGCCATACATATAAATCGCAAATTTGGCAAATTAATAAGGAGATTCCGCTTTGTTAGTATCTAATTTTTTGTGACTGTGTAAGCCAAGTTCCATCTATGTACAACCAAGACTGCTTAGCGGAATCTCCAAGGAATTTGCGAATAGGTATATAGTATATATATAGCCAGGGGAATGAGATTGTTGAGGAATGACCATTTTGCAATCCGTCAAGGCCGGATTAGCCATGTAGCCAGTTAACAGTGTAAAACTCTTGAGTCACTGAGCTATTGCAGGCAACGAGTCCCTAAATAGCACATTGATTAGTCTAACAGCAGTGGCATATAAACCTAATTTAATCATGGACTGACCCAGTATTCCCATGAGAATCGTGCACAAATCGCGCCAATAAAAAACATCATTTTTTTCGTTACCCAAAGAAAGATAATTTTTGCATAACGCTTTCATCACCGACTGTACTTTTCTTTAACAGTCACACAGACAATAAACGTAATAAATTCAAACTAATGCGATTGCGTTGTTTTATCAGGAGTTTATGGCCACCTCCCGTCACCAAACTTCAAAATATGTGCAAAATTGGTTCAGACGTTTACTTGCATTGGAACATTGTAAGTAAAATAAAATCTTAATAAAAAAAATCTCCGCCATTATCAGAGAGAGCATGGGAACAACTCGTGTGACATAAATCGTGTCTGTAGTTCCCAACAGTACTAAACCAGCATAAACAAGATCCCGAACAGGAACATTTACGATGGACCGCGAGGTCAGACTTTACTGGTTAATTGAAACTGATGGTAACAGCCATTAACAGCTCGGCTTTCAATCCGAGTGACTGATTCATATCAGTGTTGAGTAAGAGCGAAAGAAAACGGTGTAACTGGGGCTTATTGTGAACCAAAGAGTTGTTGATTGTACAGTCGCATCAGATATATCGGAGCGGCCAAGGTATTCACAATATCTGAATACGCACTCTAAGGCCCTGACAATAGAGGCGTGTTCAGATATTTGTGAGCGGCTTAGCCGCTCGGATGTATCTGATGGCGACTGTAGGTGTAAAATGTAAGAAAAAGTTCTGCCGAGCTAGTCAGTTTAAGTGAGTCGCTTAACTTCAAACTCGGATAAATACCCTCTTAGGAGAAATCTACCCTATTACCTTTTAGGGTGCATATAATTATTATCATACTGAAAAATATGTATGTAACGCTCTTGTGATGTAATAAAATCACTCCAAAGTATCGTTGTGTTGTCAATGACAACTTGTCATATCAGAGACAGCGAATTCTTTAAATAAGTAAAGGTAGGTGCGTTACAGAGTAAATGTGTTATTTGATATTTCCACCATTTTCATTAGCGCTCTTTCAATGGATTTCACCACACTTGAGAGCATTACCCTCTTTTCACTGTAAATATAGGGCGATGAAAAGAGCGGCTTTGTTTATGTTCTTACTATACCTACAGGTGCTCCGTTTTAGGTGGTCTTATGAAATAGGTATCGGGTTAGGGATAGTATGAGTAAGATGCTTATATTTAACCCAATTTTTGATAGCGTAATACGAACATGAATGTATGGTGGCTAGAAACACAGATATATGTAAATAAAGCATAAAATTATAGCTAAAAACGGAAGACTGAATAAAAGTAACCGTTTTTATTGATTTTGATTACAGTTACTTATTTTACAATTAGTAAAAAAATATCTATTGCATTAAGGCATTCAATAAATAGGTCTACTTTATCGAGATCGTGACACGTACCTATTATGTCAGCTATTTTAACAACCTGCAGTGTATTTAAAACTATCATAAATCGGTAGGTACCAAAATCAATACCTCCCAATACCATTCCGCAAAATAAAACGCCTGCTGCCTGTAGCCGATGCCAATTACACTACACATAATATATTAGTAAAAACCGGCCAAGTGCGAGTCGGACTCGCGCACAGAGGGTTCCGCACCATCAACAAAAAATAGAGCAAAAAAATCTTGTTTGTTGTATGGGAGCCCCCCTTAAATATTTATTTTATTTTATATTTAGTATTATTTGTTGTTATAGCGGCAACAGAGATACATCATTTGTGAAAATTTCAACTGCCTAGCTATCGCGGTTCATGAGATACAGCCTGGTGACAGACGGACGGGCGGACGGACAGCGAAGTCTTAGTAATAGGGTCCCGTTTTTTACCCTTTGGGTACGGAACCCTAAAAAGAAGTAAGTGTAGTTATATTCATATGAATATAAAACATTACGTTTTACGGCATAGTGCAACTGCAGCACTCGCTACGTCAGGAATAGAATATTCGCTAGATGCACGACTGGTGCTGCCCTCATTTTGGCGGACTTTCTACGTTAAATCTTATGGAGTAAAATTAGTTCAAGCGGCTGCCGCTAGTACTAATGGCGGACATTCCATAAGATTACCTGTGTTTGTGACGATCAGCGCCACTTCCCCCTCCACCGACTTCGCACCTTGCCAATAGTCCGCATAGTGCCTGACTTATACTTTTTTTAATATAACTGACATTGACATTTTATTACTTTTTTTGCAAAATTTGAAGTGCAAATTTAAACATATAACATAAAACTATACTTTGTCAAGCCATTTCCGTCAGCACAAAAAAGCGGCAAATAAAAAAATGTAGACGCGAAAATTTATCGTCGCATAGAAAATTTGAATTTCGCGCCTCCACCCTGCATCGTACCCAGCTCAAAGGTTCCCATGATGCCTGTCGCGTTCCCACGCTGCACTACAATGGAGACCTGTTGAATCAGGTACGACCCAGAGCGGGGGTCGCAGCCCCTCTCCCGTAGACGCCTCCCCAGTTCACCCCCAGGGCCCCGCGGTTTCAATTGCAACCGGTACCACAGAATAAATAATAGTATAGTACTAAGTACAGAAGACTCACTCTCTAACAAAACGCGCCTGTTACGATCAGCACTGATATGGCCGCTAGGTGGCGATACAGCGCCACGCGCGGCTTATGGGCTTTCCCCAAAATTGGGGTCGAACGGATGTACTTTTAGCTACCTGTAGCAAAGCGACGAAATCGCGGAGTGAGACACGCCTGCCGGTACGAAAACATAGCTTGATTCCAGGGCGGACTATTTGGTGTGGTTTATCTTTAGCGGCGGCAGATTCCGCCGCTGAGCCGGCGCACCGTGAGGTTTGCCCCAGGTGGGACGCGGCAAAGGTGCTTACGCAGTTTTAAATTAATCAATATAGCGATGTCCTGCCCGAAATTTTTATTATGTGTTTATCACGGATATTAGTAGGTACAGGTACCTACTTAAGTTATGGCTATTTTATATTTATTTGGGTATTATATAACATTCACGTTTAATAATATCTACAACACAAGCCTTGCTGAGCTTACCAGGAGCCTATTGACAATTGACACCTGACACCCCTCCTCCTGTACATTTCTGGGTCGGTACGAAATGACGGTATAGAGCCGCAATTTTTTAATTACTTGACCAGCAATATAAGGTGAATTGATAATATTAGGCGACAATTGTCAGTATGGTGAAACAGGTGCCAGGTTGATTTGTCAAAGATTGTCGCATATTAATTAATTAAATATCTCACCTATGGTACCAGGGAACCAGGCGCAGAGAGGGTTTCTCTGCAGGTCAGAGCTGCTGTTGCCCACTCTGATCTCCAGGTCTTGCAGCGGTTGATGACCTGCAGGTGGAAAAAAACATTACACAACCATTTTTTAAGTCCCTTAATTTCAAGCGTGCATTCCTGAGCTTAAATTAAACATTCTCAAAGAAACCGGTAATTACACCATTTTGAAGATAATCAATTATGTATTTAATTTTATCTAATAAGGCCCCTACGAGCGCGTACACTTGCCTTAGGACCTGTTTACATATTATTGATTAGTGTTCAGTATGCATGAGTTTATATACATTTGCTACTAAAGTCATAGTTATCAATTGTTTCTATGGGTAAAAAATACCAGTCTCTGTCGCAGGAATTATAGTCTTTATAAGACCCTACTTAGTTTCTAACACGTTTAAAATAACTTGAACTTTAATGAATAGTGTTAAAGACTCGAGCTTTCACTACCACTACACCATTCAGTTCACTAGTCCATACTATAATCACTCCTTTCCAGATAGGATTAATACTTAAGAGGAAAAATGGTTCTTTACATTGCAAGGTTTAGTATTTCATTCCATAAGTAAAATTTCTCAATTATACGCTCAAAACCTAGGTAAGGTAAGACTAAAATATTTCCATCAAATTTATACTAATATTCTAATTATAGTTTACACAATACCTAAATAAATAAGTATAAAACACGCTGAGATGTGTTCCAGAATATTTGGTCACTTTCGCCGTCACTAAACTTTTTGACGCTGACTGTACCTGTATAAATTGTATAATTACTCATTATCGCAGTCGGTGTAAGTGTAAAAAATGGGCATTCAACAAAACAAGCACGCGCAATTGATCATTCGTGTTAATTACGTTGTTAATCAATTAAAATGGCTTTAATCGCACTTCATAGGTACCTATATTCTATTATCGCGTGTGTACACTCGAGTTCACAAGCCAACGTTTCAAAAATATATTCACACGCCTCTAAGACACTGACAATAAGGTCGTGTAAATATACAATTATACATAGACTTATATCGACCGGGATATGAACCGACGATGCATGTAACTGCGTCGAATTATCGGGAGCTCAAAAACAATACAAAAGGTAATCACGGTTCATATCCCGGTCGATATAAGTCTAGTGAAACTAACCGTGAATCATTCAAAACTGTTACCTAAATATTTATAGTTTTATAAGTTTTATAACTAGTATCTATAAACGTAATACTTCACAGTCATAATAGCAGTTTTCTTGGTATTTCACACATTGAGGCCGGAATACACAAGCTAGCATATAAGCATAGGTACTTTACTTTAGTTCACAACACAGTACGCGCCAATTAACGCTTTATTTCAAAATGCAAGTGTTTTTATTGCACTCTTGTTGTGTTTTCTCCTTTAACAGTAACTAAATTGTATAAAAAAAGTTCGTCATCAACTCATCCCTATATTGCATCAGCTACGAGTAAGGTAGGTACGAAAAAACATTATTTGCCTACAAAATTACAGCAGATATCACCGCGCATAGGTAATCCCGGTCCTACGGCGAAAAACACGTAAAACGTTTTACTACTGTTTAACCTCGTAAGTCCCCGTGTACTTGGACAAGTAAAAATTAAATTCGAGTTTAGAACTCATATAGAAATAATCGGATCGCCGTAACGTAAATTAAAGAACTATAATTCGACCAAAATGCCGTGGTAAATTACACCGCTTACGGTTAATGTTATAAGTTATAAGGCATTTTACAAAATGCGGGCTTATTACAATTTTACAAAAGTGAAGCCGTTTGTAAATTGACGATGCCGTTGTAAACGGCAGATTCTTACAAAATGCCTGCGACAAACCATCAACAAAAGCCGAACGGTTGCCTACCAAAAGCTAATCGATGTCAGGGGTCTATAGTTCGTTTTTTTTAGCATTAGAAAGAACTTGCAAGAAGGTAAGCGATTTTGACATGTCTTTTAATTGAAAACGCTTTTTAAAAATCAAAAACTATTACTTATGAAAGCAGAGGAATATAAATGATCGTATTAGATTCATAATTGTTACATATTTGCCGTAACTTATTTTTAAAATGTGTTTTTCAATTAAAAGACACATCAATATTTTTTACTTTATTTCTAATGCTAAAAATAACGAACTATAGGGGAATATAATACAATCCTAGTAAACCCTAGCCTAAACACGAAATGGCGTAAGTCACCAAACAACAACCCAAACAGTCATTTAGTAATAGACTAGCACTCTGGGCTTTATCTGTCATAACTAAATTCAAAAGCATTCAATTTTAAATTCTCTTATTATACAATAAGGTACAAAACCGAACGAGATTTCAAACTTCAGATACGAAAGATAGCTAACCCCGTAATCGATCTGCCACAGCCTAATAACTTTAACTTGTGAAGTCGACACACGCCAGCGGTTCGGTGCGCATTCGCAAGAGCCGGCACTAGGCTGTGACGCTGGTGACATGTGGTTAAGAGGTAGCGGTTGCGGTGCGTTTGCCAATTTCCATGTAATCGCGGAAATGCAATTGGTTTCGAAAGGTTATTGTTGAGTAAAAGTAAGAGTTACACTTAGAGTCGGTTGTCAAACATTTTGTTACTATAACGTTGGTTAAGTTGGCTTATGTTTATTATATAGGATGTTTCATAGTTCATAGTATCTACTGAATGACGTGACGTTGATCTGTTCCTCGATTGTGTTTGGCACCGGCCCTTAGAATTTCAATACCTACGTACTCGTGTGAATCCGTATAGCTCAGAACAAATTAACTAATGGATTAGTAGGTGCATTCGCCATTAGATATATTGGAGCGGTACAAGGTGTTCACAATATCTGAACACGCACTCTAGTTAACGCCTTGACAATAGAGGCGTGTTCAGATATTTGTGAGCGCTTTGGCCGCTTATACATATCTGATGGCGACTGTACCTATTATATACCATTTAACTTCCACTGTGGGAGTAGTGCCATTTCAACAAGATAAAGGTTTCTGGGCACACGTAGGTACAGTTATTCAATCGTATGATTCCAGACCAGCTATCATGGTCGCATGTTTATCACCTGTCATGCCATGGGTCACTTTCGCACTTACATATTTGTTAGAACGTGACAGCCATGATGAAAAATGATAAAGAGCCGGCCATCTTAGCCCTACAGCTCTATCAAAGCTTTGATTATTTCAAATATGTCGAAGTAACAGAACTATCAATGAAATAAATTCGACACATTTTGAATATGTAGGTATTTACTATTTATTTTTAACAAATCAAAATTGGATTTGTATTTGCAAGTTTTGATGTGTGGGTGGCTATATAATAGGTTTAATATGTATAGACGTGTTATATGTGTCGGCGGCCGGTCGTAAGATCAGGCATATCGTAATGTTCCTGTGTAATGTTTTGACGATAGTGACATTAAACCAATATATAGGGTAGGATAGGTTCGTTAGGTTGCTTTAGATGCCCGAAGGGCAAACTGCCCAGAAATAGGAGTACGCGGGGCTCCGTCGACTCAGGGAACGGGTCGAAGATTTTCACGTTTCACGATATGCCTAGGAATTTCACGATATGCCTGATCTTACGATCGGCCGCCGACAGATGGAATGAAATTCCAAACCTGAAAATCAAAAGTCAAAAATAGATATGTAACTTCGGATTTTATACTGCCGTTTTTTATTTATTTTCAGCGAAAGCGTCCGCCTAGAGCTCAGAGCCCGTACCATGAGTCACTGACAGTGTCAAAACTGACATTTACGTTATCAAGAACGTAATTTACTTTCTATACATCTCGTTTGCACAAATATGCGAGTACGAGCGAGATGTATAGAAAGTAAATTACGTTCTCGACGGTGTTTATGTCAGTGCCAAACTGATAACTGATGGTAGTCGTACAGGTATAAAATCTGTCAGGATTACATAGACGCCACGTCGAAAGTACACTGACATCAGAATGAAATTTGACTGGTGTCATTAATTCCGAAACTACTGAGTCTAAAATTTTGAAAAAACCGGCCACGTGCGAGTCGGACTCGCGCACGGAGGGTTCCGCACCATCAACAAAAAATAGAGCAAAACAAGCAAAAAAACGGTCACCCATCCAAGTACTAACCCCGCCCGACGTTGCTTAACTTCGGTCAAAAATCACGTTTGTTGTATGGGAGCCCCACTTAAATCTTTATTTTATTCTGTTTTTAGTATTTGTTTTTATAGCGGCAACAGAAATACATCATCTGTGAAAATTTCAACTGTCTAGCTATCACGGTTCGTGAGATACAGCCTGGTGACATACGGACGGACGGACGGACGGACGGACAGCGGAGTCTTAGTAGTTTTTACCCTTTGGGTACGGAACCCTAAAAATACACAAAATAGTTCTTTACCTATAGATGACAGGAAAACCTATTAGAAATGTGCAGTCAAGCGTGAGTCGGACTTAATGTACGGACTTGGAACGCGAGTCCGACTCGCACTTGGCCGGTTTTTATTACTACTATTAGTGAAGCCAATTGGAGCGTGTTAATGATATTGAACATGAGGTGCATTTCCCGCCAACGTTAAACGGGAACTGCACCTTAGAGCGAAGGTGACACCTGTATGTACGCTTACCACGAGCTTGATATTGACCTGACACTCACATAGACGTAAGCGAATATGTCAGTGTCAAACTGGTGGTAGCCGTACTGGAGGCTAAGCCCAGGCAATCGGTTATTGTATAAGGTAAACCAGAACTTTGGGAGTATTGTCATGAGGGCGCTCGTTTTGAACTTTATATAGTAACAATTTGTATAGTGGGGACAATGGAAATTGGCAGATGATTTTTGTTTTAGTCTGACAACTTTAATAAGTGCGAAGTTTGATGTTTGGATATTTCTTCGGTTTTTACGCTTAAATGGCTGACTCGATTTAGATAAAATGAATAGCGTAAAGTCAATAAGTAACGCAAGAGTTATAAGTAAGAATGTATATAGATAATTTTACAAATAACATTATTACAAGACATCAACCAAATCGTGACGACCTGACTATAGTGACATTTGTCCATGAGTTTGAAACTTACCCGTCAATTCAGATGCTAATTTCGTTATATTTTTTAATGGAAGAAATTTCTCTCCCGCACGTTTTTTTTTCAATAAATAACTATATATACTACTTACAACTTTTTTCTCTGTAAAATCTAAAACTTTCGGCATGATTATTGCAGTCTAATAATAATTCACACGAAACTAGACAAAGCAATGTTTACATTGTCAATATTGACAACTATCATAGAGGGTAGATGTTGTCTATTATTAAAATTGTTGCCATTGCTAGAAATTAGTACCAACAAATTTCCGTAACATGGCGCACCCTCAATAGATCCTGGTTCACCTATAAACGCAAATCGAAACTTATATTAATTAGGTGCATTAACGTAACTTCGAAAGCGGAGTAATTTTGACATTTTTGACAATGGCTCATATCTTTGAAACCAGAAGCACTTTAATAATATACAACTACAGTATAAAGTGCTTCTAGTTATCCCTTGGAAGTTATCCCATGGAAATTAACACGTGACCTTTCGATGAATCCTAAGGACTTTCATGGCTTACTGTTTCAGCACTACCTACCACTAAAGACTAGCCTCTTATGGCTCCTCTACACGATGGGCCAGCGCCGGCCACTCCAAGGGACGCATTTATGCGTTAGAGGGAGCAAGTGATATTGCTATCTCATTCTACCGCATGGCTGCGTGCGTCCCTTGGAGGGGCCGGCGCTGGCCCATCGTGTAGAGGAGCCATTAAGCTGTGTCATCGTGCATCCTCCCGTCGTTTTCCATGATCTTGATATTAAAGATAAGCAGTACTCACCGCAGCAGCCTCTAGTGGTAACCCTGACGACTTTAACAGCATAATGCCTCAGCAGATCCACCTGCCACCACGGGCTGGCTTCACGCTGCGTCTCCGTACACCGTTTCCCATCATGCTCGGTGGTCTTCTCCCCGTCGTTCCCATTGGCTGCTCCGCCGCCGCGGACCGTCGTTGATTGGTTGGCTGGCTTCCTGAATGCCACGTTCGTGCCTGTTGGAGTGGAATAGAAGGAATAACATAAAAGAACTGAAACTAAAATAATAGCACTATAAATAATTTATGGATTCATTGCTCATTTTGGAACAAAAAGGTAACAAAAATGAAATAAATGAACATTTCCGTGTCAGTCTACTAGACAGCGTTCGAGCTACTTGCTTACCCGACGATATGGCGAATGTAGTACACCCTACACACATTTTCAACGCCAACTTATCAATGGGTATGTCTACACACTATTTAACCACAAAACGGCGTGGCGACAGTTCCCGGGGTAAGTCCGTGTCGCTTTAGTTTATAGTCAGGATCGTCATGTGAAGACATAAAATACTACTTACAGTTCAGTTGAGGTTATGACAATCTTTGTAGGTTATAATCTTACCACAAAATGGAGGCTCAGTAGTCCAGTCGCCCCTTAGCGTGCACTCCCTCTGTCGCGCTCCGAACAGCTCGTAGCCATCGTCGCACTCGTACTTTGCGATGGTGCCCGGGGTTATGGCCGCGTCGCTATAGTATATAGTCATGGCGATCCATGTGAAGGCATCAAATACTTCTTACAAATGTTCAGTAGAGGTTATGACAAACTTTGTAGGTTATAATCTTACCACAAAATGGAGGCTCAGTAGTCCAGTCGCCCCTTAGCGTGCACTCCCTCTGTCGCGCTCCGAACAGCTCGTAGCCATCGTCGCACTCGTACTTTGCGATGGTGCCCGGGGTTATGGCCGCGTCGCTATAGTATATAGTCATGGCGATCCATGTGAAGGCATCAAATACTTCTTACAAATGTCTAGTTGAAGTTATGATAAACCTTGTAGGTTTTATAATCTTACCACAAAATGGAGGCTCAGTAGTCCAGTCGCCCCTTAGCGTGCACTCCCTCTGTCGCGCTCCGAACAGCTCGTAGCCATCGTCGCACTCGTACTTTGCGATGGTGCCCGGGGTTATGGCCGCGTCGCTATAGTATATAGTCATGGCGATCCATGTGAAGGCATCAAATACTTCTTACAAATGTCTAGTTGAAGTTATGATAAACCTTGTAGGTTTTATAATCTTACCACAAAATGGAGGCTCAGTAGTCCAGTCGCCCCTTAGCGTGCACTCCCTCTGTCGCGCTCCGAACAGCTCGTAGCCATCGTCGCACTCGTACTTTGCGATGGTGCCCGGGGTTATGGCCGCGTCGCTATAGTATATAGTCATGGCGATCCATGTGAAGGCATCAAATACTTCTTACAAATGTCTAGTTGAAGTTATGATAAACCTTGTAGGTTTTATAATCTTACCACAAAATGGAGGCTCAGTAGTCCAGTCGCCCCTTAGCGTGCACTCCCTCTGTCGCGCTCCGAACAGCTCGTAGCCATCGTCGCACTCGTACTTTGCGATGGTGCCCGGGGTTATGGCCGCGTCGCTATAGTATATAGTCATGGCGATCCATGTGAAGGCATCAAATACTTCTTACAAATGTCTAGTTGAAGTTATGATAAACCTTGTAGGTTTTATAATCTTACCACAAAATGGAGGCTCAGTAGTCCAGTCGCCCCTTAGCGTGCACTCCCTCTGTCGCGCTCCGAATAGCTCGTAGCCATCGTCGCACTCGTACTTTGCGATGGTGCCCGGGGTTATGGCCGCGTCGCTCGGTAACGACACGCGGGCGTTGGGCGGCACTGCTGGGTGCCCGCAGCGGCGTTCCACTGGAAAAGGAACAGATTGTAAGTGTTTGGATAAAATAATATTATACGAATTGTGGTGGATATTTTTAATACGCCTTCATTAGTTTTAATATCACTTTTTTGGGGGATTAACTTATTATGGGAGCGTGATTCTTCTTAGTAATAAGGTAATTAGTTGATTAGTTCCTAATTAGCAACTAATCAACTAATTACCTTGTGTGTTCAATCACGTATAGGGATTATCTGCACTATCTGCAGGTCAAAGTGATGCGTCCTACAATTAATCTATATCGGTTCAGTGGTTTAAGCGTGAAGAGGTACTTAATAAACGTAGAGCTCGAGAGAGAGAGAGAGAGTTATATTTCACATTTATAATATTAGTATAGTTTTACATGTATAATGGTACATGTAAAAGGGTCTGGCCGGAGTCCCATAGCAAAATCGCCCCTGGCTGAAATTCAAATATTCTTATGCACGTTTATTTGTATTAACATAAGATAATCATTTTACTGAATATTATGCCCTAAAAGCTTACAGTTAGCGAAATAAAAAAAATTAAAATCCGTTTCTATTTTCTAATTCATTGATTGACTTGTTCTTCTGATATTTTATACATACTACATTATATAAAAAATAATGAGAGTCCTAATGTTTTTAGAAGTACCTACATAATTTTGTCTTTTCAAGTTTTCATATATTTTTTAGTACTACTTGCGACTTGCGAGTTAGCGACACCTACCATATTTTGATATAATATGCGCAATTTTATATTCTGTTACATATATATTTTTTAAAAATATTCATTTGGATCAACAATGTGAAAATAAGTTATTTGTTTAAGTATATAATCAAATCGGTTCAATACTTAGAGAGAAGAGTTACAAGCTTTTGAGAAACGGGTCCCTGGGCAAGTTAGCAATCCAGTCCTCTCTCCATTTATCCTTGATTAAAGCTGCTCTTTTTAACTTCCTGTGCCGTATTGTATGGTGGAGAGCATCCAGTGTTATTAACCTTTAGTTAAATTTCATAGAAAACATTCTAGTGTCGCATCTCGTGTTAGCCGACAAAGCAATTGGGCCCTCCATTAAACTTAAACCATTCCGCATATTTTCATTACGCAGCAATGGAGTCATTTGCGGCTAATTGTCGGCAAAGTTGCACGCAACGGACTTCACTATTAGCTTTTTACGGCATTTGTTGTCATTCGGTATAGTGTGAACTGTAAACATCTGAAAGATTTATTGGTTGTTGCAAGATTAGGAAAGTAAGACAAATATGTGCTAAAACTCCATATGCAGTGCGTTCATTCTGGTTGCCAAAACGATTTAGGGCATAAGGTTTATTCGGGTAATTCCGGAAATCGGGTAATCCCGAAAATCATTGTAAAATCACTCATATTCCGTTGTAGTAAGAGTCAGCTTTCGGAATTATCCGCGACTTTCGTTCATTCGGAAATACCCGAATACACCTTACCTATATAAAAACTACAGCACCTTTTAATTTGACGATTTGGATTAAAATGTACTAGGTCCAACCTACGGGTTCTAGGCGTTGCTTTAATTGACACAGTTATAAAAATATTTCTGATAAATGTTTAATACTATTAACGTGATTCGAACGGAGGACTAGCTTCGTAGGCTACTACCGACTAGGCTAGGAAGCCGTTCGAAAAAACAACCTAAAGCTTTTTGCGTAGGACGCTGAAGAATACGGAAGAGAAGTTAACTATAATTACACAACTAGTCCTGATAACCATCTTACTATGCATTGTTATACGCTCAATATAATTAAGCACCTTATGTCTATGTATATAAGGTCCGGTGTTGAAGAAATACATTACTTCGATTATTAGGAACACTTAAAGGTACTTTAATGCACAACTCACGATGTAAATCAGGTTCGGTAACGCTTAGATGCTTATCCTATACCTACTATTAAATTAACAATATGTAGGTACAGTCGATCAAAAATATGTTTACATTTTTCGCCTTATTACAAAGGAGTAAGGTGCAAAGGTGTAAACATATATTTGACGTCGACTACATTACATTGTACATTATGCGGTAACTCTTATTGTCAAAAATGTACGTTTGAAAATTCAATGGACTACGAAAGAGCTGTCAAACTTCAATGTTGGTTTAAGTCACAGACCTAGAATCCGCTCGCGCTTGACAGACAGCTTAAGTGTGCGAAAGGGAAGCCATCACGTATATGAACATCCCATGAGTGCGAAAGAGTCGGACTACCAATGAGAAAACGTAACCACTTTTGAGTTTGACGACGGCCGCTGACGGCCAAGTGCGTATCACGGTAATTTTCAAATTGAAAAATATACACGGATTAGGACGAAAAGTATTAAATAAAGTAATTCAGTGAAGATGATGTCTTGTAGTGTGCCGGGTTGCAGTGTCACAGGGCCAAATAATCCAAGCAAATACTCATTTCAGAGGATTTATGGTATTCCGAGCGAAATTTTCATAACGATATTTTGTCAAATTAACAGCGTAAAAAGTGTAAGAAGCCGGTTTATATAGTTCATTATAAGTTTTTCTTCCTTTGTGTGCTAATATTTTATCATATTAGTTTATAATTTAAAATATTTTGTGTAAAAACATAATCTGTTACTTTACGCTAGGGCTTGACAAAATCTTCATATGACAGTATCGATAACTTGTCGGTATATCAATAGCTATGTAATTATTTCTTCACAAGACATCATTAAGATATTAGCTTTTATAACCGACTTGAAATAATAACGAATGTTATACCTTTTTGAAGGTGCTCATGTTTAGCAATAAATTTAAACTTCACTTTCCAACACAGTAAGAGTTACATTAAGATAAATCTGCAAGGATTTTGATAGCACACGCAGTGCAAGTGTTATTTATACGTCTTAATGTCGTAGAATTTTTACGTTTAAAATAACACATTTGAAAAAGTAGTCGATAAAGCAATCAAACATCGACAGATTATTAATATGTTTTAACTTGACATCACTATTTTTGATCTCACATAGACAATTTACGCACACACTTGCATTTCATTTTTGGTCACACTATTGAAGATTGACAGTTGTTCTTGTTCATCTAATTCTATGGTTTAAGTTATCCCTTAGACTTATATCGACCGGGATATGAATCGTGATTACCTTTTGTTGTTATCAAAAACAATATAAAAGGTAATCACGGTTCATATCCCGGTCGATATAAGTCTAGTGAAACTAACCGTGAATCAGTCAAAACTGTTAAAGTTATCCCTTCTTCATAAATATACCGCGACTGCAGTGATGATGACATTAATTATGTAAGTACACAATTTCCCGCTATTAAAAACAGTTGTGATTGGTCAATAAAAGGTTTGATTAGCTAAAATAAAATTTTATATGTCAAACCTATTACGCGGCATTATATGTATAGTGTTTGAAATTATCAAACTATATACGCACTGTAAAATCAGTCACTTTATTATTTATTCTGAACAATAATAGGCTAGATGACTAATTTTCATTTATGGTATCAATCAATCAGGTTTGTTTTTAGGATCAAATGTCTGTATGGGACCCATTGCATTAAAGCAATACAAAAGTCAGAAATGATAGTCAACGTCCGACAGTCGTACTTCACTCGCGAAACGCCCCTAACTAATCGCTATGTGAACGTGACGTCAAGGTCACTGAGATCGCATCTTGAAGTATGAACAAAACAAGAAAATTGAATTTTGTCGGTGAAATATTGCATTTATGTATATAGTTGCTACATAATCATTTTTTTGATAAAATGTGAGGAATCGAATGATATCCTTACTCTTAAATTTTGAAACTTTCAGGTGCTGTATTTTTGTATTATTTCCATATATTTTTTTAATATCCACAATATTGTGATAAATTGCTCATTTCCTATCTATTTTACTAGATTTTATTATAAAATTCAACACGTGTTATCAATCATCATCCCTATTGTTGTGTCGACCATTGAATTGCTTATTAATTAAAATGACCAGCCTGACCACAGTAATATAATTATATGATCATTGTCAAGAGGGTGCTGTTATTCTCATGAATAGGCAGACATGTGAATGCATGAACTGCAGTTCAGTAGGCATAGCATGTGATAATATATATTACATAGTTCCAGTGACATTCCGCAACATTCCGCGCAATGTCGCGTGAGCTGCAGTGCCCCCGCCAAGTCGAGCAAAACAAAGAGGCACGGCCGTACCATCCTTTACTCGAAGCGATTCAGGCCATTTTCGACGTCCTGTAATTTTGTGCTGGTCATATATTCCTGTTTTAGGCTTTACATTGTTATCAAAAATATAAATAAACACTGAAGGTACAAGCTACCTACAATATAAAATCACATATTACAATTACAAATGTCAACAGATTTACAATATTAATTAGAATAAAATTTACAGTAAACATCCAATTGAACAATTACTTACTAGAAAATAAATTACAAATGCCAATCTCAAGTCGAATGTCCGTGATCGCTCGCGGCACAATTTACATATGGGGCACATTTTGAGCTCTATATTTGACTTCTATATATAGTATAATCTATCTATCTATCTATCTATCTAATACCTTTAAACGAGCAATTCTTGTTTATTTATATATTTATATATATATTTCGGGGATCTGGGAAACGGCTCTAACGATTTCGATGAAATTTGCTATATGGGGGTTTTCGGGGGTGAAAAATCGATCCTGCTAGGTCTTATCTCTGGGAAAACGCGCATTTTCGAGTTTTATATGTTTTCCGAGCGAAGCTCGGTCACCCAGATATTTACTCTGATACCTCTTATTTGCATTAGAATAAAGAGTAAACATTCAACAAACTTGACGATTTATTGAAAAACACTTTTGAAAAATAAGAATAAGTCACAGTAAATATGTTTCAATTATATAGCAAGCACATAATATATGTATATATATGTACTTTCGTTTGGTTTCATAAGTACCTACCTAGTACATAGTTAATATTTTATAATTTTTATAAAGATATCTGGGTGACCGAGCTTCGCTCGGAAAACATATAATAACTCGGAAATGCGCGTTTTCCCAGAGATAAGACCTAGCTAGATCGATTTTTCGCCCCCGAAAACCCCTATATACCAAATTTCATCGAAATCGTTAGAGCCGTTTCCGAGATCCCCGAAATATATATATAAATAAATAAACAAGAATTGCTCGTTTAAAGGTATTAGATTATTCTATAAAAACCCATCAAGATTGTTTACTCTTTTTAAAAAGGTCAACTGAGGTAAATGCGTCTTTTAAAGATTTCTTCTAAACTGAACATTTTAGAACTATTGCACCCCTCTCTGTTTGAAGCGTGGTCACTGAACTTTGAATGCAGACGGATATAATAGTTCTAACCTAACATGTTCCGTTTAGAAAATATCTTTAAAAAACGCATTTACCTCGGTTGACCTTAATGTTAAAATGGTATGGTATGGTAATGTTAAAAACAAGGTATATACCTAGTGGCTTTGTGAGCTGAAAACCTCGCGTAAGCTCCATAAACTTAAAAATTGTAAAAATAAATAACACTTATTTCGTTGAGTCATTATCAAAGCGAACGCATTTTTGCTCCGTGCCCGAGCCGAAGCGGAGACCTTCGCTAACGCACAGTGAATTACTCTAGTTTTTGCCATTTGCATAAAACACGTAATACTGAACACCACTTATGTGAAGCTTCCTGATTCAGTATCGATATTAGCAAACACTCTGTAACGATGTTATATATGCCCGCTTTCATAATACTACGTGAATCCGGCCAGTTACAGCACGGACCGTCCGCCGTGGAGTGAGGGTTCAAAATCGCCTGGCATGGACGTGAGTGCAATATAATATGAGACATGTACGTAAGTACATGGCTACTTACGGCGAGGGAAAGTTTAATATACATATTTGCATGTCGAAATATATATGTTTTGTTATTTGGATTTGATAAAAACGTGTGGTACCCAAGTGGTACCTAAGTGCTATCTATGTTTAAATAAAAGGTTAAGACCCATAAATCTTAAGCAGCTTACAAAAACGCAAACATGTATGTTGGCAAAATATGAAAGATTTACCTTTACCCTCCCCTTTTTCTCAATCAAGGTACTCTATTCTAGCTGTAAACCTCTTTAGGTAATATTATTATTTTGTACGTTATTTCGCTTTTACTAAACTGTGACGCGGTGGGTCAAGTTTTATACCTACTGCCGTATTCGAACTTCAAGATATATTTACAAGAGACGACACGTACTAGATCCATTCTAGATACGTTATAGTTTAGATTTCAACTAGTTCTCTTTTGCAGCGCAATTCGGGCAACCAATGTCACTTTTACGTTAGATAGGGTTAGATATCTATTAGATGTGAATTGCATCTCTAAGTCATATCTTGTGGAAATCGTTCAAGAGTATCTCCAGAATCGCGCAAATGTCAAATTTGACAGGTTAAATCTTAAACATATCTAACTAACAAAGATAAAAGTAAAAGTAAAACTATAAAAGATATCTAACAGATGTCTATTTCAAAATCCGAATCGGGCCCCTAGTACCTACTTGTTTACCTACTCGAGGAAAACGTTAAAGAAGATCAAGCGTGCGATAATCCCGGAGAAAATATGAATAGCATATGAATAGGGTATTTTATTCCTACTAGTCAAATTAGTTCCTTTTTTAGAGCTGTCAAAACGATTTGCTGATATGGAATTTATATCAAACATTACATCGTGACGTCACGGTAAACTCACCTACTTTTTATATTTTTATCCGATTTATTAAATAGGTAGAACTTGTGTTTAAAAATAACTCCTATCTGTGTTTTTCTAATAATCATCTGGTGCTTTGTTTCATGCATGGTGTAAAGTAATTTATTTTAAATACGATGATGTACGGAACCTTTAGGACTCGAGTTCGACTCGCACTTGGCCGATTTTTAATACGTAAAGTGATCTATAGGTTGTACCGTGTCACCTCGGCCCTTAAGGCCACGCTTTGTTGAACAAACACACAAAAAGTTCACATGGCATTGAATCTACAAACATTTCATATTAATGGGAGTAATCTGACACTGTCTTGAGGTCTTATACACCATCATCTGAGGCCTAATTAATATAAAAACTTTACACATTTTATACAATCAATGAATTTTTGGTCAAGAACAAGGTAGAAGGTAGAAATTGTTAAACGTTAAGCAAGTACGGTCGAAAGTATTAATTTATGACCCATTTCGTACCTTGTCACAGTGACAATCGACATAAAAGTCGCTAGAAACCTCATACTATTGTCACTGTGTCAAGGTGCAAAATAGGTCATAAATTAAAACTTCCGACTGCACATATAAGTTTATAAATAAATTGTATTATAATAGGACAATCTTACATTAACTGCCCTAGTCCCAAAGTAAGCTCAATAATTTGTATACCTACTCGTATATAACAGCAGAGCAACTCCTTAAGCCGGGTAAAGCGGCAGGACAGGACGGTATCTATTACGAATTCATTAAGAATTTGGGACCCAACTGCAGAAAATGGCTGACTGCTTTCTATTCTGATATCCTAGCCAGAAACAAACTGTCTCCCTCTTTCAACTATGCCAAAATAGTTGCGATTCTTAAACCGAACAAACCTGCTGACGACCCGAAGAGCTTTAGACCGATAGCTCTGCTTAGCTCCCTCTACAAACTTCTGGAAAAAATACTTTCGGCCAGGATCACACCGCTCATCGATAAAATTGTGCCCGTAGAGCAGGCCGGGTTCAGGGGTGGGCGTAACTGTGTCGATCAAGTATTGTCCCTTGCGACGCACATTGAGGCTGGCTTCCAAAACCAGTTAAAAACTGTAGCTGTCTTTGTCGACCTTTCCGCAGCTTATGATACAATGTGGCGACATGGCCTATATCTAAAACTGATGAGGGCTGTCCCTTGTCGACGAATGACAAGTCTAATTATCAATATGCTTAGTAACCGAAAGTTCGTCGTCCATCTTGGAGATAAGCAGAGCCGCCCTAGAATTCTTCACAATGGCCTCCCTCAAGGATCCGCACTTGCACCCTTACTCTTCAACCTTTACACCCACGACATTCCGGAAACAGCGTCTAGAAAATTTATTTACGCTGATGACATCGCTCTAGCTCACCAGCATAAATCCTTTGACTTCTCGGAAGCACAACTAACTTCAGACTTACAGCTGCTGAATACCTATTTTAAACAATGGAGACTGGTACCGAACGCGTCCAAAACGGAGATTTCGACTTTCCACCTGAACAACAAACTAGCTTCTTACAACCCCGCAGTATCGTTTGATGGTAAAGCGCTTGTGTACAACCCACAGCCCAAATACCTAGGTGTAACCCTTGACCGCTCTCTGACGTACTGTGCCCATCTAAGCAAGCTAAGTAAAAAGCTCGGAACCCGCAACAATATCCTGCATAGGTTGACCGGAACAACATGGGGAGCTACCGCAGATGTCCTCCGGACGACCGGCCTCAGCTTGGTTTACTCTGCTGGGGAATACTGTGCACCCGTATGGCTTAATAGTGCCCACGTGGATAAGGTAGATGTTCAATTGCGGAAAGCCATGCGCTGCATATCTGGAACCATACAGTCGACCCCAATCCAGTGGCTGCCAACCCTGAGCCACATACCTCCACCACACCTCAGAAGGCAGCAAGCCCTGTTAAACGAAGCCACCAAAATTTCTAATAACCCCGAACTGCCAGCGTTTTCTGAATTCATGCATCCTCCCAGACAACGCCTAAAATCCCGCCACCCGCACTACAGAACGGCACAGGAGCTAATGAGGGACAACTTCAACATCGGAGATAAATGGACGGAGGAATGGAATTCCAACCTGCCTACAGCCTACAGCGACTATAATCCCACTGAAAGGCCCAAAGGTTTCTCGGTCCCAAGACGGGAATGGTGCCAGCTTAATAGACTTCGCACAGGGCACGGTCGATCTGGCGATTTCATGTTTAGGTGTGGGTGGAAAAACTCACCGGAATGCGATTGCGGAGCGCCTATACAATCTATCCACCATATAATTCACAACTGCCCAAAACGAATGTACCCTGGTGACCCTCTGGACTTAATAGCGTTTAGTGATAACGCAGCCCAATGGGTGAAGAACCTAGACATTAATTTGTAAATAAAATTGTAGAACGACTCATAATGCCATACGAATAAATATAACACCAGAAGTTGCTAAGCGGGCGAGGTGTTCAAAATTACCTTGACGCGCTCTTATTCTTTTAACAATAAAGTTGCCTCAAGATAATTTTGAACACCTCGCCCGCTTAGCAACTTCTGCTGCTGACTGTACTTGCAGAGTAGGTAAGTTATCGTTCTCAACTGACAAAATTAGTCTCAAATACCGAAGTGTACAAATTTGAAATGCACATGAATATAGTTAAATCATGTTAGCCTGACGTTTAATAAATGTGTGGGTATTAAGTATGGCGGGACAATACGTGCATGATACGCGAACGTATGGTACAAGCGAAAAGGCTCGCCGTTTAACATAAACGGAATTTTTTGATTATTTCTGTTCCCTGTCCACTGGCACTGTGGAGCTCTGCCATACTTTTAGTTGGACATGATAATTTCATGTTTTTGATAACAAAGAATTTGGGAGAGATAGCTCTGAACTGATTACCAAGATCCTTATTAAATTTCATAGATTTTTGTTAGAACCATAAGCAATAATAAAGTTATCGTCGAGAACCAGAAAATCCTCATGTCTTACCATACGGCGTTGTTCCACAGTGCGGGGTGGGAATAATTATAGGTCCTCAATTTAATAATAAAGTAACGTATATACCTATATGTAAAATATAAAATATCTCAGTGAATTCCATTGTTTATTAGTGCGTCTCGCTGCCGCACTAAATAATCAATGGAGATCACGTGCCTGGTAAAAAGACAGGAGTTTTAATTTAGGTATTCACGAAGTTTCCAGCAGTTATTCCAGGTGGAATTCCTAAGTAGTTAACTGACAATGGGTAAGAGAAAGTAAGAGTATTGGTACATATATTATAGTAAGAGTAGTACGTAACTGAAAAATAGTCACTGGGCAACTTAAACAGTTGGGTGCAATGTTTAGTTTGAGTTTTCAATAGATCAACAGCGATCACTAACAAAAAGCTGAAACTTTTACATTATAGCGTGAGACTCTAAACTTTTTGCACATAACTATTATCTATTCATGTTCTAAAACAACCATACTGTACTCTTACCGTAGTCGATTTAAAATAGACGACCTTGTAAAATCGCTGTCGCTTATGGTTGGAAGCGCGCAGCGTTTCCTGGCGCGACACGCTTAACAATTCGGCGTTAACTTATGAATAGCTATTGTTTTTGCACCAATCATACTGCTAGAGTTAAAAGGCTGTATGGCACTTGTTTAATAGACACCTTATTTTAGCATGGTGACGAAGTTAACTACATCTGAAAGTTTTAATACTTTTTATAAGCAAATTGGATGTTAGTAGGTAGACTAGGTAGTAGTGTGTAGTCTCCGTAAAAAAACGTACAACCGCTCGTATTGTAGAGCAATGCAAACCGGGAAGTGGGTCAAATACTTACAATGTTTGATTACGGACACAATACTACATAAAACTTGTGGTGTTATGTTGTAATGTAAACAATACTTTTTTTATCAAAACGTCAAGAAATGACAATGACGACAATGACATTTTGACAGTTTATCAAAGAATAAAATTATTACATAATTATTATCATTTATGGCAGACAAAACCAGAGAGTTATTTATTGTATAGTGAGTAGGTACTTATTATATTCTGTGGTATTGAGTGCAATATATATAAAATGTCATTCAATAGAATTTGCTAACTATGTAAACAAACCGCCATACTAAAATTGACACTAAATGTCAAATTACTAGTAACTTTTGTTTACATAGTTCGCAAGTTCTATTGAATGACAGTTTATATATATATATTATACTACTTTTTGGTGCAAAGTAGTGCAAAGCCGAAACGAACCCCGTACTCGGGGCAAAATAAAAGTTATCGTTTGACAAACCAGTGACTAAAAAACCGGCCAAGTGCGAGTCGGACTCGCCCATGAAGGGTTCTGTATTTAGGGGATTTATGACGTATTAAAAAAAAACTAAGATCTCGTTCAAACCAATTTACGGTGGAAGTTTGTATGGTAATGTACATCATATATTTTTTTTAGTTTTATCATTCTCTTATTTTAGAAGTTACAGGGGGGTGGGGGGGGGGGGGGGGCACACATTTTACCAATTTGGAAGTGTCTCTCGCGCAAACTATTCAGTTTAGAAAAAAATGTGATTAGAAACCTCAATATCATTTTTGAAGACCTATCCATAGATACCACACACGTATGGGTTTAATGAAAAAAAATTTTTTGAGTTTCAGTTCGAAGTATGGGGAACCCCCAAAATTTATTGTTTTTTTTTCTATTTTTGTATGAAAATCTTAATACGGTTTACAGAATACATCTACTTACCAAGTTTCAACAGTATAGTCCTTATAGTTTCGGAAAAAAGTGGCTGTGACATACTAACGGACAAACAGACGGATAGACAGACAGACATGAAGAATCCATAAGGGTTCCGTTTTTTGCCATTTGGCTACGGAACCCTAAAAATTACAAAACATATGGCGCTGTACGGCGCCAACCCAAAAACCCAACCCAACTCGGCAAAAACGAATAGAGTCTGTGCGGAAAGAGAAGAGTCGTGGAATGTATGGGGCCCAATACAATTCACGACTCTTCTCTTTCCGAACAGTCTATACCTTCGACCACACTAAGTTTGGACTTTGCCAAAAGCTAACCGACTATAGTTGGTCAAACCTATTTGTCAGTTAGTAAGAACCAGGAAAACTATACTCATCCTTTTCTTCCGGGTGCTAGTACTAGTGTAAGACAAAGATAGTATGATTGTCTATGTTTGAAATGAGACAGTGCTTTGACAAATAGTGTTCAAAACCTAACAAGCCTTTTTGTAAAGAGATCGTATCTCGTTCGTGACGCAATTTCGGTCGTGAAGGCCGAACGTTGCTCGACACGACACAGAAAGACGGATTACTTTAGTCACGGCTATTTGTCGAGATCTGGAGCTGCCATTTCTAGGTTATAAACATAGAGGTAGCCGCGGAAAAATGTACACAAATTATTAGAGATGCCACGAATATGCGGCAACTATTCAGTATTCGGCCTATTCGGCCACTTTGCCGAATATTCGGTATTCGGCCAAAACCACTATTCGCGGGGCATCTCTACAAATTACACCTCGCGCGTGGAATGACGGTATTGAGATAGTTCATTTTGTATGGAGTAGCTGTCACGTAAAACTTTTGTAGGCATTTTTTGGAAGTTTATCACATTATTTTTTAAATGGCTCTGCAGTTTCTACTTTGGAAACGATACAAACCTACCTACACGTATAGGTACACAACTTTGAATTTACGTTTAGGAATAAGAGCGTGTCGAGGTCATTTTGAATCAATTTTGAACACCTCGCCCGCTTAGCAACTTCTGCTACTGACTGTAGGTATATACTTCCTGCTGCAATAATAATTACCCTCCATTTATTATTGTTATAATAGGATTATAATTACATTACACACCTTTTATTAATTTTATAAAACATTACTGGTCTGCACCGTCGAACCGCTTAGCTTCCAAACACTCGGATGAGGGCCGATTTTAGGATTAAAGAACTTTATTTCTCAAAGAAATTGATATTTCGCTTAATGAGAAAAATTGCATAAAATACATATATATTTTGAGTCTGAGTTACGAAAATGTATCGTATTTTCCTACTTAGTGGATTTTTTTGTAACCAGTTTGGATTTCATATTTATTTCGCCCAATGAGGAGCCCTTAACATTAACACCAGACAAATCTTATCCAAATCTAACGAAAAAGAAATCGTTAGCAACCAACATAAGAATCCGCCTATTGTTAAGAATAAGTACCTAACTAGAGGATAATTGTATAACGTGCATTATATAATCTGTGGCACGTTTCCGAGTCCAGCTCTTAGTCTATTCAAGCGGGCACTGCGGGTCATCGCGTGCATGTGAATGAAGACACACTTACCGGCGTCTAGTACCGTAAGATGGTCATTTTCAAATGCCGGCCAATCTGTACGCAATTCCCATATACATATTTGTATTGCATCGTGATTGCATCGCTTTCTTTAGTTCTTTAAAAAAAGATAAATTTTGGCGCGAATAAGTATGAATATTGCCACCAAAATAAGACACAATATGTTTTCTGTTACCTGGATGGTCAACCTAGTGTACAGTGAACATCAGATATATCGGAGCGGCCAAGGTGTTCACAATATCTTAACTCGCACTCTAACACCTTGACAATAAAGGTGTGTTCAGATATTTGTGGGCTCCTTAGCCGCTCCGATATATCTGATGGCGACTGTACAAACTTGAGTCGTCGAGTTACAAAAGTTCCATACGTATTTTTAACTCAGAGGAAGACGCTTAGGACATGCGAGTACGGTAAAATTGTGCTTAAATATTGTTTTATAGAATAGGGAACTCTATCTCCAAATTTTATCTAGACTTAACTTTTTAGACAAACATTATTTACTTATTTAGATTCTCAGAACCAATGAAGTTCAGCTATGATTGTATCTAGTTTAGCATTTTTTCTAATATTACGTACCGCCGGCCTTGTCAGTCTGTTGTAACACCTCGGATACTTTCATTTAGGTTCTTTAAAGATCAATCTTAAAACAACGTAAATATTTCATAATTCTTAAACCTCTTTTTTAACCCTTTACCAGGCTGATACTATGTGAAAGATAATTATGCTAAATTATACTCGTAAGTATTAATAGAATTTGTATACGTATGTCATGACCCAATAATTTTAATATAAAGAAAACACTCTTTGTATATAATAAGAATAACGTTATATTTTTACACGACTGCCCAAACAAAAAGAGTGTATTGTTTAACCATTATTAATTTTATATGCTTTCCTGATACTATATGTTTCAAAATATCGCTTATACTTATAGCTATAAAATTTGAACTGAAAAAATATTTAGGACGTCCACTAAACGCGATCAAAACGTAAGATAAAATGCTTAATTATTAGATTTTTTTATAATTAACTTTTTATCTATATCGTGAAATATACACGTGTGGACGTAATGAATACTTCACGCAGCCGCCAGGTATATTTTTATAAATTTTACTGTACAAGCAGTCATATATCAAAGACAATGGAATGTGACTCGCTATTTCAGGCAGTCTCAGTATAAAAAGTACTGAGGTTGACTGAAGAAGCATGATAAATACGAACGTTCCCGAGAAAATACGATGGAAAACAATTATGCACTACATCTGTATCTGTCTCTCTATCACTCTTGCATATTCGATAGAGAAGCAGAAAACGAAATTTCGATTTTATATTTTCGCAGTAGGCCCTCAGAAATCCATTCTTACGGGTGGTTTTTAGGCGATGTATCTACGTTGGAATCTTTGTGCGATGATGTGAGTACGCTCTTCTCATGTAGCGTAGACAATATTAGTAATTTTTGTTGGTTAGAATTTATCTCTTGGTTTCCAGGGTTAGTCAAAGCCCCGGGTACATGTTCTGTGTTCCCAGTCATACGTCTCGTCGTTAATGTAGGATGCAGACTTGCCTTGCTTCCTGGTGCATTTTCAACCTTGGCATCAATCTTTTTTTTATTGATTTCTGTAGTGTAGAGTTTTTTAGCAGTTTCTTGTACTTTATCAATTTTGACATCAATTTTACCTTTGTCATCCTGAGGACTATCCTTATTCATGTGACTTGTAAACGTTATTCCAGTTGCAGGAAAATGTTGTACCTTAAGTTCTGTTACGTGCGGCTTTGGTGTTCTGTCTCGAAATCTTAAACGAGTATTCGTTTTCTCTGACACATTGTTAACCACATTTCCAGCTTTTTCTTCGTTAAGATTATTTACATATATATTTGTTAATGGTGACTTTTTTGTTTTAACGTGATCAGAAATATCTTTACGTTTTATCATTGGCGGTTTTACTATGGTAATCTTTATGTTGTTCTGTGTATCCATATTGTTTTCATATTTCGAACAATCTGTCGTATTATCTGTTGATTTTGCAATCTTATAATCTTCCTTTCTTTTAAAAATCATTGTGAAATATGAATTCGGTAACGTAACTCTTTCAGCTTTATTTAATTTATAGTATGACTGACTATCATTATTGTTTTGTTTTGAAATTCCTGCATCATTTACTTTTGCTGAGGTATTTTGCGGATTGTATTGTGTACCGAAACTAGTTTCATTGGTTCCAAACTTTGTCCCAGTTACAGACAGATGGTCAGTCTTATTATCAATATTTGACTTCAAATGTTCTGTAGCGATAGTTTTAATAAATGAATCCTGTATACTTGACTGTCTATCATGGCACTCTTGTATTTTTTCTGCTGTTGATTCTGTTGTACGCTTCACGTTCTTCACTTTTATTCCTTCGTTAACGTTTTTAATAATATTCAAAGTATTCAGTCTATTTTTTATTGTTGTTTCTTTTTTAATTTCAGGACATGAATTAGGCTGAATACCAAAACTGGTTACGTTGCTTCCCGACTTTGTCTCAGTTACAGACAGGTGTTCAGTCTTTATATCAGTATTTGCCTTCATTTTTGCGATTGTATCCTGTACAGTTGGCTGTCCCTCGTAGCTATCATTATTTCTTTCTACCATTGTTCCCGTTTTTGGCTTCTTGTTGTTCACATTGATCTTTTCGTTAAAGATTTCAAAAATCTTTACATTTTCCAGTCTATTTTTTACTGTTATTGGCTTGTCAATTTTAGAGCATGCGTGTGGCTCCATAAAATAATCATGCCTCTTCTTTAACTTTTTTATTGCATTCCTTGCTGTTGTGGGGCACCATGTGGCAGCTCTGTAAGCATATCGGAACGTGCCTAGTATCAAGCCTATCATTTCTTTTGCTAGTTTAACTTTGTTCTCCCGGGAAAAGGGAAGCGGTGTTCTTTCTTCCTTTCCCTTCCTTTCCTTTCCTTTCTCTCCCTTTTTTTCAATAGGTACCTTGTTATTATCTATTTGTCCATGATTTGGTGCTGATGATAAAACTCTGGTGGATGGTTGCAGGCTGAACATCATTTCAGATATTCGGTAAGCTCTACGGTTCATATAATTCATGTTATTAAAATGTTTCCACGATACTTTTTTTATTATATTTCACTGTTTAAATATGTGACTGTCATGATTTGGTTCGGCTTATTGTAGTAATAAATTTATTTGGTTAAATTTTGATCTATTTCCTATTTTAGGGTTTCATTTTGTATGTAATGTATGTATGACATTTTGAGTTGTTGAAGCTTGTTTTTTAAAAATAGGCGAAAAGAGAGTATAGCAAAGAGTAGTATAATATGAGTAGGTATAGCTGGTAGAGAGAGCATAATGCAAAGGTATAAAGTTAGCGTCTGTGCGAAAAGAGAAGAGTCGGAAATGTATGAGTCCCAATACATTTTACGACTCTTCTCTTTCTGCACAGACTCTATAATTCAATACATATATATACTCTGGCTAGAATAACTTTAAATAACAAAAATATAATTTAAATTAATTTGATAATTAATGGAAAGATAAAAAAGGAGCTTGTATTTTAGGGTAGCAATTTTATGGCAAAAAGTTACAAGAATAGAGTCTTATTATACCGCCAACGATTTTCATACTACACCTTTTTGGCTCAGTTTGACACACTACGTTGTAGTGATTATATGCCAAACTTGACATTAGTTGTTAACATCTCATACTCCTCTAAATTCAAAATTCTGAACTAAATCCACAGACTTGTCATTTTCGCGCTCGCGCTTGACAGACAGCTGAAGTGTGCGAAAGGGAAGCCATCACGTATATGAACATACCATGAGTGCGAAAGAGTCAGACTACCAATGAGAAAACGTGACCACTTTTGACTTTGACGACGGCCGCGGACGGCCAAGAGCGTATCACAGTAATTTTCAAATTGAAAAATATACACGGATTAGGACGAAAAGTATTAAATAAAGTAATTCAGTGAAGATTGTGTCTTGTAGTTTGCCGGATTTCAGTGTTACAGTGCCAAATAATCCAAGCAAACACTAATTTCAGAGGATTTATGATATTCCTAGCGAAATTTTCATAACGATATTTTGTCAAATTAACAGCGTAAAAAGTGTAAGAAGCCGGTTTATAAAGTTCATTATAAGTTTTTCTTCCTTTGTGTGCTAATATTTTATCATATTAGTCTATAATTTAAAATATTTTGTGTAAAAACATAACCTGTTACTTTACGATAGGGCTTGACAAAATGTTCATATGACAGTATCGATAACTTGTCGGTATATTAATAGCTATGTAATTATTTCTTCACAAGACATCATTAAGATATTAGCTTTTATAACCGACTTCAAATAATAACGATTGTTATACCTTTTTGAAGGTGCTCATGTTTAGCGGTAAATTTAAACTTCACTTTCCAACACAGTAAGAGTTACATTAAGATAAGTCTGCAACGATTTTGATAGTACACGCAGTGCAAGTGTTATTTATACGTCATAATGTCGTAGAATTTTAACGTTTAAAATAACACATTTGATAAAGTAGTCGATAAAGCAATCAAACATCGACAGATTATTAATATGTTGTAACATGACATCACTTTTTTCGATCTCACATAGACAATTTACGCACACACTTGCATTTCATTTTTGGTCGCACTTTTGAAGATTGACAGTTGTTCTAGTCATATTAATTCTATGACTAAATCATATTAGGTGCACTCCTCAGTTTGTCCTTATATTACTTATAAGTAAAGTTGACGTTGGCAAAGTGCCCTGGCAGCAAAAGCCATTCTTACAAAAAAAGACCCGGCCCGGCTTCGCACGGGAAAACCTTAAAAAATTATATCCCTAAACCTTCCTCAAGAATCACTCCGCATGCAAATCAGTTCAGTGGTTCTTAGTTTATCGCGAACAGTCAAACAGACAGACGCGGCGGGGAACTTTGTTTTACAAGATGTAGTGATTTGATAAATTCATAGGTAATCACAAATTAAATCTCTGTTAAAAAGTTTGGACACTATCCAGTGTTCCAGTTCCAGTTCAGACGGTTCATAAAATGACCGACCTAAGTTCTCTGGATAAAATTGATCTACTTTGCTGCCGGGACTACATATACATAACATACGTACTAGTAGGTATGAGACAACACAATGGAGCATATCAGTAAAAGACCAAACGAGAACTTAAGGTAAGCAGGTATTGTGATATAAAATAATCCAAGAGTCACACGAACACGGCGTCAAAAAGCCGTCCCAATACAGTCGAGTTGATCTTTCAAAAACTCAAAAATACTAGTTTTGGTTGCCAAAATTTTTATACAAAGAAAACAAAGCCAGGAAAAGTTTTGGATTTAAAACTTCTGGTCGCCCTAATTTCTAATAATTCAACGCGGCCGAAGTTGCGGGCAAGGCTAGTTTACGTACAAAACTATGCCCTCGTGGTAAGTGTGCCACGCCGAACATGGGTTTTTGTACGAAACTGTTGGTAACCGTTACCCGAATCTCGGTCGTGCTGGTCGATCGACACGGGCCTTACTTGGTCAATGGGTATTTCTATTTTTTTAATGGCTCCTCTACACGATGGGCCAACGCCGGCCACTTCAAGGATGCATTTATGCGTTAGAGGGCATGCATCTCATTCTACCGCATGGCTGCGTCCCTTGGAGTGGCCGGCGTTGGCCCATCGTGTAGAGGAGCCATAAAGCTGTACCCCCAACTTGCATTTTAGATTATGGAATTTTTATATTATTTCCACTCAGAATCACGAGCTCTTTCGATCCTAATATAAGAAAAATGGTGTCCCCAGAATTTCATACAAATTTTTTGGTCCGTTTTGTTGGAGGAGGTTGTATGAAAACCGTAACCTACTGGCCAAAAATTTGGGGACACGTTTTTTCTCAGTAAAAACGGAAAAAGCTCGTGATTCTGAGTCATAGAAGGTAGCATCCTATAGAAGTGGTCTACGCGTGCCTCCGTGAGGGACAAAACATACGCAATGCGACGCTATGATTGGTCGAATTTATTTGTTACGGTGGGCAACAAATCAATTCGACCTATCACAGTGGTCATGCAATTTACGGTGGGGAATAAAAAAAGATGTGAGACTGTGACAAGGACAAACAATAATAGCGCTTTCGCTGCTACTCCTACTGAAAGATACATAAGTCTATCCCGTTCTGTCAGTTATCCCCACCACTCATGCCCAATCCAGTTTAATACCTACTAGATTCATGTTCTGAGTAGAAATAATATAAAAATGGGTAGTTAACACATAAAAAAATTGATACAAATTTAAATAGAAATGCCCCATACTAGATGCTGACGGTTTATTAGGGTTCCGTCTAAACGAATAAAACGCACTGAAAAAAATATGATCTATCGAGCACACATTAAAATGTTTGCATTAAAATTAACTACTTTTACAATATCAACAAATGTACGTACGTACGTACGTAACGTACAAACAGTAAACTTTACTGCTTGGTTCGATAGGCTCATAATGGAACTGTTTAACGTTTACGTTAATGCAAGTGACGTCCCACGGATAAAGGTACCTTATGGCCGTTGGCGCTTACGCTATTATTAACGCCGCTCCGCCGCCGCGCGCTATTATTATTGCAGCGCTATGCGACGTAAGCGCCAAGTGCCATAAGGTACCTTTGCCGTGGAACGTCACAAATAATGCAACTTCAAATGTTTTAAACGAGTTTCTTTCTTAGTGCGGAACCCCCATAGTGTCGTCATGTCCGTCTGTCCTTCCTTCCGCCTGCCTATCTGTATGTAAAAGGGCAAAATATATATTCGAAATTAAAAATCGCAACGTGATATATATATAATATGTTATAGTGTCCGTTGAGACACGACGAAATAAAAACTAAATTGTGTTGCTCTGAAAGAGGAAATTTTATTACAAACAATGATATTTAAATAATAATACAGACCGAAATAATAATAACTAAAACTCTTACCTGAAAGAGAAACAACATTTAAAGCTAATATTCCATATCTTTGTATTTTAATCAATATCTATTTTCAATATAATTTATTAATTGAATAAAGCCTATGACATTTAATGTCTCAACATATGTGTCACAAGTACTCATAGATAATCAATGGTAGGCAACAAAAAGGCTTTATTTACATCTCCCCCCCCCACTCATAAATATCATATTATGATTATGATATTTATGAGAAAATATACCTACTATATTATAGCACACTTAAGATTCTTTTGATATTGGAACAAGTTTCGTTATGTGAAAAAAATTTGACTCTAATTTCCTGTGTCCCGTGTTTATCTTATAAATTGAGTCTGATATTTTTTCTAAGATTTTATATGGACCAACTTTTATTTCATCAAGTTTCTTTCTATTTAAGCGATTTCCGTTTTCCACAAATACTAAGTCTCCTACTTTGAGATCACACATTTTTCTATTCTTATCATATTGTTTTTTATTATAATTATGCGACTTTATAGTATTTTCTAACGCAATTTTTCTATCTTCTAACAAGTTCTTCCTCGTTCCTCCTTGCTTTAATTCTATCGGTAAAATATCTACACTTTGTCCTTCCAACAAATATTTTGGAGAAAACCCTGTCACTGTATGTTCCGTTTCATTATACCTTTGAGTACATTCGTGAGCAATAGTTGTCCATGCTAACTTATCCTTTCTTTCATTAATCTTACATCGGATTTTATTGACCAGAGTTTGGTTTAGTCTCTCATTTAATCCATTAGAAAATGGGGCATTTACTGCAGTAAATATAATGGGAATATTTTCATTTTCTAAATAGAGCTTGAATTCTCTTGAATTTATACCTGGGTACTGATCAGACAGAATCGTGCCAATTTTATTACCCTGAGGAACTTTTTGAACAAGCTTTATAAAATCACTAGCATTCTGTGTTTTAGATGTCAAAATAAAGGCATGTCTTGTAAAGTGATCTACAAGTAAATGCAAATATGTTTTTGTGGAGCGTGAGCCCCCAAATCCACCAATAGTGTCAATAGACACTATTTCAAACGGGAATGTAGCAGGACCTAAGTGTGACATTAATCCAAATTTAAATTTTCCTCTGGATTTATTTTTTATACAAATTTCACAGTTATCACAAAATTCCCTGATATGTTTTGATAATTTTTTCGCTACATAGAAAGGTTTTATTTTCTTTTCCATTTGTTTTATGCCTATGTGACAGTAATAATTATGTGTATTTTCAATAATCTTTTTACAAAAATCCTCTGTTAGAATAATTTTATCTTTTTTTCGAATATTCTTATAGTATACATTATCTTTTAACTTCAGTTTGTTTCTATTTTGTATTATATCTTCATTATTATCTTGATCATCTATTATGTCTTCTAATTTGATAAAGTTTACGATTTTTAATGTTTCATCTTGATTCTCATTTGGTTCTAATACCGGATTCCGGCTTAAACAATCTGCTTCTATGTTGTATTTCCCTGGAGAGTAAACTACTTCAAAATTAAATTGTGATAAGTAATATGTTAGGTCTCCTAATTCTTCATCCGTCCTAGCCTTAATATTCATCTTTTCAAGAGGTTTATGGTCTGAGAAAACTGTAAACTTCTTCCCTATGAGCCAATATTGCCAGTATTTTACTGCTTCTTTGATCGCTAAACATTCTAAGTATATAGCTTTCTTCTTTTTCTGAGTATCATTTAATTTTCTTGAAAAATATGCGCAAGGTTTCTCCTCTGCATTATTCTGAGGTTGCTTCAAAATCGCGCCTATGCCTTGGATTGATGCATCCGTGTAAATGTGTATGGGCAGATCTGGGTCAAAGATTGCTAAAATTGGTTGTGAACACAATAGTTTTTTTATAGTCTCAAATGATTCTTGGCATCTTTCTGACCACACGAATAGTTGTCCTTTTCTTAACAAATTATGTAATGGGTCTAATATTAGTGATATATTTGGAACATATTTTCCGTAAAAGTTTATTTTACCCAAAAATTGGCGAACATTTTTTTGTGTTTTTGGTATAGGGAAATCTTTAATGGCAATCAAATTATCTTTTAGCGGAGATATTGTATTATTTTGTATGACATGACCTAAATACTTAACTGAATCTTGTGCGAAGTTACATTTTGAGAATTTCAATCTAAACCCTTCATTTGATATTGCCTCCAACAGTAAAGACAAGTGTTTTATGTGGTCTGTAAATGTTTCCGAAAATATTAAAATATCGTCAATATAATTTACCGTGAAATCTGATAATCCATGTTTTCTTATAATACTACTCAGTATTCGCTGGAAAATGGCAGGTGAGGTTTTCAAACCAAAAGGGAGACAGGTCCATTGATAATGCCCTTCTTGAGTGACAAAAGCAGTTTTTTTCCTATCTTCAACCTTCATAGGAATTGACCAGAAAGCTGAGTTTATGTCTAATGCCGAGAAAAATTTACACTTTCTTGTTTTAACCATTAAGTCTTCAATTAATGGAAACGGTTGTGATTCAGGAACTACAATTTTATTTAAGTCTCGAAAATCTATACACAACCTTGTTTTTCTTCCGTCTTCTTTTTTGTAAGCTAATGTTACTGGCGCGGCAAAAGGACTATACGACTCCTCAATCAACTTTTTTTGTAATAGCTGTGATACCTGTTGTTCTATTTCTTTCCTATCTTCAAATGTGCACCTATAAGGTCTTTTACTACAATATTTCTCTATTTGTAGGTCAATGTGTGCCTCATAATCTTTCACTGTACCTATATCAAACTTATCTTTTGCAAAAAGTGTTTTATATCTACTAATCAGTTCGTCTATTTCAGATTGCTGCTGCGAAGTCAAATGACTCACTGCAACATCAAAATTTTTAACCTCTATGTGCTCATTAAAGTTTATTTCATATATTATGTTATTTGTTTCATTTCGAGTTTCTTCTTCTATACACAAATCATTATGTTTTAAGCTTATATTTTGTTTTTCTTCTGTTTCGGAATCTGATACACCGGGATACATTATAGCATTTCCGGTATCGACATTTTTATCATTTTCTATCATCTGTGTATTTTGTGTAATCTCTAAAGTGTCATGTTGGGTGAGGCGGAATTTCCCTATGCAATCTAACCCAATCAAGAAATCATAGTTAAAATTCTTCTCATCTACAACGAACACATTAACGTCATGTTCCATATCAAAAATCTTTATCTTTAAAGTTACCATTCCTATAGGTTTTTTAACGCCATCAATTGTTCTCAAGTAAGCAGTTACACCTTTTTTGCTAATTGTATTATTTTTAATACGCAACAACTTCGAACTTATTAAAGATACATTAGACCCTGAATCATAAACTCCTAGAAGTTGTAAAGTATTATTTAACAATAGCTTAGTTTTAATTAATGGCGGAATCACAAGTTTTTTGGATCTATTTCACTTAATTCTACATGGATGATAATCTTTTCCATTCTTCTCCTTATTCTTATTTTCTAGACTCACCGATTTTTTTTCCCAAATCTTCTTGCTCACCAAGTGTTCTAAACCTCTAAGATTGTTAAATAAATCCTCAGTTTCTTTTAGATCTTCTCTGTCTATCCTATCAGCTACAAATATTGGCAACCCTATAGCAATAAGGTCTATCAACGTAGATTTATCCATCTTTTTATTTATCTCTAGCAGAAGCCTTTCTTTTTTTATAGCATATTCGAGTAGAGATCCCTGTCTATATTTAAAAAACATTGCATACCTGACCGGCGACCAACCTTTGTCGGCATAAGTTTCACAAAACATTTTGCTCCATTGCGACCAGTCCGAGTCCACTGTAAATTTAATTATCATTGACCTGTACCAGTCCAAACAGGAATCTTCCAAAAACAACCTAAGCGTCTCGATCTTCTGTGTATCCTCTTCTATTCCTACACGACGGCACTCGGTCTCAAAAGTAGTCAGCCATTGACTTGCATTTGTCGTTTTGTTCGTAAATTTTTCTAAAACCATTTTCTCGGTCAGTTTCTTTATGTTCTGATTCTTGGATATATCTCTCTTTTTATCAACAAAATTCTCCAAGATCTTTGCCAATGCCTCTTCTGAAATACCCGCAGCTGGCGCCTGTAGTTGAGGTTCAAGTGTAATTTCTTCTAACAAATATCCTTTAAATTGCATATTTCCATCTTCATCCATATAAATACTTATCTGTTCTGGTGTCATTGATATCCATACTTGTCTCTTATCATGTCTTTTTTGTAACGTAAGTTTGACTTTTTCGTATGCTGGGGTTTTGATAATCGTGCAGTCTCACTGGTTGCAGTTTTTCCGGAATCAAAAAAATATTCTTGTCCGCATTTGTAATCGACGTCATGCAGCATACATTTGTTTTCGGATCTTCGCCCGCTTTCACAACAAATTCAAACTTAAGTTTTTCCATGGTGGGTCAGAATAGCTGTAGAAATGTTGTTTTATAATATGTTATAGTGTCCGTTGAGACACGACGAAATAAAAACTAAATTGTGTTGCTCTGAAAGAGGAAATTTTACTCCATTGCGACCAGTCCGAGTCCACTGTAAATTTAATTATCATTGACCTGTACCAGTCCAAACAGGAATCTTCCAAAAACAACCTAAGCGTCTCGATCTTCTGTGTATCCTCTTCTATTCCTACACGACGGCACTCGGTCTCAAAAGTAGTCAGCCATTGACTTGCATTTGTCGTTTTGTTCGTAAATTTTTCTAAAACCATTTTCTCGGTCAGTTTCTTTATGTTCTGATTCTTGGATATATCTCTCTTTTTATCAACAAAATTCTCCAAGATCTTTGCCAATGCCTCTTCTGAAATACCCGCAGCTGGCGCCTGTAGTTGAGGTTCAAGTGTAATTTCTTCTAACAAATATCCTTTAAATTGCATATTTCCATCTTCATCCATATAAATACTTATCTGTTCTGGTGTCATTGATATCCATACTTGTCTCTTATCATGTCTTTTTTGTAACGTAAGTTTGACTTTTTCGTATGCTGGGGTTTTGATAATCGTGCAGTCTCACTGGTTGCAGTTTTTCCGGAATCAAAAAAATATTCTTGTCCGCATTTGTAATCGACGTCATGCAGCATACATTTGTTTTCGGATCTTCGCCCGCTTTCACAACAAATTCAAACTTAAGTTTTTCCATGGTGGGTCAGAATAGCTGTAGAAATGTTGTTTTATAATATGTTATAGTGTCCGTTGAGACACGACGAAATAAAAACTAAATTGTGTTGCTCTGAAAGAGGAAATTTTATTACAAACAATGATATTTAAATAATAATACAGACCGAAATAATAATAACTAAAACTCTTACCTGAAAGAGAAACAACATTTAAAGCTAATATTCCATATCTTTGTATTTTAATCAATATCTATTTTCAATATAATTTATTAATTGAATAAAGCCTATGACATTTAATGTCTCAACATATGTGTCACAAGTACTCATAGATAATCAATGGTAGGCAACAAAAAGGCTTTATTTACATATACTTACCCTAATTTAGCGGTAAAACACCAAAGGCAGACATAGACTTATTCTAAACTAGCGACCCGCCCCGGCTTACCACGGTTACACAATTTACACATAACCTTCATAACCTTAACAAATTATACACCTAAACCTTTCTCAATAATCACTCTATTGACAGGTGAAAACCGCATGAAAATCCGTTCAGTATCCGCGGCGGGGGACTTTGTTTTATAAGGTGTGAGGGATAGGTTTTCGATTTTTTAATTATTTTAAGTGATAGGAGCTTAATAAACAATAAATTGTGAGAAAATATTTTCCATATCGTCAATATCCAACATGGTGACTAACATTTGTATGGAGAGGCGGTCGTCCACTAACCTCTTAAGGCCCACTTGCACCATCTCGCTGACCCGGGGTTAAGCGGTTAAACCGTAAACCCAGTGTCAAATTGTACTGGTAACCATGGTAACTCTTGGTTTAACCGGTTAACCCCAGGTTACTGATCGGTGTAAGTATCCCTATTAAGGAGTTCCGAAAACCACCTATGATTATATAACACTAGCGATCCGCCCAGGCTTCGCACGGGTTAACAAATCCATACTAATACCGTAATACATATTATAAATGCGAAAGTGTGTCTGTCTGTCTGTCTGTTACCTCTTCACGCTTAACCGATTTAGTTGAAATTTGATATGGAGATAGTTTGAGTCCCGGGGAAGAACATAGGGTAGTTTTTATCCCAAAAATCACCCTCAAAGGGGGTGAAAAGGGGGGTGGAAGTTTGTATGGGGAATCGTTAAAAAGCAGATTGGGTAAAAATAAGCTACCCAAATTACTAACTCCACGCAGACAAAGTCGCGGGCAAAAGCTAGTTATATATAAACCTTCCTCTTGAATCACTCTATCTATTTAAAACAAAACACATCAAAATCCGTTGCGTAGTTTTAAAGATCTAAGCATAGCATAGTGACTAGGGTTCTCTTTCTGAATAAGTCAAATGCACCTTACAACTTACAAATATTGACCTGGGGTCGACCCACACATTGAGCTACACAGGTAAAGCACATCTTTACACATTAGTCACGATGACTAGATAGTCCAGGTCGCTGACCTTTCTGACGCAGCAGGTTCACCGTTACGAGTATTTTCTCATTGATTCACTCGTTAAATCAAATATCTACCGTATCTGATATGTTATGCGAATTATTTGACAGTAAACAGTTAAAGTGAGCTCGTTTTATTTACACGCAATAGCTAGAGTCTGTGCGGAAAGAGAGTCGTAGAAAGTGCTCAATCCTATAAGAATATTATCGAAATAAATAAAATATGACCAAATTCATTATTTTATTGTTAATTACTTTCAATAACAGGACATTTAAAAACTAGTCGTAGCATATGAAAAAAAATTAAAACTGCAACCCTGTCAAAAATAAAAAAAAACAACGGGTTGCACTCCGGGAGTGCCGACAGAAGTGAAAACTCAATGACTAGTCCAAAATGTCTGCAGCACTATGAATAATTGATCCATCCTCCTTTCTATTGAAAAACTTTAGTTCCGAAATTGCTGGTCGCTGGTGAGCTTGTTTAAAATTCGAAATTCAAATTTGTAGCGGTAATTGTTTAAAATTCGAATAGAAATTGTAAAGTTACCTTGCAGACCTCGCATCTAAATATATTTGGTCATGATATTTTGAGTTTTATTCACCAGTACTATTAGAGTTCACTTTTATTAGCGATATCATCAAGATGTAGCTTTTGGATTATGTCATTGAGTTTTTCTTTATTGATTTAAATGCCATCTAAATGAGTGGCCATCTAAACCTTACGGTCACGTGATCGCCTTACGCTGTCTCGAGTCTATCATTTTTTCCCTACCTCAAAAAGTGCCCACCGCCGCTAAAGAAGTTTTCACTTCAAAAAGCATCCGCTCTTAGGCGTCCCTACCTTACATTTCACGACTTAACATGTCTCCAGGATCTGTGCATGCATAACTAATATCTCTAATTGAATCAAGGTGCATTATGAAGGCATGCGTACCACGCTGAACCGTAATCACATCATACATACCTACTCTACATGTGATCAATTGGTCATGTACGTAATCGGCATGAGGGGTTGTTGAGCTGCTGCCATTGCTTTTCAGTTCAGCAGTTCACATAACTGCACAAGTTATATACATTATTAACTGTGCTGACCTCACTATTTCCGCACAGACTAGAGTAGACACACGATAGTAGTAGGTATAAAATAAGTAATATATTTAACACTCACTAATACATCTAACAAATAAGGTAAATACTGATAGGTATACGTAAATACATATATGGCTGCGGGATAAAAGCGGATCACATTGGGGGTCTGTTTACACATTGATTAGTGTTTATTGCGAGTTTATAGCACACTACACACACACACACACACACACACACACACACACACACACACACACACACACACACACACACACACACACACACACACACACACTAAATGCGAGTAGCAACAAATGTACATATAATTATAGGTACAAGCATCTTTAAAGATTTTACTTTTGCGACGCTATTAGAGGATCTCTCCGATACCGTTTTAGCCTACGTGAGTGTCCATTCAGAACCTCTCTAGGAGGCTAATTCGAATGTACCTACACTTTGGCATCAAAATGATATCTGTATAAATTATGTCTACCGGTCTACCTAGCTTTATTTGACGTTCATAAGCGCATTGTAATTATGCCTACTTGAATAAACTATCTTTTATCTTTATCTTTATCTATGGCATTTACACTCGTACATGTGCCAAGTCAACTGTAGAATTGGCCTCCGGCACAGAATAAATAATAGTACTAAGTACAGAAGACTCACTCTCTAACAAAACGCGTCTGTTACGATCAGCACAAATATGGCCGCTAGGTGGCGTGGCGACACCGCCACGCGCGGCTTATGGCTTTCCCCAAAATTGGGGCCGAACGGATGTACTTTTAGCTACCTTTAGCAAAGCGACGAAATCGCGGAGTGAGACACGCCTGCCTCTGGTCCAATCATTGGCCTTCGTTTGATCGTCACAGTACACAGTGCATTTTTTCGTCCACTTTTTGCAGTAAAGCGGTAAACGTCCAATAGCGGTATTTTGAATTAGGTGGATCAGATGGAATAAAAACTTTTAGCGCCGCTCGCACCATCCCACTTACCCGGGGTAAAGAAATTAAACCGTTAATCCAGTGTCAAATTGTACTGGTAACCATGGTAACTCACATGGTTAACTACGGTTTAATGGAATGGTGCACCCGTGCAAGTGGCCCTTATAGATTTTTCTTGATGAATGGTATTTATCTCATAGAGAATACCTCGTCGTACAAAACATTCCATAACATATTAATACTTATTTTACTAGCATAATTGGACGACGTGTTTTTAATATCGACTTAATTATTTTTTAATTAAGGCTCAAAACTGAATTTAATTACGTTTACAGTTGTGTACAATCAGTACAGTCAGCAGCAGAAGTTGCTAAGCGGGCGAGGTGTTCAAAATTACCTTGACGCGCTCTTATTCTTTTAACAATTAAGTCGCGTCAAGATCATTTTGAACACCTCGCCCGCTTAGCAACTATTGCTGCTGACTGTACGAGCCACCCTCTAACTATATTATTAGATACTCGTACATACCTATATTATTGAACAGATACTGGAAAACGGTAAATCTAAGTTTTTGGCGCGTTGTTTCATAATGATGCTGACTTGCTGACTGTATTTTTATTGTTTTGTAAGTGTTTTTATATTTTACTTTTATATTCATATTATAAAGAACCTAACGTAAGACGAAAAATAAATAAAGTTGAATAATAATATCATTTATTGTCAGGCAACTAAGGCCCATAGATACATATCTTACAAACTAACATACATACAATAATAATAATCTTACAAGCTAAAAATTATTTCGGCGACACTGAGAACCTATAGTATGGTTACTTACTCATTTCTGCTTCGGAATAATCTAGAAATATTTTTTCCTTATTGTTTTCTAATTTGCAGCCGCTTACTCCATCGACAGATCAAGGTCAGTATTTTAACGCAACATTTTTTAAGAAAATATCTCTTTTAATAATCAAGGATTTCGTAACTATATTAATTACTCAGCTTACGTCAGGAAAACAATTTAAACAGGTATAATATAGTAATTATGCTATAAGTACGAGCTGTGGGAAAAACATACAATGGGTCAGTTGTGTTGCGTTGCGACACCGGGCGCCCTTGGTGCAGAGGGCCTACCGCGAACCACGTCCGACGTGTTGCCTCTCTGTCGCACTTGTAAATTCGTACGTAAGTGTGACAGAGAGGCAACACGACGAACGTGGTTCGCGGTAGGCCCTCAGGCTCCGACTGTTTTGTTATAATTCATAAGTACTAGATTACCACCGAGCGAAATATTAATTGAAACAGGCTTTAATATGTGACGTCCCACGGTAAAAGGTACCTTATGGCGGTTGGCGCTTACGCTATTATTAACGCCGCTCCAATATTATTGCGGCGCTATGCGACGTAAGCGGCAGCCGCCATAAGGTACCTTTTGCCGTGGAACGTCACATTTGTTGTTATAGCGGCAACAGAAATACATCATCTGTGAAAATTTCAACTGTCTAGCTATCACGGTTCGTGAGATACAGCCTGGTGACTGACGGACGGACGGACGGACGGACGGACGGACGGACGGACGGAGTAATAGGGTCCCGTTTTTACCCTTTGGGTACGGAACCCTAAAAACTATACAGTCACGTTTAAACTCACACTACTTTTTGCGGTGATAACTTTTTTCACACAAAGATTTGGGACTATCAGCCACAGTAAAAGTATTAGAACTTAGAATAAGCTATCCAGTGACATATTGCTTGTCCTTATTGGTCATATAGGCCAATTTGCCCACCCTCCTTTGAAGCTGAAACGGAGAATCTTAACGCTCGGTCGAAAATGTCAACGCATTTTTAAGCGACTCTCTGTGTTCTACTTGTCAAGCAAAAACGCGACCCTGTTCTTAGAATGATTTACCAGGATTTACCAGATGTCTGTGGGTTGAAATGAACATGTGGTAAAACAATTGGCGATCTATACTTTTGTCATGGCAAATACCGACACGTTTAACTGACCTTAGGTGGACCCTACGTCTTCGCAATAAGGTTTATGTTGTGTGAATGATACTGTAAGGGTAAAAACACCAGAGCACCATTTTAAACAATATTTATTACGGAATCACAATAATAATCAGAGTTTTGGACTTAGGTAATACGCAACGCCGATGACGCGCAAAAAACCGATCTCTAGATGACAGACAGCATAGTGTTGCTCTATCCCCGGTTCTCGTAGTGATGTCAAGACCGCTGTTTGACGATGCCGCCTTTTAGCTCGGCCATCGCCTGACCCGACCAGCGCCCCGCAGGTCACTGTCATCAGTGCAGCCACTGAAGTCTGCCACAGCCAACGCAGTCGCAGCAAGCTGGGTCTTCACCAGGTGGATGTAGCCTCCACCAGTTCAATATTCTGCGAATTGAACAAGCACCTTTTACGCTCAGCCGATATACAAGCCTTGGTCCTTTTGAGTAATTCGACTCGAGTTCCGTTGAAACGGTCTATTTCGTTATTGTCAACTTACACCAAGATATTTAGTTCTATTTCAGTCGAATTGGAGTAAGGGCTTAAGCCGACTGAACCAAATGTAAGAAAGCATGACCAGGCTAGGTACCAAATAATCCGTGGTATGAGAGGTGTTAGGATATGCAAGTCTGCTCAGCACTTGCTTGAAATACACAAAAGGCTTAATTCACGTGCATATGACACCAAGAGGATATAAATACCAATTAATTAATTATGCAAAATAATAAAATATTGCGATGAGCGTGACATCTAGCGGCAGGTAGATAAACCACCCCCTTTTTTTGTAACACCATCTAACATAAATTATTTTCTTGTGAATAACGTCATATAACTTTGAAGGATTTATTAGATTTTGATAAATTTCTAGCATGTATACCCATGCAGCTAACCCAAACCTTCCATTGAGCGGTGCGTTCATACTGACCGCTTAACGTAACAATGACTATTTGTGTCGTTTTAAAAGCAAAGACTTGGAACAAACTCACAATTGGCTTCTCCGTTGTAGGATGTAAGACTCCCTCGCATGCACGCACAAAAATGCGTACAACTCGTGAGAGGCTAACATGGGACACGTCTCATGCATGTGCGGAGCTGCCTAGGCTAGGACACCACTGCCCTTGTAGGCGCAACGACCGTAGAAGTCGGCCCTTCACGATAAGGTTGTCACGGAGCCCGGTGCACGCACTCGCTCCAACTGGGTATTTCGAACAGGCACTCCCTCCAACTCTACTGGATCCGGTACTTCGCCAGCGATCCCTAGAAGGTATAAGTGCAAGCAACCCTTTCAAGGTAACCTTGAGATCATCAGTCTTAAGGTCATTAAAATATCCTTTTGTAAACAAGGTCTCAAGCCAACCTCTCAAGGTCAACAACAAATAGTACGATACGATATAGATAAAACATTCATCGGTAGTAGAAATAATGGTCCTCTTAAGGATAATATCATATCACATGCAATGGTCCGCCTCTTAAAGCCTGCACTGCAGATACCAGGAACAAACTAGCCTGTTAAAGATAGTCTTGTATCACATGCAATGGTCCGCCTCTTAAGGCCTGCACTGCAGATATACCAGTAACAAAATTAGCCTATTAAGGATAATCTAAGCTCACATGCAACGGTCCGCCTTTTAAGGCCTGCATTGCAGCAAATACCCGTAACAACCATCCTCTTAAGGATAGTCTTATATCACATGCAATGGTCCACCTCTTAAGGCCTACACTGCAAATACCAGTAACAACCATCCTCTTAAGGAAAGTCTTATATCACATGCAATGGTCCGCCTCTTAAGGCCTACACTGCAAACACCAGTAACAACCATCCTCTTAAAGATAGTCTTATATGACATGCAATGGTCCGCCTCATAAAGCCTACACTGCAAATACCAGTAAACAACCATCCTCTTAAGGATAGTCTATATCACATGCAATGGTCCGCCTCTTAAAGCCTACACTGCAAATACCAGTAACAACCATCCTCTTAAGGAAAGTCTTATATCACATGCAATGGTCCGCCTCTTAAGGCCTACACTGCAAATACCTGTAACAACCATCCTCTGAAGGATAGTCTTATATCACATGCAATGGTCCGCTTCTTAAAGCCTACACTGCAAATACCAGTAACAACCGTCCTCTGAAGGATAGTCTTATATCACATGCAATGGTCCGCCTCTTAAGGCCTACACTGCAAATACCTGTAACAACCATCCTCTGAAGGATAGTCTTATATCACATGCAATGGTCCGCTTCTTAAAGCCTACACTGCAAATACCAGTAACAACCGTCCTCTGAAGGATAGTCTTATATCACATGCAATGGTCCGCCTCTTAAGGCCTACACTGCAAATACCTGTAACAACCATCCTCTGAAGGATAGTCTTATATCACATGCAATGGTCCGCTTCTTAAAGCCTACACTGCAAATATCAGCAACAACCACCCTCTCAAGGATAGTGACAAGCAACAGGCCGCTCCTTAAAGCCTCTGTTGCGATTACCGGCGCCAGGAAGTAGCCTATTAAGGATAGCATCCCTTGCCAAGACTAAAGTAACAGCCCTTCTTAAAGAGCACATAATAATTAAAGCTCTATAGCAGACATTGAAGAGAGTAAGTAATATAAATAAAATAATCACTCAGTTCTCAATCCGAGTGTCTAATAAAATTAATCAAGCACAATGTGTTTATTTTAGTCGGCAAACCCGTTAACAAAACACATAAGTATGACAACAGTAACCCAGTTCTAAATCTGGGATAAAACAAAATCACAACTCGATTCCAAACTCGAGAGTAAGTAATATAAATAAAATAATCACTCAGTTCTCAATCCGAGTGTCTAATAAAATTAATCAAGCACAACGTGTTTATTTTAGTCGCCAAACCTGTTAACAAAACACATAAGTATGACAACAGTAACCCAGTTCTAAATCTGGGATAAACAAAATCACAACTCGATTCCAAACTCGAGAGTAAGTAGGTAATATAAATAAAATAATCACTCAGTTCTCAATCCGAGTGTCTAATAAAATTATATCTCAGTTCCTAATCTGAGAATATACTCGTAGTCAGTTCTTAATCTGAAAACGGTACCTGAAATAACAGCATTTGCCCTTAACATGGGAAATATAAAATAATAAGCAGTTGCTACTATGCAACCAATTGTAAATGATCATGTGCAACTTGGCTTGCCTCTTCCGTGCCCCTAAATAAAGGCAACACTCTTACTATACCAACATTGAACTACAGTAGAGCCTGAACAGAAGTTCATGTTATCGAGGTTCCTCTCTTACCCAGGTTCGCCTTATCGAGGTTTCACAAATTGTATTTTTCAACCATCATGAAGTGTATATTGATAATGACCAATCAGTCAAATCATGGCACATATGCTTAAACCATAAAGCTTCCAATCCCAAGACACACATGGTTGATTTTCTCCAGCTGTGTATGTGCATTTTATGTGTAGATAACTCAACACATCATCATCCAGGTTAACTTATACCTGCACAAAACTAAATAATTTTGTTAAATGCCATGCAAGCACACATTGTAAGATAAATGAGTTCATAACATAATAAACCACAATTTATGCATTTTTCAAAACAATGAAATACATACTTAGTGAACCCACAAAATTTGCGAAACATATTATTATTTATAACTTCTGATTTATGAAACCCAGAAGTAATAAAAGTGTACTGTTTATTAATGCAAACGGTACCATAACACACTACAAGTTCAGACGAAAACCGTCAATAACTTCAAACAGTAGCTCATGACATGATACTCTTCGGTCAATGTTCATTAGCAGTGAATGGGTTAAAATAGTTATTAGGAAAGCTTTAACCAAGCTATTTACCTTCGTTTAATATTCACCCATAAAACACTTATCGGACTGGAACGTTTAGAGTCCAGTCGCACTTGTATGTAAAAGACATGTATCATGTAGACCGTCAATATCCATATTGACTCCTGAAAGTATTTACCTCGCTTACCATTAGCAACAACCTGCTTTACCAGTGTCATACTCAGCTCAGTAAATATCTTGTTCAATATGTCCATCTCTTTGACAAGATTTTAACCTTGGAAATTCATCAAACTTCATCAGTAATAAAGTTTTGTTATAATAAAATGCATCTGAAACATACTGTTAGAACACAAATGATTATCATTGTCAATAACTCAAACACTTGACAATGTCATGCCAATAAAACTTTCATTAGTTTGGTAAGTCTGTTTAAATATATGTCTTTGGTTCATATTATAACATGACATTTTGTGAAAAATATTTGCAATGCAAACTTTAACCAACATCCCAATGAACAAAACAACAACCACAACATACTATAAGCTGTATGCAATTAATTTGTATAAACATTCATAAGATTTTTCATACATAGAACCAATCAATAATATGTACAGACAGAAATTTTCTCAACATCTCAAATGATTTACTGCCTTATTTATCAGTATGTCTGCAGCTTAATGTTAATTGCAAAGATGCAGGAGGTTATATGTGAAATGAACTGTCTTAAAATATTCAGTCCGAGGAGGCTCCGGATACATAGAGTGACTACATTTGTCACAGACACTACTAACCAGCTTGAAATAAATGTCACCTTTCGCTTATTCACAAAGCGCATTTTACTAACCACACACAGTCAATGTAACACGTACTGACCGTTAGTATACATGTACAACATGAACAAACATTTTATTTCTAAATAAATACCTCATTTTCCATGACATCGGAGATTAGTCACTTATCAACATATTTTCTCCATATAATGAATTAGTTGAACACTAGGACATATTATACCTGGCATCCATAACCAACTAATTTTGAAATATTAGCCATGTCCATCCGGGTTCATTACAGAGGCCTGACCCGATAGCCACTCTAGTGCCTTCAACGACGGTATGGTCGTACAATTCAAGAATCATTGCTGTCAAATTTCTGGAAATTACACAGACTAAAAACATACCAACAAAGCATTATTTCAGTTGCAATAAGCATGTGTAATATCACACTCACACAAACACATATGAAACAACAAGTAATTTCTCCTCATTGTTGTTGTAACCAATATTCCAGTGTTTTTGAAAACTTGTAATCTATTTTAATTTGACTGAAAGGATAAAGTATTAAATAGCACTCATTGTTAATCATGAAAGCATATTACCACCATACATATAGCATCAATCAAGGCTACATTACCAAACTTGTTTTATATGCTTTTTACTTGAATGTAAATTTCACCACGACACAGACTTTAGAAAATGTTCATAGCATTTTGTTAATATGTCATGTAGACATACTTAATCACATTATGTTATGTATCTGAAAGCACATAGATTACAAGAATAACACAACATATAAGTGAGGCAGTGAATATTTACCACTATGGCCCCGGAGCATTGTTAGGTGTTGGATCAACACAGACTTCTTACCTGAGTTAACTTTTACCTGAGTTACTCTGTAATCCCAAGGATTTATTTCATTCATACCAATATCAAAATTCAATTGTACCTAATGGTATCTGTCAGCTTATGTCTTGTGATCTTCTGCTGTGAATATTGTAATACATACATGCCAGCAGCTTTATTACACTGTCAATATGTATTATTTTTGACAGTCATGATCATTGATGTACATAAACTGAAATAGGTATCTGAAATCAAACACAAAACACACAAAACACACGGCAAAGGTACGATACGCCAGCCAATAGCCGGCACAGGTTAGTTTTGTAGGCTATTCTTGTAGGTATGATTTTGACACCAATCTTGGACTTTGTATATTTAAGTCCCTAACTGATGAGTGGTGTTGGTGCATTTACTCATTACAATCAGATTAACGATCAGAACAATGAAACAAGGAAGGACTACGCGCGGTAAATTTCGTAATGTCAATTTCGACAAATTATATCGTAGTAGGCGAGGAATCACTATCGCACTTCTGAAGCTGTAAGGGTAAAAACACCAGAGCACCATTTTAAACAATATTTATTACGGAATCACAATAATAATCAGAGTTTTGGACTTAGGTAATACGCAACGCCGATGACGCGCAAAAAACCGATCTCTAGATGACAGACAGCATAGTGTTGCTCTATCCCCGGTTCTCGTAGTGATGTCAAGACCGCTGTTTGACGATGCCGCCTTTTAATACATTCAATTGTTATGACCATTAACTGTGAACCCAGACTACTCAATATTATCAGACGTCACGTGAGGCGTTTTCGAAGATTCGCCGTCGCTACAAATAAAGACATGTTTAAGCATGAAATATTTTTCGGCGTGTAACTCGCCTTTTCATGTGTGTGGTGGTAAAAATCGTGGTTTCAAACATCGTTTGTGCTGTATAGAGCAGAAAACATGGTTCTCGAAAAACAAAGGCAGAAAGGTGTCTAAAAAATCGGTCAAAGCGTCCGCTAGCTGGCGCGTTGGCATATTTTATTCCCTAACCCCCTAGCTAAGATTTTACTAGACAGGCATTGTGCATTTGTACAATGACAATTATATATGAGTTTAATATGAGCTTTGCTCGGGAAACATATAAACACTCAAAAATGGGCGTTTTCCTAGAGATAAGACCTAGCTAGATCGATTTTTCGCCTCCGAAAATCCCCATATAGCAAATTTCATCGAAATCGTTAGAGCCGTTTCCGAGATCCCCGAAATATATATGTATATAAATAAATATACAAGAATTGCTCGTTTAAAGGTATTAGATTAGATAGATAAATAGATAGATATTGAGTTTATATTTAGGACCTCTATAATAAAACAGCGCACAGACCTTTTGTGTTTAAGGCTTCACGTTCAAGGGGTCCAAGAATGGGTCCCCATTGCCCGTGTCCTGCCGATTCCTATAATCAGACTAAAGCACGCAGGCAACCTGTGTCGAAAGTCTGGTGGCGCATTCAGATATTAAAACTGTGATATAGGTTTGATATTGATTAGTTATTTATTTTGTGTATCTCACTCACACTTTGGTGCTTAAAACGGGAGTAAAAAACTGGTGACTTTAGAGTATCCTTCTAATCATTCCAAAGTCCCAAATTTACCAACAGGTATCAATAATTTACATTTAAAGTTCCAATATAGAAGTAATTATATTGTTATCGGAATCAAATGTATGTAAATCATAGCTTTAGTATTTTTCAAACAGCTTGGTTACGGTGACGTAAGTCATAATCTCAGTACAAATTTGCGAAATTTTACGTTTTAAGGTTATAGTTATAGGACATGACAGCTGTCACCGTATCCAGGCTGTTTACAAAAAATACTATAGTTATGAGTGATTAAAAGAATTTGAACACTAAATTACAGCAGCAATTCTTTTGACTACTAATTACTTAGGACTTAGGTATTGTGGTTTAAGTTTTTTTATGCCTCAGAATCCAGCCTTATAATATAATATAATTTATCCGGGAGAAAGATACTAAAATTAAAATAAATTCAATATAACGTTTGTACAATCTGAATGAGCCTCCGGAGTCACACCTCGCTGCCTTCCTGTGGGGCCGAGACTGAGGGTGTTTTTTGTTACATTTAGCATACTTTTTGCTACTTGCAATGCAAATAACGAAAACGAGTTTTAGTCTCGACATAAAGAATAGAGTTTTGAAGTGTATTTCCTTATAATAACAGCTTTAAAGTAATTTAAACTTTATTTATAGCGGTAATAAATTTGTAGTTAAAAATAACTAGAAAAAAAATTGATTATTTTTATTAATAATGTATCTATTTAGATTTCTGTCTACAAGACTGCAAGAGAAATAATTATATACTTAAGCCCCCATTTAAACGGTTCAACGGTTCTGTATAATTATAGTTACTACCTACCTATTGTCGCATCCCAACTAACATTAGGCGCTAAATATAAGAGGTAAAAGAACGCTCCTTTGGTTCTATTGATGTTCTAAAAATAGGAGTTATAACTCCTGGCTATAACCCCGGATTGGGCACAAATTTTAACACCTGAGGTTGCAAAATGGCGCTACAACGGGGTTACAGATTGAAATAAGAGGTAGCAGAGCACTATAGTAGTGCTATAATAGCATTGATTAAGTACTTAGGAGTTAAAGGGGTGCCATATAAGTGACTATTACCTATTTGAGTAGTAGTATGGGTCTATATAGATATAGACTTTAGATGGTATATAATGGCATTTCTGGTCAACATTTGTAACACTCAAGAAGGTAAATGTACATTATTTTCCTTTGTCATTATCTTCTTTGGTTGTAGATGTTTACATTTTTGTATTATTGTTCGTAAGCTTACTCGTTCGTACCTTGTGACAGCTTGAAGTGAAATCTAACGGCGGATGAATAAAAGGAAATATTATTATGGTGCATTGGTACCAGCGCTATCTGCAGATTAATGACGGCGAAATTAATTACATTGTCAATTATTATGTATATTATTAACAAAATTTAAAAGAGCCTCTGATCTTAGGCATATTTATTAAAATGTAATAGTTTTTAATTGTGGTCCATCGTATTTAATTTTCGAAAAATTTTACATTATCCGTGAACTCCGGTTTTAAGTATAGTAATACTAAAATTAGGTCAATATTGAGTAAATCTATGCATTTTTATTCAGTATTTACGTTCTAATTTATAGTTTTTGATTTGCTCATTGATTCATCAGCCATCTTAACATAGCGCTAATAGGCTTAGCTTGTAAGTTAGTGTCTAATAACAGTATAAGCTATATTATGGTACCGGATAACCCTCGTCTGCGACTACATGATCTATAATTGCGACTAATAATTTCTCTATTCTACTGTAAGTAATACAAGGGAGTTAAGTAACGTTAGCGAAACAAGGAGCTATAAGAGACTTTTTATCACCGGTTTAGAACCTTAAGTGTAAATTGCAGCTGCTTATAACTTATATAGATTCTAAGGTTATAAAATTCACTTTGAGCTATAACACTAACTGCTTAGCATGCATTATAGCGGTTAAAATAGTTATTGTGGCTCTTAAAGCTACTGTTACCTCTTAAACATTTATATCACCTCAGCCTGTAGGCTAAGACTATGCAGCTATTGTACCGCAGTTCTATGTCTTAAGGTTATAAAATAGGTGCTAAGTGTCGCCTAATTGTGTGTTGGGATGCTGCGCACTAGCGACGCTATCAGCAGTAGAATGCAGTAGTGTCCGAAATCGGCCAGCAGGAGATGATGATGATGATGATTATTGTCGTATGGCCGACTGGACACAATAACAACAACAAATAGTTAATTCGCCCTTACTTATTATTCAATGTTTACCAACCAGGCGATTTAACTGCTCTATTACGTATGTACTCTAAATAGGTTAACATATTTAACATATAAACATTAGGAATTTTACCCTAAATACTAAAGCCTGTAATAAGTAAACGCGACGCTCATTCATAGTTGTTTTGAGGACGACATGTTGTAAACATATTGACAGCCCTTGAGGCAGTCTGGTTACTTTCAACAAGTTTCAAGTATTCATAGGCCTCACTGACTTAATATAAAAGAAATAGACACACAAAGCAGAACAAAAACGTCAACAAATGTGGATCCCAATGACGTTTCGCACCATTTGCATTGATGATAAAAACGCTTACGTAAATTTTGAGTCAAGATAAATGTTTCGTACAGAAAAGAGCTTAATGTCGTAAGCATTAAGTGTCAAATTTGCAAACATAAGTACCAACACTGTTAAAAAAATTAGTCCGATGGCACTAAACGTAACGTATTTATGTCAAACAACGTCAAACGAGAATAATGAACGAATGGAGTCACTTTGGTACACTTTAATATGTATGTATTACAGGAAAACCAATTGAAGTAATAAATAAAACAAATTTAATTTAATCGAGAGCTCAAATAAAATTAATTCGTGGTTCAAATTCAAACAAATTAATTTTTTAATTCGTAAGTAGGTATACGTTCTTAAATACTAATTTCCTTGAAATAAACTCTACTTATTAAATAACTGTGTATTTAAGATTTACTCATAGCACGGGTGCACGGGGACATTTAGGTACTGATTGGATTTTTTTTATAAAGTCTACCTATACTTTACAAAAAAAATCCTGTGGTTGTCACTGTGTTCAGACAGGTTTAGCATTATTAAATTATACAACGGGACTTAATCGCGTATCTAAGTTTTAAGATTTACCTCCGACGTTTCGAGGACGGCGTTGTCCCCGTGGTCTCGGAGAAGACTGGCTTAAGTTGACATCAGCATCGTCTAACCGCGCGAGTTTTTCGAACTACCCGCACTTGGTCTTGTTTATCCGCTTGAACGTTTTGCGCACTAGGGATGTCACTCTGTCGACACACAACACTAACGATATTCGATTTATCGACTGTCGATATTCGTTTACGCTTACATTTACTAATGACTGGATTCCATGTGGATGAGATCTTGAAACCCTCGTCCCGATTGAAATTACTATGTTTTTTTATTTCAATGGCTTCCCGTACTTTCCTGCTGTAGAAATGACGATCCGTGGACAGGATTTTAGGGTTATGCAGCTCAATCCAGTGGTTTGGTCCTGACTCCAGTAAAATCGTGAAAGTTTAAATCAGTGTTAGGTTTAGCATTTACAGTTAGTCGATATAAGCCCTTATTGGTGGTGTATATGTCGGAAACAGGGAAATGGGCCGAACACACAAGTGCCGTTTTGCCTTGTTTAAAACTGCATCACCCCTATCTCTTGCTATAATTAAATAGCAGTCCACTTTGCACGTGGCATAGGTTTTCTCGGAAATCTTGAATTTAAACATAATATTATTCCTTATGAATTCCATATAAAAATATAAAAAAATATTGACCTCACATTGACTCATTAGATTTTTGTTCCTTGACATCCCTTGTTTGATACTAACAAATTAATTTATTCAAAACCATATAATTACCACCAGATTACATAAATTATGTAATGCTATCCAAAGAACTAACCGAAAGAAATACATTCCATCCTTTTTCCTTGTTTTATCATTGTTATTTTTACATATTTTAACGGCACATTTCGTAATTGTTGACAACTTCACATTTGAGCGTTTCAAACAAGACTAAACGCAAAAGTGATGCATGATCTGTTTTGACATTACTTTTGTGGGGCCATTTTTGGCGGCTGATTGGGTATCCAGTTATTTATACTATATCAATGATAGGCCTGTTTCGCTGAGATTACGAGATCGTCCGCCATCGCTCTGTGTCACATTATCTAATATGAATCTGTCAAATAGTATGAAGATGTCCCATGAAAGTTTATAGTATACACTAGCGACCCGGCTTCACACGGGTTAACAAATTATACACAAACCTTCCTCAAGAATCACTCTATCGATAGGTGAAAACCGCATGAAAATCCGTTCAGTAGTTTTTGAGTTTATCGCGAACATACAAATAGACTCGGCAGGAGACTTTGTTTTATAAGGTGTAGTGATACTATTAGTGATATGGTAAACGTACTGGTGCTCGACGTGGTACCAGTAGTACAGTACATGTCATCTTGAAACTTAAGTCATTGTCAATAGAGGTCACAGCAGGGTGTCATCTATTGGGTATTAGCATGTCGAGCACTAGTACGTTTACCTTATAAATAGTTAATATTGAAAGGAAAGTTCTCGTTATTTTCCCGAGAAAGTGCATCAGGAATGTTCCAGCAAAGCGGCGGTGCGTCAGTAATCCGATGCCTTACGTCGTTAGCTGATTTACATGCGCCAGCAGATAAGACTCGTTTATGACAGGCTAGTTACTTGTACCAGCTGGCTTGCATAAATACGTATTATAGGACAATTTTACACAAATCGACCTAGCCCCACGGTAAGCTCAATAAGCCTTGCGTTGTGGGTACTAGATGTCGAAATATATAAATGAAATACTTATATATGTCTTACGTCGAAAACATTAAAATCTCAGGAATATATATATGTGATAAACACTCAAATGCCCTGATCAGGATTCGAACCCGGGACCTCCACTAAACAGACCGCACTATGAAGAGTTTGCGAAAAGATGTATGGTGATTGCGAGTTACATATCTTGGTACCTACGCTCGGTCTTGTACTTGTAGTTGACGTGATGTGTGCCCCAATTTAACAACCGATATACTGATTTTAATGATTCCAAAGCATTGCTTATCTTCTTTCAGCTCGCTCTTTTTCTCTTGTAACTGCGTGCCGCATAAGGTGCAAGTAATTCATCAATCTCCGCATCATCCCAGCGCTTTCCCAATTGCATCCTGAAGGAGGTTGGATTCACTTATTTGCAGGTACGACTTGTTACGAAAGTGACTGCCCGTTTTTCAGGAAATAGAGAATCATATTATCTAATTCGGGTCAGAAGACTCTCACTATGCCTCTTAGCTAGTAAGTAGTTAATGCTGGGGCGAGTTACTGGGGCGATGTAAAGCATCCTTTAGAACTTGTTTGATATTTATCTCTCAGATTTAATCATTTCTAGACAGTTATACTTCTGATCCGCTGAATCGACCTTGTCTAAGCAATGTTGCCTATTTTCATTTGCCATTGTAAGATATTTTTATAGAATACCTTACTCTTAAGGTCTCTTAAGACATACATTATAAGTTAAATGTTGTTTATGAGATTTTAATTGGTCATTTTATACTGAGTGTTTTTGGGGACGTGATCCTGAATGTCAAAACTGTGTTAAGAAGTAGGTAAACATAATCAAAATCGCGAAAAAAAATCGAATGGTCGTCTTGAGGGCCCGAAGTAGACGAAATACCTATATTTTTTTCACGATTTTCATATCGATCCTAAAACCTAACTCAATATGTACCTTATCTTAATTGACCTCATCTTATTAGATTTTAAACATTCGGTATCACGACCCCAAAATCACCCATACCTAAATGAATCATTTTACTTCGTATGTTTAAATCTTCTCATAATATTAGCTCACCACAAAACAATAGCTTTGACCACTCGACTTCACGGTTTTGGAGATTTACCTGAAATTTAAATTTAATTAAAATTATTAAAACACCATCGACATATTCATTACACAATTTAATACTAAGCTCTAATAGAACGAATTCTCGCATTTTTAAAGGTAAACATAAGAAAAAGAATGTGTAGATATTAGATAAATGTTTATTAACGTTGTCACCGTCTCAACGAAGACAGAGTTAGACAAAGAAAAGTCTGCTACCATTTTGATAGCACACGCAGTGCAAGTGTTATTTTAAACGTCAGACTTCCATGAAATAATTATGACGTATAAATAACACTTGCACTGCGTATGCTATCAAAACTCTAACTTTATTCATAATTTAGTGGCTCTGCTCCAGTGTTGTTTCTGTCGAATTTTGGGACTGCCATGTACGGAGTCTTAATTGCCATGCTTCAAGATAAAATCTTAAGAATATTGCCGTATCACAAAAATACGCGTAAACGTGCGCTCGAATTAAAATGGGAAATACAGCAATGGAACTTCTGCCATATGCCGTCTTTTTGATTAGAATGCACATTAATTCCTTTTTGAGTTTTATTACAAACAGATTATGAAATCGTCACAATGATTAACCATACCGAAGTAATGGTCACGCTATCACAGAAACACCTTGTTAAAACGATACACAATTTTATTTACAGTTACATTAATAGGTCTTGTTAAGATGAGGATGTTTTTTAGACCACTATGACCATTACATACCAGCCTACTGGACGTGATCAAAAGCAATAAAACCCCATTCAAATCGGGCTCCATTCTTCACGAAACCTATAAAACAAAAGTCATTAACTATGTATTTCTAAATCACAACGATCCATTGTAGACATCAGGCCATAAAAAGCGGGTGACCATAGACAGTCTTTAAGAAGGCTGTAAATCTTTCGGCCGCGTCGAACATGTGGCGCGCACGCACGCGCAGGGACTTGTTTTTATAAGCTTTCATTCACTTGCAAAGTTCGTTGTGTGTAAGTAAGTCCTTTGATATTTGATTTGACCACTCTATTAGTATCGTCAGGCGTGTCTCACTCCGCGATTTCGTCGCTTTGCTACAGGTAGCTAAAAGTACATCCGTTCGGCCCCAATTTGCGTGGCGCTGTCGCCACCTAGCGGCCATATCTGTGCTGATCGTAACAGACGCGTTTTGTAATTTGTTCGAGAGTGAAGCCCTTGCTACACGGTCGCCGACAAGCCTCTCAGACCGCGTGGCCTTGGTCTGGACGGACCGTGTAGACAGTTGTTTCCAACAAAATTTGACCAAAACTGACCAAGGTCAGACCAAGGACGGACGGTTAGAAGGCTTGTCGGCGACCGTGTAGCAAAGGCTTTTGTCTTCTGTAGTTCGTACTATTATTTATTCTGTGGTATCGTTGGCTGGGAGTCTAACCAAGATGACAGTCGTAGGTACCTATTTGCATTGAACGACAGACGAACATAAAAATGTACGAGCCGTACCATGAGTCACTGACAGTGTCTAAACTCTTATATTCGCTATACAGTGTGGAAAGATAAGTCGGGCCCTGGAGGGAAACTACCTTAAATCCTTAAGCTGGCTCATTTTACTTAATGGAGACATTCCTTTATTTTTAAAAAGAAACAAAACTAGGTAGTTTCCCTCCAGGGCCCGACTTATCTTTCCACACTGTATACATACGTAATTTACTTTCTACCTATACATGTCGCTCGCAGTTAGGTACGATCTCGTTCGCGTTTATGTCAGTGACACGTAGACAGTCTAAAATGCGAAAAATGTCTGAATTTGCCTGGGTACTTAATATAAAAAAAGCAGCCAAGTGCGAGTCGGACTCATGAACCCATGAAGGGTTCCGTATTCAGGGGATTTATGACGTATTAAAAAAAACTACTTACTAGATCTCGTTCAAACCAATTTTCGGTGGAAGTTTGTATGGTAATGTACATCATATATTTTTTTTAGTTTTATCATTCTCTTATTTTAGAAGTTACAGGGCCCCACATTTTACCACTTTGGAAGTGTCTCTCGCGCAAACTATTCAGTTTAGAAAAAAAATATATTAGAAACCTCAATATCATTTTTGAAGACCTATCAAAAGATACCCCACACGTATGGGTTTGATGAAAAAATTTTTTTTGAGTTTCAGTTCACAGTATGGGGAACCCCCAAAATTTGTTTTTTTTTTTTCTATTTTTGTGTGAAAATCTTAATGCGGTTCACAGAATACATTTACTTACCAAGTTTCAACAGTATAGTTCTTATAGTTTCGGAAAAAAGTGGCTGTGACATACGGACGGACAGACAGACGGACAGACGGACGGACAGACAGACAGACATGACGAATCTATAAGGGTTCCGTTTTTTGCCATTTGGCTACGGAACCCTAAAAAAGCGTAATAAAATAATAAAACAGGCGATAGTAATATAGAAGCGTGTTCAGATATTTGTGAGCTTGTCCTTTGACCTTTACCGCTCAGCTAACTTTAATGATAAAAGCACCTAAGTATACAATAAATAAAATTGTAGGTACCTAACCTACAAGTTTTCTTTTCACACACATAGGTTGCCATATAAAGGATGACTCACGCTAGACCAGGCCCTGGCAGGGCCGGAGCTTCCAGCGCTTGTTTTCTATATAAAGCACAACGTGATCACCGATCAGCCGTCATAGAAAATGACATGTCGGACGCCTTGGCTCGGGCCCGGGCCGGTCTAGCGTGAGTCATACTTAACAATGTTCTTTTCTGTAATATATTTTCAGAAACATGTTCAATGCTTTTGGAAATACAAATCGTTTCACAGTTTACAAAAGGACAACACCATTCAGTTTTGACGACGCTATCCATTCCAACTGACACATTGTACACCTTAATTCAAAGAGATAAGTGCTACCAAAGGTGAGTGAAGTGATAAGTACGTGGCGACATGCGATCCTATTTCCCAGCTCTGAGAAACTATTTACAGTGCTGTTGGTAATAAACGTTTCGGTAAAATGGGGCACAATCGTCAAACTTACTAACGGGCACGTTAGACGGTCGCGAATTAGCAAAAATGATTTTAAACATCGGGTAGTAAGTAGTAAGGTCAAGGAATTAAATTTTAACATTTCGTACCTTATCACAGAATAGAATAGAAAGATGTTTATTTCCCTGTTCGTATGTTGAATTATGTCCAAAATTGGGGCGGAACGGATGTACTTTTAGCTATCTGTAGCAAAGCGACGAAATCTCGGAGTGAGCCACGCCTGCTGTGGGTTTTTCAGCTACTTATGATCTAAGAATCTAAGTACTTACCTACCTAAAATAAGGAATGTGTCATATTAGGAAATGTCTGTTCGGAAACCAAAAACAAGTGATCTAATGTAAATTCAAGGCGGCGAGTGCAATGCACGCACCCGTTCGCCCACAGCCCACAGAGTTTGGCATTTTGAACGGTACCGCTAAAATGTTATACACGACTCCAGTACGGCTACCATCAGTTTGGCACTGACATAAACGCCGTCGAGAACGTAATTTACTTTCTGTTTCTATACATCTCGCTCGTACTCGCATATTAGTGCAAACGTGATGTATAGAAAGTAAATTACGTTCTCGATAGCGTAAATGTCAGTTTTGACACTGTTAGTGACTCATGGTACGGACTCAGTATGAATAATCAGTTCTCATTAAAACTATCCAGTAGGACTGAGATGGCCGGCTCTTTATCATTTGTCACCATGGCGATGGCGGTCACGTTCTAACAAATATGTAAGTGCCAAAGTGACGCATAGCATGACAGGTGATAAAAATGCGATCATGACAGTTGGTCTGCCCTACTTAGGCTTAGGCACACTTCCCTTTTTTGTGCCCGTACTGCATCACCTTGCTTCATTTTAAATTGATAGAGACAAACCAAAGAAAGTCTGCAGCGCTAGATTAAAAGTAGTTTTTAAAAATCAGTATGCGACAACACCACAGAAAATGGATTAAATAGTCTTGATACTTGTGAAATTTCTACCATATTTACCGTCTATGAAAAAATTTAGCTGTATGCACAGCTTAATTTTTATGGTAAAATAAATTTCATTCCAACAATAGATGTCACTATTAATATGTAGACATATACTAATATTGATAAATAATATTGGGAGAATGTGACATTTGGCTTCATCAAAATTAATAAGCTTTTGTAATATCCGCGACGGCGGTAAATAGGTACAGAGGGCCTACCGCGAACACCGAAGTTCTCAATATGCGAGCATCTTTCTCTTTTACTCCCATTAAGGCGTAATTAGATTGACAGAGAAATTGCCCGCAATTTGCGAACTAAAGTTTTCGGAAAAACGAAATAAACCATTAAAACAATAAACATACAAGGTACAATACAAGAAGTAGTGATATACTGAATGTTTTATTTTTCTAAGCGCCCTTGAAGTTGTGAACATACTGGGTAATTTTATCTTTCTTGGCATTAATTTTTTTTTAATTCCATTCAAAGATCTAACGATAGTAAATGTTACCATACTGAATTGGCCTATCTATCAGCTTAGCACGCAAAAAAAATCAAGCATCTACCGCAATAATTCACGTCACCATAAATAAAAATCTCATCGTACTCGGCGATAGGTGAAAAATTAAAAAAAATCATAACTCCGAAAATACGAAAAATCGCGGAACATACATGGGGGTGATTCAGATAGCCCTCTAGGTCCTCTACCTCCCAGCTTCAGTATATCACTACTTCTTGGGACACCCTGTATATTAAAAATTAATTTTAGCTTTAACTAGTAGGTACCCATGCCGTGAGCATAAGCATGGAGGTTGTGGGTTCGAGCTCAAAACCCGGCTAGTACCAATGAGTTTCTCGAAATGTTAGAGGAAGTTCATAAGAATCATAAGTATGCCTATACCTATTAGGTGTGTTCAATTTGCTGTGAAACCTTAGTCTAAACCAATATTATATTATCTAAGTAGGTACATATGGTGAAGTATTAAGATGTTTCATTCCACTTACCCGTCATCAACTCCAAATTTTGTAAACATTGTCGTTTTTCAGCTTGAATCGCCTCGTGCTGACTTTTTACAAGTGTAAAATTATTCGTCATGCGCAAAAGTAACTCCCGCACGCCGGTTTTGTAAGGTTTCACCATGTTTATTCCGTTCATCACAAAACACAATGAATATTTAAACGATTTTGACAAACATACCATAGTGCATGACGTTTACTGACTGCTTAAAAAACATTGCCATATGTAGTTTTTTAATTCGATGTCAAATTATTGCGCTGCAGACTTTCTTTGGTTTGTCTCTAGACATACCTACTTCCTACATAATCAATACTGGCTACACCCACACGCCGTTTAAATATCACGGTAAACTCCGGTTATAGCGGCATAGCCTACACGCTTGTTTTGTGTCGTTGATAGACAAAACTAGACTATCTGTAGCCGCAGGCCATGGGGTCTATACAGTACAACTTTAAATGCATTTTTTATCGAAAGCATTGCACTCTCGGCATAATTTTTTGCAAGCTTTCTAATGGTACCCGACACGATTCTTACAAATAAAAAAATATTACGTCTGACCCCTATCAACCTCCAAATTTTCCCCTATAATAATTAAAGTAGTAAGCGGTTTAGACTTATTAATAATGTTAGTGGTGGTAGTTGCTATTACAGGCCATATATTAAAATGCGTAATTTAAGTCATTGACTAGCAAGATTTGTTTAAGTACCTATGCCACGATGCTGTGGTCATAGGCCACAAGTGCAGCTTACATAAATCTAATGAAAGCCTTATGCACCCATTGGAACTATGAAAATTACCAAGGTCGCGTTTGACATATCTTAAAAATAATCGCTCAGTCGCTATACTAAAAATAACTCTATGTCACACGCCGTAAGGTCCATTATCAAATGACAAGATAAAACTGACAGTAACCTTTTGGGTGACACGGTGCGCGGACCGGTCGGGCGTGTGGTGACGTCACTGCGCTTGCGCCGAAACGGATGTCCACATGTCATACGCTTTTGTTTTAGAAATGTAAGGTGGTCTGTACAAAAAACTTGTTCTTTTTTGCAATTGGAAGCTATGGGCCCTTAGAAGGGATCTAACATCGGTATTATTATCATACAAATTAATCTGTAGGTATTCAATTTCGGTTGTTTATGTATGTTTGAATTTTATTTAGCTAATTTAATAATGATTGCGAATGCAAGGTGATATTGTGTTTTAGCTATACCGGTCACGATCCCTGTATTTAAATTGTCGCTGTTAATATGCTGCTAACGCCAAAAACGCTATAGAGTTCAAAGTTTATTAAAGAAAATTTCTCTAAGGTTTTTATAGATGGCGCCAGCATAGGTTTTACATGTCTCTAGTTTTGTTCTATGAGATTTGGCTTAAAGGCTATTTCTATTCGTAGGATTGAGATAGACTGGTATAACCTATGCTGGCGCCACCTGTAAAATACTTCCACCGGCGAACCTCATTATCTCATTATGTATTTAAATGGAAAAATAGGTCATTTTGAGCTCTTTTAACGAATAAATTTAATAGTAACCTTTCCGTAGCAGTAGCAGTATTAAATCCACACATATTCAATTATTCACGTGGGAAATATAATTGAAAAAGCTAATTGATTGAAGATAATATTAAGTTCGGGGTTAAACGTCGAAAATTTGAAATTGGAAATGTATCCAGTTCATATTTCCCCGTAAAATATACCTTTATTCATTTAACTTAAACATTTCAGCTTAAATATGAAATATTTTCATTTTACGAGTGTCAGTTCAACCATGAAAAAGTCGGCGTCAGCAAAAATATCAGTTTCATTTAAAGCTTTAATAATTTTATATCAATTGTTGCCATTCTTGTAGTTGCTCTTACCCACTCAGTTGCTTCTGGTAACTAGAGCTACCAACTTTGAACGCCTACAAATTGCTTCTGGTAGCCAGAGCTACCAGACGACCATTGTACGATTTTTGATTTTTTATCTGTGAGTGGCGGCTTGGAAGCGGTTTAAACTATGTTCCAAGCATAGACAAATAACATGGCAATACAGAAAAAAAAAATTAGCCAACATGATAAAATAAAAATATTTTAAACAGCTGTCGGTTTCAAAGTTGTGCGAAAGTGAAGTTGCGGAAAAGTGGTCGGTGTTTTAAAAATGCCGTAAGTATTTTTAATTACTCTTTTACTATCAGAATTTTATACCAAACGATTATGTATTTATCTAACTAACAGATAGAATGTATATTTCAGTTCTAATGTAGAATTATGAATTACTATCTCACTTCAAAGTAGTTAAACGGTGATTTTTTTCGGTTACTTGCGATTGAAATAAGATAAGACTTTGAAGAATAAGTCATATTTTTCAAATAAAATATTGTTATTTAAATAGTTTAAATATTAACTTTCATTTATAATCATAAAATCATTTAAACCTGTGATATGTTATACAGGATTAGCGAAAGAAACAATTGTAAGTATGTGCCGGGCGGCTGGTAACTCTAGCTACCAAAAGCAATTTAGCGAACGTCTCGCTCGGACGTCGTAAGGCATGAGGCACACTAGACGCTTTGCGTGCCCGTGTGGTACATTCTTGTTATGTGTTCCTACTAATGTTTCAACTACTAAGATTGTGTTTTGGGGAAACCTGACATTATTTGCACATGGTTATTGGTATATCTTTTATTAGTGCATGGTCATATACAGGGTGTCCCCAGACTATGTCACATGAAGGAAAAGTACCTTAAATAACGTAGATAAGAATATGACGGTGACTGAAAATAATGTCTGCATACTTTTTCGAATGCTGGACCTACCTGTGCCTAACGCACTCTGTGTGCCCCGACCCTAGTCACCAGCGGCGGCCATTTTTTCAACATGGCGGCCAGTCCTACCGGCGTCGGATCAGGTGTTGCGGGTGTTTTTATATCGGCTTTGTTTATTTACGTTTAAATTAGTGTAATTCCGTATTTAGCAGTTTTCTTTTGTGTAATATGGTTTTGTTCTAACATTCTGTGATTAATGATGTGAAAAATTTATAGTGAAAATGTGATATTGTGTTGTTTTTGATCGGCAAAAGAACCCGAAACTGCGGTGGTACGTAATACTTTCTTGTTATTTACTTGTAAAATCGTAATGAAAGCGATAATTGCAAACTGTGACTATTCTAATTAAAGATTATTAGTTACTTGTTCTTATTAGAACTATATTTCCGTACTTGAGTCTCTTTAACCATTCAAAAATACATCATGAATTAACGAAACATTTCGATCCGTCCTGCGTATTTCTTGCGTGACGTGTCATAAAATGAAATTATGTTTATTTAAGGATTTTTTATATACACTTATATGGTATTTGGTACTAAATAAAAGAAGAACTAATCTACTTTTTTTTATGATACTAAAAAATAGGTGTTATCGCTTTAGTTTTTTTTTTTTAAATACATCTCTGCTTGAAGGTTTCGACTTTTTTAGTGTGTCAAGTTTACGCATTTTTTATAATTATTTTTATTTTAATTACCCATACATAAAGCAACGGAATCAGATTCCTTGTTTTATTAACTATTCTGTGTAAAAAAATCATAGCAAATGGTTCATTAGACGCCAATTAATTAATTTTTCAATAAAACACTGCATCGCGCGGACATTGGCTTAAAATCGCGAAGCAATTTACGCTACAATTTTTGAAATCCAAAAGCAACTGAGTGGTTACTGCCATTCTCTTTGTTATCCACAAATAATTGATTTTGATTTAAGATATGTACGTATTATGAATATATACCTATATATATATGTAGTATAGTTTTTTCAAATAGGTACTTTGTACTTTACTACCTAAGCACAAACTGTTAAGTTAAGGAAACCTTTGAAAACTTTTTAATATCTTCGGGAAATTGTATTAGTAGGTAAATAATGTAATAAGGTAGAGTCTGTTCGGAAAAGGTAGTCTGTTTCCGCACACTCTAATGGCGTTATTCATAAATGTGTGTAAAATCTGGCAAATCGCTGATAATCGTTTGTCTGGCAACAGATTTGAAATGAGACACACGACACATAACCTACCATGTAAATGGCAGCGAAGTTTTTGAGTTCACAAGCAATTTTACAAGCCAACGTTCCAAAAATATATTTATTTACACGCATCTACGACACTGACAATAAGTTCGTGTAAATATATTTCTGGAACGTTGGCTTGTAAAGATGTCTGTGAACTCGACCGTACCTAAACTTTTCACTTGTTTAAAGACCACAAATGTACTCTAATAACATCCTATCCAGGTTAGTTGCAAATTAAGAGTGAGCGTTTACCGGAGCGCCTTGAGAACCGAGTCCCGCCGAAGGTCAGCCGCCGATACCTTATGCGGAGCGTAACGCTTTCATTCCATACATTCATTATCATTTGTACGGCTGACCACTGTTTAGAACGTTCTATATTTATATACGAGCCTTAACCGGTTGAGCAATATGCATATAGTTGATAAAAAAATATGCTGAAAGTTAAAGCAATGGAATAAGTATTCAAATACATTTTACTTAAAAGAAAGCTTAGATTATACATACATAGAAAACAGCTAAGAAAGTCACTCGGAGTTAGGGTTAACAGTGATATATGAGTCATATGACAAAGTGCTCCGTGACCAAAGTTTTGTACGGATCAATAAATACGGAATATCCTGACAAAAATTCGGATTCACCCTAACAACAAACCTGACATTTCCTGGGTTGCCATCTATTCAAAACAATAGGCTACATGACTAATTTTCATTTATGATATCAATCGACCGGGTTTGTTTTTAGGATCAAATGTCTATATGGGACCCATTGCATTAAAGTAACACAAAAGTCAGAAATTGTAGTCAAAGGCCGACAGTCGCACTTCACTCGCGAAACGCCCTATACAAAACGGCCAGGGGCCGTGACGTCAAGGTCTCTGGGAGCCCATCTTGTAGTATGGACAAAACAAGAAAACTGCGTTTTTGTCGGTGAAATATTGCGTTTTTGTATGTATAGTTGCTGAACAATATTTTTTTGGATGAAATGTAAGGAATCGAATGGTACCTTTACTTTTATCGTTTTTGGAAGTTAATAAAAAACTTAAATTTTGAAACTTTCAGGTCCTGTATTTTTGTAATTTTTCAATATTTTATTTTAATATCCACATTATTGTGATAAATTGCTCGTTTGCTATCTATTTTACTAGATTTTGTTATAAAATTCAACATGTGTCATCATCCCTATTGTGCCGTCGGAAAGTATCCAAAATTGCGAACCGAAATTGTCCATTTCCCAACGAACTAGAAATGAACGTTTGTTTCCTGAAATGATCGAGAGCTTTTCCAACTTTTTTGTAACTTTCTGCACTTGCACATCTGTAATATATACTCGTAGAGCTCCTACTTGTTAATAAGTATAATATAGCTGGTCAAGCAGATCTTGTCAGTAGAAAAAGGCGGCAAATTTGAAAAATGTAGGCGTGAAGGGATATCGTTCCATAGAAAATTTGAATTCCGCGCCTTTTTTTACTGACGAGGTTTGCTTGACCAGCTATATAATACATACTTGTTAATGTAAAAAATTGTAAAATATCTATTTCATTTTGGAGGTATTTTATTAAATTAAAATGTCATCTCCGATACCTATCATTGTCTAGTGATACAAAAAAGAAGGGGTTATCAGTTATCAACAAAGTACCTACTAGACTTAACTCAAAGAACTATCATCAAGTACATAGTATAGTGTGTTTGAATGGGCCGCGATCGTAGTACACGTAGTAAAAGTGCATCGTATGTAGGCCGGGGTACCGTTCCGCAGCCTCCGGTCGCCGCTGGCGTGAAGCCAAACAACTTACAAACTGACGTTTTATTTCAATTTGATATCATTCATCCGTGCATCTGGCTCGAATTTCGTGTTGGTACGAGCGAGATGCGCTGTAATAACTAATAATAATTACATTTGGTAGGTACTAGATTCTCATGTGTCACACAAACCGATGTTTTTGCAGATTTGGTCGATGTCTTTGTGCTATCTTTTATGTTTAACCCCCGGCGCGAGGGGTAATATAATTATGTTTGACGCCAATGTCTATCTGTCTGTCTGTGGCATCGTAGCTTTCCAACGGATGGGCCGATTGGATCAAACAGAGACACAAACAGATATTAATGTCGTGCGGGACGCAAACGCCAATTTGGCTCGCCGAATTCGACTGCCGATTATGACCGATATTATCGATAAAATTAAGGTGCGGACGCAAGAATACTAAATTGTGACGCTAGTATTCGCGTTTGAGGGGATTTTTTATTTATTTAGAGCGCTCAAATGTCACCAAAAATTGGTTGTATTGGCCAAATCCGCATTGGCATTTCCGTCCGCTCCACCTGATTTGATCGGACAATTTAATCACATTACCTATTGGCGAAAAATAGTTCCAGTCTGGAATGGGCTATATAAGTGTATGTTTTTGTGTGCTCCGAGTAACTAATCTATGGAATGTCATTGCCGTTATGCACCCGTCATATTCTAAAGCCTCCACACGTGTCTAAGCATCATACAAACACCCAATTAATTAAACTTACAACCTCTAACTCATCTCCAACCCACACGCATCTGTACAATGTCAGCATCCCTATCACAACCATGTAAGACACATTTTAGAGCCGAATGTTAGAGAATCTTGAACTTGGTTTTCAGCTTAGTGCTGGAATTTCTGTGGGTGGTTTTGTCATAATATTTATTATTATAACAATGAGCCGGTAAGTAAAATAAAATCAGTTGGTAACTCTATTTTGTCTATAATAGTGAGGAGTAAAGAAAAGGAACAGAGTTGGTTTTGGCATAGATAAATAAGTTAGCTTTGAGCCTACTAATAGAGTCTGTTCGAAAAGAGAAGAGTCGTGCAATGTATGGGTCCCCAATACGAGTACAATCCACGACTCTTCTGTTTCCGAACAGACTCACGGGGGCCATGAGCCTAGCATACAAAATCGGCAACCATAAACGCAAAAATCGAAACGGTCAGACACAATAATTTCTTTCTTAATCCATTCCCAAAATTTCGTTAGGATTGGTTAAGTTTTGGAAGAGGAAAATTCCGAGAACGGAACGTCGAATTCTGAGAATTACACACAGGGTTTATCCTTATCGCACTAATTTTAGAAGCCGCATCCGTCAGCGCGACCGAGATATTTATGTAAAGCTTTCAAATCAGAAGAGAAGAGGCTCAGCTGATATTTCCTCTTAAACACTAGCGACTGTGTTAACTCAAATGCAGTGCATCTCGCTAGCACCAATGCCAGTACTAAGGAGATGCATCGTGATTTAGTTAACGTAGTCACTTAGCGCATATGTCAATGTCAAACTCGTGGTTAGGATACTGGGGTGACCAGCTAGCACTGCTAGCAGTACCTGAATACAATTTCGAGAGCATAATAGCATGTAAATCAAGCAATATGTCAAGGTAATCAAATAGCCGTACCTATTGTTTGCCCGTGTATGTCCGTACAGGTGTATATTAATACTGTAATCAAATCACGATCTCTGGAGGCTTTGAAGACGATGTAGAATAGAATATGTTTAATACACTGTATTGAATACAAATACAATATTTTTTTATTAATAACTATAGCGACCCGCCCCGGCTCCGCACGGGTTGTCAAATTATACATAAACCATTATCTTGAATTACTCTATCTTTTAAAAAAACCTCATTAAATACGTTGCGTAGTTTTAAAGATCTAAGCATACATATGGACAGACAGACAGCGGGAAGCGATTATATTGTACCTATACTGTGTAGTGATCTTTTATTGGAAATATGTCGGAGCCATGGAAGTTCGCAAGGTCCACAACTCAGACCTTGTTAACCTTCGAGCGTTCTCACATTGTCCGATCCGATCCGATATCGAATGTCGGATGACCTTTGGACAGAAGACTCACTCTCTAACAAAACGCGTCTGTTACGATCAGCAAAGATATGTGTGTTATGTGTAACACATAGTGCTGGAATGTCCTCTCACAAGATACACGGGCCACGTGAATGACTTCAATACCTGGAGAGAGCTGGAGAAGCGGCTGCTTACCTGAGTAGGGCGAAATTTTAATTTTAAGTTAGTTAAGTTCTGTATCCAGTGACATGTAACCAAGCCATACGATAAATAAATAAGCAAAGATATGGCCGCTAGGTGGCGACAGCCCCCCGCGCGGCTTATGGCTAGCCACCAAAATTGGTGTGGAACGGATGTACCTACTTTTAGCTACCTGTAGCAAAGCGACGAAATCGCGGAGTGAGCCACGCCTGCCGTAAGTCATATTGTTCGCATTAGCGCTTTCTTTGCAACAACAAACAATAAATTAAATGTATAAAAAATATAAAAAGGCACTTTTTTATTTTTGCTTCTTTGATGTAGGTAGTCGCAGAAAGCTTCAGTTCTTTTAAACTTGTTTTTAGGGTTCCGTACCCAAAGGGTAAAAACGGGACTAAGACTCCACTGTCCGTCTGTCTGTCATCTCATGAACCGTGATACTACACACACATACACATTTGTTCATGTATGAGGCGTGAATATACAAATGATTCTGAGTAAAATGAGCCCAAGAAGTCAATATTTTGAAGACAAGAATGAAATATAATTTTTTTTTTGGAAAACGCTCATTTACACTAGGGGTAGAGGGGTAAGGTAGAACCGTGAGCCAGGAGGGTATTTTATATGCGTTATCACTTATCAAATTGTGACCGCCAAGTCAGTGTAAACTTAGCGTGGTCGGAGTCTATACAATCTGTTTTTTAATGTCAACCATTAGGAGGTTATCGTTTAGATGTCATTATAGCAAACCGGTTTGACTAAGAACGGTCGCAAACATGGTCGAATTCTACGAAACGTGTTGAAATATCGATCTTATTATGTGTGTAAGAAGATGCACATTGCAATTAAAGTAAACTTACGACTGGGATTTTGGAAATTTCTGTACAGTCACCACTAGATATATCGGAGCGGCGAAGGTGCTCACAAATATCTGAACACGCCTCTAGTACGTTTTTTTTTTAAACGATTGGCTATTTGGAAAAATAGAGAGCTTTGCTTCATTCATTTTGCATGGTTGTTAATTATTTTTAAATGCTCTTAAGTGGTTAAGTACAGCTAATAAAATTAAAACGATTAATGACATGTATGTATATACTTATGAAAAATATTATATTATTATAAAACCTTACTTAGGTACTCCCTTTTGCTTGTAATGTACCTACATGATACTTAGGTACCAATAGCCGCCGTTCTCATCAGAAGGATAGGTAACTACGGAACCCTACACTGAGCATGGTCCGACATGCTCTTAGCTAGTTATTAAATAATTAAAACTTATAAGCCATTTTTACGCAGTATATATAACGACTAATATCATATTTCGCATATATTTCGTATTAACAAGTGAAGGTTGAAAAAATACGTAGGTCAGATAAAAAAACAAATATGTTATTCATTATAGCGCTCTGAATATTAAGTACATATTATAGTGGTATCGATGACACAGGACAAACATGGGTAGTCTAGACTCATTTAAATGTAACCGACTAGCTTTTAAAGAACATACGCAGCAAAGTTGTACAAAGTTAATTAATTAATTGAGTCTCAATTTGTTACGTTCGTATTTAACACAATGGAATCAATTTAATTATAAAGGTATACATTTTCACCAATTGTTTCAATGAAATATTCCGAAGAATTACGAACCTCCTCCGTTTTTTAAGTCGGATATAAATAACTAGCTTTTTACCTTATACCTAACAAATAAAAAAGGTTAGAATACACAAACATAAATAAACAACACTACTTTCAAATTTAGCTAAGTGCATCGACCTACGATCTACGATCAAAATGGCGTAGGCTTACGAAACGGTTTTGACATTTGCAACATCACAAAATGGCCGGCGAGCACCGGCGAGATTGACCGCCTCGAGTAAACGTTCTATTCCAAAATTGGTATAATGCGACTTTTATAACGCAATACATACGCTATACAAATAGCCTTAAGGTTAAAGTGTAGTTTCGACTAAACGTAATTTATACGTCTTATTATAATTATTTTTATTTGGGAAGGGTTTTATTGTTTCGGGGTTATAACGTAAAGTCAGCAATGTCAGCATCAAATAGATAAGTGAGAAGAAAAGATAATATTATACCAACCACGTCTATTAACACTACCTATGCAAGTAGACAATTCACCACTAGATCTGCAAAATTGTATAACTTCGTCAATAAACAAATAAACATTTTTCTACTCCAGCACTTAAATGTGTCAATTAAATGACTGACAGTGATATCTAAAGCAATGTCATTTGAATGCTTTGTCTATAGGCTCATAAGATGACTGCTAGCAGTCATCTTATGAGTATAATACAACTGCTTTATTTTTTTTAAAGATACAAGTTCCGATCATCTTGATTGAAAGAGGTATGTTTTCATTTACAATAATAACTCTTTTTTTTTTAAATAATAACTCTTTTTTTTTAAATAATAACTCAATTTTTTTTAAATAATAACTCTTTTTTTTTTAATAATAACTCTTTTTTTTAATAATAACTTTTTTTTTTTTTTTTTTTTGCTGCAGCTGTCATAGAAAAAGTAATGTATGCAACAGCTCATAATTGGTTCTTAAAATTCAAGGGTCGAAGTTACAAAACGAGACGTAGTCGAGTTTTGTAACTTCGACCCTTGAATTTTAAGAACCCTTATTATATCACTGTTGCATAAACTACTATTACCATTTACCTTATTATGAATGCAAAAAAATTATAATGGACTGGATTAAGCCGAAAACATACCATAATATAGAAAACACATTACTAAACATTGCTGAAACTGAATTAATTTACATACATATATAATATACATCATAGGTACATAGATACACCGAACCCCTTTTTATATATACAGGGTGGCGCATTTAGATCGGTCAGTATGGGGAAATCTGAAACTATAAGACATACGACGATCTCTTCTTAGGAACCATGTCATCGATTTTAGTAACAAGAAAAACTGCATTCATACATTTAAAAAAAATGTGTACTCAGCTCGGGAATCGAACCCGGACGTGTTGAAAAAAAAAAATCTAAAATTATTTCTATTTAGATATCGATTGTGTAGGTCTTAAGCAGTAAATGTTACTATGAAACATGATGTCTGAAATGAATAAAATGCATTGTTTTCATATCCTTTAATTTATTTTAGTATGTTTTCGAAATGGCCACCATTTTTTTCAATACATTTTACATAAAAAAAATTTAAATGTATGAATGCAGTTTTTCTTGTTACTAAAATCGATGACATGGTTCCTAAGAAGAGATCGTCGTATGTCAAATAGTTTCAAATTTTCCCATACTGACCGATCTAAATGGGCCACCCTGTATATATATATTATTTCAGAAGATAATGTGTTTTGTTATAATTTTTATTTTTGTTTCATTAGATTTTATTATATAATTAAGAGTTTTTGTTAAAATAAGAGAGCAGTACCTCTTAACACAGGTAATATATAGTTTACTAGTTTATATATAGTTTGGGGTCTCCTGTCACAGGTATATTTTACTTACTAGGAGACTCCATTAACTGTATTGTTAAAACGAAACATTTACCTAAATAAATATTTTTTTTTTGTTTACTTAAAAAGAGGTACTAAATACTATAATGTTATCTGTAATTTACTCTTGATTGAATAAAATAATTTTTAATTTTTAATTTTAATTTTTAATTTAATTAATACAAATTAGTCGCATATCAAGCGACCGCTTTGTTAACTTTTTGTTAGGTATGTTGTATGACAGCATCGGAATAGGCGGGAGAAAAAATGATATAATAATGAAATTTTTGTGATAGGTACTTTTTCTCTAGAAAGTCTAGAAAGATGGCAATGAGGCATGAATGATGGATATTTTTCGTTAAAGGATTTATGTAATTTATAGTATTTTTTTCAAGAACTTTTAACCACTAGCTTATTTATAGTACTAATAGGTACTGAGTACATCTCCAATTGTACGGATGCGTATAACTGTTCCCTTTACTGAGAAGGCTTCACAGCGACGTTTGAGGCTTTCTTTCTAACTAGTATCCCATAAGACCGGTACGAAGTACGAAGTGGGCCAGTGTGCCACACGTTTACACACACACACACACACACACACACTCACACAGTCGCGGGCGCAAGTGAAAGCAGGCCGTGTATTCCCATAGGTGCGCGAGCGCTGGTGAATTCTCGAGTGATGCCAGTTTAAACTGTTTAAAGGTGTATCCTTAACTTAACGACCTTGACCTAACACATTGATGCGCCAGAATACCCGTAAACAATGCAAATTATGTTTTTTAAGATGGGTCTACTTAATTTATAAGTACAATATTTTTTGCTTACGTTATTGTGGCGAAAAGTTGAAAACCTCATCATTACATTTCTTTGGCATATTTTGTTCGGATGTTACAAGCCTAATGATCTAAAACAACAGCCGTGAAATGTTAAACTCAAAGCGGCTACTTAAATTATAGATTCGCGAATGAAAAAGACTAAAAAAATGTATCTACTTATGAAGTTGTGTACTTACTAGTTGTGTATTACACAGTAAGATTAAAATTTAGCACACCTAACATTTCAGGCTAGGACACAGCACTGTTCATTAGTAAGTATGGGCGGCATTGATACATTTAATACGATCTTGAGACCAGTTAAAAATTACATTTGACATCAAAATGATATCATGTTGTTTTCATTTGCCCGTGCGTCTCGCTCGCGACTAGCATGTACGGTCAAGCACGAGCGAAATGTACAGGTAAGTAATAACTAAAATGTCTAAATTTAGATAATGTTTTGATGTCTAAATTTTGTTATTTTAGGCCTAATTGACACTGGTTTCCCGAGTCCGCGCCTCGCCCGCGCGTTCGGAACACCGCGCGCCGTCGGCGCCCGCGCACGCGATGTCGCGATTCAGCGGAGATCGTTCGATATTTATAATCGAAAGTGAAACATTGTTATTGTTATGAAACTTGGGATAATCAGATAATTCCATGTTCATTATTGTTGGTTCAATTGAATTTTATTGTTAGCTTTCCTACACGGCTTTCTTTTTACCTCTTCATGGGATCTAGAGTCCGTTTAAGCTAACTGCACGTTTGACGTGTTAAAGTGTGGCAACGTTGCAATGAACGTCACAATTTCATAGGTTAAAACATAGATTTATAGTTGGTAAAACAAATTTGTCAGTCAGTAAGAACCAGGAAAACTATACTCATCATTTTCTTTTGGGCGCTAGTACTAGTGTAAGACAAAGATAGTATGATTCTCTTTCTATTTTTGAAATGAGATAGTCCTTTGACAAACTATACATATTTATTTAAATCTAGTTGTGCCTGCGGCTTCGCCTGTGTTGTCTTCATTCTGAGCATTTTTTAAAGGGGAATGATTATCAAAAATAATACATACATATGTTAAGTCTCTACTCTATATTCCATTATTTTTTTATCAAAATCGGATAAGTAAACAGTTTAGCCGTGAATCGGTAACTAACTAAACTACATATAAGTATGTACCACTGTATATATCTTGTTTGTAACAATTAAGTATATAAACATAATAAACAGATAAGTTCCATTCGCATAAAAAATACCGGTTCTGAATATGTATTTACTTTCTAAGCTAAAACATTAATTGGTAATATCAATTAAAGTTACAATTATACTAATTACAAAGATAAAGTAATTCGCGCCACTTAGAAAACACGAATAATCTGTCGCGTTTTTATTTTACTCGGGCACCGCTCTTTTTTTTTTTGGTGCGAAATTTGGACTTCACGGTATACACCGGTGTACACATGCACAGTCGGAGCGACGTGCGAATCGGACGCAGTGTGCCATGCCCCTTAGTGTAAGGCCTTACACTTACTCCCTCAAAACGTTGAAAACGTTCTGATTGTGGGCGGTAAGGCTACTTAAGTATGGTCATATAAGGGTCGAGTAACAGCTACGCCCTTAACTGACCATTGTAGGCCTTATAACGTTGCAATAGAGTTCACAAATGCACATTTAACAGTGTTGACAATTGTATGTTGTCATGCTTTGATCGTAATACATAGATATCCCGAAACGAGTATAGTTGGGTATATTTTATTACTTAGGTTGTTTATAATTATGCATCTATAGTACTTATTGAACTTTTTACCCGACTACGAAAAGCAAAAGATTTTCATTTAATAAATTGAAATAATTATGAAACACAAAATTGTAGAGACGATGTCAAAGTTATGTTTACACTTTTACACCATATCCTTCTTTGCAATAAGGCGAAAAATGTAAATACATCTTTGACGGTGAACTACTGGAACTATAGTTATGAACCGTAAAAATAATTATATGTTTAATAATACTAGGTACACACTTACAACATAGGAAAAATAAGCATTTAAAAAATCATCAACCTGTATTTTTATTAGCTACCTAAGAAGTAGTGCCTAATGTAGTGCAATACCTAGCCTAAATCACTATCAGGTTTTAACAAATTTCCAAACCAACCAAACTACTTAGATAATCGACCAGACTTAACGACCCCAATTAAGAATGACAACTAAACAAGAAATTATACTAAAGGTTTTTATTCTGATATGAAATATTAATAACATTGGATAGAGGTTAAAAAATTAGTTTGATACTTAAATTAAGATAATAATTTGTGTGGTTTTCATAGCTCGGAACAGCAGTACTTCGCGTTGGGACACGACAGGTTATCGGATAAACGTAGTTACAATATATTTTTTTTGTAATCAATATTAATTAAATCTTTTTCAAAGTATTAGGCCTCTGTGTAAAAAGTCTCTCTAAATATGTGTTAAAATTTTATTAATAAAAATTATACATAATGAAAAAAAAGTGTTCTAACATAAACGTATTTACAGGTGGCGGTGCCAACTTTTTGAGAAACGACCTTAACGACATTTTGGTGTAGGCCTAGCTGTAGTCGGTAGTGGTTTTCATTTAATAAAATAGCGAGAACGGGCATTCATCAGAAATTGTATTTTAAGCATAAAAATAATAAATACCTACCTAATTTAAAACCAATGCTATCGCTTTTACCTACCGAGTGAAACTACTAACGCATTAAAGAAATATTTCATGTCAGACAAATAAGGCTTGAAACCATACGTAATAGAGAATCACGTAAAAGAAAGCCTTTATAATGGCGTTTTTTAGGCAATATGTATATTTAATTTATATAATTAACGTCCAATTCCATATCCGTGTAAGAAATGACCTCTGTTATGAAAAGCATTGTTACTCGACACGTCACGAGCACGACAAAGTTTCATAACTTTGGGTTTTCAGCTCAATTAAAGCGGTACCTAAACAGAATCAAACCGCGGTATTCGGAAAACAAGATCCGTTCTAGACTAGAGAACGATACGATATTATGTACTAGATACGTTGTAGTTTAGATTTCAACTAGTTCTCTTTTGCAGCTCAATCCGGGCAACAAATGTCACTTTTACGTTAATAAAGTATCGTAATAATATCTTGTGGAAATCGTTCAAGAGTATCTCCAGAATCGCGGAAATGTCAAATTTGACAGGCTAGATCTTAAAAATATAGTTGTCGTATCTTGGTGATGTCTAATAGATGTCTAGTTCAAAATCCGAATCGGGCCCAAATACTCTGGCGTGTGTATAGGATATCACTACATACTTAGTATAAAACAAAGTCGCTTCCCGTTGTCAGTCTGTCTGTGTGTATGCTTAGATCTTTAAAACTACGCCACGGATTTTGATGCGGTTTTTTGTAATAGATAGAGTGATTGAAGAGGAAGGTTTATGTATTATTTGTTAACCCGTACGGAGCCGGGGCGGGTCGTTTGAATATAAAACGGGAGTTGCTTATATCAATAATAGTTTATTATAGTTCATCATCATATTTCATTATCATACTTTTCAAAAACATAAAGGAAGAGGTACCTAGAACCCGCGTTTATATACATATTATTGTTACATGAGCTTACATAATAGGTAGTGGATCTCAGGGCTTAAAATACAAACTTAATCAAAACATAAAATTCGCAATTGCAATATATAAGCATTCGCATTCAATTTAATTTAATACATATTAACAATAATATTCACTTTTCCTGACCATATAAACCGCGTAACAATATGAGTCACACATCAGTATGAGGTAGCTTGTAATAGTTATTTGTACAACAAGAGATCAAAGTTTGATATTTCTTCGAGTGCTTAATTTGAGTCCCGTGCAAGCGAAAGATTCTATGATAGATTCACGAGCGTAGCGAGTGAATCTAATTTAGAATCTTGAGCGTAGTAAGGGACTCAAAAGCGCACGAGACGTAAATAACTTTGATCTCGTGTAGTTCACAAAACTTTTCACCTCAGCAGTGAGAACATATTAGAGAACCCGAAAAATGTATTCCTTCTTCATCACTTACCTCTATTCACTCATGTTTTCTTAAGATATACCAACAATTAAATTTTCACCTCAGCATCTCGAACAAGGGTACTTTGCTACTTAAAAACGGTGAGCAAAATCGCATTTTGCTCATGTTGTCTCAGTCAGTGAGCAAAATGCGATTTTGCTCACTGTTTTTAAATAGCAAAGTACCCTTGTTCGAGCTGCTGAGGTGAAAAAATACATGCTTTCTCATATGTAGTTGGACTCCAAATAACTAGAGTGATTCTTGAGGAAGGTTTAGGTACCTAAGACACCTAAGTGTATAATTTGTTACCCCATGCGAAGCCGGGGTGGGGGACGCTTTAACAATTAGGTAACTTGTGAACCATAGTACTGGACTACAAGTAGGTATATAGGTATATACAGGGTGGATTTTCTTTTTGGGTCAGTGAGGGCAGCTACCAGATCCCGTGCTGCTACGAGAAAACGGTCTAAGAAGACCTTCCCTCGATTTCAAATTAATGAAGATTGGCTTTTACAGATTTTGGAAAAAACATACAGGGTGCGAGAAAAAGGTCATTTTTGACAAACTTTTTTTTGATGCCAATCGATCCCATTCCTATTAAGGATCAAAAGCTTGTATGGAACCAAAAAAAAATTTCCGGCTAGAAAAGCCACTAATCGAGGAAAACTTTCCCCATACAATTTGTATGAAAATTAAAACTTTTATTTTTCACATGCTGTTTTTGTATGCCAATCGATTCCATTCCTATCCAGTATCAATAGTTTCCTAGGGGTCAACTTACGGTAATGTACTAAAAAGCCACAAATTAATAAAAACTTTTTCCATACATTTACTATGGGGAAAATGTGAAATGTTATTCTCAATTTTCTATCTCGCCCATCAGTCCTACAGCAATGTCTTCATACAGTATTATGGTCCTTAAATGTAACAGGACTGATTGGCCAGATAGAAAAATGTGAATTAAATTTCACATGTTCTCCATAGTAAATGTATGGAAAAAGTTTTCTTTAATTTGTGGCTTTTTAGTACATTACCGTAAGTTGACCCCAAAGAAACTATTGATACTGGATTGGAATGGAATCGATTGGCATACAAAAATAGCATGTGAAAAATAAAAGTTTTCATTTTCATACAAATTGTATGGGAAAAGTTTTCCTCGATTTGTGGCTTTTCTAGCCGGAAATTTTTTTTTGGTTCCATACAAGCTTTTGATCCTTAATAGGAATGGGATCGATTGGCATCAAATAAAAAGGTTGTCAAAAATGACCTTTTTCTCGCACCCTGTATGTTTTTTCCAAAATCTGTAAAAGCCAATCTTCATTAATTTGAAATCGAGGGAAGGTCTTCTTAGACCGTTTTCTCGTAGCAGCACGGGATCTGGTAGCTGCCCTCACTGACCCAAAAAGAAAATCCACCCTGTATGTATACATAGGGTGGGTGGCATGTGGGTGGTTTTACGGTATCTATTCTGGTATATAATAATAGACAGGATAAATATTAAAATACATATACTTAAATATCTAATTGTTATTGGGTAGCTTTTAATCCCGGGCTATAAGCTTTGTTCAGCATCCCCAGACATGTGCTAGGTCGATATTTCGACCTGTCGTGTAGTTACCTACTACCACAGACAAGACATCCTCTAGACAGAGCATAGTAACGCTACCCCCTCTGCCACAAATATACGGTAGTTTTACTCCATCTTCGAGTCAAAGCGTCTTTGTGTGACGTCCGTGTCTTTGAACGGACCAATCACGGCACGGGACTCGCTCATCTCGTCCCCCGCACCCCAGTATTTTTGGCAGCATCGGTTTCATAAAATATTGCTCTAAACTCCGTCTAGAGGATTCCTAGTCTATGCCTACTACTTATAATAGGTAGAACTCTACATCTAACTTTTGTATGTAGTTTACTTCAAGCGTGCGTACTGACTGAGTTGCCAGTCTCTATTATTTCCAAGCGCCCGGTTTATACAGAAATGACATATCGCTCGTATTAAGGGGAGGTAGGTATTCCCAGGTCGTTTAGTGGTATTTTCAATTCGAGGTGGATATTTAATTTTTCACATTACCAATTCGAAAAAGGGCTTTTTCTCCTGTGCTAGTTGGGATCAAAGTGGCATTTTTATTCAGTACTTTCAGGATTCTAGTTTAGAATCCTTCGCTTCATTTAGGATTCAATGTACGCCCTCGCCGTAAATAATTATGTAATATTGGTCTATTGTGACACAATCTACTACTTATAGATACAACATTCCGCCTTAAGTTTACGCAAGTTACAGTTCAAAGAGAAACTATGTAAGTTAAGTACTAAGCTAAGCTAAAAAAAACAAAGTGGAAATAGTTATTTGTACAACAAGAGATCAAAGTTTGATATTTCTTCGAGTGCTTATTTTGAGTCCCGTGCAAGCGAAAGATTCTATAATAGATTCACGAGCGTAGCGAGTGAATCTAATTTAGAATCTTGAGCGTAGTAAGGGACTCAAAAGCGCACGAGATGTAAATAACTTTGATCTCGTGTAGTACACAACATTTTTCACCTCAGCAGTGAGAACATATTAGAGAACCCGAAAAATGTATTCCTTCTTCATCACTTACCTCTATTCACTCATGTTTTCTTAAGATATACCAACAATTAAATTTTCACCTCAGCAGCTCGAACAAGGGTACTTTGCTACTTAAAAACAGTGAGCAAAATCGCATTTTGCTCATTTTGTCCTTTCAGTGAGCAAAATGCGATTTTGCTCACTGTTTTTAAGTAGCAAAGTACCCTTGTTCGAGCTGCTGAGGTGAAAAATGATTTCCAACTTTCATAAACGCGAAAATGTCTCAACTTTTGACCGCGTACTTTGCAGACAAAAGTAACTTATAAAGTTAAATATTTTGACCCACCTTGTGCTAGAATCGGCGCAAGCACGCACAAAACAACGCAAAGCACCAACATGTTGCAAACTATACACACAGCATTTCACACACACACAAAAACGTTAATTTAAAATACGTGCTATTCCGCGCGCGTGCGCGTTGTGCCGGCGCCGGGGTCGAACGCGGTCTGCGCGCGCGTGCGCCCCACTGCTGCCTTTCACCGGCGCTTGTGGGGAGGATTGGCAAGGCTGCAGCGAGTGACATTCAAAGCGACACGGAAATAAGTGATATAGCGATATGACAAGGTATAAATGGAGCAACGGTGGCGATAAAATTGATGTGATGTAATGCGTTAAAATGGAAGAAAAGTGATTATTTTACTTTTGTTTAACTTACAAACTTTGTATGTAATATAAATAATTATGTATAACTAATTGTGTTCAGCAACACGATGTGGGGAGATTAGGCGAAGCTCATCCGGCAGGGCGTACTGTGCGGTTTAAAAGGAATTTCCTCCCGCGGACGCTTCGGCTGTGGTTTTCCCGAGGGTCTACAGTATGGGGTTCTTCAAAAAAAGAGTGTACAGGTTTTTAAAAGGTCGGCAATGCGCATGTAACACATCTGGCGTTGCAGGCGTCCATAGGCTACGGTGACTGCTTACCATCAGGCGGCCCGTATGCTTGTTTGCCACCGATGTGGTATAAAAAGAGCGTCCGATTCTCATTTGATCGCGCCGCTATATCATATCGCGATATGGTAACGATATAACAGCGATTTGACAAGGTATAAGTAGAGCAGCAGTGGTGATAAATGAATTGAGATGAATAACATTATTCTTAAGGCCCCGTTCGTGTTCTTATCTCACACTCACTGAGCGTAAGCGTGAGCGAGATGGATGTGCGTAGTGCGTGCTCGGGACCGCGGATATTATATTTTTGAATTTTAATTTGTTGTAAGACTTGTAAGTATTAACAAAGAAAATGGAGATCGATGAGTTTCCCTCAAAAATAAATTTGCGCATTTTAGAAGCAATTTTTATACCTATGTTTAGCTGTTGTGCATAAACTGTTAAGTACGTTTTTAAAATGCGTTTCATACCTTCTAGATTATCGTGTTTTTATTTCTATGGAGTAAAAGTCAAAAAATCATTATTCGAAGCGATGAACTCACTAGAAAAAGTACTTAATATTGCTACTTAATTAAATTTTTTCCAACTGTATTGTGATCTAAACAAGCGATACGATTTCAAAAACTCTCATTGCTGAACCTACGGCACCTTAATAAATATTAATGACAAGTGTTCGTCTTCTACAGGTAACAACTTTTACTTATAAAATTAATTAGTTATGCTTATGTATGTATATCGCACAGGGTTCTCTATTTACTATTTAATATAAAACAATTAAGGTTTGCATATTCGTTACTTATGTACCTACTTATCTGAGATGAGTGATTAATTCTATCGACTTATTATAGCGTATTTAACTACTAGTCAAATCAGTTTCTTTTTTCGAACTGTCAAAACGATTTTGCTACTATCTTATCTTATCTTATACCTTTAAACGAGCAATTCTTGTATATTTCTTTATTTATATATATATATTGAGAATCTCGGAAACGGCTCTAACGATTTGGATGAAATTTGCTATGGGGGTTTTCCGGGGCGAAAAGTCGATCTCTGGGAAAACGCGCATTTTGGAGTTTTTATAATATATGTTTTCCGAGCAAAGCTCGGTCTCCCAGTGCTGCTGTCTACTTTTCTCTATTAATCTTCTGGTTCTCTATTAATTATTATGAATTATGGAAAATGCCCGATATAAAGAGGGGGGCAAAATTTCAAAGTCTAGTTATTAGGTCGAGTGGGAATAGTGGGATATCATTTGAAAGAGCTCGAATTGAATATTAAAAAACATTTCTTTATATTTTTTTCATAGTGAAAAAAAAATTGACTTATGAAGGAAATTGTGAAAAAAATACCCCCCCCCCCCCCTATCTCCGAAGTTTACCGACGAAAAATTATTTTATTTTATTTTATTTTATTATGGCAACAAACAGTCATTGCATCAAAAGATACAAAGAATGGATTACAGAGAAGACAAACAGTGCCGTACAAGCGTTATTGTAGAAACATTATATGAGTTGATACTGAGTGGTAGAGAGAGATCCATCGTACAACCCAACAGACAGGCTCACAACATTTCAACTGACAATTTATTACTTTGTATACATATATGTATATAATATATTTTGGAAACCTAAGTCAGTTAAGTTGTCGATGAAATCCGGCTAACAATTTAAATGACAATGACTAGGAAATATTAAATGGTAAATATTAGCAAAGGTTCGTAAGATCTATACCTTATGATCTATGATATATCATTTAGGTTTTACATTATTCAGAGTTCCAATTATCAAGAGTTATTGCGTGGGATGTGTTTATAAGCAATTAGATATTTCATTTTTAAAAGATGAGATGGATACATTATTAAAAGGGTTTATATGCAAAAATTTATTGTTATACATTTGAGGCGCACGGGAGAGAAAACAATTTTTTGTATTATTTTTTCTTAAAGTGGAGGGGTGAAAATAGATATTTTTTACGTGAGGAGCGAGCTGGACGATTACTACACGAGAGCCTTATTTTAAATAACAAGTTAGAAGACTGGATTAGATTATTTATAATTTTAAATAAAATTATGATTTTATTTACATAATATGTAATAACATTATCATAAATATGCACATGATAAAGAATTATCCTTGAAAAACCAACGTACATGTACATACAAGTCGCGCAAACTAGTTAGCCAATAAGCCGATAGATGGCGCTGTACACAATTACGCTTAGTATACTTTTCCGGCGGTCAAGTCTTTCGCGATTATAATACAGCATCAATACAGTAAATTTATACATTTAGCGTAAGTATGCGTCAAATCCCTTAGTTCTGATTTTATGCAGACTTATTTATGATGTTGGCCCAATTAACAATCCAAGTTTGTGACCTCGAGCGCCGAACGCAACTTTGTCAAAAATCGAAAAAACCGGAATATCGGTTTTCTTTTAGATTTGGGCGATTATAACCCTAAAAGACTCGTTTTTGATAGTACCTTTTCAGGGAATTTTTAAAGAAGACTATATAAATTTGCTACAATACGACACTAGAATTATCTCTGTAGATTGAACAGTTTCCGGGATAAAGCCTTTCAAAAGGTTTAAAATTGAATTCGTAGGCTAAGTGAGTGCAGTGAGTATGCACTTTTATCTCAGGCGATGCCGCTTGGCACGATTGTTCCTAAGGTCAAACGAAGCTGATTTGGCTCGGTAGCCACTAGATCGTACCGTGCCTACCCCCCAGAATGGGAGGGGAAAGGGTTGGATCCTCAGGTCCAATCTATGCTATATTTTTCCTACTCTTAGGAGCTAGTTATATTTATATATCATTTAGGCCAAGTGGGCCTACGAATTCAATTTCAAAAAATTAAAAACTTTTGAAAGGCTTTATCTCGGAAACTATACAATCTAGTGTCGTATTGTAGCAAATTTAGTTTTCTTTAAAAATACCCTGAAAAGGTACTATCAAAAACTAGTCTTTTAGGGTTATAATCGCCCAAATAAAATAAAAAAAAACGAATTTTCGCGGTTTTTTCGATTTTTAACCAAGTTGCGTTCGGCGCTCGAGGTCACAAACTTGGATTATTAATTGGGCCAACATCATAAATATGTAAGTCTGCATAAAATCAGAACTATATACCGGATTTGACGCAGAAGAGCCACGTTACAAAATTCGGCAAATTTACTGGATTATGAGAAAATTCAAAGTTTGTACGCAACCCTCGAATCGGTGCGCGAGACGAACTCGCACTTGACTGGTTTTTTTTCTTCGAGTTAACATTAAATAAGTATATCTAGACCAGGTACCTTCACAATCTTGTATGTCGTGATGTTGTGCACCACTTCACAAAATAGCCGACGCAAGCTCTTTGTTGTTGTTTCTGGTTTTATAGTCGTTTTATGTTTGGGTTTATACTTGCCGTAATAGTCGTCATTATTATGTCCATGGTAGTCATCGTCTCCGTCGCCTCCGCCCCCGTCTCCGTAGCCTCCGTAGCCTCCGTCTCCGTCGCCTCCGGCTCCATCGCCTCCGTCTCCGTAGCCTCCGTAGCCCTCGTCTCCGCGGCCACCGCCTCCGCTGTCTCCGCCTCCGTCGCTTCCACTTTCACCTCCGCCCCCGCCCCCGCCGCCTTCTCCGCCCCCGCCCCCGCCCCCACTCTCGCCCCCGCCCCCGCCTCCGCCGCCACCGCCACCGCCCCCGCCCCCGCCGCCGCCTCCGCCGCCGCCTCCGCCGCCGCCTCCGCCGCCGCCTCCGCCGCCGCCCCCGCCCCCGCCGCCGTCTCCGCCGCCGCCCCCGCCCCCGCCCCCGCCCCCGCCTCCGCCTTCATCAATTTCATCGTAGTATGTTCCGTAATCATCCTGCTTTCTTGCTCCTTTTCTAACACCAGCTACACCACTTTGTTGTTCGTCTCGATTTCTGTTCTCGTCATAACTAGGTGGCTGTGTTGTAAACATAATCTTATTTTCGTTGCCATTTGGAGATACTGTATTAATTTTTTTTAAATATGAGTAATGCTTGCGTTTTTTAGGAGGTTGCTGCGGTTTGGGTACTTGGAAGTTGTTTTTTCTGTGACTTTTTATTAATTTTCTCATTCTCAGTCTCGCAAATTTTCTAGAAGGCGCTCCTCTGGTGTCATTATTTTGAGCTGAGCTCGCTGAAGGGAGAACTCTTACTCTGTTTCCATTGATGGTTGCCGTGCCAGAGCTGGGGCGATGTCTCGGTCGCTTCGCATTTGAAACTATTTTAGTTGCATTTCGTTTTCTACTAGTTGTCTTTAACTCCACACTTAAAATCAAAAGCACTAATAATAATGTAAATACAAGTAATATGTTATTCGTTATTTTATTTTTAAACAATCGTTCCATACTGCTTAGCATGGCGATCCCAAATGAACAATATCTCGAATATAAGTATAATATCAATGTGTTTGTGTAAACGTTTACAGGATGCGATTTTTTGTTTAATTGTTGTAACGTACCGTAAAATGGGGTGAGTAGGGACAAAACTGAAATTCAAACCTCGATAACATTTTATTTTTACATGTGAAAACTGAATGGTGTATATAATAAGTGTTCCGGACGTTTGTATTTTAGTCTTTATTTTATTTTGGGTAGTTCCATTTCATAACTTTGACGATAAAGAGGAAAACCCACCTCACCCCGTGGTGCCTCGTATTTGGGGTGTGAGGGGTTTTCATACAAAGGTGATTTTGGAAGATTGTTGGACCGATTTTTTTTTATTATGCGTATTAGGTACTATAGCTCCATTTTAAATTGGAATGCATTATTTTTGTAGCAGTAGCCTTAAAATCCCTTCTCACCCCCCCTCTCAAACCTTCTCTCCCCGTTTTACGGTAATCACTGTTTTTCGGATTCGCTTTATGAGCACATAATGATAGAGTCTGTGCGGAAAGAGAAGAGACTCTAACATGCCAATCGCTAATGCTACGTAGCGAACGAAATACAACGGTCACTGTCGCACTAATAAGAACAGTGATAGGGAGACACAAAAAGATTCTATGGCGAAGCGCAAGCGATCGTCACCTTGGCAAGGCCGCTGTCATTGACAATAAAATCATTATTGTGCAGTTTTGGCTAAGTATTAATTAACTGCATTTTTCAGAATTGCGTATTTAAATTTACTTATTATTTCAAAATCCTTTTTGAACGTTGGAGGAGCACCATGTATACGGTAAGTGCCGACCTACACGTATTTTGTGAAGTGTGTGTGTTTTGAGACTGAGATTATAATGAGAGAATTGTTTTAATTATTATGACTATGAGATACTGCTACATTCACTTAATGCGAGAGTAGGTCGTTTTTAGTCTCCATAATACTCAATGGGATTTAGGTATTGTCCATTGGGATTTACTAATATGTACATAATATACTTTTGTTTTAAATTTTGGCTATAATGTCAGTTATTTCATATTAAAATTATGCTGCTAAAACGCTGGGTAGGTAAAGTTTTATAATGGAATCTAAATGAAAATTAGACATGTCTTCGTGTTTTTTTAATAACGTCTTCTGAAGAAAAAATATACCTACATATATTTATGTACATATTAATATACCGACGAGTTATCGATAGTTCATACTAACATTTCGTCAAGCCTTAGTGTAAAGTAACAGTTAAGATTTTTACACAAAATATTCTAAATTATTGACTTATTAGATCGTTATCGCGGGAGCAAATACAAGCCTATCAAAGAACACAAGTAACAGAACGTCTGTTTTGTAAAAACAGAATATTCTGCCTACACATACGTAGTACTATTAGTTATTCTGTGCACATACTAAACCTCTAAGATGGCTTCATATCTGGTATAAGTTTTCGTTGGAAAAGGTTAATAAAACTCATATTTAACTATTTAAATGCTTACCTATTAGTCAACTGTCAACTTGAACAATAAGTCACCAATGTATTAATTTTGACATCAGTGTTTCCTTCTTAAACTAGGTATTTTATTCTGTACGGATATGATGGTCGTTCTTGTCTACGTGACAGCGTGATAAAACGGTGTCCGTCACTTTCTTTCCCACGGTGTTAAACAGTGACAGTTATTTTATCACGTGGATAAAGATGGATAAAGCTATCCATAATAGGCTGGCTGATACCAACTTATTCGTATGAGATGACCAAAATTTTAACTACATTTTCTACTGCTACACTTTGAACTCATAGGTACATATACAGACAAGACATCCTCCTCTTCCACAAGGATTCCTAGTCTATGGGTACCTACATATAAACGTTTCTCGATAGGAGTGTCACTTCTGTTATTGTTTATTTGTCATAATCTTTCAGTACTGTCAAATCGTTGTTGCTCCCGCGATAAGAAAATCTCACTTCCTGGCCAAGGCAAGACGTAAAACTTTAGACAAACCACGGTCGGTAATTCGTAAAGCCCAGATCGCATATTTATGCCCTCACCTTCGGTTCGGGCCACAAACACCTGCGATCTGGAGCATTCACGAATTCACCTCCCTAGGTATGTAATGTGACTAATGTACTATAGCACAAAACGGAAGAAAAACTTGTAAGTAATGTAACGTGTAAACAAACTTCTTATGATGATAGAGATGCCTTTAAGCCGGCAGCTTGATTTCGATAGTATAATAAGAGTTAAATAAATATGATATGTTTTTCTTTTTTTTTTTTCATTGTGAATTAATCATGCTAGTGTCCAGTAGAATTGACACATGAGACCATCATGTTCTTGATTAATTAGGTATATTGTTTATATTGCTTAATTTAATTTTAATTCTAGTTTTTGAAACTTGGAGACCTTATACATCTTTAAGTTTTAATTTTATTTTTAATTTGTTTGTACATACTTATATTTTCAATGATTCTGACACTTAGAGACCTATACATCTCTTAGTCAATATAGGGCATTTAGCTTAGTAATTATGTGAAGATATATTGTTTTTTATGTAACATACAAGAACAAAATGTTGTGTCTCACAGCTATACGTTATTACAATTTAAATATTAATATGGCCCGGCAGCTTGAATATGTCATGCTCGCTTAAAAGTCTTTGCTTACGGTGGCGTTGTTGATCGGGTCGCCACTTTCCCGAATGAAGGTTGAGAGAGGCGATGGCTGAGATACGCGTCATACTCGTGAACGGGTGCTGTTTGTGGAGACTGGTCTATTTAAGCTAACACGAGCTATTATTTAGTAACTTTATTTTTGAGGATAATTACATGGACATACCTCATTTGGTTCTCGTATGCTATTTTATTTTTACTATCATTTTCTTTCTTAATGAATGTTTTAATTAGGTATACAGGATTTTGACTCTTGGAGACCCTATACATCTCTAAGGATAATTTGATTAACTACTATATATTGTAATCTTTTAGTTATGATGACACTTAGAGACATTTACATCTCTAAATAATTTTATATTATAGTTTTTGTATCTTTGTGTTTTCTTTTTCAATACTATTGTTATTACGTTTTTTGTAATTCGACATTTAGAGACTTTATACATCTCTATGTTAGTTTGATTTGATATTTACGGCTTAGTTGTATTTTATAATTGTTGATGTGTTTTTTTTGCTGTATGTAAATTCCATATTGACGTGTAAAAGTGCCCTTGTGGCCTATTTGCTGAATAAATGTTGATATTTGATATACTTACACTATTTATGCATGCGTGTCGTAAGTTGCCCCTTTCCGAATAGTACCTACAAACCAAATCATATTTTTTTACTTAAAGATACCTACCAAGAAAATGAGGTTTTTAATATGTATTTTTTAAATATATTTTTTTTTTCTTGAAAAGGCAGTGGTTCCTTTTAGCAATAATAATTATTTAGAGTCTGTGCGGAACATAGAATTAGAATAGACAAGAACAACTGTCAATCTTCAAAAGTGCGACCAAAAATGAAATGCAAGTGTGTGCGTAAATTGTCTATGTGAGATCAAAAATAGTGATGTCAAGGTACAACATATTAATAATCTGTCGGTGTTTGATCGCTTTATCGACTACTTTTTCAAATGGGTTATTATAAATGTTAAAATTCTACGACATTATGACGTATAAATAACACTTGCACTGTGTGTGCTATCAAAATCGTTACAGACTTATCTTAGTCTAACTCTTACTGTGTTGGAAAGTCAAGTTTAAATTTACTGCTAAACATGTGCACCTTCAAAAAGGTATAACAATCGTTATTATTTGAAGTCGGTTATAAAGGTTAATATCTTATTGTTAGTGATGTCTTGTGAAGAAATGATTACATAGCTATTAATATACCTACCGACAAGTTATCGATACTGTCATCTGAACATTTTGTCAAGCCCTAGCGTAAAGTAACAGTTTATGTTTTTATACAAAATATTCTAAATTATTGAGTAATATGATAAAATTAGCACACAAAGGAAGAAAAACTTATAATTAACTGTATAAACCGGCTTCTTACACTTTTTATGCTGTTAATTTGACAAAATATCGTTAAGAACATTTCGCCATGAATATCATAATTCCTCTGAAATGAGTACTTGCTAGGTTTATTTGGCCCCGTGACACTACAATCCGGTACACTACAAGACACTATCTTCATTGTATTACTTTATCAAATAGTTTTCTTCCGAATTTGTGTATATTTTTCAAATTGAAAATTACGGTGATGCGCTCTTGGCCGTCCGCGGCCGTCGTCAAACTCAAAAATGGTCACGTTTTCTCATTTGTAGTCTGACTCTTTCGCACTCATGCGATGTTCATATACGTGATGGCTTCCCTTTCGCACACTTCAGCTGTCTGTCAAGCGCGAGCGCGAAAATTACAAGTCTGTGGTGCGGAAAGAGAAGAGTCGTGAAATGTATGGGCTTCCTTACATTCCACGACTCTTCTCTTTCCGCACAGACACTAAGTCAGGGATGGTTCCTTATTGATGTAAATAATAGGGAATATAAACAGCAGGTGTACCTGAGTACAAAGAATAATAAACACTAATTTGAAAGTACTTTATTTAAAATATAACACGAAAGTTCTACAAAGTTATAAAATGTCATTATCAAATGCAATACCCTCCAAACGTCAGGCCCCTCAGGCCCTTAATTTAAAAGTGGGAAGAGTTATAGGGGAAGATTTTAGAAAAAAGTTTTCTTAGTTCTTGATGGTTTCGTTCCAATTCAAGTCAGGTTCACTCGACAAGCCTTCCAGATCATCCATTCAGTGTCTACATCTGGCATCGAGTAGCAGAACTATCAGTACTGCTACATCTATTGTCAAGTAGCAGTACTGATAGTTCCGCTACTCGATGACGACTTCGAATAGTCTTTTTGGTACTAAAACTGATGTATGGAGTGAGCAATCTATGTATTTGTTTCTCTATGGCTACGACAACGAAACGCTTTGTGTCTCTCTAATATCACTCTTCCATATTAATTAGTGGGACAGTGACAGTTGCGCTTCGATCGCTACGGCGCTGGTAAGGCATGTTGGCTACGCGGCCATATTATTATGCTTTCATCGGAAATCAATCGAACATAAAAATCGTGATGGTCCTTTGAAATCAGGTGAAGAAGGCTCTTCGGGTCTTTTAACTTCCCATCGATAGGCTTTCCTGTTGGCCGAAGTGACTCCACTACTTGCATTAGTTGATGATGCCGTTCCACGAGTATTTTTTTGTTTAAAAAAAAGAAATTTCGATTATGCACACCAGATTCAATGAACTTGGTTCCTTACGTAATATGAACAAAACTATTTTAAACAGCAACCATGTGATGTGGATCTTTATGTGCAGTTTTTTAACCTTTTAACCGCCAGCAATTTTTGATTGAGCGTGCTCGTGTCGCCACCGACAGTAATTGTACCACGCAGAGTAAGGTTGGCATAGTTACGGGAGTTATAAATGTGCTGTAAAAACCAAATCAGATCTTTGTCTTATTTATCAGACTGTGGCGAAATGAGCTGGATATGTCAATGTCTTATATATCAGACTCTGGCGGTTAAAGGGTTAATATGCAAACAGGAACCAATCCGCGTGGACTCTCACAAAACAAAATAAAACGATACTGTAATGAGGAACCATGATATGGATCTTTTCAAATAAATATTATAATGTCAAATTAGCAAGAACCATACATCACGGATCTTTTTAAAGTATTACGAAACCATAATAATGTTGATTGATAACTTTGTCAACGAAATGTTTTTATACATGTGTTAATATGGTGCATTTTTCACTTTTGGGTGTTTTGTACCCTGTGACCCCTGTGTAATTAGGTTGGTTGCCTTTTCTATTAATACGTCTAAGTAATTTACAGCTTCATTTATTTTTGTACACGCTATTTTCACAATGGATTTTGGTTTTGCCGTTGTTGTCGTGCGTGGTCTCCTATTACGATCATCATAATCACCATATCTTCTCGAGTAAGTAATATTGTTAGTGTCATACTTTATATGTACTGGTTCTTCTGTATCTAACACATAATCTGAATCCGTTTCAGTCGCATTTGTAGTAGAATTAGATTGAAGCGCTATAGATTGAACAGATTTTTTAGAGCGTTCGCAATTTGATATTTGACTGGCGTTTACTGACTGATTGCCAAGTAGATTGGACTCTTGTTGAAGAGCAGGCGATGATCTACGCTTTGGGTCGATTTTAAGAAAAGGAAGAGCATGTAATAGCTTTGGAAGTTGAATCGCTTTCGTTTGGTTTGGCTTGATTAACCGTTTTTGATGAACATTGGTTATTGTTGATGGTGATCTTTTCTTGTTTGGTTTTCTTTTAAGTTCAGGTTTTGTAGATTTTGGTGCTCGTGTTATTTTGTTCTTTTTCAAAAAAAGTAGATTTAGTTTTGGCAAAGGTGGCCCTGGTGCCAGATCAGTATTTTTTATAGCCGTAAAATCACCTGTGGAAGCTTCTGTTTTGGTTTTGCAGCCACCAGAATCCTTTTTACACGAAGGTGGCGCTTGTGCTGGTCTGCTCATTTTCCAATTAGGGAAGTCCTGGTCCGATGGAGGCTTTCGTGTCAGTGTAAGTATTTTCCAGCTAGATCCGTCTCTTATCAAAATCGGTAGGGCCTCGGTGGCTGATTTTGAGTGTTTACTCTCTATTTTATCCAGTTTAATAGATAAAATCAAAGCCGTTGCTACTAATATTATATTCATTTTATTGGTGATAATTTTTTGATCCGCCTAGCTAGCAGCAAGCTGCGAATGTAGTCGGTCAGACACTGCGTCACAGACTGGCGTGGAGTCTTAGATAACTGTTTTGATTACACTTCTATGGGAGAACGATCACGGATGCCATTCATACAGAATGATTCGTGTAACGATATAAGGCATTGTAATATGTACCTACTACTTTTAATTGACAACAAAAATCCTGCATGTTGACACAAGCAAACCTTGTAAGGTAGGTATAACTATAGTGGATCAGTGAATGAAATTTCAACTTATTTATATCAAAATCTCAACAGAAAGGGCTGGGACGCTTTGTATTAACACTAACAAATTATGCCAAAAAATACATTGAAAATTAATAAAATAGGTGCTAAAATATTGCACATCTCGGGGACTAACCAAACTTTTATGGAAAATATACCTAAGCCTGTGTGAAATTGTGGTCCATAGTAAATTCCCCAAAGTAATGTTTATAATTTGAGAATATATTATTAATTGCAAATTGGCTATTTCATGACATTGACGACTCAAATGTCAGTTGTCACCCTGTAGATAGGTAGGTGAAAACCGCATGAAAATCCGTTTAGTCGTTTTTAAGTTTATCTCGAATGTAAGTTGGGGTCTTCTGCACCCGTTCCCGGTTTCCGGGCCGAGCACTGGACGTGGGACGGAGACAAAGTATCCACGGTCACACCCACGCCAGCCTTGCAAAATGCCATTATCCTCGTATATTCGGTATATTCATTATTTTATGAAGAAACTCACAAAACGCGCATTGTACAGTCGTGGACCTTTGCGTTGACTTTGTCGTAGTCCTAGTTTTACCTTTATTTTTTTGTTTTTTACTATATATTTTCTTAGTTGTCATATTATATCTATCGGTACTCGTTTTTATTATATTTTGATCCTTAGTACCATTTATCAGTGTTTTTCTATCTTCTTTTTCAATAGTCTTTTTCGATCCTTCGTCAGATTCCACTTCCACATAAAAAAAAACTGTCAAGACCAGTAAAAATATAGTAATCTTGCGCATTATCGATATGTTATCTTATATTAAATATCACGTCAGTGTGCTTGACAGTGGTAAGCCTTGTGCTTGTTTTATTAATAATGAGTATAATAACTTAATTTTTTTATGCTTTATGAGACAAACGAGCAGACAAATCGCCTGATCATAAGTAAGTACCGTCGCACATCGACATCTGCAATGCCAGAGGGGCAGCAAATGCGTTGCCTGCCTTTAAGATGAGAGCACGCTGTTTTCTTGAAGGTTTGAAGGCCGAGAATACTGCAGGCGAACGTCGATTTCAGTTTAGCTATGGGAAGCGGAAAGTTTCTGGAGAAACGCACAGTTGAGGAGTTAACTAAAACGCGTCTGTCTTGAAGTCTTGCTAGTTACTGAGTTTTCATGATCAAAAAAATGATGTAAGTCCTACTTATGTCATCGAGCTAGACTAGTGTCTAGCTCGATTTCTTAGACGCATACAGGGTGATGACTTATGAATTGCAGAAAAACGAAAACACATTCTATTTTGATTATTTAATTATAAGCTAAGATTTTCGGCTTCAAAAATTTTTGAGTGCGGATTTATATTATTAAAATACGTTGTTTTTTACAAATTGTTAATGAGAATGTACATTGACCCGACATAAAATAACTTTGGCCCATATTAAAAGCATAAGCATGAATGGACAGCTAATTTGTTATTTTACTGCGAAATATAAAAATTTACGTGAATCGTACAACGTTTTACAGTACATATAGCCCTTTAAATTTTTAACGTAGTTACGTTGTGCGGCTCTCAACTGCTAGTATGTAGTCGCAGATGTGGCACCAGACCATTGCTGGCTGGCAGACGTTATTGGCCTAGGACGGCAGGCTGCCCGATATGACCAGAGACTGCAGGCGGACTGGTACCGAATGCGATCCTTAAGAGACAATTTTTTTAGGATAGGACCCTAAATCGTGATGTGATTGCTACATAATGAAAAGCATAAAAATACGAGTGTGTTATGAACCCTATTAGAAGTCGTTAAGTACAGAAATAACTGACCCCATCTTAATATAAATTTGTTTGTAGAGGAGGTCAACTATATCTGCAGCTGACTGGACATAAACTTAAATAGTATCTTAATCTATACATTTTTTTAGCTAAGCTTATCAAGTAAGTAGGTAAAACAAAAAAAAACATTAAAACTAACTATAAACTAAACATATTAAAAAACTACCTAAATAATTTAAACTAATATTATTATATAACAGCTAATAACAGTTAATATTTTAAATAACAGCTTGGATGCATTCCAGCAGGATTGGCGGGATCTTGCTCAGCACAGGGAGGATTGGAAAAGGAGAGGGGAGGCCTTTGCCCAGCAGTGGGACACACACATAGACTAATACAAAAAAAAACTAAAACATATAAACGTTGTTATAAAAAGAATACCCCTTCTAAAACCTCCGCCTGCGGCATTGAGCCTAAACGTTGGCTGTGTACCCCTCCGTATTGCTAGAGAATAGAGATATAGGTACGCTGGGAGAGGTAACTAATTTGCATTTTGCCTTCATTTTCCATACTGATACATCCTGTAGATATACACAAAATGGAATGCCAATATTAAGGCGCAGACAATAGACTATTTATTCTAGCATTGTGATAGCAGAGGAGTTAACGCGCATGCCGATGTGTATTATGGCTCCTCTACACGATGGGCCAACGCCGGCCACTCCAAGGGACGCAGCCATGCGGTAGAATGAGTTAGCAATATAACTTGCTCCCTCTAACGCATAAATGCGTCCCTTGGAGTGGCCGGCGTTGGCCCAACGTGTAGAGGAGCCATTACAGCAGCGCCCGGCAAATAGGTATTATATTTTAGTTAGGCCGATAAAATTTAACAGGTTTCCTTCACATTGGGGCCGTTTACACATAGGTACCAATGCGTGTTGCTAGATATATATTTGCCACTTAACACATCAAGTAGCAGGTAATGAACTCGCAATAAACACTAATGTGAATACCATCAGCCACACTTAGGAACACCCCACACTGGCGTCGCCCGAGCGTCGGCGTCTACTCAAGTCTTTGGCTGCTGTTCGACGCAACGTTGGCGCAACTGCGCTCAGATACCACTTTTCATAGCGCTGACTAGACGCCGACGCTCGGAAGACGCTAGTGCGATGACTGCGACGTGGCCCTAAGAGGACCGAAACATGTCGCCAATAGCGACTAAAAATTCAAGTGAGTGAAACCGTTGTCGTCTAAACAGTTTGTCTAAGAGTATTTCACAAAAAAATCACACGCGCTTCCGCGGAGTGAACCCAATGAACTCATCCAGCTTATTTACCGCTTGGTGTACAATCAAACACAACCCTTTTGGCGAGGGTTGTGGCGTCCGCTTCGTCGTCTTTTTACTCGTATGTCTTGGGTAATCTTGGTAATACCCTGGATAGCCTCCGTAATAGTCCGGGTGCTTGCCTCCGTAATAGTCCGGTTGCTTGCCTCCGTAATAATCCGGTTTCTTGCCTCCGTAATAGTCCGGTTGCTTGCCTCCGTAATAGTCAGGTTTCTTGCCTCCGTAATAGTCCGGTTGGTTGCCTCCGTAATAGTCAGGTTTCTTGCCTCCGTTATAGTCCGGTTTCTTGCCTCCGTTATAGTCCGGTTTCTTGCCTCCATTATAGTCCGGTTGCTTGCCGCCATCGTTATTGTAATCATAATTATCATACCCATCGTAATACAACGGTCTTTGTCTGCCTTGATTACGATGTCTTTTAGGATAGACGACGCGCATTTTGTATTTGTACCGGTGCCAATGAGGTCTCCTTCTAATTTTCATAGGCCGCCTTCGTTTTCCGGGGGGTCTTCTCCTGTGGTACCGATTACCACGGGTGGTAGTCAAAGCTAGCCGGAAGAAAGATGGCACTGTCGATGTCGGTCTACTGTCCTTCCAACTGCGAGAGGGTTTGGCTAACTGGTTCGGTTTTTTCCTACTGCGGAAAGCCTTGGCTAAATATCTCGGGTCTGTGTCTATAATTTCTAGACATAAAACGGTTACTATGAAGGATAGTAATAGTATTACTCTGTACATTATCTCAGCGAAGTCGTTTGTGCTTCCGCAGACGCAACTGTGAGCCTTCTACATTGTTTTAAATGAAACTACGGCGGGAATGTTTTGAGCTCGTAAGTATGTGTTTCATACACATGGTATACCTACATACAGGATGATAATAATAGGGATTGGTATTAATTAATTCACAATAATTTGTTCCTTATTAGTTAGTTGGTTCTGCTGGGCATTTTCCGCAAATCGACAACCATTATGCCATTTGAGCCTATTTTGCGTGAAAAACGAGGCAGCGCTACTCTAACCACCCCATCTCCTCCACAAAACCTAGCAATGTTCTTAGGTTGCTCAGTATGCACAGAGTCCCTAGGTTTGCTCCTGTATACTTCTACCTGTTTACTGTCTAGGAGAATATATTTTGTTGTTTTCTCTTCTTCCATGCACTCTCTGCACATGGGGCTATCTTTTTTACCCATATTGTGTAGGTGTTTGTTTAGTGTGTTATGTCCTGTAATTACTCCTACTATTTTACGTAGGGACAATCGAGAATGAGCTTTCGCGAGTGCAGCCCAACAATCGGTATTGGAAATGGTCACATCACTATAGCGCGGCAAGGACTGACAGATTAGCATCGCCGCAATGGCGGCGTTGTAGTGAGCTTCTCAAGTTATGTCTGTTTTTATTTGTGTTAAATCCTTTATTAGATAATGTGTTTTAGTTTAACTTACGTAGTCTGACTATATGTGTCAATTTTATCCCAGTACGTATTGAATATAATGCCGGTCTAGCTGGGGCCTATTGCATAATAAAATACAAGATATTAGATATTTTGTATAAAAATAATAATATTAGCTTGTACTTTAGCAATCCGGCCCGTTGTGTAGGTATGAAATTATGACGTATATATAACACTTGCACTGCGTGTGCTATCAAAATCGTTGCAGACTTATCTTGGTGTAACTCTATAATGTTTTGCGTAGTAGCATTGAGTCTAGCACGGGTTAGTCGATTTCGATCCCTAGATCCCTACTTCAGTGAACGTGTTAAACATTTTAAGATATAACTATAAGGGTCATATACTCATATATATATTATACTACTCTTTGGTTAGAACTTGGTTTAAACACATTTGTAGCAACCTTTCTCGTTAAAACTTCTCGCTGACCATGACATCATGACATATGTATGACAGAGACGTGAAGTCCCGCCAAGTACGCGCCAATGAATTATATTATTCAAAATTGAATTGAAATTATGTGATGTTTTAAATCTGGTAGGTAACCGTTTCCACTCTTCTAAATTTTCCTTAATTTTCGCCCTGCCAATGACGCTGGTACTCAGGCGATATCTAAAGCACTCAGGGGGGTGAAGCTGGGCGTGGTACCACTCAAGACGACCGACACCCATGGTGTCAGGGCCGATCACCTGCCGTTGACTTCGTTCGGAGCTTCACATAGGTAATCTTTATTTACTAGTCGTGGAAAGTGGTTGATGTTTGTGACCAAAAAGTAGTCTTATTAATTAATTATCATTTAAGTTAAAAGAGAATATCGTGTACACGTCATGGAGCGACAAACAATATATCAAAGTGGGTAATACCTATTAGCCATACTTCATTAATCATTATGATTACTTTCCAGGTGAAGAGGAGTGTGTGAGGGGTTATGCAGCGACAGCTGGGCCAGCGCGGCGTGCGCGTGCTGCTGCTGCTGGTGTGTTGGACGAATCTGTGCGTGCTATGGCTACGGCTGCATGCATTACTGCGCGCGCCGACTGCCTTGCCAACGCCTACGCCCCGGGCCCCGTTGCCATACGACGCCGAAATTGAGCCAAGGGATGAGAATCTGCTCATCGACGCAGAGCGTCAACTCTCCTCCCTCCCACTCACCTACTGGCTCAAGCATCGCTACGAAGAGAACAAATTTTATAAGTCAACTGACTGCGCGCCTTTCCCCTCAGTGTTTGATCTCGAGTATTCCGACATGTACTGGCAAACGCTGCGCACGAGTCAAGGCGTGTTCCATCTTTACGGCGCCTATCTTGATGCTCGAAACGCCTCGCACATTGGCCCCAGCGTGCGCCTGCTGGCCTTGCACGACCGCATCCAGCCGACACTCACATACTGCCAGCTCTGGTTCGAAGAACGATCAAGCCCTGTGCTGGTGCTCATACTCGAGTACGTGTGCATGTGGCCCAGCGTGTGGGATAACTACCGCGACGGCGTGCTACTGCCGTACCTTGTGGCTTGCGTGCTGCCGGCCGACGTGCGCGCGCTGCGGCCCGTCGCCGTGTCACTGGTGGAGCGACCGTGCGACCGCGCCACCAACTGGCTGCGCGTGCACTTCGACGAGCCACCCGACCGTACGCAAAAGGAGTTCGCCGTCTGTGTCAAGGGGCTCGACTTCCTCCACGAGGACCTATCCGTGCGCCTCGTTGAGTGGATCGAGCTTGTGCGGTTGTTCGGCGCCGACAAAGTATTTTTCTACGAATTTCAAGTCCACCCCAACATCAGCAAAGTTCTCGCATACTACCGCGCGCGGGGGATAGTGGAGAGCACGCCGATCACTGCCGGGCGGGCGGCCCAACTTTCCGGGCCTGCAGCACGTATATATGAAGAAGAGAGTGACGGAGAAGCGACAGATGGAATTGGTGCCCTACAACGACTGCCTGTACCGGCACATGTACCAATATCGCTGGCTTACATTGTTGGATATCGATGAAGTTATCGTGCCGATGGAAGACCCCGATTGGAAATCGTTGCTGAAGCGCGTGACGTCACTAGCCGCTCCGGTGTCAGGGAAACCGTCGTGCTCTTCCTACTTAGCCCGAAATGTATATTACCTAGGCGAGCAAGAGCCCACGCCTCGCTGGGCGCCGGATGTGCCGCGCTACATGTACATGCTGCGGCACGTCCACCGCACGCGCAACTTGACCAAACTCGACTCGAAAATCAAGGCTTTCCACGAGACGAGGCGCGTGCTAGCACTGCACAACCACTATCCGGTATCGTGCATCGGTGGGCAGTGCTCGGAGTACCCGATGGGCACTACACAGGCGCGCCTGCATCACTACCGCGCCAACTGCGCATGTGAGCTGAGCAAGGAAGACCGCGCCGAGCCAGTGCGCGACGCCGCTCTGTGGCGGTGGGCTGACCGGCTTATCCCTCGCGTCACGCAAGCTCTCACCGAGTTAGGGCTGTTACTCCCCGAGCCCCCCACTAGCAAGACCTCGTCTACTCATAAGCCGACTAAATCTACACACCAGCGTAATGGAACACGTTCGAAGAGATAGTTTAGATTCGGAAACCTTCACTAAGCTTCTGCTGCATCCCAGCAGTTAGGTCCAAGTAACAGTAGGGTTTCCGATTCGGAACTGTATATATATTAAGTTCCTGTTGCATATTTCGGTTCTAATAAACATCCTTTACTAAATGGATGTTCCATATAAAACGTAAATACTTGCTTTACTTGTTTTCTTTCACCTATCCCCGCGATTACTGTTATAGCTTGGTTATATTTTTTAGTTATATTCTTTGACAGATGATTAATAAAAGCAGCCAAGTGCGAGTCGGACTCGCCCATGAAGGGTTCCGTATTTAGGCGATTTAAGACGTATAAAAAAAAACTACTTACTAGATCTCGTTCAAACCAATTTTCGGTGGAAGTTTACATGGTAATGTACATCATATATTTTTTTTAGTTTTATCATTCTCTTATTTTAGAAGTTACAGGGGGGGGGACACACATTTTACCACTTTGGAAGTGTCTCTCGCGCAAACTATTCAGTTTAGAAAAAAATGATATTAGAAACCTCAATATCATTTTTGAAGACCTATCCATAGATACCCCACACGTATAGGTTTGATGAAAAAAAATGTTTTGAGTTTCAGTTCGAAGTATGGGGAACCCCAAAAATTTATTGTTTTTTTTTCTATTTTTGTGTGAAAATCTTAATGCGGTTCACAGAATACATCTACTTACCAAGTTTCAACAGTATAGTTCTTATAGTTTCGGAGAAAAGTGGCTGTGACATACGGACGGACAGACAGACGGACAGACGGACAGACGGACAGACAGACAGACAGACAGACATGACGAATCTATAAGGGTTCCGTTTTTTGCCATTTGGCTACGGAACCCTAAAAATGGCAATGACTTTAATGGAAACAAGAAAGTACCTACCGCTCCTAGTAACAAAGCTTATGTGCGAGTGTCTGCGAACTTCTGGGGCATTCGATCCAGCGTCGGGTACCTACGTGACGCTTTTATTTAACACTTCAGATGAAACTAAGAAGCCGATACTTATTTGGCATGATTACAATTTGATGACTTGGATTTAAATTCAATGCTATATAATACAGTGTTCTGCAAGATATTAAGCCATACGCGTTACGTGCTCGACAAAGTAGAATGCCTTTTTGTGGAATGCCACTCCTGACAACCAGATGAACGTCACTGAAACTGCAACAGCTCCAAGGGGCCGTCTAAGCTAGCTCTGCACAGACTGAAATGACAAAGTACAACTATTAACGTCATATTTACATAGAAAGTTAACGTTTAAATTAACTTGGCAGCGTTAGCTTGATGCAAAGATGTATCATTGATCGGATGAAGATAAATTAGGCTAAAAGCATTTACTGATTTTTTAGGGTTGCGTATACCCAAAGGGTAACAACGGGACCCTATTACTAAGACTCCGCTGTCCGTCTGTTTGTCTGTCTTTCTGTCCGTTTGTATTTCATGAACAGTGATAGCTAGACAATTGATATTTTCACTGATGATGTATTTCTGTTCCCGCTATAACACTTACTAAAAACAGAATAAAATAAATATCTAAGTATTTACCCAAAGTGATGGTGATTTTTTGCCGTTGTATGCGTGATGATACGGAAACCTTTGTGCGCGAGTCCGACTCGCACTTAGCCGGTTTTATTTATTTTCAAATACATTTAAAAAAGTAGCGGCTGTAATTAATTACACATACTGTATGTATATAGGTACATAATATATCATTAAAGATATTCAACTGTTATGAGAACTGAGATAATCACTAGGTAGGTAGGTAGTTACGATATGACTTATACTCGTAGTCCAGTCTTAATTTTTCAACAAAGGTAATCATCCACTGTGCACTTTTTTAACAGTCAAAAAACTTTAATATATGTAGAAAAATGTACCACCCTCCTCCCCCTCGTTCCTTATCTCCGAATTTTACCAAATAAGTTAATAAAATTGTATAGTTTAGAAATAGTTTATTTGGTGTCAAAATTAAAGTTAACCTACAAATACATCTTATTCTAATACATTCTAACACAAAAATGGATGCCACTCAGCATTTGCCGATGATTAGGATAATTAGCCATGGCGCTGGTTTTTAGGACCTTAACCAGACAAAAATATAACCATAATCATATTATAGGAAAAATATAATTTGTATCGTAAAAGTGCACAAAAAGCCATTATAATTGTACCTATCCTTGTGTATAACCCTTAGTAGTTCCTGCATAATGTGTTGATTTACATCAAGAGTGACCCGTTGTCACAAACGTACATCGATCCAGTAATGCTTCTAGCTTTATCACTGGCCAAGAACAGAATTATATCTGCTATCTCTTCAGGCTCCGATAACTTTTTCAAAGCAGTATGTTCTTTCCTCCATGTCTCCCACACCTGGTCCGCATTTGGCTCCCCTGAATTTTCTAATATGCTCGTCTTGGTGGCTCCCGGAGCTACGGCATTCACTCTCACTCCATATGGAGCTAGATCCAAAGCAACGCAGCGCGTGAAGTGACTTACACCTGCCTTAGTAACTGTATACGCCAGATAACGTTCAGTTACGCCGAGTGCAACGATGCTCGAAGTATTGACGATGTTACCCTTAGTCTTGATCAGGTACGGAGCAGCGAGGTGCGTCAAATATACCATGGATCGCAGGTTCGTGTTCATAAGGAAATCGAAATGTTCCATAACGTGTTCTTCTAAAATGGATGATGTCCTGCAAGCTCCTGCATTATTCACTAGCAGGTCTAACTGGCCAAAGTTGACGATAGTGTTTTTCACTATGACTCTGACATCTTCGTCTTTAGTGATATCTGCTGTGATGATGAGAGGTTTGTTGCCATGCTGTTCGCATTGCTTGGCGACTTCTTGTTGTTTTGCTTCGTCTTTATCCACCAGGGTCAACTTGGCGCCTTCTTTGGCCAATGCTTTGGCTGTGGCAGCTCCTATCCCGGAGGCAGCACCAGTCACGATGGCCACTTTACCGGTGAAACTCATTGCGTTAGTATTAAATGAATGGAGTGCTTATACAAAACTACTGCGAAACTTCTCACGACACACTATTTATTTTAAGTCATATCACAAAATACCTTGGTATCATGATTGATAAGCGTCTAGCCTGGTATGTGCATATGCACACTGAGCTTATTATGTCACGGACTCGGAAACTAGCTAACGTGAACATTTTTAAGAAAAAGGGTCTGGCTCAGCCAATAATGCTTAAAATAATCAACATTGTTCAAACAAAGAATAAGTTGAGTGTGCTCAGAACATAAAAAGGTCAACGACGGCGTTGCGTGAACAAGAGATTTCCTTTGGCAGGATTGGTCCTTAGGATCCAAGGGTGGATTTAAGAAGTGGAGCCCAGATTTTTGATTCATGTGGGGGATGGGGGGTTTTAAGCGTCTGCGACGTCTGAGGTTAATAATTAATATGTTTAGTTTAGGTTCTAAGTCAAGTTTAGTATCATTTTAAACTAAATCAAAGATGTAGACATAGATTTCATCCAAATCGATTAAGCGTTTATTGATCCCCATACAATCCTACACCTTACCTTTCATTTTTAAGCGATTGTTTTGGGATAAAAACTATCCTATGTTATTCTCCGTGACTCAAACTATCCCTATACCAAATTTTATCTAAATCAGTTCAGCGGTTATTGTATCCCCATACAAATTTCCACCTCCCTTTTCACACCCTTAAGGGATTATTTTTGAGATTAAAAGTATCCTATGTTCTTCCCTGGGACTCAAACCATCTTTATACCAAATTTCAACTAAATTAGTTCAGCAGTTTAAGCGTGAAGAGGAATTATAAAAAGTATATTTTTTTCATATTTTATGTGTTTTTACTTCGGAATGGTGTCATTATTATTATTATTACCAAACTTGGACTAGTAACTAAAATGATATAGATATAAAGTTAAAGTTGAGAGCCCCCCCCCCTCCCCCCGCCCTAAATTTTTTTTTTAAACATCCTTCGGTCCTAAGGACCAATCCTGCAATGCCGTCGTTTAGGGCCTCCACTCTCGACTAAATTATTAGAAATGTAATAAATGAACAAGCCACATTTTTATTGCTCATACATATTTAGGCATGTAAAATCTAGTGCTTAATACCATGACATTTAGGTACATTTAAATTTAGAAAAAAAAAACTTGACGGCACTAGTAAATGAACACACAGTTCATTTACAGGTTTGAGAACATTTGATAAGCCAGTAAAATAAATTACCCTCCATAGCGAGACACCGGATTAGTTTACATGCAATGAATTGACTGAATTTTAACAAATACACGTATGCGTCATTTATTTATATTACTTATAAAGTTGTACACGCCACTTCTTTTTAAATTTGATTATACTATTATTATTATTTTTCATAAATCAGTCACATAAGCGTAGTTATAATTACGTAGGTACCATACAGAGCCAGCTCTACCATGCGAGAGATATTATATATTCATGATCACTTTCTTGTTCTTCTTCGTTTTTTTCATTATCTTCATTCTCTTCCCCATTTTTTTGCCAGATATCATTTCCTTCCTTGTCTGCATTTCTTTGCTCCTTCTCAGTTTCGCTTTCAACCTGCGCTTGACTATCTAGTATTTCAGCAGCTTCTTCTTTTATTATGTTTTTGGCCCCGTCATCTCCTTCGTCTGCATCCCCCGATTTGTACAGAAATGAGGATTTCAAGTCTTTAGCTATGAGCCTCAGTCTTTCCATCTCGTTGCTTATCCTCATACTGTATAATTGCTGCTCACGGAAACTTTTCTTCTTGTATGGTCGTATTCTGAGGTGTGTTGTGTTTCTCTCTTTTACCAGTCTGCGATTTTGGCTCGGTGTCCTGTTTTTCTGGTTTGCTAAAAATAGTAGTAATGGTGATTTTCCCGGTATAATAGGTCTAAATACATATGATACTGGTTTGGTCGAATTTCGGTTGTCGACTCTTTTCTTCAATTCCACGCAGAACACCAATAAAATTGCAAACAAAATTACTATTATAAATAATCTATTCATTTTGTTTTATGTGATGAGATATCTATGCTATTCTGAGTAAGTATAACACGAAGGTTTTGTTTTAATCTTTATTTATTTATTGAGGGTTTTCAACAGACGTCACCCTCATAATGGCACTCGAATAATACAATGGTCTCAAGAGTATACATGTTGCTTTATATTGATTCGTGTTTGTGTTTGTATACAGGTTGATCGCTCTGTTTCGTTGTTATTATAAGGTAAACGTACTGGTGCTCGACGCGGTCCCATCAGTACATGTCATCTTGAAACTTAAGTCATTGCCAATAGAGGTGACAGCAGGGTGCTATCTATTGGGCATTAGCATGTCGACCACTAGTACAAAAACCTTACTTACTTTACTCTTTGGTTGTACCTAACTAAGCAATGTCTCGTGTTCCACTGTGTAGGTAGTGTAGTGTAGATAAGCGATAAGTAAAAAACAAGATAATTTTTGATTATTTAGGTATTAAAAATACTGCTGATTCACTCATTAGCGTAGGTACACTAGGTACGTTCGGGTTAAGAAGTAGATCCTATACGCGAATTATGCGAGAAATTAAAATAAGATAGGTACTTACATTCTTCAATCAGATTTTTGGTACCACCATTTAACTATGAATTATAACAAAACTTATTTGTGTTGAACAAATCATAATCTATTTGACATTGTTTATTTTTCTGCCAATTCATTGTGACACTGATTACGAATACTTACCGTAGATGACTTACCTCATAGACGGAGCATGTAAGTTTTATTTGCGGACCCACACTCGTAAAGCCTGATAAGTTTCTGAAATAATAGCGAAGTCGGCTTTTTCCGCTGTAGACCAAAGCCAAGAACCAAGCCAAGCCAAAAGCCAAGAGCTAGTGCCAAGTTTAAAAGAAGAGAACGCGTCGCAGCGGCCGTGTGTTTTTACACGAACCATGCGCCTGATGCGCCCTACTCGACGACAGTTCGTTCAAAAGATGTCAGGTCTTTGATGTCAAAATGTAAGGTTGAATAAGCCACTTTGTCTCTGTAACTTACTTATTTCATGCATTTTTTACGATTATTACATTTTACTGCTAAAGACGCGTTTTTGACTCCATTACAGTTAAGAGCCCGTACTATGAGTCACTCTGACAGTGTCAAAACTAACATGGCCGTAAAGTACCCCTATAGGGCTACCATCAGTTTGGCACTGACATAAACGCCATCGAGAACGTAATTTACTTTCTATACATCTCGCTCGTACTCGCATATTAGTGCGGACGAGATTTATAGAAAGTAAATTACGTTCTCGATAGCGTATATATGTCAGTTTTGACACTGTCAGTGACTCATGGTACGGGCTCTAGTGTAAATTTCATTCGATATCGTGACGTGACGTACCCGTTTGTCAGAGGTGTCTGATTGTACGATCAAGGAATTTAATTTCAGTACCATTTCGTACCTTGTCACAGTGACAATATATTTAGGTAGTATATGAGGACTATGAGGTCAATTGAGGTCCCTAGCGACTTTCATATTGGTTTTCACTGTGACAAGGTACGAAATGGTACTGAAATTAAATTATTTGACTGTACGACGGTACACACTGTTAACTAACGAGTGTAGGTAAACCTTATTGTAAATACATAAGGTCTACCGATGGTCAGGTGTCAGTGCCGAAAATAACATCGCACTCGATTGAGAGTGTGCTAGTAGCACAGAGTCAAATCAATCTATTAACGCTGCACTAATCGACACATTTAGGATTAATAGATTTAAACTTTAACGATTTTACACATTGTTATTTAGGAAAATGAGACTTAATCGCGTATAATTAAGTCTTAAAATGACTTTCGACGTTTCGAGCGCGGCATTGTCACCGTAGACACGAAGAAAGACCATACGTTTTCGTAAATAATAATTATAATAAGTAGCATTTAGTAAGTAGCTAACAATCGTTTAAAAACTACAAGGTGTTCTATGCTGCCCCCGTAAGCCAATTAGCGGTATCTCAAATCAAAATTTAATGCAAACATAGACTTTAAGATCTTTATCTTATAATTCCATTTTCAACTATTTTTGTTTTTGAAATACCGCTAATTGGCTTAAGGGGGCAGTATGGGAATCGCATAAAAACAATTGACTGACAGTAAAGTTTATTGAGTATACAGATAGACAAATACAACAGTAAACACGACACATTATAGCTTAATGACACTATTAGGGTTAGGTAATAACTAGTACATGTTCATATAAATATAAAGCCATAGGTATTATCTGTAGATTTAATTAAAGAATGGTTTTCGCCCACATGTTACCGCCCAAATGGCACATTTAGATTGGTAGATTGGCCGCATAAGCCTGAAAAATGATGCGTTTTAGTTCCGGAGAAACACACGTTGAACTTACATTTGTTTTTTGTCCTTTCAATGGTGACAAAGACATCGATATAACAAAAGCACAGAGGGTACAGATGTAGTGCATAATTCTATTCCATCGTTTTATCGCGGAAACGTACGAACGCATCTTGCTATTTCAGTCAGTCTCGGTACAAAAAGTACTGAGGTTGGCTGAAGTAGCATGACAAAATACGAACGGGTCTACTACTACACTACATCTGTACCTATTGAGTACATTAAAAGTTTAAAACGAAAGTTAATAGTTAGGTTAATGTTTGAATAAATAAAAAACTTTATTTTATGGTTATAATTATTGGCATGTGGCGATTATGATATATTTTTTAAAGTATTCATGCCTTTTAACTGAACCTAGTTTAAAGGCCTGAATACTATAAAAAAATTAACAGGGCGTCTTAGAGTTGGTACCTTTCAAATTAATTTTAATTTTACAATTTAGAGTCATTATTTTTATTACTTATTTATTAGTGAGCGATAACCTTAGACAAAGGCAGGTTAAATTCATTGGAAAATGGAAACCAACTTATGTTTAATGGGACATAAGTACGAACAGTTAACATGGGAAAGGATTAACTACTGAATATGGAGCTATAATTATGCATACAAAATTGACGGATATATAGATGTAGTGCATAATTGTTATCCATCGTATTTTCTCAGAAACCTTCGTATCTGTCATGCTACTTCAGTCAACCTCAGTACTTTTGGTACCGAGACTGACTGAAATAGCAAGACACGTTCGTACGTTTTACTCGTATCCGTGTCGTAAAATTAGTAAACTATAGCTGGACAACCAAATCTTGTCAGTAAAAAAAGGCGCGAAATTCAACATTTCTATGGGACGATATCATTTCGCGCCTACATTTTACAAATTTGCCGCCTTTTTCTACTGTCAAGATCTGGTTGACCAAGTATATTTTATTTTGCAAACAGTCGATCTGATTCTGGGAGATTCTAATTGTTAATAGTCAGTAGAGTAGTCGGTATTCGAGAACATGTGTTGACCATTCCGCATTCCGTGGATGGACAAAGGAAAGCAGAATTTGACGGGTATCCGGACAAAAAACAAAGGAAGCAAAGCCAGCCCTGGATGTTTTTGCGATCTTTTGTAAGTGGTGTAGGTGTTGGCTTTTAGGGGATTTTATAATTGTTTTAGTTTAGATTGTCATTTGAAATATAGGTACCGTGTAAAATGGGATGAGTAGGTGCAAAACTGACATATAACATTTTATTTTTACATATGCAAACTGAATGGTGTATAATGTTCCTGTGTAATGTTTTGACGATAATGACATTAAACCAATATATAGGGTAGGATAGGTTCGTTAGGTTGCTTTAGATGCCCGAAGGGCAAACTGCCCAGAAATAGGCGGGCCTCCGTCGACTCAGAGAACGGGTCAAAAATTTTCACGTTTCACGATATGCCTAGGAATTTCACGATATGCCTGATCTTACGATCGGCCGCCAACATATACATATAATAAGATTAATAAGTGTTCCGGACGTTTGTATTTTAGTTTTCATTTTATTTTGGGTAGTTCCATTTCATAACTTTGACGATAAACAGGAAATCCCACCTCACCCCGTAGTCCCTCGTATTTGGGGTGAGTTGGGTTTTCATCCAAAGGTGATTTTGGAAGATTGTTGGATCGTTTTTTTATTATGAGTATTACTATAGCTCCGTTTTAAATTGGAATACATTATTTTTGTAGCAGTAGCCTTAAAAATCCATCCCTTCTCTCCCCATTCATAACCCAACTCTCTTCGAGAACCTTACTTATCCCACTATACGGTACATTTATTTTATGGATGGTTGATTTATATATAAGTATGTACTTAAATATTTATTAATTACTTGATTACATGCAATAAGAATGACACGTACGTATTAACAGTTAAAGCATTTGTGCGATAGACATTGGCTGCTTAGCATTAAACTATATAGTCTGACAAGAAATTGTAGAAAATAAATGAGGACGCCACTTCCTACGTAACTGTCGCATTTTTGACGTAATAAGCATTTTACAGCACATGGCAACAATATTATTGATATTGATATTTATTGAAATCAAATTTTACAGCATTACAGCTAACACCAATGCACTGTAAAATTAAGTAAGTAATAATGAAGCGATTAATAAGCTACCTATTGCGTGTTTGTTATGTAGTAGGTATGGATTAATATACGGATGTTTAGTTCCAGTTTATTTAATTTCTACTATTTTGTTGTCGCACTACATGTATGTCTAAAATCTAATTCAATAGCTCGATAGGTAAGAAATACTATGTCTTTTGTTGCTGTATGAATATGACCTAAAGCTGTATTATTTCTAAGGGTAAAATTGTAAGATATCTGAATATTGTAGATACAAAAATTTACGTCAGAACATGAAACTGCGCCGAGCGAAATCGGCAGTTAATATTTTTGATTTACAAAAATATAATAGATATATTTAAAATCTTTCAAAAATAAATGGATAAGAATTTGTTTTTTTTTATCAGACTTGAAATGGTCGTAATATCTTTTTGTCAGAAAAAGTTTCATTTTATTCTTAGGCATATGACGCAGAGTAGAGATACCTACTTCCAATGTAAGAGCTATACACATATAGTATATTTAGCGTATTATCGGAAATAACAGTCAACTAAACATCTAATTAAACATAGTAGTAACACATAAGCTTACCTATATATTGTGAACATCTAGAAAGTAATAAATATTAACTATGCAATAGTTAACCTAATAAAATTTGTCTTACCTTAATAAAAAAACTTGTATAAGTCTTCACAAATAAACTATAAAAAATTAAGCTCAAAATATACAAAAAAATATACACCCACTGTAATACTGTATACTTCATACATACGCCTACTTATTTTTCAGGCATTGTGCAAAATAGACTAGAAACTATTATTTTTAGCTTGATAAATAATCTTAGTTACCTTAAAATAAGTAATTTCTAAGAATGTCACACAAGATCAATAAACCACTTTCATTAGTACATAGTACTTAGTTCTCTATGTTTTCAGTCGTATAACTCATGAATCTCTCAATCTCATGATTGTGACATGCGACATGCTTAATAAAATAAATAAGTACCTACAAACATATTTGACTTCATATATTCTTTGTTGTAGATTGCACAGTGAAGTTCTGAAAATCACAATACGGAATACATTGATTTATAACATGTAATTAGTACTAAAACACTAAAACTATGACGTCAATATTCAAAAGTGAGTATGTATTACATATATATTTTTTACAAACTTGGGTGGTATTGGTATATTACTTCCATACACATAAATCGGTAGCATAAATTGTAGTTAATCAAAAATACGTAGCTCACTTGTATTTTTTTGTAGGTATATACATAATTCATAACAAGTTTGTGTGCATTTGGTTTTTATGTCCTATAAAAATATGTTTGTTTCAGATTTAGTTTTATTTCAAACTTATGCATTAACAATACAAAAATACCGGATTGTGTGTTTTTTTGCTTATATATATACGGACGTCAATGAAGAATAAACTACCACTATTTTAATAAAGTATTTCATAAAGCACATTTCATCATCATTGGCCTTCGAGTCTATTACAGACTATACAAGCAGTGTCAGGTAGAGCGACAACGTTTTTCGTGGCTGTGTAAGCCAATACGGGAGCGGCAAACACGACCACAGGCCTGGCAGGTGTAATGTGCCCGTGGAGAACAGGTGTCCGGCTGATGACGCTTGGCTCGCTTACTTGCGAGTGTCTTAAACCAAGCGTCGTCATGAATTTTACGCCCGTCAAATACTAGTTTGCGCCACTCGACTCTGTGCTCGGCAAGTTCCTCCCATTTGTGAACCGAATTTAGTTTTATTTCAAACTTATGCATTAACAATACAAAAATACCGGATTGTGTGTTTTTTTGCTTATATATATACGGACGTCAATGAAGAATAAACTACCACTATTTTAATAAAGTATTTCATAAAGCACATTTAGATTTTTAATAAAAGTAACACCGAATAGTAACTATAGCAAAATATATTCTTTGTTTATGAGAAAATTGCAATTTAACATTTTTTTTCGGTAAGTTGTTTTAATAAACAAGATACCATTTTATACGTCTGGCAGTCTTTTCCAGTATACCGTATTTAACTTTTGCGTAAAACACTTATTAGTTTATTTTCTAATACATGGAGATAAAAAGAAGCTTCCACTTTGTGACTATTACATTTATTACAAGCAAGAAGTATTTTATATAACAGGAGTTGGCAAGAGTTTTTTGTATAGGTAAATAGTATAACATTTTAGTAATATTTGGTTCACATGCAATTCTGAGTCAAATTGGCCCCTGTGCTACATTTGAACCTTGGTGGATAAGTGATGTTTATATATGTACATTTATGTATTTTTTTATTGTTGAGATCGCATAAATATGTATATACACCGTGTTTTTTTTTATTTCCGTTAATTTCAAGGGTGCATTCCTGAGCTTAATTTCAGTAACTTTCTCAAAGACACCGATATTCTAATTAACTCGATTTCGGAGATAATCAATAATTTATTTTTTTCCTATAAGGCCTCTACAAGCGTGTACACTTGCCTTAGGGCCGGTTTACATATTGATTAGTGTTTAGAATGAGTTCATACATTTGCTACTAAACTTAAGTACAATCTCGGTCGATCGATGTTCGAAATGACATTGATATGTCACAGATTTCAATTGTTTGGTTGAGTTAAATGTAAAGCCCGTGTTACAACAACGCTATATGCTACATTTAATTAGTTTTTAAACTTTTTTTTTGTAAAAAAAGATTTTTTTTTATTTAACTATGCCGTTTAGTTTTCTTAAACGTACTTAACCATACCCCGAAGTTAACGGAATTCAATAAAAAACACGGTGTATATGACACCGCGTAAGATTGTGAACCCGTTAGTTTATAATCCAACGTAGGTTAGGTTAGGTTAGATTATAATCTCCCTACCGTCAGTTTATAACGTAACTAGCGAGATTATAATATGACGAGTGTTTACAATTTTACGGTGACATATATAACTAATATAACTATTTTATTTAAAGTTGGTTTATAAATACTATGTTTATAAGCTAACATTGACTTAACCTTATAATTTAAATAATACACTTTTAAAATAACGTCCAGCAAGTATATGTATAAATGACACTTCAAAATTAAATAGTTTTCGGAAACGTACTCAACGTACCTAATGAAATAATATTCCATATTTAAGAGAATATTGTTAATTGAAGTTTACCACTCTATGTTTCAAATGTTTCTTACCAAAATTGGTGACAACGAAACAAAAATTTTTGTAGGTACAAAAAGTTATTAAGTATATCCTAGATTTTAAACTGCCTATTTAGGTCTGGGTTAGGTATGCTTTTTAAGGTAAACTTTTAAAAGACTTATGTAGGTATATTTAAATTTATAAATTGGAATACAAAATCTCTCTTCAATAAAGTTTAATTTTTGAAAGTTTGGGTTGAATGTTCAGTCTTAACTTAGCAGTAGATATGGACATTTATTTACAAAAGTAGCATATCCACATTAGTTCCCAAGTAAATATACGAGTAAGTTATACAGATAAGTATGTACGTCAGAAAAACCGTTGAGTCTTTCCGATGTAGGTATATAGTCATTGACCGTAAAGATTGATGTTTACAAATGCGCCGAAGAGAACAAGTCAACAAATTAAAATAAATGTTTAATTTGTCAAATATCAAACGATAAAAAAAAATGTTGTTTAAAATAACAACAGATAAAGGAAACCTGCTCTTATGCTAACATAAATTATCTGTTAAACATATACAGATTCAAGATTTGAAGCTCTTAATTAAAACCATTAAAGGTTAACATTCCCGAATTAGTAAGTATTTACATGTTAATACAATGGGTATACCATTCTATTTTTTTATTCTGTTTTTTATATGTACATTTTTATAAAAAATCCCTTGCTTGCGTTAATGTTTCTCACTTTGTTCTACAATTACCCATTAAAGTTAAATGCGTAAAGAAAATGCAACAAAATCAGGCGAGTATAGTAAAGCCCTGGTGTAGGGTGGTCATGGTTAAATATTAAAGCCTTTTTACGTCGATCCCAGAGCCCGACATTTGTCAAAACCTATCCAAAGTAGAAAGATGACCACCCTCTCAAGCCGTCGACGAAATTAGCTTAGAGGCATCATAATTCCTGCGTCTCGCGGGACGACGACGCTCCTCGCTGAGGGCTGTTGGCGTTCATAGCCTGGTGCATGATGTGCACCCTCACGTCACCTACAGCCTTGCATTCTAAAGCTCGCCTGTGCCGGCCGGCGAAGGACCCGGAAAGGGTGCTCTTGCAGCAGCAATAATTGAACAAATGCGCGAAAGCACGCCTGAAATGTCTGTCTATTGATCCGTAGAGAAAGCTCGTGAACACAGATCGGAAGATGCCAACCCAAACGCTCTGATAGTATTTCGAGTCAACAGTCTCGGGATACAGGTAGACAACGATCAGGTATGGGATCCATGCTGCGACAAATAAGAAATATGCGCTAATGTTGAGATTGTTGGTGGTGGTTTCAGTTTCATACTGTAGGCTACGTTTGTAATGGTTATGTTTTCTAGCTTTGTTTCTAATTCTGCAGGCGTTGTTAGCGAGACAGAAGAAAATAACGAGAAACGGAATAGCGTAGAAGATGACGAACGTAGTGACCCTGAAGATGAAGTTGCCAGAGTGGCTGCGATGGCAGTAGTCGTAGTCCAGCTCCATGAAGACTCCGACGGCGGCGGTGAGGAACGCGATCGTAAAGAGGATGACAGTGAAGAGGCCGATCCTCATGGAGATTAGGAATTCGTAGTCGGAGGTAGCTTTACAGAGTCTGTAGTACGACTCTATCGCAGTCATCTGTGGAAGAAATGACGATTTATGACGTGGAACGATTCTATATGTTCCATAAAAAACGTCTGAGCTCGGTTACATTCTGTAACGTTTTTTTTTTAAGTACTTACACATCTTAGATAAAAAAAAGTTGTGATATAGTGTCCATCATTCCAATTTAACCATTTAAGTATTGGTTGTCAAATAACACGAAGTGAAATTGTATGTATTGATCTTCATGGAATTCAGAATTACTTGAACAGTTATTTCTCACAGTGACTAAAATTCTAAAATATAACCGCAATGTATCACAAATCGCACGCGATTACGGTGGCGTTTGTAGAGATCATTAAAACGTGCACTGTCTATCCCAATCTGAATTGTTAACCTAGGTTTTGTAATAGAGGCTTGCCGTGACCCATATACGGGGCACGTACGGTTAGCGTGTCAATCTATGGTGATTGAGATTGACACAAACAGATTACCTATTTATTCACCGAAACACACCACACACCACACATACTCACCATAAAGAAAAGACTGTAGCTGTACGTTCCGGCCTCGGTCACAGTCTGGAGCGCGTAGCACACCGGATCCGTGTCCCATTCGCCGGACAGCAGTACCACCGCCGACGTCGGAAACACGGCCGTGGATATGACCAAGTCCGACATGCCTAAGCACGCCATAAACACATATCCTGTCGACAAAAACCCACGTTAAAACTTACCACGAACAAAATACCGCAGCTGTAGGCTGCACTTCGGTCATTAGATGATCGTGATCGGCCGCTGTAAGGGCTCATTTAGACGCGAGTTTCATTACATTGCGGGTTTTGATCGGTCGGTTGAATTGAACGTAACCAACAGTCCGCAATGTAACTAAAATCGCATGCGAGTTTGCGCGCCGTCTAAATCAGCCCTAATATTCTTGCGATAAAGCATACCTATACAGTTATGTCAGGAGGACGACCATGGACGTGAGCATGTCTGAGATGCCCATGAAGGCATTTCCTGACGGAGAAATATTCGTCGCTTGAATTTTGTACGACAGAAAAGTTGTAGGTATTTGTTATTATAGCTCTCTTGTGTATAAAAAGAAACATGGAACCGGAAACGCTACAAGCCATTTGCTTATACATTGGACCATTTGGTAGTACGTATTTCAATGTACACACTGCAACACACAACACACACACACACATAAAACACTGCAAGATATTATTTATTAGTAGGTAAGTATCAAAATTGTCTAGCGCCTAAAGTAAATGAATATCCGCAAACTGGGCCCTTATTCGACATGTACAACTGTCAGATTTCGCGTCATTTGAAATTCAACTGCTGAAGTTCATTTGAAGTTCATCAAGTGCTGAAGTTCATTTGGTACAAACAATAATTTAACAAAAAACAACTTTGTTTTATTATTACTTTAAGGTTTATAATGGTTTGGTTTGGTTGTCACCTAACTGTGGATTGCTAATGTCAAATTTTGACAAGTAATGATTCCAAAGGTAGACTTGGTTCTCTATGACCTTCGGCACCATCTTGGAGTTTTTGACGTGCGAAAGGGTAATTTATAGCAAAGAGTAAAACTTTTTTTTTTCAGTACGTAAGTTTACATGAATTAATGACATCTTGTGAGCGATAGACCAACGAATGCGCTGTAGGCGATGCGGCGGCAAGTAGTGGAACTTACGTGACAATTTCCATCAATCAAAAAGGGACTACATTGCTGATGGTCGATAAAGGCTATTAATAATTGAATTTTAACAGCAAGAATGCCTTATTGACAAGCGATCTTTTTGTTGAACCCACGCCTACACGTCAAATAATGCTTGCTCCACACATTCTCTTATAAACGGTCAAAATTGTAAAAAAAATTAAACAATTTACTCATCACCTCTCTCAACTCAAGCTGCCTATTTCTAATCCACGTTAACAAACCACAAGTTGTACCTTAACACATTTCGTAAACCATATATTCAGAAAAGTCCGTATTTTATTTCTAAGTGGAACATGAATATAGCTGGTCAAGCAGATCTTGACAGTAAAAAAGGCGCGAAATTCAAATTTTCTATGGGACGATATCCCTTTGCGCCTACATTTTTCAAATTTGCCGCCTTTTCTACTGACAAGATCTGCTTGACCAGCTATAGCTTGTATTACCTTTTTGGCATAAAATAATCTAAATTAGTCAAAATATTTTGACTAAATATTGCACTACTACTACCTACTATATAGGTACCTACCTTAGTAACTTGGTAACTTTGTGTCACCAACTATTTTGATGCTACCTACAAAGAGCATCAAAATAGTTGGTGACTGACAGGTCAGGCTCCGGTCTTGGTAAGTAATGTAGCCAAATACTGGTAAGTAATATAGTCATAAGACCTACTGTATTTGGCTATATTACTTACCAAGACCTAAAAGTACCTATTGTTTAATATGTATCTACACAGAGATGATTTTTAATTAAAGGAAATTAAATACATATATGTTATTCAACTACAAATAAAAAAATTAGATCTATACTTGGTCAACCAAAACTTGACAGTAGAAAAAGGCGGCAAATTTGAAAAATGTAGTTGTAGGCGCGAAGGGATATCGTCCCATAGAAAATTTGAATTTCGCGCCTTTTTTGACTGACAAGATTTGGTTGACCAGCTATATTTCAGTTTACACTTTTTTTTTTGTTTAATTTTAATAAAACATTAAAGTTTTTAAGCATTAAACTTTATTTAATTTTCTTCACTATAGATTATTTTCTGATATTCAAGTAGGTATGGTGTTTCAGGTTGGTAACAGGAAATAAGAAAACCACGCTGGTGGTCCACATCTGTAAGTTTAAATATGAAACAATATAAAAACACTTAAATTAAAAACTTAATGTCTTCCCAGCTTTGCTCGAAAACATATAAAAACTCAAAAATGCGCGTTTTCCCAGATATAAAACCTAGCTAGATCGATTTTGCGCCCCCGAAAACCCCCATATAGCAAATTTCATCTAAATCGTTAGAGTCGTTCCCGAGATCCCCGAAATATATATACATATAAATAAATAAATAAATATACAAGAATTGCTCATTTAAAGGTATAAGATATATATTATTAAAAACTTATAAATAAATTATTTGCCCTAAATCGTGGTAGTGACCTACCAAGTGCGGTAGGGTGCCCAGAAAGGCTGCAGGCTGACCGCTTGCCCCGCTGGATAACAATGCTGATCCGCATCATCAGAAGCATACAGATATAAAGCGCTTTGACAGCTCCTCATAGAGGCAACGCGCGCTAGGCCGCACGCCATAAATCTAAGCTAAAGTCTTAAATTCGAGATCATGAACATGAAATATTTGTTCGCTATAATAGTAAAATCATAGGTCTAATACCTATGATTTTAATATTATAGCGAAAAGTTAGCAGGAGACGGCCGTGCCGTGGTCGTGGTAGGTACAGCATGCGTGGACCAGACAAGCAAACCCTGAATTATTTACCTACCTATTTTACTATACCTTTGTTCATGTTTTCCAAGATAATCATTTTTTTTTTCAAGATGTAACCCGTATAATCGGGCTGTATAATTTGCCTCAATTTTTTTACACAATGTTGTATGTAATTTTAATTCGATAATTAATGATGTTTTACATATTTATCATATACTATTTTTCCAATTTTTCTTGTATATTACGTTGTTTATTTCGATTGACGTGTTTATTATTTTCGTTACTATGACAGCGGTTTTTTTTTTGCATTTAGCCAGTGTCATGTCGATATAAAAACACTTTAAAAATGCAACGGAAAGGTTGAGTCCTCCATACAATGACATTATTATAACTCAAACAAGAACCATCCAAAGGGGAATGGGGGAAATTGCGATAGGTATTTGCTTCTCTATCACTCTTGCATATCCGAGCGAAATTTAATGGTGGCACATAACGAAATTGGTTTCGCGGAAGGAAACCGCCTTTATTCATCAATGTTATATTTATTAGGAACAAACGTTGACTGCCGACTGTCCTATATATTACACTACTCTTTGCTGCCGACTTCTAGCGCTGGCGGTACACCGCGAAAATCAGTAAAATGCTGCAAATGGTGTTAAAGGTCTGAAAATCGGTACGATTGATCTTTAGGACATTTGAAACAATTTGACCCGAAGCGCCAACAAATAAAAAAAAACGAGAGGAGTTATGACGTCATGTTTCTTTTGTATGAAAAAAAAAAAATTAGAAACCTATCGTGTGTGGTATTCAACGAAAGGGCTTTCTGAGCCAATGCTAAAAATATATCACATCGTTACATTTCAGTCATTTTGTTTAAATTATAATAAAAATAGTTTTCAAAACATACCAAGTTTGGGCTTCTCCAGATACAATACCGTTAATTTTTTTTTGTAAAATATACCTCAAATTATCCGTAATATCCTCATATCTAACCCTAATAAAGCAATTTTGAAATTATTTACATTTAATTTTGTTTTTAATTTTTCAGTTTTACAAAGTGTGATTATGAATCTCTCAATTAAATATTTAAAAAGAAAGCATAAAATTATATTTTAAAAAACATTTTTTAACGGTATTGTATCTGGAGAAACCCAAACTTGGTATGTTTTGAAAATTATTTATTGTATTATTTAAAAAAAAATACTGAAATGTAATGATGTGATATATTTTTGGAATCGGCTCAGAAAGCCCTTTCGTTTAATACCACACACGATAGGTACAATATTTTTTTAAATTCCATAAAAAAAAAAGATGACGTCATAACTCCTCTCGTTTTTTTTATTTGTTGGTGCTTCAGGTCAAATTGTTTCAAATGTTCGTACCGATTTTCATACCTTTAACATCATTTGCAGCATTTTACTGAATTTCTCGGTGTACCGCCAGCGCTATATATATTATACTACTCTTTGCCTTTTCTTTAAACTTTTTTTTGACAAGTTTTTACAGACAATTAAAAATTTGACATTGATACATCAAGGCGGTTTGTTTACAAAGGGTAGGCCCCGAAGGGTAGACCGGGAAGTGCGAAAATCGAAACTCAGCTATTTGCCTCTTTATCGCTCGAATATGCAAGAGTGATTGAGAGGTTAGATAACAAAATTTCGAATTTCTGACTGTATTTTTCTTTAAATATTTTCAAATACAATTAAGTTGCGTTGTTTTATCACAAAGTTAAAAAGACTTAAAAGACTACTGTCTGTATCATCACCATCAGATCAGCTCGATGGTACCATAAAAATATTGTATTTTCACCCATATTCATGAATCTAGTATTAAACTGGATTGGGCATGAGTGGTGGGGATAACTGACAGAACGGGATAGACTTATGTATCTTTCAGTAGGAGTAGCAGCGAAAGCGCTATTATTGTTTGTCCTTGTCACAGTCTCACATTTTTTTTTATTCCTCACCGTAAATTAGCATGGATGATTGGTCGAATTTATTTGTTGCCCACCATAACAAATAAATTCTACCTATCATAGCGTCGCATTGCGTATGTTTTGTCCCTCACGGAGGCACGCGTAGACCACTTCTATAGGATGCTACCTTCTATGCCCATATTACATATTATGTACTTATGTAAATTTTCAGCTTCATTGAACACCCGGGAAGTGGGTCAATTTAATTTGCATGATTTGATTGGAACCGGGACAGATGAAACTAACTAAAAGCTTGTAAAAATGTGGCTTTCCAATTTCTATTGCAACTTCAGATGAAAACGTCCTTATTGAAGCATAAGGACCCTTAATTTATGGAAAGCCACATACAACAACCAATTCGAGGCTACTAGGCGGCAAAATACGACTCAATACGAGTAGGTAGGTCAAATAAGAGTAATAAAATACGGATTTATATTTGGCCAAATATTCTTTATTGTGACAAAGTTATTCTTCCTCGCGTTATCCCGATTTTGCCACGGATCATGAGAACCTATGGTTCGCTTGACAATTAATCCCAAGAATTGGCGTAGGCACTAGTTTTTCCGAAAGCAACTGCCATCTGACCTTCCAACCCAGAGGGTAAACTAGGCCTTATTGGGATCTGTTAGGCTGTTAAAGTTTAAAGTTAGCTACTCGTAAGTCTCGTAACACAACATATAAGTTTCACATTATAACAAAAATTACTTACATATATTATGTACCTAAACATATTACTTTTCTAAAAAAAGGACTGAAATCTAGTGCTGCGAAGAAACGGTATTTTTGTTCGGCTTTTTTGTTGCTATTTTGGCATATGGATACATGGTAGAAGAAGTAAGTGTATGGAATCCTCCTCCATTTTGCGTGGTCCGACGCACCTGGCCGGGTTTCCGCGATTTTCCGTCAATGTTCAATACCTTATTTCTTACGAACACCTAAAATAATAAGTTTAAAATTAATCTCAATGTCTCCAGTTTGCTGTTCATTCAAACTGACAAAATCCAAATTTCTGAGGCAATATACGACCGCTGTCTTATATAAGCCATTAAATATCAACATGAATAACCCCACGTTGCGTTGTTATAAATTTAATTAAATAAATAATTATTTTATTATTTAATTTATATCAACTAATTAGGCATAGCGTCCAATTTAGAATATGGCACAGGCACTAGTTCTTACGAATTTTACCTTAATTTATTAATCAAAGGACCTGAGGTAAAAGTGAGAAGAGGTTGATATGCAGATGCAACCAGCTAGTCGCCGACGCTCCGCTTCCCCCGGGATTAGCCCTTAAGCCTGCACCTAACAGACTGGCTCATAAGGGGCTATGAGCTCGCCGTTGCGTCAATTTTCATTTTTAGAAAAAAAAACTAGTCTACTAACTACTAACAACACAATAAATGCTTATTTTGCCGCATTCTTCACTATCTCTCCCTGTTTCACTGCCATCTAACCCAGAGGACAAAAATATAGCTTATTGTGGCTACTCCGTCTTCCTCATGACTCATGATATTTTACTTCACCATAAAGTAATTGGTGTAATATCAAATGATATTTTTCGCACAAGTTACAAGAAGTTCATTGCTAAGAACCACGACGATTGGTTTAAAATTTAAACTTTATATATAATTTGTTACCTAGTAATTATAATAAATCTGTTTTCTTTTTGACATTTAGTGGTATATGTATTGCTGTATGTTTATTGTCAAGTTTTTTTTAATTCTGGACAATTGTCATATATTCGTTTTCATGATAGATCTACACCAACGCAACTGCATGTCATGTTCTTGCGGTTTATTTTTATAACGCCAAGATCAAAATTTGACTGTTAACTCCATCTTGCGTCGAGTAGAGGAATCAAAAAACTATAGAAAATAGAAATGCAGTTTACTCTATGCCATAGAATCCCCTTTTAAATGTCATAAATCCAAACATGGCGGCCATACCAATAGACAATCAAGTCTAGCGATGAAATGATTTGTTTACATGAGATTCACTGACAGATAATGATCTTTACCTATTCGACAACCCACGATAGTTCAGATTCAAATGAACTTCAACATGCGACGTCAAAATTGGCATGTCGAATAAGGCCCCAGCATAATTATCAAAATTGTTTTATTTTGTCTATCTCATATAGTTCATTAATTCATTAATTGCCCCTTTCGAAATAAGAATTTTAAGTTTTTTTTTAATAATCGGCTAAACGAAGAATCATGGCCGGAGTATTTTAAACAAGTGGTCCATTTTATTTAAGGTTGTACACTACACACTACACCTTCTGTAAAATTTGGGGTTTTAAATGTTATTTCTACTCAGAATCACGAGCTCTTTCGAAAGTAATTCCACACAAGTTTGTCATCCATTCCGTTGAAAATGAACGAATTGAAACAAAAGGTTGTGTAGTAAACGTTTAATTTTACATTTCCGCCCCGCCCGGGTCGTGCGTCGGTTCCGCCGACATATTGACATTCAGGTGAACCTACTGTTTTCATGTCAGTCCTGTGGATCGGAAAATGTGATGCGCTGCACAATTTAATTAATGCGGTTATTTTCGTACCCCGGTCGGACGGGTGCAATTTGGTTTTAACGTTTTAAAAGTGCGAGGACAAGTGAAACTTACTAGAAGCTAAATAAATGATCTCGATCAATAGAAGATAGAAGGGTGAAGAGCAGACGACCAAGTTTCGGCCACTCATGGCTGAGCATGACCGGCGAATACATGCGGCTCAGGTTCGCTACTCAGGGTCACTGTTAATGGCAATGTGCTTATAACTTACCGATCTTGTTCAGGCCAGGCTCAACGAAGAAGGAATAAGCTACGAAGAATCCGCTCATAGACACGCCTAGCACGCTGCATAGAAGGATGAAGAGCAGCCGGCCAAGTTTCGGCCACTCATGGCTGAGCATGACCGGCGAATACACGCAGCCCAGGGTCATTGCTAATGGTAACTTACCGATCTTGTTCAGGCCAGGTTCAACGAAGAAGGAAGCCACGAAGAATCCGTTCATAGACACGCCTAGCACGCTGCATAGAAGGGTGAAGAGCAGTCGGCCAAGTTTCGGCCACTCATGGCTGAGCATGATCGGCGAATACATGCGGCTCAGGTTCACTACCATAGCGGACGTCTGGTCGAACGGGAACATGTGATTTACATCTGTAACAAATAACAAAAATTAAATTAAATGTCCACATTGCCAGTCTAATTGTTAGTTTAGTCGTGTTTAGTTTAGTTTGTGTTGTCTATTTTATTGCAAGCTTTTACTTAACTTGCATTGTATGTATATATGTAGTTGTAACTATGTATGTTTGTACCACCTATATACCCACTTCCCGGTTTTCGATGAAGCTGAAAATTTGCATACGTGTGTGAGTCGAGCGTAAATGCAACATTATGGTAACATGGAGCTGATCTGATGATGGAGACAGGAGGTGGCCGTAGGAACTCTGTGATAAAACAGCGTAACCGAATTGTGTTTAGGGTTTTTAGAATTGTCTCCATGAATATTTTTTATTTTATTGTCATACTGTTACTTACATACAGGTGTGGGGATTGCAAATATTCCAAAATTTCATTATGGCAGTGGCAGTGTGGTTGGTGCAACTGGCCCACACTGCTTGCATTTCAATATCCGACTTTATCGCGCTTATTTTAAAGTGATAATTTCCTTAACGAAATTATAATGTATAGCAAGTTCTATAAGAAACCCAGTTTTGTTTATATAATCGTTTATTACGCATAGTTGACGTCCAACGGTCCTAGGATGGTCGCGCTTTTGTCGTCTGTTATCTCGGCCCTCGCGTTCTGAAAAGTATGTGCAAGAGTGACGCATGGCACGACATATGATAATAGCGCAGCCATCATATCCAAACAGATGTTGGAAGAAATTTGAGTCAATTTTATAGACGAGTTTAATAGGATGATTGTTACTTGCGACTCACAGTTGGCTAGTAAAAACATTAGGTGCAGTCGCCGTCAGATATATCGGAGCGGCTGTGGTGTTCAAAAATATCTGAACACGCACTCTTACTAACGCCTTGGCAATAAAGACGTGTTCAGATATTTGTGGGTATCTTGGCCACTCGAGTACCTATATCTGAATGGTGACTACACCTGAGCATTCTAAAAGTGGAAAACTTACATTTTTATTTTTTGGATTAACATTACGGATCTGTAATTTACATTTTTTTGTCCTAAAATTAACATAATATATCGGAAAAATAGGGGAAAAGAAGCACGTTTGTATATATGTATACTGTGTCAGTATGAAATATGGAGCATGTAGTCGTAATTAATCCCTACTAATATTATATATGACGAAGGTAGGTAAACTCTATCGGTCTATCTGTTACTTGGCAATTGGCATAGCTTGGATTTTGATGTATGTAATTTGGCATGGAGATAGTTTGAGTCCCGGGGAAGGACATAGGACAGATTTTGTTTTTTAATCATCATCATCACCATCGTTCCACGCACTCGAAGGACAGAAGCTAGTTTTTCTTCGCGAAGCGTCTTTAAATATGTTTAACCCTTATCCGCGTAAAGGGGTACTAATTTAACTATTGTCCACAGGAGTCACAATTTTTATTTTAAAATCTGTAGGGAGCGTGCATTGCAAGAACTGTAGATGGCAGCACAGAAGCCTCTTATTCATTTAAACAATCAATATTTTATTTGTCATAATACGGTTTACATAGGATCCTAATCTAATTAATAATAGTACATACGTATTCAACCTGCATGCAGGTGTACAAATATTTATTTTATTTTATTTTATTTTATTTGAAAATGCTATAATGACTACATTATAAACAAACAAAAAAAATAACTTAAATTTGCGCATTGCATTGGCGTGAAGCATTATGTTATGTCAAGTGTCTGAAGTGTCCATTTCTAGACTTAAGCCACTAGATGACAGACCATACTATGCGAAATAGCCCGCGTGAAGTATAGGGGGCAGAATCTGAGGGCCTACCGCGAACCACGTTCGACGTGTTACCTCCCTGTCACACTTACGTACGAATTTACAAGTGCGACAGAGAGGCAACACGTCGAACGTGGTTCGCGGTAGGCGCTCTGCTTAGAAGTGTGAATTGTTTTCGCTTTCGATTCGTCACGAGATGGCAGACCCTCCAACACGCACGGTATCAATAACCTATCAGATAACCTGACAGTTGGCATCAGATATACATATTATAGGTATTTAAAATTTTGAGCCCCAAAAAACTGCAAAAATATTATAAATTTGAACCCAAATAAATGCTATTTTTTTTTATTTGGACTTGCACTCTATTTCTTTTCTTTATAACTGGGTATATTATTATTTGCGCAACAGTTAAAGTTGATTACAAGGACTTACATAAATTTAAATTTTAGAGGAGATGGTATTTTTAAATCGGATTGTTAAATACATATTTCATTTGGAATTTTTTACATTTTATGTGTGTGCGAGCTCAGTTTTCACAGAATTTATTTCCATTACGTATAAAAGTTGCGTGGTATTGACACGGACAGAAGCAGAGTTCCATTCCAGGACAATCTTATCAAGTGCAGTTAACTGGAACTAAATAGTGTGGAAAACTGTAAAAATGATCACTTACCCAGTTATATTTTATAACTATTATTTAACTATTCAATAATACGCTACGCAAACATCAAATTTAGAGGTCATTACCATTAGATATTAACAAATACTATTGGAGCTGAAAGGAGTATTTATTAAAACATTTATCCTGCTCCCAATTTATTTACTATTTTCAATGATTAATAGACAATCAAATTATTTATTTACAAACAAGATATACAGTGTGGAAAGATAAGTCGGGCCCTGGAGGGAAACTACCTTAAATCCTTAAGCTGGCTCATTTTACTTAAAGGAGAAATTCCTTTATTTTTAAAAAGAAACAAAACTGCATTCAAATATTTTCTAAAACTCGCTTGCCTCGCCCGGGACTCGAACCAACTAATTTTTAAGACCAAATGTTTGTTAGAGAAATTTTATCCTGAAAAATAATACTATCGATTAGTATAATAAAATAGGGAGTGTTTGTTTTTTTAATTTTAGTTGGTTCGAGTCCCGGGCGAGGCAAGCGAGTTTTAGAAAATCTTTGAATGCAGTTTTGTTTCTTTTTAAAAATAAAGGAATTTCTCCTTTAAGTAAAATGAGCCAGCTTAAGGATTTAAGGTAGTTTCCCTCCAGGGCCCGACTTATCTTTCCACACTGTACATATACAGTGGTATTACTGAAATAAATTAAAAACTAGCTTAAATCTAAAATAGGCCCTTGAGGCATTGTACTAAGGATGCTGGCGACATTTCCTCGCTGTATCGCAATGCTGATACGCTGTGCGAGGTAGCCGCCAGCTCTTCGGTCACCAGTTACGTCAACTTATTTACTTGGAAATTATTAATAAAATTGCATCAGCAAACAGGAAGTATCATTCAGGTTGGATGTGAATAGGGATAAATACCTAAAGGATTAAGTAGCTGGGATAAAACGTGACGTTCCACGGATAAAGGTCCCTCATGGTGGTTGGCGCTAACGTCGCGTAGCACCCCATTAGTATTGGAGCTAATTTAATAACAGCGTAAGCACTAACCGCCATAAGGTATCTTTATCCGTGGAACGACACAAATTATCTGGATCTACTTATAGATATGGATTAACTGTGGTTATAATATATTACAAATAAAAAACGAATAATGAATATACTAAGTACTTAAATATAAACACTTGATTTAAAAGGTTTTGTTTTGGTTGTCGATCAGTCTATGTAAAATATTTTGATGAATTTTCGATTTAGGTACCAAAAACGCATACGGTTTAGTGGGAACTATATTTCTAGATCAATTTTTAAATTAAAAAATTAACCATGAATTATTAAATATACCTAACTATAAAATGTAAAGCTCTTATTGTCTATCATGAAGAAAAGTTATAAAGTTGTTCGCAGATGCAAGTATATTCGCTTCAGACAAAAGTTGTATCGATCACGGTCACAATTGCAGGTGCAGGGCACGCGGAAAGTATTATGTAATTAGTATTACAATAAAATCGTAAAACAGGTAACATATTAATTTTTTTTTATGAAAAATCGATTTAGGTCCCTAAAGGGGCCCACTGATTGACAGTCCACCGGACGGTATCGGCTTGTCAGTTGTTCGGAACTGTCAACTTTTTGTTCTAACTGACAGGCCGATACCGTCCGGCGGACTGTTAATCAGTGGGCCCCTTAAAACGTTACCTGTCAATTTCCGCTCAGAGAAGAAGGAGCTGTTTCCCGATCCACGATGACCGCCCGAGTGCCGTTAGGCGGCCGCCCTGCCAACCCACGGGTGCATCGATGGGCGGTCCCGCTCCTGACGGGACACACCGCCCTTTGGCACGATCCTCAAGGTCTTCATATCGTCAACAAACACTATCTCTGGCCTATTTTATCATTACTACTATTCGATACGTGCAACAGCGACAGTGCTATATTATCTAGTATGCAAGTTTTTGAATTTGTGTGCATCCAAAATGGGAGGGACCTCTGAAAATTACCCCAAAGTTAGGAATCATAGTTTCGGTCGTTCATTCCGTTTTGAGACTTGACGCAGGTCAGGCACGTAAGCAAATATTTAAATAATTTTGATTTAACAATCGAGCCATATTGAATTAACTATATAAAAGTACATTTTTGGTGCCCTAAAAATAACAATATTTTTAATATTTAACCAAATTACATAATAATTATCATCACACAACAATATAAAACAATTAAAGTTTTAAAGGAGGGTGGGCAAATTGGCCTATAAGACCAATAAGGACAAGCAATATGTCACTGGATAGCTTATTCTAAGTTCTAATACTTTTACTATGGCAGATAGTCCCAAATCTTTGTGTGAAAAAAGTTATCATCGCAAAAAGTAGTGTGAATTTAACAGTCACGACTGTATAGTTTTTTCGATACTAAGTTCCTGTGTCGCAGATCATTAAGGTTTTGTAATTGTGGATGATTTGGTGTCACGATATTTTAGTTTTTTATTCGTTTTCTTATGTTTTTTTTAAACAGAGATTTGAAAAGTCTCGTCATACAAAAAAAATGGAGTATCTATATAAAAAAAGTAAAAAAACCTTTCCAATGGTATGTCGCTTATTCTTATTGGTTCATAGGCCAGTGTCCGTACAAATCTGCCCATCCTCCTTTTACGAGCACCGGCAGCAAAGCAGAAAAGCAATACTAACGTAGGTAAGTATTATAGTTTAATTAACAATCTTTATTTAAATAATAAATATAAATTGTTTAACTCCCTTGGGCGTCGCATGAGCTCTCTATTCCTCCCTTGTGCCTTTGTGAACAAGTGCGATAAAAAGTAAAGCGCTAAAGTTATAATTTATTTTACAAATTATGCGTTTCTATACATTTTATCTGACCACTTTTACGATAGATACACCACTGTCAGTCCTCTCTATACTAATATTTCTTCCTAAAATGTGACTAAAGATATAAAATATTATAATCTCAATTTTCAACATGCGCGCCCAAAGCAGATTCAATGCAAACCCATTTCAATTCAATTTCAATTTCAAAATATTCTTTATTCAAGCAGGGCAAGCAACACGCACGTTTAAATGGTCTAATTTGCACAAATATATAATTTTAAGCTAATTATCACAAGTGTTTCCCCACTGACCCGGCCCGAAAACTACGGTGACCTTGAAAAGCGCATAGCTCTCAAGGTCATCAAGTGCACGCGGATGCACTGCGCATGACCAAATGTCAAGGTCGGCGCGCATGGCAACAGGGTGGCTATTCACAACGCCTACCTGCGCGGTAAACCAAGTCTATAGTACCGGTGTCGGGTGGGGTTGTTATGAGTGTGTGTGTCAAGTAATACTGGTCAAGAGACGATCACAGTTTTCTCTTTTTTTGTTAGTAAACAAAAAGGTACACCATTATAAAAGTGATATTAGAAATTCAATTCAATTAATTTATATCTACACAGTAGACTGTGTCTGACTCGCACTTGGCCGGAAGGGTTCCGTAACTTCCGTACATTACACAATTTTTTAACAATGTATTTTTTATGTGAAACGTGAGTGAAATGTCTATAAAAAGCCCGTAAGGGTAGGAGCAAAAACTAAGTAATTAAGTCCGACTCACGCTTTACTGCACATTTCTAATAGGTTTTCCTGTCCTTTATATAGGTAAAGAACTATTTTGTATTTTTTTTTTCAAAATTTTAGACCTAGTAGGTTCGGAGAAAAAGGAGGGAGGGGGGGATGGTAATTGTTTGCCTATTTTCTTGAATAACTGCTAAACTATTTATCCTAAAATAATAATATGATTGAGATTCTTACAATGAGTTCTTTTATTTGATATGTGACACGATATAGTTGAAAAACTTTTGTTTTTAATTTGCTTATTTACCCCCCAAAAGTGACCTCCATATTAAAAATTCATTTGTTTACGTTACATGTCCGTCTTCGGGTCACAAACTTACATATATTATGTGTGCCAAATTTCCAGTCCAAAAAATCCAGTAGTTTCGGAGAAAATCGGCTGTGACTGACGGACAGACAGACGCACGAGTGATCCTATAAGGGTTCCGTTTTTTTCCTTTTGAGGTACGGAACCCTAAACCCTAAACGGACAGCATTTAAGATATAGGTACTATTTTGTAACAACAAATTTCTTATCTGTAAAATAATTATTTGTACAACAAGAGATCAAAGTTTGATATTTCTTCGAGTGCTTATTTTGAGTCCCGTGCAAGCGAAAGATTCTATAATAGATTCACGAGCGTAGCGAGTGAATCTAATTTAGAATCTTGAGCGTAATAAGGGACTCAAAAGCGCACGAGATGTAAATAACTTTGATCTCGTGTAGTACACAACATTTTTCACCTGAGCAGTGAGAACATACCTACCTATTAGAAAACTTGAAAAATGTAATCCTTCTTCATCACCTATACCTGCCTATCCATACCTGCCCTCATGTTTTCTTAAGATATACAAACAATTAAGTTTAATTACCGTAATGGAACACAAAAACAAAACGTAATGGAAATCACAAACATAGCGATATACTGTGGCGCATCTCAAAAAATATATCTGAGGTTGCGTCTAATAGCAGGCGTGACTGGCGTGACTCACTCCTTTGTTTCGTCGCTTTGCTACAGGTGGCTAAAAGTACATCCGTTCGGCCCCAATTTTGGGGAAAGCCATAAGCCACGCGGCCATATCTGTCCTGTACGGATATGATGGTCGTTCTTGTCTACGTGACAGCGTGATAAAACGGTGTCCGTCACTTTCTTTCCCACGGTGTTAAACAGTGACAGTTATTTTATCACGTGGATAAAGATGGATAAAGCTATCCATAATAGGCTGGCTGATCGTGACAGACGCGTTTTGTTAGAGAGTGAGTCTTCTGTATAAGAATCTGAATATTATACAGAAGACTCACTCTCACTCTGTACCTAGTACTATTATTAATTATGTGCTAATAGCCACGACTCTTTTCATACACTTTGTATGGGTCGCGGCAATTAGATTTACTTATATTATTTGAATAATACCTTAGCTTCTAACTTCACTGTTAATTCATCATGAAAACAAATGTTGTTAATCAATGTTTTCATTCCTATTAACTGTCCTTGTTATGAATGTATATTTTCATTATCTTAATCCTATTAAATTAATCCCAATGCATACGTCGATTTCATTATGCGTTAGCATAGGAATATCAGTATTGTTGTTTGGTGTCAAATGACTCATTTGAAATGAGCTTAGAGGATTAATATATATGGGATCTAGTTCGTTGATGTTATATAATTCAATCGTTCGCGAATGTGCCCCTGATTCCATAATATGTGACGTTATATATGAAAAGGGACCTTTTTTGGCGTTGCGCGGCATTGTATTTATATCGGAGCATCGTTAATAATGGCGTAAGCGACATCGACAATAAGGTCCCTTTTCATATATAACGTCACATATTATGGAATCAGGGGCACATTCGCGAACGATTGACGAACTAGATTGACGTTTGACATTTAACATAACACTTGCACCGTCTAGGCTATCATAATCGCTGCAGACTTATGTTGGTCTAATCTAAGCCTAGAAAGCTGTAATTTGGCATTGGTACGTATATAAATTACTCACGAAGATATTAAATCGGTAAAATATACATAGGTACATACATATAGTCACGCCTATTTCCCGGACGGGTAGGCACCTGGTAGGCACAGACAGACCACGGATTTCCACTTGCTACGATCCTGACATAGGTACCTCTTTCGCTTCCTTCACTTTCATTACATTCCTTATACACGCTCACCGCTCATACTTTTCTCAATTTTTGTCACTACATCTTCGTTTAGTCCACACTTTTTCCTGAGCCTGAGCAGTGTCAAAACTGACATTTACGCTATCGAGAACGTAATTTACTTTCTTAACATCTCGTTCGCACTTATATGCGAGTACGAGTGAGATGTATAAAAAGTAAATTACGTTCTCGATGGCGTTTATGTCAGTGCCAAACTGATGGTAGCCGTACTGGTCTTTTTATCAACCGGAAAAAACGGAACCCTTATAGGATCACTCGTACGTCTGTCTGTCTGTCCGACCATAACCCCTCCCCCCCCCCCTTTATCTCCGAAACTACTGGGTCTACAATTTTGAAAAAAAAAACTATAGATGACAGGAAATTGAAAACCTATTAGAAATGTACAGTCAAGCGTGAGTCGGAATGTACGGAACCCTTGGAACGCGAGTCCGTCTCGCACTTGGCCGGTTTTTTTTTCGCTTCAATCTTATGGTGGGGGGTATCGTATCTTTCAAAACTAATGCCCTCTCCCCCCTCCCTTTAACGTCTGAACCATGAGTCCAAAAATATAGCTTGTTGATTTAGTCACCTGCAATAATTTACGGTCAGTACGGCTACCATCAGTTTGGCACTGACATAAACGCCATCGAGAACGTAATTTACTTTCTATACATCTCGCTCGTACTCGCATATTTGTCCGAACGAGATGTATAGAAATTATCAGCATTGCGATACAGCGAGGAAATGTCGCCAGCATCCTTGGTACAATGCCTCAAGGGCCTATTTTAGATTTAAGCTAGTTTTTAATTTCTTTTAGTAATACACTGTATATATCTTGTTTTTTGGAATATAATATTAGCCAATAAAAAACGTTTGCTAAAAACTAGAAAGTAAATTACGTTCTCGATAGCGTATATGTCAGTTTTGACACTGTCAGTGACTCATGGTACGGGCTCTGAATATACATAGGTCTGTATCATCTAGTTGCACAAATCTCTGTTTTGACATTTTGCTGGGACATCAGTTAGCCGCGACCACGACCAGTGAAACCTGTGTCGAAACGTCGGTAAATCAAGGTATTTCCGGTATATCTATACACAATTTCAAATTTCGCTTATTTTCCTCAATGGGGGAATATATTTTCAGGTATGTTTCCTGGAGTTTTTCCCCCGGGGGGCACCACACAACAAAGAATAATATATAGACGACAAGATCGCAAGAGGATTAACACAGGTATATAATTCTATTTTTACCCTATAAAACTTTTTCTCAAACATGCTTCGAAATAGTCTAATACCTATTCATAGACTAGTATATGTTACACAGACAAGACATCCTCCAGACGGAGCATAGTAGCGCTACCCCCTCTGCCACAGATATACGGTAGTTTTACTCCATTTTCGAGTCAAAGTGTCTTTGTGTGACGTCCGTGTCTTTGAACGGACCAATCACGGCACGGGACTCGCTCACCTCGTCCCCCGCACCCCAGTATTTTTGGCAGCATCGGTTTCATGAAATAATTGCTCTAAACTCCGTCTAGCGGATTCCTAGTCCATGTTATGTGTGTGTCCTAGGATATGTTATTATAGCTGGTCAACCAAATCTTGTCAGTAAAAAAAGGCGCGAAATTCAAATTTTCTATGGGACAATATCCCTTCGCGCCTACATTTTTCAAATTTGCCGCCTTTTTTTACTGTCAAGATCTGGTTGACCAAGTATAGTGTTATTACTGTACCTATTGTTCATAAATTGAAAATGCAAAGAGCCCAATTTTTTCTTTTCTAATTTAAAAAATAAAAGGTAGTTTCTTTTTTAAATCCTAAATGTCATTCGTAATACTTGATCAAATGTCGGTGTTTCTAGTAAATTTAATGAAGTCAGCAAGTTTCTTTGATCAAATGCACATTGGACAAATATATTAGATAGATGGACCATCCTAAGGTTTGTATGTATCTATCCCAATGTTCTTGTTCTACCCTTACTTATACTCGTACACTATGCATGATTATGGTCAATAAATCGACTAAGTATTTAAAAGAAAGCTTCACTAAAATGTACCTTAACTGTAACTACTACTTTGTCCACAGACAGTAATAACTACTAATTTTGTCCACAGTCAATATGCCTAGTCCTAAAACTACCCGGCCTGAAAAAGCACCAGGCCGACGCACAGAGGTAACATAACGTAATATGTGAACTATTTTGTGCTATTTTCAATAAATACCTATGCAAAAATATATTTTTCACCTCAGCAGCTCGTGAGACAAAATGAGCAAAATGCGATTTTGCTCACCCAGTGAGCAAAATGCTATTTTGCTCACTGTTTTTAAGTAGTAAAGTACTCTTGTTCGAGCTTCTGAGGTGAAAATTTAATTGTTGGTATATCTTAAGAAAACATGAGTGAATAGAGGTAAATGATGAAGAAGGAATACATTTTTCAGGTTCTCTAATATATTCTCACTGCTGAGGTGAAAAGGTTTGTGAACTGCACGAGATCAAAGTTATTTACATCTCGTGCGCTTTTGAGTCTCTTACTACGCTCAAGATTCTAAATTAGATTAGTATAGTCTAGTATAGAATATTTCGCTTGCACGGGACTCAAAATAAGCACTCGAAGAAATATCAAACTTTGATCTCTTGTTGTACAAATAACTATTGACGTGATAACGTGTTATAAATCGATGAACACCGGTAGCATGCACGAAAAAGTGTCACGTTGTGGACAGATCTCAATGGTAACGTTGTGGACGGATCTCCATGGTAACGTTACGGCCACATTGTGAATGACGATAATAATTCAATTCATAAATAAAAGTACGTGTAATGACGTTATCACCCAAAATTATCGTCCGTAAACCGACTCCACAGACAGACATACATTATTTTCATTAACAAGCTTTTATTAAGTCGACCTGTATGTAACTATGTAATGGAATCTAAGGTAACCAATTTAACCATCTTCGAAGGATCGTAACGTCATGAAAATTGGCAGCTGTATGTAGTTCTGATGACAATACAATAATGGTACTGTCGAACTGATCTGATGATGGAGACAGGAGGTGGCCATAGGAACTCTGTGATGAAACAACGCAACCTAATTGTGTTAGGGGTTTTTAGAATTGTCTCGGTGAGTATTAGTTGTCTGTCGTAAGAAAAGCACAGTCAGCGATAAAAGCTTGTAAGTACCAAAAATGAAATTTTTGCCAAAAACTTATTTATGTTTAATTCTGGTGAAAGGCATCATTTCACCCTCAGACTATTGATGCTCTCACCGCGTTCGAACGCCAAACTACCTCGCCAATGAGTGACTTTCATCCCTTGGTTAACAATCTATTATTAACATGAACTAGTAATTTAACTGGATCAGGCATGAGGGGTGGGGGGCAATCACAGAACGGGATAGTCTTATGTATCTTTCAATAGGAGTAGCAGCGAAAGCGCTATTATTGTTTGTCCTTGTCACAGTCTCTCATTTTTTTATTCCCCACCGTAAATTAGTATGGATTATGGTGGGCAACAAATAAATTTGACCAATCATTGTATCGCATTGCGTATTGCGTATGTTTTGTCCCTCACGGACGCACGCGTATACCACTTCTATACATATTAGGATCCTATCACCTATCTATGACTATTAAATACATAGGTATTAAAAAAATATATGGTGGCCTATAAAGTCGGTTTACGGACGATAATTTTGCGTGATAACGTCATGTCCTCGTGTCATAAGAAAACATTGATGAAAAATTGCATACTATTATACGTTACCATGTAGATCTGTACATAATGTTACCATGGAGATCTGTCCACAACGTGACACTTTTTCGTGCATGCTACCAGTGTTCATCGATTTATAAGACATTATCACGTCCAAAAGTCACTTTTTAAATTTCACTATGTATTTAGTATAGTCTCTGTAGTACAAAGACTCAAAGTACCTACCTATGTAGCAGCAGCCATTATAAAATAGGTTAGATCATTGGATATAATACTTTTCACAATGCCTACATCAAAGTTGGGAAATCTAATAGCCTTTACACACGTGTTGATTATTTCTATTTAACCTTTTGGACGCCAATGAGCTATATATCCGCACCGTAGGTTCAACGCCAAAGACCGATTAATCGGTCACAGAACATACTCGTAGAGCAACATAAACCTACGTGCATATGCATAAAGTTCAATTTCAGTTTAGACACTTCGGTGACGTGGTGTCAGCGTGACAGCTTTTGTGTTTGACACGGCGTCGAAAAGGTTAAAAAGCGCTGGTGGCCTAGCGGCAAGAGCGTGCGACTTGCAATCCGGAGGTCGCGGGTTCGAACCCCGGCTCGTCCCAATGAGTTTATCGGAACTTATGTACGAAATATCATTTCATATTTAGCAGTCGCTTTTCGGTGAAGGAAAACATCGTGAGGAAACCGGACTAATCCCAATACGGGCCTAGTTTACCCTCTGGGTTGGAAGGTCAGATGGCAGTCGCTTTCGTAAAAACTAGTGCCCACGCCAATTACTGGGACTTGCCAAGCGGACCCCAGGCTCCCATGTGCCGTGGCAAAATGCCGGGACAACGCGAGGAAGATGATGGTGATTATTTATATTTAAAAATATGAGCATAATAATAAGCACCAACATAGACTAGGAATCATCTAGACGGAGTTTAGAGCAATTATTTCATGAAACCGATGCTGCCTAAAATACTGGGGTGCGGGGGACGAGGTGAGCGAGTCCCGTGCCGTGATTGGTCCGTTCAAAGACACGGACGTCACACAAAGACACTTTGACTCGACAATGGAGTAAAACTACCGTATATTTGTGGCAGAGGGGACAGCGCTACTATGCTCAGTCTGGAGGATGTCTTGTCTGTGAGCACCAATTAAGAGAAAACGGGGCGTCCGCTTCTCCATACAAACGTAGTCCCTCTTTTCCTCTCTGGATATTGACATTATGGAAAATATTTTTACAAAGGGTAATTGGAAGAGATCCCTTAAAGGGATAAGTTCGCCTTTCTACTAATGACGAATGTTATTTTTCCTGTTTTGTTCTGATTTTTGTACAATAAAGTGTTTTACTACTACTACTAAATAAATTTACCATAGCTACGTTTGATTTATTTAGATTTTTTGATTACCGTAAAAATTAGGACCGAAAAAGTGGTTTCATATTTTTTTTAATTGCTCCTAACTTTAATGAGCCGTGGCAAAAATGCCGGGACAAACGCGAGGAAGATGCTCCTAACTTTTATAATTATTAAAAATTCTAAAATATAAAACGTAGGGGCATAGCTGTAGGCTGTAGTTGATATACTTACAACTAATTTTGTCAAAATATTTTCATTAATGCTAATATCCGGAGAGGAAAATGGGGACTACGTTTGTACGAAAAGGTGATTTCCCGCGTGTCCTCCACTTTCGTCTATAGCCCTCTGCACAACTACCACCAGTTTGGCACTGACATAAGAACGAACTTAACTTACTTTTTAATAAGCATACGTTAGCGTACTCGTATATGTCAGTGTTGATACTATCAGTGACTCATGGTACGGTACGGGTACTGAAATTTGTTATGGTTCCTCTACACGTTGGCCCAATCTAGTGGTCCAATATGATGGGCCAACGTGTAGAGAGGGTAGTGGTGTCGGTTGGCTTATGGTATGGCGCGGCGAATGGCGATGGGATGGCCGCAGTGTCGATTTTTCGTCCGCACATCAAATGTAGTGGTCCAGCGATGCCGGTTCGCATCTACACGTGGCCCAACCCACAGTGCGCGCTCGACCGCGGTCGAGTGTGGACGTTTGTGCTCAGTATCGATTTACGGTTTTATTAAAAATGACGAGTACGTGGCCTCATTATGTAAGTAATGAAGGAATAGGAAATTTACGCAGACAGTACATTTACAATTTAAATAAATAAATATAACAATACATTATAATTAAATAAATGAATATTAGATATTATCATGCCGCGATCAGAAAGGGATTAGAAATAACAGATTTCCATACACTTACGTCAAAATCAATATGGATTGACAGCTATCTCAATCCCTTTCTAATCGCGATTCAGTAATACATATCTAACTATACATGGTAAGTACCTACACTGCACAATTTGCAAAGCTATGTTGGTAAGCTAGAGTCAGACCGAGAAAAGTCTGCAGCGATTTTCATAGCCCACGCAGTGCAAGTGTCATTTTAAACGTCAAACTTCTATGAATGACGTGTAAATAACACTTGCACTGCGTGGGCTATCAAAATCGCTGCAGTCTTTTTTTGGTCTAACTCTAGTAACAAAATTAAATAAAAATTACAATATGATCTAAAATAATTTAAGCAAATTATAAGGTAACATGAAATTAAAAAAGATATTTAATTAATTTACTTAATTCTTTAAAAAAAATCTAACATTCATTTTTTTCGGGAAGTATGTATCATCAAAAAATTCCTGCAGCTTCTACGCCATTTTTTTTTAATTATTTGAAGAAAATATTGGTACGTGGCGTATAGATAAATTGCTGCAACGGCTAATGCTTCCACGTCCATCTTGGAAACCGGATAGATCACAACTGAATGTCGCCATCGTGTAGTTGCGTTCCAACCATCGCATGGCCATCTCGCTGGCCCAGCGCTGGGCCATCGTGTAGAGGAGTCATTAAAAACGCATAATTTTGTTGCAGGGCGTGGTTAAAGTAGAAAAACCAAGGATGTGCAAGTTTGTTGTGTTCATCCTTAGCCTTTGTGGGGTGAAACTACGTCGCGAAGACGGTGACTCTACGGACAGTGAGGCTGGGCCGGCGCCGGCAACATAGACGTAAGCAATTTGAACCTTATGTATTAGACGGTAAAGTTGCTTTATAAATGAGGTAGCAGACGCGTAGTCTGCCGGCCTAGCCATTGGGCCTTATTCGACATGCCAATTTTGACGTCGCATGTTGAAGTTCATTTGAATCTGAACTATCGTGGGTTGTCGAATAGGTAAAGATCATTATCTGTCAGTGAATCTCATGTAAACAAATCATTTCATCGCTAGACTTGATTGTCTATTGGTATGGCCGCCATGTTTGGATTTATGACATTTAAAAGGGGATTCTATGGCATAGAGTAAACTGCATTTCTATTTTCTATAGTTTTTTGATTCCTCTACTCGACGCAAGATGGAGTTAACAGTCAAATTTTGATCTTGGCGTTATAAAAATAAACCGCAAGAACATGACATGCAGTTGCGTTGGTGTAGATCTATCATGAAAACGAATATATGACAATTGTCCAGAATTAAAAAAAACTTGACAATAAACATACAGCAATACATATACCACTAAATGTCAAAAAGAAAACAGATTTATTATAATTACTAGGTAACAAATTATATATAAAGTTTAAATTTTAAACCAATCGTCGTGGTTCTTAGCAATGAACTTCTTGTAACTTGTGCGAAAAATATCATTTGATATTACACCAATTACTTTATGGTGAAGTAAAATATCATGAGTCATGAGGAAGACGGAGTAGCCACAATAAGCTATATTTTTGTCCTCTGGGTTAGATGGCAGTGAAACAGGGAGAGATAGTGAAGAATGCGGCAAAATAAGCATTTATTGTGTTGTTAGTAGTTAGTAGACTAGTTTTTTTTTCTAAAAATGAAAATTGACGCAACGGCGAGCTCATAGCCCCCTATGAGCCAGTCTGTTAGGTGCAGGCTTAAGGGCTAATCCCGGGGGAAGCGGAGCGTCGGCGACTAGCTGGTTGCATCTGCATATCAACCTCTTCTCACTTTTACCTCAGGTCCTTTGATTAATAAATTAAGGTAAAATTCGTAAGAACTAGTGCCTGTGCCATATTCTAAATTGGACGCTATGCCTAATTAGTTGATATAAATTAAATAATAAAATAATTATTTATTTAATTAAATTTATAACAACGCAACGTGGGGTTATTCATGTTGATATTTAATGGCTTATATAAGACAGCGGTCGTATATTGCCTCAGAAATTTGGATTTTGTCAGTTTGAATGAACAGCAAACTGGAGACATTGAGATTAATTTTAAACTTATTATTTTAGGTGTTCGTAAGAAATAAGGTATTGAACATTGACGGAAAATCGCGAAAACCCGGCCAGGTGCGTCGGACCACGCAAAATGGAGGAGGATTCCATACACTTACTTCTTCTACCATGTATCCATATGCCAAAATAGCAACAAAAAAGCCGAACAAAAATACCGTTTCTTCGCAGCACTAGATTTCAGTCCTTTTTTTAGAAAAGTAATATGTTTAGGTACATAATATATATGTAAGTAATTTTTGTTATAATGTGAAACTTATATGTTGTGTTACGAGACTTACGAGTAGCTAACTTTAAACTTTAACAGCCTAACAGATCCCAATAAGGCCTAGTTTACCCTCTGGGTTGGAAGGTCAGATGGCAGTTGCTTTCGGAAAAACTAGTGCCTACGCCAATTCTTGGGATTAATTGTCAAGCGAACCATAGGTTCTCATGATCCGTGGCAAAATCGGGATAACGCGAGGAAGAATAACTTTGTCACAATAAAGAATATTTGGCCAAATATAAATCCGTATTTTATTACTCATATTTGACCTACCTACTCGTATTGAGTCGTATTTTGCCGCCTAGTAGCCTCGAATTGGTTGTTGTATGTGGCTTTCCATAAATTAAGGGTCCTTATGCTTCAATAAGGACGTTTTCATCTGAAGTTGCAATAGAAATTGGAAAGCCACATTTTTACAAGCTTTTAGTTAGTTTCATCTGTCCCGGTTCCAATCAAATCATGCAAATTAAATTTGACCCACTTCCCGGGTGTTCAATGAAGCTGAAAATTTACATAAGTACATAATATGTAATATGGGCATAGAAGGTAGCATCCTATAGAAGTGGTCTACGCGTGCCTCCGTGAGGGACAAAACATACGCAATGCGACGCTATGATAGGTAGAATTTATTTGTTATGGTGGGCAACAAATAAATTCGACCAATCATCCATGCTAATTTACGGTGAGGAATAAAAAAAAATGTGAGACTGTGACAAGGACAAACAATAATAGCGCTTTCGCTGCTACTCCTACTGAAAGATACATAAGTCTATCCCGTTCTGTCAGTTATCCCCACCACTCATGCCCAATCCAGTTTAATACTAGATTCATGAATATGGGTGACAATACAATATTTTTATGGTACCATCGAGCTGATCTGATGGTGATGATACAGACAGTAGTCTTTTAAGTCTTTTTAACAGGGCTTGTTAACGTTACCAATTCACATTATAAAGTAACGTTACTTAACGTTAAAATCATAAAAATACCTTATTACCGGTAGTAAATGGTAACGATACTTGATAACTTAACATTATTATAACGTTAGCTAGTTAACGTTAATTTTACCGGTAATTTTACTTTTTATTGCAGGGCTTGTTAACGTTACCCAATTCACATTATAAACTAACGTTACCAAACTAACGTTAACACTATCATTCTTTAAGCTGATATTTGCTTGTAATTTCATACACAATTTTAAGGCCAGTAGACCTTATTGACCATAAATACGGCAGGGCTTCTGTCAAATTGAAATAGAATCAGTCAAAATACATTAAAGATAATTATGTACGTTAGTAAAACTCAACTTTAATTCTAGTAGTTAGAGTTCATAGTCTTTTGTCATTATTCTTTATGTTTATCAAATGAAAGAGGTGGTATTCTACTTGTTTAAGATCTTTGTCCAATATGCATTGCGTCTCACTCTCTCATTAAGCAAAATGTGAGACGCAAATACACATTGGACCGAGATTGGACAGATAGAATACCACCCGGCTGTGTCGGAATATATTTGCCAAAATAAGAAGGTTGCAAAACGTCATAAATTAGTTTGTTAAATATGATGGTATAGCTAATTCGTTACTTGGTCGGTTTATATTAGGTACAGGCGTCTTTGATATAATAATATACGTCAAGATTATATAGGTTGGATAATGTCTTGATTTATTTTGTGAAATATGGAGGTGTTGCTGAAATGTAATTTATTCGGATTATATTAAATGAGACACCTATTGACGTTACTGCTTGCTTGTAAAAATGATTCAATTAAATTCGATAGTAGTTAGAGTTCATAGTCTTATGTCATTATTCTTTATGTTAATCTAGAATAGTGAAACTTAAATTCTTATTTGAGACATTATTACATGCAATGTGAAATAATAATAATGTCCTAATGTGATAGGTTGTTCGGCGTATGGTTCTGAAGAGGAACGAAATTTTTATTATTTTTGCGCTACGACGCACGGTTTAGGAGATCCAGCCCTATAAAGATTTTTCTTTCCTTTTTTTCTTCTATTTATTAGTTTTTTTTTTCTTGTGTTTTTTAAATGTTATTAAGGGGTTTCCTAAAGGGGAACGAAAGTTTGATTACTTTTGCGCTACGACGTACGGTTTAGGACACTTTAGGAGATACAGCATTATAAAGTTTTTTTTTTCTTCTTTTTTTTTAAATATTAATTAGGGGTTTCGTACAGAGGAACGAACATTTTATTATTTTTGCGCAACGACGCACGGTTTAGGAGATACAGCCCTATAAATATTTTTGTTTTTTTTTTATTTTTTTTTATTTTTTTGTGTTTTTTAAATATGACTTAGGAGTTTCATAAAGGGGAATGAATATTTGATTATTTTTGCGCTACGACGTACGGTTTAGGATATATAGCTGGTCAACCAAATCTTGTCAGTAAAAAAAGGCGCGAAATTCAAATTTTCTATGGGACGATATCCCTTCGCGCCTACATTTTTCAAATTTACCGCCTTTTTCTACTGTCAAGTTCTGGTTGACCAAGTATACAGCCCTATAAAGATGAAAAAAAAGAAATCGTACCATAAACCAAATACTGCCTATATATTTTTTAAAGTGGTAACACACCATCGCACCGCACCGCGACCCTAGAGCGTCGCACCCATAAGTGAGAGCGAGAAAGAGAAACAGATATCTCTTTCTCGATCTCACCCATGGGTGCGACGCTCCGAGGCCGCAGCGCGGTGCGACAGTGTTACCACTTTAATGGCTGAATGCCACGAAGGTGTGTCACAAATATCTGTGAAATGGAAATTAAAAAAAGCAGCCAAGTGCGAGTCGCCCATGAAGGGTTCCGTACCGTAGCAAGTAACATAATAAAATTGCGGTTTACGATTTATGATGTATTAAAAAATACTACTTACTAGATCTCGTTCAAACCAATTTTCGGTGGAAGTTTGCATGGTAATGTAATTTTTTTTAGTTTAAACATTCTTTTATTTTAGAAGTTACAGGAAGGAGGTGGGACACAAATTTTACCACTTTGGAAGTGTCTCTCGCGCAAACTATTCAGTTTAGAAAAAAAATATATTAGAAACCTCATTATCATTTTTGAAGACCTATCCATTATATACCGCACAGGTACATGGGTTTGATGAAAAAAATTTTTTTGAGTGCAGTTCTAAGACTTCTAAGTATGGGGAACCCCCAAAATGTATTGTTTTTTTTTCTATTTTTGTGTGAAAATCTTAATGCGGTTCTCAGAATACATCTACTTACCAAGTTTCAACAGTATAGTTCTTATAGTTTCGGGAAAAAGTGGCTGTGACGTACGGACGGACAGACAGACATGACGAATCCATAAGGGTTCCGTTTTTTGCCATTTGGCTACGGAACCCTAAAAACGAATAAAAAGAAGAAGAAAAAGAGAGAAAATCTTTATAGGGCTGGATCTCCTAAACAGTGCTTCGTAGCGCAAAAATAATAAAATTTTCGTTCCTCTTCAGAACCACACGTACTGAACAACCTATCGTATCACTCCCTGATACGTATAAAACAACATCCATGACGACTTTTATGACATACTGCATGGTCGCATCTTGGATTCCAAAATGGTCATTTTCGAAATCTGCACACCAGCCCTAGTAGCACGGTCGCAGTTTTATCATTTATCACCATGCCTGTCACGTTCTAACAAGTATGTAAGTGCGAAAGTGACGGGCTTAGTGATAGTGGATAAAAATGGAACCGTGCTGAGCCCGCTGATTCAAATAAGGTGCATCTATATCTATTAAGCCAACATCAACAACATATCTACTATCGAAATGTACTTTTGATAGTAGTAGTACGAAATGTAATCTGAAAGGAATCAAGTAATGCATTCCTGTAATGAGGAATCGACATTGATTCCAATTACTAGTAATTGTAATATTAGAAAAGGTAATTCTTGATTCCTTAATTGGAAGTGTAAGTAATTCGGTATTGTTAGATTACAAAGTAATCTGGGAATCGGTAATCAGATTACAAAGTAATTTCGAGTAATCGTGGAACCAGGAATCAATTACGAAATGCCCATCTCTGCTTGAGAGTGAATGAACATTCGCTCGATTGTCAACGATGATGGCATCTACCAGTGAATCAAACGGTAAATAAGCAGCTGTTAACGTTACCTACTAACGTTAAAAATGGTGTATCGATACCTTTGACTTAACGTTAGCTCAAATTGACAGCTGCTAACGTTACCATTTTGTTACCGGTAAAGAGTAGTATAACTAACGGTACCTGGTCTAAGTTAGTTAGAACTTAACGTTAAATCTGTCACCTTGTGGTAACGTTTTAACGGTATTTAAAGCCCTGCTTTTTAACTTTGTGATAAAACAACGCAACTTAATTGTATTTGAAAATATTTAAAGAAAAATACAGTCAGAAATTCGAAATTTTGTTATCTAACCTCTCAATCACTCTTGCATATTCGAGCGATAAAGAGGCAAATAGCTGAGTTTCGATTTTCACACTTCCCGGTAGGCCCCTTTGTAAACAAACCGCCTTGATGTATCAATGTCAAATTTTTAATTGTCTGTGAAAACTTGTCAAAAAAAAGTTTAAAGAAAAGGCAAAGAGTAGTATAATATATATAGCGCTGGCGGTACACCGAGAAATTCAGTAAAATGCTGCAAATGATGTTAAAGGTATGAAAATCGGTACGAACATTTGAAACAATTTGACCTGAAGCACCAACAAATAAAAAAAAACGAGAGGAGTTATGACGTCATCTTTTTTTTTTTATGGAATTTAAAAAAATATTGTACCTATCGTGTGTGGTATTAAACGAAAGGGCTTTCTGAGCCGATTCCAAAAATATATCACATCATTACATTTCAGTATTTTTTTTAAATAATACAATAAATAATTTTCAAAACATACCAAGTTTGGGTTTCTCCAGATACAATACCGTTAAAAAATGTTTTGTAAAATATACCTCAAATTTTATACTTAATATCCTCATATCTAATCCTAATAAAGCAATTTTGAAATTATTTACATTTAGGTTTTTTTTAATTTTTCAGTTTTACAAAGTGTGATTATGAATCTCTCAATTAAATATTTAAAAAGAAAGCATAAAATTAATATATAACGTTTTTTTCAGAAAGTCGCTTATATCTCGGAATCTATAAGTCGTAGTAAAAATTGTCTATGTAAGAATTAAGAAAGAATTAACTGAAAAAACTCACCTTTAACGCCCCCCCCTCTCCCGAGTTCTCCACCCCCACTCATTAGAACTTTTTCTTACTTAAAGCTTAGATATTACCAAAGGAACATGCAGTAGTATTTTATGCAACCGTTGTTTAAGAGAGGTCAAAAAAGGCGAGTGGCGTGAGTAAGTAAATTTAATAAAGACGCCACGAGTATTTTTTGAAAGTTAAACAACGTTGCATACAATACTTTTTCTACGACCAAGCGCTTACTTTGAAATGCAATGAAATAATAATAAAAATGGATGATGATGATTGTTTCATGTCCTAATGTGATAGGTTGTTCAGTGGGTGGGACTTTTAAGGGGAACGAAAATTTTATTACTTTTGCGCTACGACGCACGGTTTAGGAGATACAGCCCTGTAAATATTTCTCTTCCTTTTTTTTCTTTTTTTGTTTTTTAAATCTTACTTAGGGATTTCTTAAAGGGGAACGAAAATTTGATTTTTTTTGCTCTACGACGCACGGTTTAGGAGATACAGCCCTATAAAGATGAAAAAAAAAAATCGTACCAGTAACCAAAACATGTCTATGGTTCACTCGTCTGTCAGAAATGACAATTAAAATTAGGTTGGCAACAATGTATTCCATACAATATTTTTTAAGTGGTGATTACACGAAGTATCGTAAAAGTGCCAAAAAGATACTGCTAACTATAAGATAAGAACTATAGGGGGTTTAAAGGTGTGTGCACGACCCTTTAAATGACAAATAAAAGTACGGGAGTAGAAAAACCAAGTTTCAATACTCTTATTTTACCCGAATGACATTATTACTCGTATTTATTCATTCGGACATTATATTCGGCAGGGCTATTATTACACTTTGTAAAATTGAAAAATTAAAAAAAAAATTAAATGTAAATAATTTCAAAATTGCTTTATTACGGTTAGATATGAGGATATTACGGATAATTTGAGGTATATTTTACAAAAAAAAAATTAACGGGATTGTATCTGGAGAAGCCCAAACTTGGTATGTTTTGAAAACTATTTTTATTATAATTTAAACAAAATGACTGAAATGTAACGATGTGATATATTTTTAGCATTGGCTCAGAAAGCCCTTTCGTTGAATACCACACACGATAGGTTTCTAATTTTTTTTTTTTCATACAAAAGAAACATGACGTCATAACTCCTCTCGTTTTTTTTTATTTGTTGGCGCTTCGGGTCAAATTGTTTCAAATGTCCTAAAGATCAATCGTACCGATTTTCAGACCTTTAACACCATTTGCAGCATTTTACTGATTTTCGCGGTGTACCGCCAGCGCTAGAAGTCGGCAGCAAAGAGTAGTGTAATATATAGGACAGTCGGCAGTCAACGTTTGTTCCTAATAAATATAACATTGATGAATAAAGGCGGTTTCCTTCCGCGAAACCAATTTCGTTATGTGCCACCATTAAATTTCGCTCGGATATGCAAGAGTGATAGAGAAGCAAATACCTATCGCAATTTCCCCCATTCCCCTTTGGATGGTTCTTGTTTGAGTTATAATAATGTCATTGTATGGAGGACTCAACCTTTCCGTTGCATTTTTAAAGTGTTTTTATATCGACATGACACTGGCTAAATGCCAAAAAAAAACCGCTGTCATAGTAACGAAAATAATAAACACGTCAATCGAAATAAACAACGTAATATACAAGAAAAATTGGAAAAATAGTATATGATAAATATGTAAAACATCATTAATTATCGAATTAAAATTACATACAACATTGTGTAAAAAAATTGAGGCAAATTATACAGCCCGATTATACGGGTTACATCTTGAAAAAAAAAATGATTATCTTGGAAAGAAGAGTAAATATACATAGGTGAACACAATGGTGAACAAAGGTAGGTTGGACTGTAGCAAAGGGGGGGCTGGGACTTAGATTTTTTTTTGACAAAGTGGTGTCATTATGACACTATTTTTAAATGATTGTAATGTGTATATCACGTCAAAATAAGCATCTTTTATTGGAAAAACTTTTCTCTAAAATAAAAAATGGCCGAGTTAGACGCCTCCAAAGATTGATATTTTTAAAGGGAGCTGGGACAGAAAATTTTCATTGAGAGTGGTGTCATTATGACATATATTTTAAATGATTTTAATGTATAGAACACATCGAAATAAGCAACTTTTACTTGGAAAACTTTTTACTAAAACTGAAAATGGCGGAGATAGAGCTTAAGGCAGGCCAGGCTTTTAAGGCAGGTCGGAGTAGGTACGACGACGAGCGAAGCGAGGAGGAGTGTTAGGTAGAACTGCGACCATACAGCGCGCGAGCCGAGCGAGCGAAGCGAGCGTGCCGCGGCAGCGGCCGGCGAAGCGCCAGAACCGACGTTTTTATAATAATACAATTTTACAAGTCCCAGCTCCCTTTAAAAACATCAATCTTTGGTCGCGTCTAACTCGGCCATTTTTTATTTTAGAGAAAAGTTTTTCCAATAAAAGATGCTTATTTTGACGTGATCTACACATTACAATCATTTAAAAATAGTGTCATAATGATACCACTTTGTCAAAAAAAAATCTAAGTCCCAGCCCCCCTTTCGTACAGTCTGACCCAGGTATAGTAAAATAGGTAGGTAAATAATTCAGGGTTTGCTTGTCTGGTCCACGCATGCTGTACCTACCACGACCACGGCACGGCCGTCTCCTGCTAACTTTTCGCTATAATATTAAAGTCATAGGTATTAGACCTATGATTTTACTATTATAGCGAACAAATATTTCATGTTCATGATCTCGAATTTAAGACTTTAGCTTAGATTTATGGCGTGCGGCCTAGCGCGCGTTGCCTCTATGAGGAGCTGTCAAAGCGCTTTATATCTGTATGCTTCTGATGATGCGGATCAGCATTGTTATCCAGCGGGGCAAGCGGTCAGCCTGCAGCCTTTCTGGGCACCCTACCGCACTTGGTAGGTCACTACCACGATTTAGGGCAAATAATTTATTTATAAGTTTTTAATAATATATATCTTATACCTTTAAACGAGCAATTCTTGTATATTTATTTATTTATTTATATGTATATATATTTCGGGGATCTCGGGAACGACTCTAACGATTTAGATGAAATTTGCTATATGGGGGTTTTCGGGGGCGCAAAATCGATCTAGCTAGGTTTTATATCTGGGAAAACGCGCATTTTTGAGTTTTCATATGTTTTCGAGCAAAGCTGGGAAGACATTAAGTTTTTAATTTAAGTGTTTTTATCATGTTTCATATTTAAACTTACAGATGTGGACCACCAGCGTGGTTTTCTTATTTCCTGTTACCAACCTGAAACACCATACCTACTTGAATATCAGAAAATAATCTATAGTGAAGAAAATTAAATAAAGTTTAATGCTTAAAAACTTTAATGTTTTATTAAAATTAAACGAAAAAAAAATGTGTAAACTGAAATATAGCTGGTCAACCAAATCTTGTCAGTCAAAAAAGGCGCGAAATTCAAATTTTCTATGGGACGATATCCCTTCGCGCCTACAACTACATTTTTCAAATTTGCCGCCTTTTTCTACTGTCAAGTTCTGGTTGACCAAGTATAGATCTAATTTTTTTATTTGTAGTTGAATAACATATATGTATTTAATTTCCTTTAATTAAAAATCATCTCTGTGTAGATACATATTAAACAATAGGTACTTTTAGGTCTTGGTAAGTAATATAGCCAAATACAGTAGGTCTTATGACTATATTACTTACCAGTATTTGGCTACATTACTTACTAAGACCCATAGATGGTAGTATTTCTATAGATGTGGCCTACCGCGTGCCCCCGTAAGGGATAGACATAGATGACGTCACAAACCCGGGGATACCATATAATTAAAAATTACCCCAATATTATCAAATATTGGGGTAATTTTAATCACGTTCGCGAGTTGCTCGCCTACGTAAGACGCAGCGATAAATAAAATATCAATGGGCCAATTTTTTTATTTAGAAAACAAACAGCCTTTTACAAATAAGTCTTACAGAAATGACTAAAAATAGGCCTAAAGTTTCATACGTTACTAAGTTGACTATTACAATGAAAAGTAAATAGGTTACTTAAATTACCCGTAGGTATAGTTCAATAGTTGTGAGTACAACACGCAAATAAAGTAAGAAAACAATGCAAAATATTTACTTGAAACAATTTTTCAATTACTAGTAAACAAAATATGCCGAACTTTGTTCTTGAAAACGGACAAACTATGAACAAAAATGTCTATATCATTAAGCGATTCATTATACATATTACAAGTACGCCTAAAGAAAGAATTTTTAGCATACTGTGTGCCACAGGAAGAAATAGAAAAGGTAGGTTTTCGTAAATATGCTTTGAGCATATCCGGCAGTTTTGCGTCGGTGCCCAGTTTCTCCTTCCGGTTGCTAAAATCCATTTAGCACGCGTGCCTGCATCTTGTGGAAATCTGGAGGTAATAAACGAAATATTCATTTTGTAATCTGTCACTCTTATTGCAAAATTAAGAATTAGTGCCTGCAGCATATCAATTAGATTCTCTGATAGACAGGTGGAAATCGGCCTGTTTCGAGAAAAGTCGTCGACATCTCTTCTAAATACCTAAAACTGGTATGGATGTGTTCCTCGTGATCTCTAGAATACGAAATGACCGGTTTTAGTTTATGGAGTGGGGGACGGGTCGAAAAAAAGGGGGGCAAAGATGGCGGCCGACCATCATTGATATTTGTTCACATCTTGAGTCCTATGGGACCGATCGGTTCGTGTGAGGTGTCGTTTGAAAGAGTATTAAACGTGCTATTATTGTTTCATAATAACCGTAGTCATAACTGTAGTCGTTTACAAAATATTTTAAAATATTTGATTTTATACCGTGCATGGATGGCATAAGTACTGATTAAATATGCGCCTAACTCAATAAATTACAACAATACCGCAATTATTTTATTACAAAATATACGAGACATTTCATTAGCTTACCAAAAACATAAGTTTTATTGGCGTATGATATTATATAACCAATTAATAACGAATTTTGTTCAGCATGGGTCACTACGCACCGTTACGTAAATGGCGGGCGACCGACGTAAACTTTTCATTATTTCTCGGGTTCTATTTTATTGATCAATTGCTGATAGGTACCATTTGAAAGGTTATTAAACGTACAATAAATGGTTTCTAATAGCCGTAGTCATAACTTTAGTAATTTACAAAATATTTTAAAATATTTGATTTTTTTACCGTGCATGGATGGCATAAGTACTGATAAAATATGCGTCTAACTCAATAAATTATAACTTTACTCCAATAATATTCTTACAAAATGTACTTGAAATTTCATTAGCTTTCCAAAAATATAAGTTTTATTGGTGTATGATATTATATAACCAAGTAATTACGAATTTTGTTCAGCATGGGTCACTAAGCGCCGTCACGTAAATGGCAGGCGATCGGCGTCAACTTTTCATTATTTCTCGGGTTTTATTTTATTGATCAGTTCGTGATAGATACCATTTGAAAGAATATTAAACGTACTATAATTGGTTTTCAATAACTGTAGTCATAACTTTAGTCATTTTCAAAATAATTGAAAACATGATTTTTTACCGTGCATGCACATAAGTACTGCTAAAACATGGTTCTAACTTAATAAATTATAACTTTATCGAAATTAATGTATTTACAAAATATACGAGACATTTCATTAGCTTTCCAAAAACATAAGATTTATTGGTGTAAGATATTATATAACCAAGTAATAATGAATTTTGTTCAGCATGGGTCACTGCGCACCGTCATATAAATCCCAACAAACAATTAGGCGACACTTAGCACCTATTTTCTTACCTAAAGACAGCCTGGCTCTAGAATAGCTACATCTATAGTCTTTGTTTAGAGTTTACAGGCTCTGGTGAGATAAAAGTGTTTAAAAGGTTCATCTAAAGATTTAAGATCTACAGTAGCTGTTTTGGCTATATTGCATGTTAAGCTGCTAGTATTATAGCTTATAGCTCAAAGTGAATTGAACAACCTTAACATCTATATGAGTAATAATCTGCAATTTGCACTTAAGGTTCTAAACGTGTGATAAAGCCTTCTACTTATAGCTTTTTATATCGCAATCGCTACTTAACTCTCTTGTATGACTTACAGTCGAACAGAGAAGTTATGAGTCGCTATTATAGATCTAAGATCATGTAGTTACAGACGAGCGTTATTTAAATACCGTAGTACATCTTATAACTGTCAATAGAGTCATACTTACAAGCTAAAACTACAATGCCAAACGCCAATGAATCAATAGGTAAGCAAAAACTATAAATTAGACCGTAAAATAAAATAGTAAATAAATATAATATAGATAGTTTACTCAATATTGACCTTATCTTACTATTACTATACTTAAAACCGGACTTCACGGATAGTTATTATGTGGACATACGCTGCTACTCAAATAGTAGTCACTTATTTTGCATCCTGGAGCGTGCGGCGACAAATATCTCTTTAACGCCACAAGCCTCAGATCTCACTAAAAAGGTGATTTTAAATTATTAACTACGGAGTGGGGTTGAAAACGTTTTACGTGTAGACGCGTGAGTCAAATAACAACACAGATATTAAGTACTTCATATGCAGTGGTTTTGCAATCATGAAAGCTACGAACTTAACGATGTTATGAACCTAGAACTGGGCTTTTGTCAAAAGAGTCAAACTATACTTAAGTTTCCTGTGATAAAAAAACAAAACAAACAAACCATCATTTATATCGATATTTTATCATTTTGGATACCTACATTATAAAATGTACTGTCAAACAATAATAGAATGCTGCTGGTCTACCAGGCGCTCGCCGCGCCGTGTGTTTGCTTGCTTGGCGAAATTGGTCCTGGCATACCTACATATATGTTTATAGTTGTACGGTAACTAAACAATATTTTTGGAAAGTTAATAAATAGTTTTCTGATTTTACTCTAAAAATTTCACGCTATATTTACTACATTATCTCTTTCTCAAATTATTTCAGTCACTAAGCAAACCTCTAAGGTAAAAATTAAACATTTTCTTTAATATTTTTAAAATGGTTATTTTGGGCCTCAGATTTCAAACAATCGAGTATTCACAGAAAATTTAATATGCTTGCAAATGGTATCCACCATGTATCAGAAAAATAGAACCTGAAATATAATGAAAACTCAACGATGGCCGGGCTCCATTTACGTGACGGTGCACAGTACCCATGCTGAACAAAATTCATGATTACTTAGTTATACAACATTATAAAGCAATAAAACTTATATTTTTGGATAGCTCATAAAATTTCCCGTATATTTTGAAAATATTTATTGCGGTAATGTTATAATCTATTGAGTTAGAAGCATGTTTTACCAGTACTTATGTCCATGCACGGTAAAAATCATATATTTTCAATTATTTTGTAAATGACTACAGTTATGACTACGGTTATTAGAAACCAATTATTGTACATTTAACATTCTTTCTAATGGTATCCATCACCAATTGATCAGTAAAATAGAACCCGAGAAACAATGAACAGTTGTGGTCGGTCGCCCGCCATTTACGTGACGGTGCGTAGTGACCCATGCTGAACAAAATTCATCATTACATGGTTATATAATACAATACACCAATAAACCTTATGTTTTTAGAAAGCTAATGAAATTTCTCGTATATTTTGTAATAACATTAATTGCGGTAAAGTTATAATTTATTGAGTTAGACGCATGTTTTGTCAGTACTTATGCCATCCATGCACGGTAAAAAATCATATATTTTAAAATATTTTCTAAACGACTACAGTTATGACTACAGTTATTATGAAGCAATAATAGCACGTTTAATACTCTTTCAAACGACACCTGAAACGAACCGATCGGTCCCATAGGACTCAAGATGTGAACAAATATCAATGCTGGTCGGCCGCCCACATTCCCCCCCTTTTTATCGACACGTCCCCCTCTCCATAAACTAAAACCGGTCAATTCATATTCTAGAGACCACGAGGAACACATCCATACCAGTTTTAGGTATTTAGAAGAGATGTCTACGAAAATCGTGAAGGAGACGACTTGTGTTTAATTTAACGCCAGACTATGAGTCGTGGCAAAACCCCCTATAACGTTAGAAAGAATCCGTAATGCTTAAATACATAATATAATTACATAATATAATTATATAATTTACATTCTAATTTAAACACAGTTCAATTTTATTGTTCGTATATGTCAAGTTCTACAGCAAAATTATTTATAAAAATGTTATTAAAATACAAAATACCCGAATTTTGGGGTAATTGTATGCATCACGGGCTGGTATCCCTCGATTAATAGCAATGCGACTAAATTGAATACACGTTATTAAAAGGGTGACGGCTTACTGTCAATATGCGTACGTAATTTGGTCGGTTAATTTATCAGGAAATATTTATAGGTTAATTTTTTTACCCGAGTTATTATTTACTGTAAATGCTTTTTCTACTCCGATTTTAATTTATATAGATTGTAGGATGCTGCTACTAAGCATGATAATGTGACCGAAGTATAAAATACTGTATTTACCTGTGAAATGTTACGTTGTCCTGTTTTTGCCGGCAGTCACTTGTACAGCGCAAAACTGAGCAATTCACCATATTTGTTGAATTGTTAAGTACTACCACATGCACACGAAACACTGATTTCAATATTTTTCCTGATAATCTTTGCACTGTTCATATGTTTCACACCAATTTGACGTTTACGCATTGTTTGTATCCCACCATAAACTACGGTGGGGAATAAAAAAATATGAGACTGTGACAAAGACAAACAATAATAGCGCTTTCTCTGCTACTCCTAGTGAAAGATACATAAGACTATCCCGTTCTGTCAGTTATCCCCACCACTCATGCCATGCCCTCGATTTTGATGCTCTTTGTAGGTAGCATCAAAATAGTTGGTGACACAAAGTTACCAAGTTACTAAGGTAGGTACCTATATAGTAGGTAGTAGTAAAGTCTATTTTTTAATTCCGTAGACTGAAATGACAGTTAATAGTATGAACATGAAATGTCATTTCATACTATTAACTGTCATTTCAGTCTACCGAATAAAAAAATAGACTTTAGTGCAATATTTAGTCAAAATATTTTGACTAATTTAGATTATTTTTATGCCAAAAAGGTAATACAAGCTATAGCTGGTCAAGCAGATCTTGTCAGTAGAAAAGGCGGCAAATTTGAAAAATGTAGGCGCGAAGGGATATCGTCCCATAGAAAATTTGAATTTCGCGCCTTTTTTACTGTCAAGATCTGCTTGACCAGCTATATTCATGTTCCACTTAGAAATAAAATACGGACTTTTCTGAATATATGGTTTACGAAATGTGTTAAGGTACAACTTGTGGTTTGTTAACGTGGATTAGAAATAGGCAGCTTGAGTTGAGAGAGGTGATGAGTAAATTGTTTAATTTTTTTTACAATTTTGAGCGTTTATAAGAGAATGTGTGGAGCAAGCATTATTTGACGTGTAGGTGTGGGTTCAACAAAAAGATCGCTTGTCAATAAGGCATTCTTGCTGTTAAAATTCAATTATTAATAGCCTTTATCGACCATCAGCAATGTAGTCCCTTTTTGATTGATGGAAATTGTCACGTAAGTTCCACTACTCGCCGCCGCATCGCCTACAGCGCATTCGTTGGTCTATCGCTCACAAGATGTCATTAATTCATGTAAACTTACGTACTGAAAAAAAAAAAGTTTTACTCTTTGCTATAAATTACCCTTTCGCACGTCAAAAACTCCAAGATGGTGCCGAAGGTCATAGAGAACCAAGTCTACCTTTGGAATCATTACTTGTCAAAATTTGACATTAGCAATCCACAGTTAGGTGACAACCAAACCAAACCATTATAAACCTTAAAGTAATAATAAAACAAAGTTGTTTTTTGTTAAATTATTGTTTGTACCAAATGAACTTCAGCACTTGATGAACTTCAAATGAACTTCAGCAGTTGAATTTCAAATGACGCGAAATCTGACAGTTTTACATGTCGAATAAGGGCCAAGAAGGTTACAATCGCTATCGCTTCGACAACGAAACGCTTTGTGTTTCTCTATCACTCTTTCATATTAGTGCGACAGTGACAGTTGCGTTTGGATCGCTACGGAGCGTAAGCGATTGGCATGTTGGCCACGCGGCCTAGCCAAGGTGACAATCGCTATCGCTTCGCCATCGAATCGCTTTGTGTCTCTCTATGACTCTTCCATATTAGTGTGACAGTGACAGTTGCGTTTCGATCGCTATTACGGAGCGTAAACGATTGGCACGTTAGTCTGCCGGCCTAGCCAAGGTGACAATCGTTATCGCTTCGCCATCGAATCGCTTTGTGTCTCTCTATCACTCTTCCATATAAGTGTGACAGTGACAGTTGCGTTTCGATCGCTACGGAGCGTAAGCGATTGGCGTGTTGGCTACGCGGCCTTATCCGCTATTTTGATGCTGACTGTTTTGTTCAGCGTATTTTTCAGTGTTGGTTAGGACTAAAGTCCTTTGAGTCATTTGCTAAGACTCGACTCGGTTTTTCAGACTCTCATTCGCATTCAAGGGTATAAGGTAGGTATAGTTTGTAGCTTTCTAATAGACCCCGACGGCTAATCCTATTGTCTATTGTTAGTAAAACCGCTCGTGCCACGTGCCACAACCACCTGCATAAAAAATCGCTCGTTCACTTTACCCAGGTAATTGAATTACTACTCCTATGGAAACTGCAATAAGATTCAAAATGAACGAATGGATAAGTATTTTGTACCGATGTGTGTGGTCAGTACTTCGGTTACTGAGTGCCGGCGAGTCGAACGCTACAGAACCAGTCTAAAATGTGTCATTGAGATGCGTAACAAAGGCGCGTTATCGGAGAGCGCACCTACACTGGTTTTTTGAGCGTTGGACTAGCCTGCGCTCAGGTGCAAAAATTAGAATAAAAAAGACCCTTTTTTGCAGGTAAGTAGCAAGTGCGGTTTTACTGAACAATAGACAATAGGATAAGCCTTCGGGCTCTACTAGAAAGCTACAAACTATACACATCATTGAATATCGTCTATTTCCTTAGTGTTAAAGATAAAACCTAAATTTTTTTGACGAATTCTTCATCCGAAGGCTCGGGGCATTTTAAGCAGATTTTAAGTCACAATAAAGAACTCGGAAGTTTTTTAAGCGCTGAGTCGCGTAAAAACGAGTCTAGTAGGTACCTACTTTACATTTAAACTCAAAAGACTCGAGTTCCTGCCAACACAATTTTTTCCTGTGGATAAATCCAGTTGTTTCTTTCAGGGTGCCATGGAGATATCATCGGAGTACTCCGGGAGATCCTCAGGAGTACATATTTCTTCTTCTTCCTCCTGCCCTTATCCCACGTTATGTGGGGTCGGCACAACATGTTTTTCTCTTCCATTCTCCTCTGTCTTGCGTCACCTCAGCACTCACTCCTTTCTTTCTCATATCCTCTTTCACACAATTCATCCATTGTTTTTTGGGTCTTCCATCCGCTTTCTGTCCATCCCTCCTCATTACATGCCCATACCATGCTAACCTACTACTCCTCATCTTTTCCGTCACCGGTGCTACTTTCAAACTTCCTCTTATATACTCATTCTTAATCCGATCCTTTCTCGTCACTTCCATCCATCCGCTTTCAGACCATATGTAGTTACTTTCAGTTTGGACTTAATCGATGCTCTTAATTTTTTTTCTTGTGAGTTCACATGAACCTTCTAATGAACTGAAACCATCAGTTAATTCCTAACTAACTTGTTTCATTTTCCTACCCCTTGTATAAGTACTAGGTAGTATTTGATGTGTAGATTGTTAGCACAGATAAAGTTTTATTCATCTGAAGTCAAGGCACTTTTAATCACCTATTAAATACGCGTCTTAAGGGGCCCACTGATTAACAGTCGGCCGGACGATATCGGCCTGTCAGTTAGAACAAAAAGTTGACAGCTCCGAACAACTGACAGGCCGATACCGTCCGGCGGGCTGTTAATCAGTGGGCCCCTTTAGGCTGCGTTTCCACCAGAGATGAGCGAGTATGCGTAGCGAGGGAGATGTTTGTTAAGAGTGAGGAAAACAAATGAAGTTATTTTGTTGGTCTTAAAAGACGTCCCTAAAATAACTTTATTTTATTGGTACTTATCTAATAAACACGTCTTTTAGATGGCGAAGTACCTAACACTTTGCAAAAACTAGGTTTTCGAAAAACAGTACCAATTCATTTTAAGTCATAGATTTACCAATGAACCATTCAAAAAATGTATATGTATAAAGAATACAAAAAAAAAGTTGAGCACGCTGTATAAAGAAGTGGTAGGGTAGGTGGTACGTAATACATCCGACGCAATCTTATAAATATTATCAAATAATAGAAAAAACTAAAACGCATTGTGTATAGGTATGTACACCAGTAACGTATTTAATCTTCAAAATAACAAGTTGTTTCAAAGTAACAAATAAATAAATGTACCTACTGTTTTATATATATTATATATGTATACATAATTCTGTAGTCGGTCACTTTGCATGATTTTACGTATACATATATGGTTTCTATTTTAGACAATAAGGGGGTCCCATTTGACTCGAGAACAATACAATAATTTTCATTGACGCAAGACTCAATTTCGGCTGACAAGCTTAACAAACATGGAGCCATCGATTGGTCTCGCAGACAGTGTCATGGGATGACATCACCTTTTTCAAGATGGCGCACGTTAGTTAAGGAGTTAGGACAATGGACACAGTGGTATATACATATATATAAAATTGAAAACCAGAACGGGATAAAAAACGAGGGAAGAAGCAAGATGGCGCCTTACAAATTTCTAAAAAAGTTTTTGAAGTGAAAACTTCTTTAGCGGCGCTGGGCACTTTTTGAGGTGGGGAAAAAATGATAAAATCGAGAGCGTAAGGCGATCACGTAACCGTAAGGTTTAGATAGTCACTCATTTAGATGGCATTTAAATCAATAAAGAAAAACTCAATTACATAATTCAATAAAGCTACATCTTGATAAAATCGCCAATAAAAGTGAACTCTAGTACCTACTGGTAAATAAAACTCAAAATATCATGACCAAATATATTTTTCACCTCAGCAGCTCGAACAAGGGTACTTTGCTACTTAAAAACAGTGAGCAAAATCGCATTTTGCTCACTGTTTTTAAGTAGCAAGTACCCTTGTTCGAGCTGCTGAGGTGAAAACTTAATTGTTGGTATATCTTAAGAAAGCATGTGTGAATAGGTAAGGTGATGAAGAAGGAATACATTTGTCGGGTTCTCTAATATGTTCTCACTGCTGAGGTGAAAAGTTTTGTGAACTACACGAGATCAAAGTTATTTACATCTCGTGCGCTTTTGAGTCCCTTACTACGCTCAAGATTCTAAATTAGATTCACGAGCTACGCTCGTGAATCTAGTATAGAATCTTTCGCTTGCACGGGACTGAAAATAAGCACTCGAAGAAATATCAAACTTTGATCTCTTGTTGTACAAATAACATAGATGCGAGGTCTGCAAGGTAACTTTACAATTGCTATTCGTATTTTAAACAATTAACGCTATACATTTAAGCTCACTGGCCAGCAATTTCGGAACTAAGTATTTAAAGTTTTTCAACAGAAAGGAGGATGGGTCAATTATACATAGTGCTGCAGAGGATTTGTGGTTTTATGTCCCATTACCGGTTCCACGTCCATTATAGGGGTGCCTATTATATGTTGTTTTAAGTTTCTTTTTTAGTTATTAATATTATTCAGATTGACTTTTACGGCTTCGGCAAACATTGCTGGGGAACGGGCTGCCGAGAAGGACTAAAAATACAAACTTGATAGCAAGTTATAGTAGTTTATGCAACAGTGATATAATAAGGGTTCTTAAAATTCAAGGGTCGAAGTTACAAAACGAGACGTAGTCGAGTTTTGTAAAAAAAGACCCGAGAATTTTAAGAACCAATTATGAGCTGTTGCATACATTACTTTTTCTATGACAGCTGCAGCAAAAAAATAAAAAAAAATAAAAAAAAAATAAAAAAAAAAAAAAAAAAAAATTGAGTTATTATTTAAAAAAAAAGAGTTATTATTTAAAAAAAAAGAGTTATTATTGTAAATGAAAACATACCTCTTTCAATCAAGATGATCGGAACTTGTATCTTTAAAAAAAATAAAGCAGTTGTATTATACTCATAAGATGACTGCTAGCAGTCATCTTATGAGCCTATAGACAAAGCATTCAAATGACATTGCTTTAGATATCACTGTCAGTCATTTAATTGACACATTTAAGTGCTGGAGTAGAAAAATATTTTAATATGAAGTCCATCGGTTCAAGGGATGGTGCCCGTAATAATGTGTATTGATAATTATACTTTAATGACTTTAGAGATATAATCAATTCGGGAACTGTTTTCTCGCGTAATACGATACGACTCGACCAGGTTAGGATATTTTCTTCTTGCTGAACAGTCACCGTCAGATATATCGTATAAATAAAAAAAAAATAAAAAAAATCATCGCGGCCGAGGTATTCACAGATTTATACCTATCTGAACAATTTAAATTACTTATAATGTAGTTAAAGTGCATGTTCAGGCAGGTTCAGGTATTTTTGAACGACCTGGGTGGCTCCGATATATGTATAATATCTAATGGCGACTACAGCTTCATGAAGCTAATACAGTACAGTCAGCATCAAATAGATAGTGACGGCTAAAGTAGCCAAATATATCGTAATAAATCTTTGTTGCCATAGAAATAAGGACAGGTTCCGATATATTCGATTCGGCGATGTATTTGGGTATTGGAGAGACCAAAGCGGCTAAGTTTCAGTACCTCGGACACTTAGAGAGAATGGGAGAGGATCGTGCCATGAAGAGAGCAATACTTGGGACAACGAAATGGGACACACCCGATTGGACAGCGTAACCTAAGTACCGCTGAAACGACGTAGTTGTTCAAGACCTGAGGTTCTACCGCGAACCACGTTCGACGTGTTACCTCCCTGTCACACTTACGTACGAATTTACAAGTGCGACAGAGAGGCAACACGTCGAACGTGGTTCGCGGTAGGCCCTCTGCTCAACTTCGGCCATGGCGACTGGCGCGAGCTATCGCATGACCGAGAAACATGGCGTGATCTGGTGTCGGAGGCCAGGACTCACTTTTGGGTCGTTGCGTCACTATAGTAAATAATGTTAATTTAATATTCAGAATGGAAAATGGGGACTATCTACCTACAAGGCGATTATAAGGTGATTAGGTATGAAAAGGCGATTTATGGGCGGTGGTCGTCCACATTTGTCTTCAGGCGGAAATAAATCTAAAACGTTTTTGCAACTGGGCTTATAAAAATAACACCGTTTTCCCCCCAAAGGGTAGAAAACGGATATTTGGGATCCAGCGTAGCTTGACCCACTTGTGAGATTACCCCTTGGATTTTTGACCTATGGCAACACCAAATTCCTACCAAACCGCCCCTCCCGCGCGCCGCTCCCCACCACCAGCGCGCGCGCCAACGGCATGCAGCGTCGGGCGATCGCATCGCTCGTCAGTACTCCTCATAGCCGGCAAGGCAAAAAAATTTGGGTGGGTCAAGCTACGCTGGATCCCAAATATCCGTTTTCTACCCTTTGGGGGGAAAACGGTGTTATTTGGGAGTCCGAGCTACGCTTGACCCACTTGTGAGACCTGTTTATTTTCTGCCGGCGCTGCATGACGTACTGTGAGTTACGGGTTGAATTAGTTTGTAGCAAGTACTCATTTATTAAGTATAATAAAATAAACAAGAGTTTCAACAAAAACGATTGTATTATGGTAACTGGTTATGATTGTAACATAATTTAATAACTCAACAGAATTCAGTCTTCTTAATGTTTTTATCCCATCTAAACTAATCAGTCACAGACATCAGTCTTCAATAACTAAATATAATTAAACAAAATATATCTGTTTTGTTATAAATCAAATATAATTAAATATAACAACCTTTTGGTTTATTATTTGAGATCAATCAACTAGGAAGCTAATGTATAAACGTTTACACTGGTGAGAAAGCGTCGATTACGCTTCTGACATTGCCGTTATTCGAAATACCTTCCTCTCTGCGTACCTCTTTAAAATAATGTCTAAGGAATGTATCTTTACTTCTCCAATTTCCTCTTTTTAACACTTCCTCTATATTGATGTTGTCTTGTCGCCACAAGTTAGAATTAACTGCAGATCTGAAACTGCCAGGTGAGTCTTGTATATTTGCTTCTTGTAGTAACGTCCTAACCCAACCCGCTATAACACTCCGAGAGGCCACGTTTACCTTTCCTCTGGTCGTAATAAATAGGTTAGTCAAATGCACTCCAGCGCTTCGTCTTTTTTGTGAAACTTCTATAAGTCTTCTAACCCACGTAGTAGGGTTGAGGCTCGTGGCACCATTATTTGATAGTCTCCACCCGGCTTGTCGATACGTTGTTGAATCAGTTTTAGAACCGAATTTCGGCCAGAGTATCAAATGATCACCATTATCCTCATAGTGCTCTGGGCTAACATCCAGAAGAGTTAGATCATGTATCCTTCTGCCGGTGCACAGCAGTAAGAGTACTGCTAGGTGACGAGATACTTGAAATATACTATCAACATCGACGATGTAATGTTGTAGATATTCGATCATCATGCTAACGTTCCATGTGGAAGGTTTTCTTGAAGGTTGTTTCGTTAAGGATACAGCTTTCAGCAACTGCTTTATTAAAGGATTCCCGGACAGACTCTCTGCTTTCATTGGATTTGCAAATGTAAATACAACGGATTTATGTACCGCTATCGTGCTTGGAGCTAATTTCACATCTTTGTGTAAATAGAGAATGAACTGTGCAATATCGTTAGGTTCCGGATTGTTCACAGAACATTTACCTTTCGACCATGAACGCCATCTGTCCCAGGCTGATCTATAAGTTTTTAATGAAGATTTGCGCCATGCAGACTCTAGCAGAGCTTTCTCTTCATTGTCCCATGTTTGAACTAGATGGGTCCAGCCCGAATTTTCCAAACCTGCAAAGCTAGTTTCTCTACAGCTGGTGGCGCCTTCATGGTTTGAATGTCTACTAGATGTTTCCGAAGCTTCCAAATTCGGAATGGAGGGCTCAGGGCTCTTCGGTGTAACTCTACCTTCCAAAACGTTTTCTCCCATTTCGGGGCCACCAGGAGGTATGTTCCGGAGCTCTTTTCTAAGTGATGAAGGATGCGTGGTATCAGTGAGGGTGGGGGAAATAGCCAGCCGAGTCTGTAGTGCCATGGTCTGCTGAAAGCATTGACAAAGACGCAAGCCTGGTCCTTGGCATCTTCGCTGACATACTGATCCACTACCGCTGATCTGAAGCTCGCAAAAAGATCTATCGACGGTGTCCCGAACTTCTTGAAGATTATCTCCACCATTTCTGAGGAAAGAGTCCATTCCGGATTGGCGCGGAATCTCGATAAGCTGTCGGCTGTCAGGTTGTATCGTCCGGGAAGATATCGAGCCACAAGATGAATCTGATATCGATGGGCTAGCTCTAGAATTTCCTTGGCCAACTGCAGTAGAGTGCGTGACTTCGTTCCACCTTCTTTGGTTATGTAAGCTGCAACAGATCTGTTGTCTGTCTGGGCGAGGATTGTTTGAGACTTGTGATACGCAGCTGATTGACGGAGCGTCTCCTTTAATGTCCAGAGCTCCTTTCGATTGCTGTGCCATGACAACTGTTCGTTGCTCCAGGTGCCGCTCAGATTCATGTCGTTTATTGTGGCACCCCAGCCTTGATCGGAAGCATCTGTGGTGATGAACACCGTTGGCTCTTTGTGGTGAATTGCAGACGGCTGATGGCTGTGATTCAGCCACCAGTGTAGTTCTTGTGTTACGTTTACCGGCAAATGAAATTTCTTGTGGATGTCGTTTTCCGGTAATCGATTCGCTTCTATTTGTATTGTTCTGCAGTGAAGTTTTCCCAGTGGAACTACAAATGCCGCGAAATTCAAATTTCCCAAGATTATTTTCGCGGTTTTCCAGGTCCACCAATTTGACTGCAGAGTTTTCTCTATCGTCTTTACAACTTTGTTTAATTTTGTATCTGGTAGAAGTTTGATGTTTTGGTCGGTGTTCCAGACGATTCCTAAGTATTCTAGGCTTTTTCGCGGTATCAATATTGACTTTTCCCAGTTGATGCACCATCCCAGGCGTATTAAGCAATTTAACACCTGTGCAGTTTGTTTTTGTAGGACTCGAGGATTGGTGTGCATGATCAGGAAGTCGTCTAGATATACAGCGATGCGAATGCCTTCCTTCCTGAAAAGATTTGCCAACCAGTTGGTTACATTAGCAAAGGCACAAGGGGCGGTAGCAAGACCAAAGGGCAGGCAGGTCATTTCATAGACATTGTTTTCATAAACAAAAGCTAAAAACCTGCGATGTGCTGATGTAATAGGTATATGAAAGTAAGCTTGAGACAAGTCAATTTTTGTCATAAAATCAGTCTCACTTAGACATTGAGGTATTTTAAAATGGTTGAGTAACTTGAATTTGGGAGGTCGCAAATAGAAATTTAGATTTCGCAAATCAAAGATGGGCCGATTAGAGCCATCAGATTTCTTTCGCAAGAATATAGGGGAAATAAACCCCGTCTTGCTATTGCACATTTGGGCGGCGCCCGATTTTAACATTTTATGTATTTCTATGGACATTTGTGGCGAAGATTTCGTTATATAGGAAGAATTCATGTTTTTATTAAATCTAAAACATGGAGGCCGAGCAACAAAAGGTATTCTATATCCAGATATAGTTGCTAGGATACTATGTGGGGCCCCTAGTGTTTGCCAAGCGGGTAGTTTTGTGCTTACCTGTCCTGCTTGAAATTTAGAATTTTTTGTTGCCTCTATTTTGCTTCTGAGACCCACGTTTTGGAGGGAATCTCGACTTCTCGGGTCTTTTAATGGTCGGGTTTCTGTGGTTAGTGTAGCTATTGCTTGATTGTGGTTTGTCCCGGAAGTCCCTGCTTTCGGCCATTGTCGTTGTATGTGTTCCTCGCCTGGTGTTATTGCGTGAGGTTGTGGTAGCGTTAACTGGCTTGCGAAACCTTCCAGGAAAAAGTTTGTTGCTACCTCCTTGTTCTTTTACAAAGTCCGCTAGTTTAGGCTCAGCAAATAGGTGCGTTTCAGAAGGTGGTATTGCATGGAGCAACTCATTTAAAGTTCTGTTGGAAGGCTTGTATAATCCACGTCTCTGCTGAATTACTTCTGCTCGCTTCCCACATACGTATTGTAATAGAGCATCGGAAGTCTTTTTAAAGTTTGCGTCAGATGCCAGGAATTTTTTACTAATATACGTTTTGACTTCCGACGGTGCCTCTTTGTAAGAGTCTTGGAAAAACTGGCGCTGTTGCAGTAATCCGTGAGTTACAGCACCTAGACATAGGTCCATCTTTTCTAGAACGGTCACCAACTGCCAATTGGGGGTTACCGTAGCGAGATTGCTGTTCACTTTCAGTGATGTAAAAGCTGGGAATGCTTGGAACTGTTTTTGTACGTCGGCATATCTAATATTGGCCCATCCTTCAGAGTTGAATCTCTGGCAGCTTATACCTTGATTCGCGTAGGTCTCAGAGGCCTTAGATATTTTAGCCTCTGATTCTTTCGTTCCTGGGGCAAAGTCTGCTAACTCTTCTACGGCTTCGCCTGGATTCGGCATTTCCAATGCTATGGGTTCATTCACAATAGGTGGTGCAATCCAGTCATCATCCATTGCCGAGATATTTTCACTTTCGTGTGAGGGAGCTTGTGATGAAGCCTGCGACGGGACTGGAGAAGGAGGGCGCCGTTCCATCCTAAGCATATTATTCATATTGTCATTCGTGTTCTGTACCATCTGACATAATTTTTCTAGCAAGGTACTTTGCCGGGCCATGTAGTCTTCAACCCTGGGCTCCTTTGTTACTGCAGGAGGATCTGGGCTATGGCTCCTTTTAGATGTTTCACCGTTGCTACTGCAGCATGACGCCAATTCACCCTTTTCCCCCCTCAAGAGCTTTGAGGCTTCCTCCCGTGAGATCAGTTGTGGTTTCAACTCTGGGAGTGTTTCAGCAAACTTATTAAAGGCTCGTACTGGATGAATTCTCGCCATGATGTTGAGCGGTACATATATTAGTGCTCTACCTAGTGGCCAGGTCAACATCACTCTTTTTATTCGCTTATAACGGCGCTCGCTTAAGGATGATTCATTATTGTGAGCTTTGGCTAGCAGGACTGTGGGCACTGCGAAGCGTAGACGACACTCTAAATCAGAGCTAATTTTCTCCCCGAACAGGTCCTCATAGCTTGGGGTATTAACAACCCAATCTCTCCAGTTTTGTGGGTATAGTTCATCCAAAGTGTGAATGATATTTCTGAAGAAAGACTCTTCATCAGGTGGTGGGCTCCACTCTGCTAAGGCTCCCATTGTGCACTGATCCATCTGAAGAAAAGAAAGGGATCATGTCAGAAAGGCCATTATTGAACGGGTTCACAGTTCATCAGCCGTCGGTTGCGCAGCCGGCGTCGCTCACCGTCGGCTGCGCAGCCGGCCGTCGGCTGCGCAGCCGACGTCGGCTGAGGTGACACATGGTGCGCAGCCGACGTCGGCTGTGCGCCCAGCCGACATGCAGGCTGATCACGTAGCATGCAATGTCACTTATTCATTAAGTATTTATGCCACCTGGGCATGTGAATAAGACACATCTAGGGCTTTCCTAGTAATCGACATTGCTATGGGAGTTTGCTGTCGTTACCGAGCAGGCAATCCCGTAGCCTTAACCTGTAGGGCTTTCCTACAGTTTTATACCTAGGTAGGAAAAAATAGAAATCGACTTACTGTGTAAGGTAGAATGTATCCGATAGGTTACACTGTGTTGCACATTAACTCCGTCCAAAAATCCAAGACGTACTGACGAGCGATGCGATCGCCCGACGCTGCATGCCGTTGGCGCGCGCGCTGGTGGTGGGGAGCGGCGCGCGGGAGGGGCGGTTTGGTAGGAATTTGGTGTTGCCATAGGTCAAAAATCCAAGGGGTAATCTCACAAGTGGGTCAAGCGTAGCTCGGACTCCCAAATAAATAATAATTTTATGTTGAAACAAGTTTTAAATAAATAACTACGTATTATGTAGATGAAAAAATACAATCTTGCCTTTTATCAAATCACGTCATTTATTTAGAAATTTGCGAATTAATAAGTTTTCCAAATAACGGTTATAAATATAAGAAGTCCCTATCACAGTTATGAACCCTGGCAGGGTTGAATACATAATAATGTCGGTATTTAACTTATAAATTATAAATCAGGGTTCATAACTGTGACTAAATAAGACTGTGTATTTATAAGTAAAGAACATTTATTGCAAAAATTTAAACATAAATACAAACTAAAAATATAAAAAATAACTACTTACTAAAACCCGTCCCGGGCTGTCCCTGACGCAAAGGTGCCCATCACGCTCGCTGCGTTGCCGCGTTGTATTGCGATGGACAGCCTTTGCATCAGGAAAAACCCGGAGCGGGGGTCAATTCCTGAGGTGAGGTCATAAGGAGCAAAAACTGATAGAGTCTGTGTCTGAGTCTGGAAAGAGAAAAGTCGAGAAATGCCCATACATTCAATACATTCTACGACTCTTCTCTTTGCGCACAGACTTATTAATATAATAAGACCTTTTATGTGGTCAAATTCGCCAAAAAAATTTTTTTTAGATTTTTGTGTGTTTTCTGCACACGTCACGTTATTATTTTTACATCTTGTCTAAATAAATATTACAACGAATAATTCAAGTCGTTTTTAGGGTTCCGTAGTCAAATGGGAAAAAACGGAACCCTTATGGATTCGTCATGTCTGTCTGTCTGTCTGTCCGTCCGTATGTCACAGCCACTTTTTTCCGAAACTATAAGAACTACACTGTTGAAATATGGTAAGTAGATGTATTCTGTGAACCGCATTAAGATTTTCACACAAAAATAGACAAAAACCGGCCAAGTGCGAGTCCGACTCGCGTTCCAAGGGTTCCGTACATTAAGTCCGACTCACGCTTGACTGCACATTTCTAATAGGTTTTCCTGTCATCTATAGGTAAAGAACTATTTTGTGTATTTTTTTCAAAATTTTAGATCTAGTAGTCTCGGAGATAAGGGGGAGGGGATGGTCATTTTTTGCCTATTTTCTTGAATAACTGCTAAACTATTTTTCCTAAAATTATAAAAAAAATATATTTGAGATTTTTACAATAAGCTACCTATTTCATTTGATATGTATCACGATATAGTTTAAAAAACTTTATTTGTTAATTTTCTAATTTACCCCCCAAAAATGGCCTCCATATTTAAAATTCATTTATTAGCGTTACACGTCCATCTTTGGGTCACACACTTACATATGAGTGCCAAATTTCAACTTAATTGGTCCAGTAGTTTCGGAGAAAATAAGCTGTGACAGACGGACGGACAGACAGACACACGAGTGATCCTATTAGGGTTCCGTTTTTTTTTCCTTTTGAGGTACGGAACCCTAAAAACAATAAATTTTGGGGGTTCCCCATACTTAGAACTAAAACTCAAAAAATTTTCTTTCATCAAACCCATACGTGTGGGGTATCTATGGATAGGTCTTCAAAAATGATATTGAGATTTCTAATATCATTTTTTAGGGTACCGTAGTTTCTAAACTGAATAGTTTGCGCGAGAGATACTTCCAAAGTGGTAAAATGTGTCCCCCCCACCTGTAACTTCTAAAATAAGAGAATGATAAAACTAAAAAAAATATATGATCTAAGTACATTACCATGCAAACTTCCACCGAAAATTGGTTTGAACGAGATCTAAGTAGTTTTTTTAATACGTCATTTGATTTATCCCCTAAATACGGAACCCTTCATGGGCGAGTCCGACTCGCACTTGGCCGCTTTTTAATTTACAGATACATTTTGCGAGTTTCCTTTTTAAAACTATAATTGCTTTTTTTTAGGGTTCCGTACCCAAAGGGTAAAAACGGGACCCTATTACTAAGACTCCGCTGTCCGTCCGTCCGTCTGTCACCAGGCTGTATCTCACGAACCGTGATAGCTAGACAGTTGAAATTTTCACAGATGATGTATTTCTGTTGCCGCTTTAACAACAAATACTAAAAACAGAATAAAATAAAGATTTAAGTGGGGCTCCCATACAACAAACGTGATTTTTGACCGAAGTTAAGCAACGTCGGGCGGGGTCAGTACTTGGATGGGTGACCGTTTTTTTTGCTTGTTTTTTGTTGATGGTGCGGAACCCTCCGTGCGCGAGTCCGACTCGCACTTGGCCGGTTTTTAATTTTTTTATTTGTATCACTTGTGTGAGTCGGTTCGGTTCTCGCTAGAAATACGGGCGGCCGGTTGCTCTTTGTCGGATATAGGATATAATTATGTAGGTATGTGATGTGTCTAGTAGGTGCATATTGCTGATTTGTTGGAGCAGGTCTAGGGATTGCAATCCGGTCTGGCGAATCCGGTAATCCGGCCGGATCCGGTTCATTATTCAAGCTACCGGATCAGACTAAATTCACTGGATCCGGTCTCGGATCCGGTAAAAGGAATCAAAGCACTAAAATATAAAATAACAACTTAAAACACTGCTAAATTTTCAAAGTTCTCGCAAATATTCGAACGTAATTCTATTCTAATTAATGCTCCCTTCCCCGCGTTCCCGCTCGCAAACAGCAACACAACAACTTGTTTGTTAATTGACGCCAGTCTTCTACCGACGAAATAAGTATCGTTCTAGCTTTGGTTGAGATTCCCGTGCACCGTCAGTAAGTACTGAATTATTTATTAGGTTAAGTGTATAAAACTCAGCGCATCTCGCCATCAAACGTAACAGTTTGGCGAGAATAAAAAAAAACAATTTTTTTTTAATTAATTATGTTGTTACATTATAATTTACTATACTATACTATAGGACATTTTTACACAAATTGACTAAGCCCCACAGTAAGCTCAAGAAGGCTTGTGTTGTGGGTACTCAGACAACGATAGATATAATATATACAAATACTTAAATACATAGAAAACAACCATGACTCAGGAACAAATATCTGTGCTCATCACACAAATAAATGCCCTTACTGGGATTCGAACCCAGGACCGCGGCTTCACAGGCAGGGTCACTACCCACTAGGCCAGACCGGTCGTCAAATGTAATTTAATGTAAATTTAATGTAGGTACATGTTGTTTCGTTTTATTTAGTACAAACCATTATAGCTCAGTTATAATAAGTGTTAACTGCATTTAAAATATAATGAAGAAATATTCATAACTTTCATAAGACTTCATTCAGCAGTCAAGTTAAATGTTTTGTCGAATTTAAAGTAAGTAGAATATGTGATTTTGTTATTATTATGCCACTAAATAAAGCGAGAAAATGTGTTGTGTGAATAAATGTATTAATGTATACTTGTAAAGGTATGCAGTATGAACGTTAATTGATTTTGTTTGCTCAATCTATAATGGTTGAATTGGTTTGAAAGCACCTTTTTGTGGGAGTTGTGGGTCCCGGCTATAGATATTTTAAGAGAAAAAGAAGATTTTAATTTGTGTGATTCATTATTGTAACAAGAACAGTCTTGTTACAATAATGAATCTCACAAATTAAAATCTTAACCACTGGGTTACATAATAAAAACGTTGATTTTTTAAACTTAAAACTGTCGTTTAATAACCCATTAGAAAAATATGCTTAACTTCGCATATAACGCTAATAAAAAAACATAATAAAATACGTGACTTGATGAATTTTTCATCCGCAATACCAATCCGGCCGGATCCCGCTGGATTGAGGCCAAATACCGGCCGGATCCGGCCGCAATTCATAACCAGATCGGATTGCAATCCCTAGGCAGGTCCCTGCAGCGAGTACGGGTGGCCTTGACTTAAGTTTCCAGGTCTTCGGCGGGATTGGCGGTTTCATGGTGTAGGTATCAAGTAAGCGATTTTATTAATTCTTATTAAAGGTTTTTAGGGTGTCGATTATATATTTTGTGTAATAATTTCCTATAATGTGTTTTATAGTGTACGGTTCTATATCCTGGTGTTTTCCACAGATAGTTTCGTGGTCATATCTGGCATGTGCATATCTGGGATAATATTTAATTAGGTGGTCAATGGTTTGTATTGTGTCGTTATCGCATGGGCAAGTGCCGTTATTAATTATATGAAAACGTTTTGTTTAATTCCGTAAATATTATAACGTACCTATACAAAAAAAAAAAACAGGAAACCGGAATAATCCTAATAGTTTCCCCTCTGGGTTAGAAGTTCAGATGGAAGTCGCCTTCGTTAAAACTAGTGTCTAAGTCAATTCTTGAGATTAGTTGGTTGTCAAGTGGAGCCTAGGCTCCCATGAGCCGTGGCAAAATGCCGGGATAACGCGAGGAAGATGATGATGATTTTTTAATGAAAAAAGGTAGAACATGGCTGTTTTCTTTTATAAATAAATAAACCTATGTATTTGAATAAATTTGTCCTCACCAACGTATTACCTAAAGGTACCTAAAAACGTATAGGTATTTTACTTGTGATTAATTATCTACTTTAAATCAGTTTACCTATAGTAATAAATATATTTAAAATATTGGTTAGTAAAAAATCTGTTTCATATCGTGGCTATATTATAGCCATTATAGGTATTGTTTGGTTTGCTACATTTTTATATTTTATTTTGTGAATATTTTATTAATTAACGCATCATATACTTTTTAGTAAGAATATCAAATAAAAGTAGGTACTTTTTATATACGTAATTTAAGTATTTCGCTTTGCTTATTTAACAATTAGCATTCAGCAGCGTATAAAAACGAATAACATCATTTCAAGGAAATTCGGCAGCTATAAGCCAAAGTAATTTGCAAACTTTAAAACATAATGCGGCATTATAATATTTATATTTTATAATAAATATACTTAAGCAATTCAATTACTTACTTAATATAAATATAATACCTATAATATGGTACGGCGCTAAAACACAAGTACTGAATGTTTAATATTTTTTATTATACATATACAAAAACGTAACATAGGTAAGTTAAATAACCTTCGCTAACCTCAAAACATTGTATAGTAACGACTCCTAACCTCTACTTTAAATAAGAAAAATCTATTTTCACAGCTCACTCACCTGTCTTATGATTTTGAGCTATCGGAGCACTTTTGTGTAACCAGACACATTATATAAAAATACACTTATTTATTCACAAAACCACTTAACTAAATCATTATAAAATAGTCCAATAGGACACCACAATAAACTTGTTTAAAAATAATTCACTGTGTATAACACCGTCGGTAAATGTATCGAAAAATTTGTGCGGTAGGCGAACAACACCCGATTTTTTAAATGTATCAAAAAATTATTGTAAGGCTATTTTACTATGAAATTCTGTCTCCTTGGCTTATGGGTGTTGTATGAAGGCATGCGCGAAAGACTAAAACTTGCTGACTGCGCAAGTAACAGAGGGAATACCACAGGAAATGGCACCAACTTATATCGATCAGCGGCGAAATTTGGAACTAAAATCCTATACGGAACCCGCCCTCCGACATATAGACGCCAGCGACCCCGCCGCCCGCAATAATAACCTGGTTTACTTAAACTCCTACCAACTTTTACGTTGCTGCCTGATAAACGATTCTATCGATCAGCATCGCATTCCCCCAAAGCTGTAAGGTTTACTTTTGAGTGATTTGAAGTTAATTAAAGTATAACATCAGCAGAGTTAAGGTGGTATAAGTTGTCGGTTTCAATTTGAAGTAAATGAGCGTCTAATGGGTTTTGACATGTTGAAAGTATGCGTTCGTACGTAGGCACTCATTGACAGCATGTGTGGGATGCGACAATATTACAGCCAAGGGAATGGAGCCGACAGGATAGGTAACAGGCTTCAACACAAACAATGCTTAAGAGAAAAAATACCTACCACATGAGTCGATACTTTTTCTCGGTTTTGTTAAACATAAATCTTCACTCCGCACTTCAAAATAGCGAGTCTATTATACGAAATTTTGGAGCGCGTGTCTCAAAATTAGGTCAACCGAAAAAAAATAAACGTGAGGTTATGTGGGGGAGGGGGGGTAACCAAAAACCTCACCAAATATCACCAAGGAGGAGGGGGGATTAAATAGTAGCCAAAAACACCTCGCGTGATTTGTTCACAACCCCTAAGCTTAATCATTCTTTATCGCGAGGTGTACAGCTCGTCACAGACAGAGCCACTATAGTTTTTAGTGTTCCGTACATGTCCGTACCAAACTTTGTTAACGGAGCACTTACAGAGTCACTTTGATCAAGTAAATCGGTTACATGCGTTATTGATTGCCACTTGGCCGAGGCGAGGCTGTACACGAGATGCACTTTAATTGAACGATTGCAGGTTTTTACAAACTTTGATTTAGCTTCACTGCGTATATATTTGGATAGTTCTGCCCAATCTCCTGTATGCCTCTGAAACGTGGTGCCTTTACCGAAAGCATATTCGCACATTGGATAGGTTTCACCTTAAATGCCTGCGTGACGTTTTGAACATCTCATGGTCGGATCGTGTCAGGAACACAGAAGTGCTACGCCGTGCTAATGTCAGCGGCATTGAAGCCTATCTAATACGACGCCAGCTGCGATGGTGTGGTCATGTCTCCCGTATGTCTAATAACAGAGTTGCTAAGCGCATCTTTTACTCAGAATTGCAGAGTGGAAAGCGGAAACAGGGCGGCCAACTTTTGCGATACAAAGATGTTCTGAAGCGCCACATGCGGAGATGTGACATTGAACCATCGCACTGGGAGACTTCGGCACAAGATTGGCCGAAATGGAGGCATACAGTGAGCACAATAGTGCAAGCCGAAGAGCAGAGGCGAGTGGAACTCGACGCAAAGCGTAACGAGTTAAAGGCCCGACCATCTGCGGTCATCAACTACAATTATGTCGGAGGGGTGTTGACCTGCGATGAGTGCGGTCGTACTGCAAAGATAGGCTACGTCAGCCACCTAAGAGCCCACGATCATCGCTCTCAATAATTAGTACAACCCGTGCCGTGTGGTGCCGGCATCAGAAAAGAATAGCACCACCCCATCTCGTCCCATGGGTGTCGTATAAGGCGACTGAGGGAAAACTGGCGTCAGATATGCGTATGAGCAAGGCTCGCCCGTATCCTTATCGGGGTCCTTGCTCACAAGAGCTGTGCGCGCGCCACATCGAAAAAAAAAAACTAGTACAACCCCACTCGCCGTGGCCGAAACCGGCCAGGAAAGGATGATGATGATGATATTTGGATAGGTATATGGGGGATTCCAAAAAAGTGAAGGTACAATTTACACTTTAGGGTTCCGTACCCAAAAGGTAAAAACGGGACCCTATTAGGTAGGTACTATATAAGACTCTGCTGTCCGTCTGATATATCAAAGCGGCCAAGGTGTTCACAAAATCTGAACACGCACTCTAACGCTTTGACAATTAAATAGAGGCGTGTTCATATAGGTACCTGCGTGTGAGCACCTTGGCTGCTCCCATATATCTGATTGGGACTATACAGATGTGCAAGTTGTGGAACGTTTCCAAACATTAGAAAAATTTCTAAAATTTCAGGAAAAATTGACATGAAACAAAGGAAACTTTCATTTTGGACCTAGAAATTTCGATTCTCATACAAAAATATGGAAATTAACTTACGGAATTTTGGAAACTCATTCGGCACATCAATAGATATAGGCTACTATTTGATTTAGCACTAACGTAGTGGTTATATTTTGGTGAGGCTGTTGAATGAGATACATCTTCTAAGTGCAGTCTATTCGTTTTTGCAATTGTAATTCCATGCTTGACGAGCTAAATCTGCTGTAAATTGTTCAACGAATTATGAAGATTTCAAATTACCCGACGGAAAGTGGCTGGTAGCAACGGAATTATGAAATTATGTACATAATAGGTAAAACAAGTGTTGAGATCATTATTTAAACTTTTTTGAAAATATATTATACTTAAAAATGCCAATATTTATAGTAGGTATGTATTGTCAGCCGATTAAAAGTAAAATCAGTTTAGGTATTCCACTATTTCCATTATACCTTATATTATGTACAGTCGCCATCAGATATATCGGAGCGGCCAAGGTGCTCATAAATATCTGAACACGCCTCTATTGTCAAGGCTTTAGAACGCGTGTTCAGATATTTTTGAGCGCCACTGCCATTCCGATATTCTGATGGCGACTGTACCACAAAATTAGTGGTGACATCTGTTAGCTGTTAGCTGTTATTAAAGCGCGCCGCCGCGCAGTCAAATCGCGCAAGACAACTACGAAGCGTATTTTTCTTACAAATCTAGGGCATCGCTCCGAATTAGCGTCTCCTTCCCGACTATAGATGGTAGGATTCTATAGATGTGGCCTACCGCGTGCTCCCGTAAGGGATGGACATAGATGACGTCACAAACGCAGGGATACCATATAGGTAAAAAATACCCCAATATTTGATATCACGTTGGTGCCATTACCCTGGAGACAAAGTTAGCTATACTTGGTCAACCGGATCTTGACAGTAGAAAAAGGCGGCAAATTTGAAAAATGTAGGCGCGAAGGGATATTGTCCCATAGAAAATTTGAATTTCGCGCCTTTTTTTACTGACAAGATTTGGTTGACCAGCTATAGCTACCAAATTTTAATACTGTCTCATTTCAAACATAGATAGAAAGAGAGAATCATACTATATTTGTCTTACACTAGTACTAGCAGCCAAAACAAAAGGATGAGTATAGTATAGTTTGTTTTGTTCTTATTTACTGACAATTTGGTTTGACCAACTATATTAACAAAAGAAATTGCAAATAAAAATCAACTCAAATATCAATTTTGGAACGATACTACGAAATCTGTGTAGGAAAATACAGCTTGTCAAGTTCAAGGTGTCAGAATTAAGAAGAAGTCACAGTCAGTCTCGTTGCAAATTTCAACCAGTTTGAATGTCAATACGGTTTTAAATCGAGGTCTCATAATTCGAGTAATTTAACATTATTTCTGAGTAATAATGCCTCTAAAAACTGGTTTAGTACCTTCGGGACTGTTTGAGGTGAATTAAGTGAATGAACACAGTAAAATACATGCCACACTCCTGGTGACTGGTCGGGTACGTAGCCCTGTTTGTCGTAATTTAGTTATTGTAAAATATTATCCCGACCTTGATTGTAGATAGATAGTGCAGCAGAGGGGATCAATTGAGTATAATGTATATCCCTGCCAATTTTTACTCAAGAATAGACTAGCGCTAGACGAGTCCGGCCACCTAAGAAATTCTAGGTATATTTTTTAAAGTATTTTTTTAAATCTCGGAATTGTAGTTGTTGTAGATCGTGCCTGTAATTAATTTTTTTTTCATAAAACCTGTCATGCTTACTATTGCGAATGTATTGCGAATGTGTGTCTCAAAATGCAATGCAACATTTGTATACTTATATAAATCTTTATTTACAATATTCAGTATGTAATTCAGAAAGAAAACTATCATTCCAAATTTTAACTAAATAAATCATCTCTAGATTCAATAGTAATTTCGTTTTGTATATTCACTGCTTTTTAAAATTATGAAGGTACAGTCAGCAGCAGAATTTCCTTAGCCGGTGAGATACTACCAAATTTAAATCATGTTGCATTATTCCTTTTTATTTATCACTTAATTTCATACATATAGTCTGTCAAGCCGGATATGTCAGTAGCAATGTAAAGCAAACTAAAGTATGGTATCCCTAGGAAACGAACAAAAAGCAGCAATGTACATCGAACATCGATGATATGTATTATCATGCCGCGATCAGAAAGGGATTAGAAATAACAGATTTCCATACACTTACGTCAAAATCAATATGGATTGACAGCTATCTCAATCCCTTTCTAATCGCGATTCAGTAATAAACAAAACAGTTCCACAGATAAGATATAAATGACACGCGATTTTAGAATAATTCAAACGTAGTGTTGCTAACCCGCGATTTTTCAAATGTGCCGCCTTTTTCTACTGACAAGATTTGCTTGAACGAGTATATGTGACGTTCCATGGCAAAAGGTACCTTATGGCGGCTGGCGCTTATGTCGCATAGCGCCACAATAATATTGGAGGGGCGTTAATAATAGTGTAAGCGCCAACAGCCATAAGGTACCTTTATCCGTGGATATTTATATAGGAGGATATTTATATATTCGTGGTACATATATATCGTACAGTACATGCTTATATGACTTTGGTGCTTAAAGCCCCGTAGGTTCAGGTTCTTTTCTCACTGACTGAACATAAGTGAGATGTCTGTGCGCGACCGGGATCATAGATATCATGTTTTTTTTAGTTTTAACAAATAAAACAGTTGGTAATCAATGAGCATGATTAAAAATAAAATTGCGCATTTTGAGAAGGAATTTTCATATTATGCTATTGTGCAATAATTGTTACAAAATTTTGAGGCGTATTTGTTCTTGATTTTTTCTATTGAAAATTTTGAATCGTTGAAGTTATTTAGAGAGAAACCTCAAGTTTGCTAATTAAATTCTTGACTACCGTATTGTAATCTAAATAAGTGCTACAATTTTTCAAACCCATTTAGAATCAATTTGTCAAAACTGTACCTACCATTAATAGTTTGTTAACAAGTAAGCGGGCAGAAGCGAGTTTTTTTTATACCACATCTGTGGCAAACAAGCATACAGGCCGCCTGATGGTAAGCAGTCACCGTAGCCTATGGACGCCTTCAACTCCAGAGGTGTTACATGCGCGTTGCCGACCTTTTAAATACCTGTACACTCCTTTTTTGAAGTTAAAATTCAAACATAAAACTATTCTGACATTTAAGGGTGGAATCACATCTGTCAGCATCGAGCCGCATTTTGTATATGAGAAATCGCTCGTTAGTATGAAGATGCGTACGCATCGGAAAGCTGAAAGCATGCGTACGCTTCTTCATACTAACGAGCAATTTCTCATATACAAAATGCGGCTCGATGCTGACAGATGTGATTCCACCCTAATTGTGCTAAATATGAGGTCTGTAACAGACCTCTAAATGGCTACCAGCATGATTGGCAACTCGGTTTGCTTGTTACTTTGATTTTACGATTGCAAATCGCAACTAAAGGCAAACATTCACCAAGCTTAACAAGCAAGTTACGGTGAGCAACAAAGTTCTATTTATACACTGGAGTGGTGTGTGGATCTGCATCCATCCCACTTACCCGGGGTTAAGCGGTTAAACCGTTAACCCAGTGTCAAATTGTAATGGTAACCATTCCAGGTTTAACCGGTTAACCCTGGGTTATTGAATGGTGCAAGTGGCCCTTAGCAGTCTAAATTTATGCAGGGGGGCTAAGCTAAAAGTTTTGCTAACTATACACTCCCGGTCAGTTCCTTGCGAACATTTGCGCTGCCGTTTAAATATGAAACGTATGTACCGTGTGGAAGATTCAAATTCCTTTGGGACCAAATGGGACCTTTTGATGGAAATGGTATTACATGCAATTAGCGAAGCCAGAATACCTATAGATTGCGTTCTGGATTGCACATAGCAAAGTTTTGTGGTATCATTTGCTTTCTATGCCCTAGTTGTATTGTACTGTATTGTATTGATTTTATACCTACACTTACATATGTTATGTACGCTTCGTGCTTTCATACCTATATCATACAAAATTTTACGTGACGTGGAGTTTTACTGCTAGTATTTCAGGATCCGTTATAAAATATCTCACCTAAAAACCTGTTGAAATTTCTCATTATGGAGCAATATGTCGAGCGATTTACGCCTTAAATAATGTAGGTAACCCGTTTTAATATAGGTATAAATTTAATATGTCTGGTCTGAGTCTCACGAAAGTTTTAAGGTACCTATTATATGTATATCCAACTGGCTCCGTCGTCTAAAGTTTAATGAGGGCTAACTTTGGAATGAACTCGTAACTTGTACCTACTCTTTACAATGTAGATTAAACCAAAATTTAAATGTGTTACGCATGTACCTATAGATTGAATACAATGTTAGCTGTATCCAGTGTTTTAATATACTTCGAACATCGATATGCGATATATAGATTTTACAAAGTAAAGTATGTGTACCTATAGTCTGTGCGGAAAGAGAAGAGTCGTGGAATGTATGGGGTCCAATACATTCCACGACTCTTCTCTTTACAGACTTTAGGCATTGACAATATGCTAGGTCCATAATGTTTCACTTCATAGGTTTAGGTGCGTATTTTTAATACCGTTAACTTGTAACCGTCGTGCCGGTTACTAAAGAGTAGGGTGTCCCTTATTTTGCAATTTTTAAAATTAACAACGCATACTACTACGCACGCTACTAAAGAGCCGCTATTTTTCAGGCCCAACGACGACGATGGGGCTGTCGGCGTGGGTGGCGGACACGCTCAGCGTGCTGACCATCCTATCATGTGGCTTCATGAAGGTAAGCTCTAGCGAATGACCCTCTAAAGCCGGAGACACGCGCTTAAGGCCTAAGGGCCTACCGCCAACAGGGCCTCAGGCTGGCAGCGAGTCAGCCGACGGATTAAAAGGCCTATAGCGAACATCGAAAAAGGACATTTCTCTATCGTGACATTGTACCTAAAAATCATAAAGTCTGCTGTCAAAAAGCCTAAATGGCAAATTGTTTCCTTTTTAAAATGGCTGAATATCGTTTGTTCAAACTCCAAAATAAGTAGGTTTTTTGGCAATTCAGAGTATGTTTCTTCAAACTCTGAATTGCCGAGGGGACTAGGTGCTTTCATTGCCTACGAAGTCCCTGGTTCAAATCCCGGTAAGGCCATTTATTTGTGTGTTCATCAATCACAGATATTTGTTCCTGAGTTATGGATGTTTTCTACGTATTATCTTTTTAGCAGATTATCGATTCGATTCGCAGGCAACGTGTCGCTGAACAACGTCTCGCAGAGTTATTGATTCGTAGATGTATAGGTATTGTGGTCGACAAAAATTTGCGCTTCACGGTTCGCAAACTGTTTGTGTCAATTAGTATAACAATGATTGGAAGATATTCGTAACGTAATCGATAAAGTGATCTTTTCTAATTTAAATACCTATAAACGAACTTATATACTAAAACTACAAATAAATACAGCGCAATACATTAATTTGTCAAAATAAGATTAAAAAATCTAAAACCACCTTGAATCGTACCCGGTTCAAAGGTCCCCATTATTCCCGCTGCATTTCCCCGCTGAACTGCAATGGAAACCTGCTGAACCAGATACGACCCAGAGCGAGGATCGCAGCCCTTCTAATCTGAGATCTTTTCTAACTTAAGTTGTAAATATTACAACACTTTTGTTATGTTAGGTGCCGCAGATCCAGCACGTGCGGCAGGCGAGGAATGCAGACGGGCTGATGCTGCAAGCCATGATCATGGAGATATCAGGGTAAGTGTTAATTTTAAGGCGTGCATTGAATAATCATAGGACATGCCATAGCCCTGTGGAACGACGTCATACTTGTTTGACATGAGAATTTTCTGTTTTTGGACGATAACTTTTTATTGTCCTAACAAAAATCTATTAAATTTAGTAGGACCTTGGGAATTTGTTTAGGACTATACCTCTCAAAATTTGCGATTCTTTGTCTTTGTTGTGTGTGTTTGTTGTATGAGGAAATTAAAAGACTGGCACAAGAAATAAATGATTGGCGATTACTCCACCGACAAGAGAAAATAAGCTCTTAAGTTATGATAATGATGATGATGATGTCAACACCAAAAAAAGTTATCATCGAAAGACAGAAAATTCTCATGCCCAACCACAAGTATGGCTACATATTTAATTAAAAGTGTATAGGTACTTAATTTGAATAATAGTTTATAAGTTTTGTTATTACTATATCTTATTCCTTGAAATAAATGCTAAGTCAATTAAATTTTAAAGTGTTTAGGTATATCCTCGGGCCGCCCAATGTACATTAGGATGTAGGTACACTCAGTTTCGGTGGAATGTCAACCTTAATTAAAAACCGGCCAAGTGCAAGTCGGACTCGCGCACGGAGGGTTCCGCACCATCAACAAAAAATAGAGCAAAACAAGCAATTAAACGGTCACCCATCCAAGTACTGACCCCGCCCGACGTTGCTTAACTTCGGTCAAAAATCACGTTTGTTGTATGGGAGCCCCACTTAAATCTTTATTTTATTCTGTTTTTAGTATTTGTTGTTATAGCGGCAACAGAAATACATTATCTGTGAAAATTTTAACTGTCTATCACGGTTCGTGAGATACAGCCTGGTGACAGACGGACGGACGGACGGACAGCGGAGTCTTAGTAATAAGGTCCCGTTTTTACTCTTTGGGTACGGAACCCTAAAAACAAAGTAGGTACATTTCATTCGTCTCGTAAAATACAACAAGATTCAAACTTCCTTGGCTATAATTTTGTATGGCGGGCGGCACGAGGATATCATAAGTATGGCGTCGTGATAGGGAGGGAGAATCCCGGCGGGATTCGAATACGTAGGTATATGTCAGCCGGGTGGGCCTTAACAAAGTTAAAAATATCTAAGAAGTATCACAATTTGTCTAGAAAGTTTTCTCGAAGACGGCTAAACTTTCAAATGTCACAGGCACTTGTAATGTAGACTGTAGTGATTTCGATATACATAATTTATAGTAACTTGAGCACCCTCCTGAGAAGCGATATTAAAAGAAATGGAACTTCAGAAGAAATCAGTTCTTTTTCAAAGTTTTTATTTAACTTGCGGTGTTAGTTAGGTAGTTGGTGTTTGTAAAACCCTAGCAGCGAAATAAGAACCACTTTTTGACGCCGCCGTACAGCGTTAAAGTTTGATGAAATATACGCTCTTATTTTCTTAAAAATCAAGATCATATTTGAAAAAAGCTGAAACAAAGCTAGAAAGATTTTGTAGTTCTTAGTTTGATCATAGAGAAATATAGTAAGAATAGAGTGCTCACTCTATACATCAGTTTTGGTACCAAAAATACTATTATTTTCGTAGTCAACATCTAGCATCGAATAGCGGAATTATCAGTACCGCTACTTGATACTAGATGTCTAGTGAGTCGCGACTCACGAAAATTGTATTGAACAACAATTTACAACTAATATTAAAGCAGACGGAGTTGAAAATAGAGTTCCGGCTAATCCGGTTATATTACTAGCTGGAAATTGTTGAGCATTAGACTTTTGGGTCGGTGCAACATCTATTGACAAATAGCAGTTCTGATAATTCCGCTACTCGATGCTAGATGTCGACTATGAAAATAATAGTTTTTTTGGTACCAAAACTGATGTATGGAGTGAGCACTCTTATGTATTTTTTCTCTATGGTTTGTTAATCATTATCATCAAGTTGTTAGATTAGGGAAGACTATTCAGATAATTATGTTGCCCGGGGCTGGCGAATTTCAATCACGATAATTACCGCGGTAATAGGATTATTGATATTGTTATGCGCACAAAGTGTACGAGATATTATAATAGAGTAGAGGTTTAGGGTCGCATTAAACAATTATTAGTTAATATATATGTCGCAGAATGGCCTGGATCATCAGATTATACTGTAATTAAAATAAATTATTTTACACCATGCATGAAATAAAGTACCAGATAATTATTAGAAAAACACAGATAGGAGTTGTTTTTATTAAACATAAGTTCTATTTAATCAATCGGATAGAAATATAAAAAAGTAGGTGAGTTGACCGTGACGTCACGATGTAATGTTTCATATCTATCTATCTATCTAATACCTTTAAACGAGCAATTCTTGTTTATTTATATATTTATTTATTTATATATATTATATACCTATATTTCGGAGATCTCGGAAACGGCTCTAACGATTTCAATGAAATTTACTATATGGGGTTTTTCGGGGGCGAGAAATCGATCTAGCTAGGTCTTATCTCTGGGAAAACGCGCATTTTCGAGTTTTTATATGTTTTCCGAGCGAAGCACGGTCACCCAGATATTAAATTCCATATTAGGAAATCGTTTTGACATTTCTAATAACTGATTTGACTAGTAGGAAAATACCATTTTGTCCACAGGTACACAACGATGACGCTGTACAACTACACGAACAGCTACTCGCTCATCACCTACCTGGAGTACCCGCTCATACTGCTCCAGAGCTACGTACTGCTGTACTATACCCTCAAGTTTAAGCGGATGCTGTACAGGTCCGTGACGACGGCGTCCGTCGTCACGTACTGGACGATCGTTGTCAGCTTCGCGACGGGCATCTTACCGAGCTACATACTTACCTATCTGACGGTAAGTGTCTGACTTGTGTAACGGTGTCTCGCTCACATACCGCCTGCCCATAATTCAGAGAATAAAATATAATCCCCTCAACAATACGTTTACACAATTAGTATATTAGAACAAGTTTACACTTTGGGAACAAACCAAATTATGTATTTTATTAAATATTTTTGATTTGTTGTCGACTACTATATATACCTAAATTATAAACTGAAATAGATGTCATATATTAAAGAAAAAGTCACCACCTAGGAGTTCAAGCCACCCGCCAGCCTAGGGGTTCAAGGCGTTAGCCCGGATTGCTAAAGACGCCGGTTCGAATCCGGCCTTCACCACTGGAGGGCTTCATCACTTTTTATTTAATATACCTATGACATCTATTTTAGTTTATAATTTATTGATATTGACATTTTTAATTTAATAATTAAGAACTGTACGGTTACCATCAGTTTGTCACTGACATAAACGCTGTCGAAAACGTAATTTACTTTTTCTACTCCCGTACTTTTATTTGTCATTTAAAGAGTCGTGCACACACCTTTAAAACCCTACCTTATAGTTGTCAAGACAAGTCTTTAGTCTATGCCCCAAAAAAAATTTGGGCATACACCCAGTATCTTTTTGGCGATTTTACGATACTTCGTGTAATGACCACTTAAAAAATATTGAATGAAATACAGTGTTGCCAACCTTATTTTAAATGTCATCTCTGACAAATAAGTGAACCATAGACATGTTTTTTTTTTAATTTCATTCATTTATTCATTCTTTTGCCGCCCGTACCCTCTATTTTTGCTACTTCTTGAATTAAAAATATTTGTTAAATTTACAATTTTCTTTCAAAGTAAGTGCTTGGTCGTAGAAAAACTATTGTATGCAACGTTCTTTAACTGAGTCAAAAAATACTCGTGGCGTCTTTATTAACAATTTTCGGCTTCGCCTCAAATTGTTACTCACACCACTCGCCTTTTTTGACCTCTCTTAAAGAACGGTTGCATAAAATACTATTCTATACATCTCGCTCGCACTCGCATATTAGTGCAAACGGGATGTATAGAAAGTAAATTACGTTCTCGACGGCGTTTATGTCAGTGACAAACTGATGGTAACCGTACTGGTTGAAAGGTCTTAACTACAGTCAAACTGAGATGCTGTTGAAGGTCATCACCTAATCACTTGCATACTAACAAATCTAACAATTTCTGTAGCCTTACACACACACACACATACACACGCCCATACATAAACATTTTCTTTCTTTGATTTACTTAATTTAATTTTCTTCTATTAAATTACCTGGTCTACTAATCTAATGATTAGTTTTTACTTAACCTTTAGCTTACGAATTCCGAATCCGGCTACCACGTGACAGCTTAGTGTGGGGCCACAGGACATTGATAATTGTGAATAAGGATTTTTTCTTTTAAATAAACTTTATTCTTATTCTAACAAACTATCCTCTGATAATTCATAACCGGAAGAACATGCTTTTTTGCAGAAATGCCCTCACGTAATTTTAGGTATAGATATTCCAAGCTCCTATTAACATTTTATAACACATTCACGGGTTATCAGTCATGGTATTTTACGTTTATTACTGTAGCATATTGCGTGCGACGTTTTTAGTGCTCCGTACAAAATTTTGTTCACGGAGCACTTGTTTTATATAATACCTACAGTGTAACCTAGATCATAATAGGACCACGATACGAAGTTACACAAAGTTTTTTTCTTATCAGGAGAAATGAGCCCGATTTTTTATGCCTTATCGTCTTATAGGGTGACTGCTATAGTTATTGGCCACTACATAGAAATTTGCCTTTTCTAACAGGTGGTTAATA